>NC_142879.1:15094318-15716136 GCF_051225735.1 Oryctolagus cuniculus | reverse complement strand
GTGTTTGGTGTGTGTATGTGTGTGTCTGTGGGGGAATATGTCTGTGTGTGGTGTGTGGTGTGTGGTGTGGTGTGTGTGTGTGTGTGTGTGTGTCTGTTGGGGAGTATGTCTATGTGTGGTGTGTGGTGTGTGTGTATGTGTGTGTGTGTGTCTGTTGGCGAGTGGGGATAGAAAAATGGGAAGACACCAAGGAGGAAATATGGGACCTCTGAATCCCAGAGGCTTTGAGCTTGGAGTCCAAAAAAAATTTAATGTCACTGTTCCAACTATTATCCCTATTTTTTGTTGCAAAAAATACACTTTAAGATCTAGTCATTTGGGCCAGAAATCCAAAAATAGCTGAGTTGATTTTTAGAATGTTTTCTTTACTAAAATGCAAACAACATGCTGTGTGCTTGTAGAATATCCATTTTTGAAATATTGAGGTTAGGATCATTCCTGGTTTTTGACCTCTCTTCTTGCCTTTGGCTCGCCAGTGCTCTGAGTTTAGTTTTGTGTCTGAGTTAAATATTATAACCCCTCTGATGACTTTATGTGTGCAAAAACAAAAGAATAAGCAAATAGTTCTGTAAGATGAAGAGGTTATGGAAGCATTTTTTGGGCACCAGTATCCTCAAAAGTCATAATTTTCATATCCCAACAAGCAATGTGGCATTTAAACAGTAAATGCGTACAAGCCCTTAGTGTTCATTAAAATTAGTAACAGAAAACACACAACTTGGGGACTGAACTCCAGGGATTTAATATGCACTTGAACCAGGAAAGATACCAGAGAATGTTGGTTTAGGCCCAACAGACATCTCAGAGGTTAATAAATATTCCTTCTGGTTGAAAGATATCCTCCAACATTTAAATGTTGGACTACATAAAATTATATTTGTGTATTCCCCACTTGGCGTCAAACTCATATAAACATAGACTTCTGCTTTATAACTTATTCTTCCACATGCATTCGATTTTAAAAGCACTGATTTTAGGAAAGAAACAAGTAGGCACAAATTTATTTTCCAGTTGCTGGCTTACATTTGAAACCCTTGTTTCTCCTCCTTGTCACATTGGCTTAACAGATGCATGTGGCACGGCTCATTCCTCAGGGAGCCTTTCTTTGCCTCTCTGGAGGATGATGGGCTACTCATAGAGGAAAATAAGCCCTAAGGACACTATGTCAGTGACTTGACCAAAATCAGAGCTGTTAAAAGGTGAAGCAGGCATGAAAGCCAAAAGGTTGAGAAGTCCCTGGTAACTCTTGAGTTATTCTGCCATACTCAAGTTATTCCCTCTAGTCTTTCTGAGTCATTGGGCAAATATTTTTTTTTTTGTCTCTCCACATTGAAAATTAAGTAGCTTTGGCAAATTATGCTTGGTAACTCATGAGTTATATTTTTTTCCAATTCTTTCAATTTTGGGACTACCTTTTTTTGTTTCAACTCATATATTGAACCTACTCCTTTATACACTAAATATGTAATAATAAGTACGATAGACTAAATAGATGTGGTGATATAGTTGGGGAGGGGTGCCAGTTTTCATAGGTTTGGTTGGAGACATATCATGGATCATATTTTACTTTAGCAGATACCTAAATAAACTCAAGGACGGAGTAATGGCTTTTTCTGTAGAAAGTAGAGTCCAAGAGGAGAGAAAAACATTTGCCATGATCCCAAATTAAGAGTACAACTGACATCTGTGAGAAACAAAATGGAAGCCAATGTGGAGAGATTGAACAAGGGGAAGAGTGAAAGATACAGCAAAAAGATATACTCTTTACTATTTTTAATTTTATCTACACAATGAAGTCTGAGTATTTTTTTAAAGGATGAAGCTTCATCTCCTTAAACTAAAACACACTGATCTGCATTTTAATTGTCCTGATCCTTGTGCCACTTAAGCTGTGCTTAGTTCAGTATTTTCCTCAGTTCTATTATCAAAATCATGCTAGAAAAGTATATATTTACCAGAATACAAAACAAGGACAGTATAATCAAAATCACAGGCAACATTCTTTGCCATTTATACCGAAGCATTGCATAAATAATAGACCTACTTGCAACCCAATACATCAAGTAACAGGCCTTAAAGGATTTTCTTTAGGTCAAAGAGAAGTCAGCAAATGGCTTGATTTGGAGAAAGGGAGTATTGTAATACACAATACAAAGTGCTAATTTGTCCTGTATCCTGTTTTAACATCACCTGAGTTCCCAGTATGGACTAAATGAGAAAGCTAGAACGTTAAATATGAAATCTAATGAAACATGAGGTTTAGGATGAGCTGTCACATAGGTGATTTCCTTTCTCTGCTTTGAAACCTATATATGATCCCCAATCAATTCTGCATTCTTAAGAAAATGGAGCCAGAAAATACTAGATTTAAAGGAAACTGTCTAACTGGCAGAGAAAAAGGAAGACATTCGAGGGGGGATACCCCCTGAGGAAGTGTGAGAACAGCATCTCAGTGCAAGAGTTGTGGCTCAGAGGTGAGGCAGCAGAGATCAGGAGATGTGAGCCTATGGGGTGCCATCTGCCATTCTAGGTCGTGGTACTTAAGAAACACTGAGTAGCACAGAATCAAAGTCTAGTCGTTAAGTGAACAAATTCAGGATTCATTTGGGTTTGTAATGTAAAAGTCAAGCTTCTAATATGCATAGTGTTATAGTGATTGCTGACTTTATTATATTTTAGGGCCATTTTGAATTTAAATAATTTAATTTTATTCATGTGTAGAATTTGTTGAATTACATATTTAATGTCTGGAAAAGAAATGGATGGAATCCAGGCTTAGATTCTATGGAAGCAGAAAATATACATGATAAAGAAAGTCTACAAATGGAAGCATGTGGGGAGCAATCCGGACTGGACTAAGTTACTGGAATTAAGACTTATTCTATGCATCTGCTCCCCCACAATATGGCGCTGGGAGAGAAGAAAACAGCTTCTACACAGCTGCCTCCAGTTCAGCTAATAAACTGTAGGACGTGCTCCTGATTGGAGGAGAGCAGCGTACTCAGCGTGTGGGCAGCCGAGTTAGGATTGGCAGAGGAGGACTATAAAGGAGGAGAGAGACGGCATGCACCAGGAACATCTAAGGGGAACATCTAAGGGGAACGCCTGTGCAGCCCCCGAGAGAGCCGGCCGGCGGTGTGCCGCTCCCCTGCAGAAGTGGGGAATGTGGCCAGGGGGAACTGCCCTTCCACGGAGGTGGAAGGGACGGTAGCCAACCCGGGAAGAACCAGCAGCAAACCCGGGGAGGGCCGAGCAGACGAAAGAACAGCGCAGGGTCCTGTGTCGTTCCTCCATGAAGAGGGGGAGCGACAGAAGCATACTTTTATTTTATTTTTTAAAAGGCTGTATTATGTAGTGGAAAGGAAGAACAAGACAGAGACACATATACAGAGAAACAGGGAGAGACAGAGAGACCTTTCATCCACTGGTTTATTCTTTACATGCCCACAACAGCTGGGACTGAACCAGGCTGAAGCCAGGAGCCAGGAACTCTATCTGAGTCTCCCACAGGGTGGCAGGAATCTAAGAACTTGGGCCATACTGCTGTGTTCCAGATACATTAGCAGAAGCTGGATCAGAAGAGCATGGCAGCCAGATCTTGACTCAGGTACTTCAGTATGGGAAATCAGTGTCCCAGGCAGTGGCTTAACCTGTTGTGCCACAACACTTGTGCTTGAACACCGCTTTTATGTTTAAGATTAAATCACCGATGTCAATAATATCATTGACTTTCATGACAGTATTTACTTAGCCAGTTTTGGTTCTACCTATGAAAATCTATAAAAAGATCACCTTGGTAACATTCTGCTTCCTTGCCAGATATTTTTAACAGAGGCAAAAATTTCTGTGGTGAAAGGCTATATTTGTCCTTGAAATTCTTTTAACGTGTTTTCCCCCCTCTCTGGTTATACAAAAGAAACACTGGATATATATGGTAGAAGGAATAAAGGCTCTCAGAAAATGGCCATGTCCTAATGTGCAGAAGCTATGAATGTATTATGCTATATGACAAAGAGGTATTCAAGTAATAGATGGAATTAAGGTTGCTAAGCAGATGAATTCCAAACAGTGCATTAGCCCGGAGTATCCACATGGATCTGCTATAATTACAGTGTCTGTAAATATGGAGGAAGAAGACAGACAAGGTCAGAATGGTGGGATGTTAGAAAAACCTGATCCACTGTGGCTGATTTGGAGATGGAGGAAGGGGCTGTGGGCCAAGGATTATGGGTGTGGCCTCTGGAATGGAAAGCAGCCTTGCTAGCTAACGCCTTGACTTTAACTTCATGAAACCCATTTTGGACCCCTGACCTCCAGAACTGTAACATAACAGATGTGTGATTTTTGTTTAAAAGCCATTGATTTTGTGCTTATTTGTTATAGCAGCCATAGAAAATTAATTAGTGCATAGCATTTAAAATGACATCTAATATAACTTCAAATACAAATATGTGTTTAAGATTTTTTTTAATATACAGAGAACAGATTTCATGTATTTCATAGGTAAAGTTGAGAAGATAATCATACATCCCTTCCTCCTCCTTTTGATTCTCAAACCCCCTTCCTTCCCTCCTTTTTTTAAATTAATTTTTACAAAGATGTAATTTTAAACCATTCTATGATCAAAGGCTTAATTCACCACTAACCATAATATTCAACAAATAAAAAGTAGGAAGACTACAGTTCCACTGCAGTATAAACAAGGGCTAAAAACAACAAAAATATCACAAGATGTCCATTTCCTTCCTATACATTTTTGGAATTCAGTTTATGTTAACTGCCACATATCAGAGAAAACATATAAATATATGTTTATATATTTTTGAGATGGGCTTATATCACTAAGTGCAATGGTTTTGAGTTGCATCTATTTCATTGCAAAAGACAGGATTTAATTCATTTTTATGGTTGAGTAGTATCCCACAGTGTACATATACCACTGAAAAGTAGTAGTCATCTGTTGATGGACATCTGAGTTGATTTCATATCTTAGGTATTGTGAAAGGAGTTGCTATAAACATGAGGATACATTATATTGAATATGTTGATTTCATTTCATTTGGGCAAATTCCCAAGAGTGAAATGGCTGGGTCATATGGTACATCTACTTTCAGATTTCTGAGGAATGTGCATACTGTCTTCCATAATGGTTATGAAAGTTTACATTCCCATCAACAATGTGTCAGCATACCTTTTTCTCTACATCCTCATCAGCATTTATTATTTTTTGATTTTTGGACGATACTCATTTTAACTGGGTTGATTTGAGATCCCATTGTGGTTTTTATTTGCATTTTCCTGATGGCTGGTGATCCTGAGCATCTTCTCATGTGTCTTTGAAAAATATCTGTTCATGTCCTTTTACTGTTTCTTTTTTTAATATAGAAAATTTTTAATAAATAGAAATTTCAAAAGTGTAACTTTTGGATTATAGCGGTTCTTCCCCCATAACCACCCTCCCACCCACAAACCATCACATCTCCTACTCCCTCTCCCATCCCATTCTTCATTAAGATTCGTTTTTAATTAACTTTATATACAGAAGATCAGTTCTATACTAAGTAAAGATTTCAGCAGTTTGCACCCACACATTCACACAAAGTATAAAGCACTGTTTGAAGACTAATTTTACTATTGATTCTCATGGTACAAGACATTAACGACAGAGGTCCTGCATGGAGAACAAGTGCACAGTGACTCCTATTGTTGATTTAACAACTGACACTCTTATTTATGATGTCAGTAATCACCTGAGGCTCTTGTCATGAGATGTGAAGGCTATGGAAGCCTCTTGAGTTCACAAACTCTGACCTTATTTAGACAAGACCATAATCAAAGTGGAAGTTATCTCCTCCCTTCAGAGAAAGGTACCTCCTTCTTTGATGGCCAGTTCTTTACACTGGGATCTCACAGAGATCTTTCATTTAGGTCATTTTTTTCCAGAGTGTCTTGGCTTTCCATGCCTGAATACTCTCATGAGCTTTTTAGCCAGATCTGAATGCCTTAAGGGCTGATTCTGAGGCCATAGTGCTGTTTAGGACATCTGTCATTTTATGAGTCTGCTGTGTATCCTGCTTCCCATGTTGGATTATTCTCTCCTTTTTAATTATATCAATTATTATTAGTATACACTGTTCTTATTTATGTGATCCCTTGGATACTTAATCCTATCATTATGATAAGTTATGAACTTAAACTGATCACTTTAACTAGTGAGATGGCATTGGTACCAGCCAACATAGTGGGATTTGGAGTCCCATGGCAAGGTTTTAGCTTTACCTTTAGGGGTATGTTTGAGGGATCATGTGCTGAACTGTACATCTCTCCCTCTCTTATTCCCACTCTTATTTTTAACATGGATCAGTTTTCAGTTGTATTTAAACACCTAAGTATAATTCTGTCTTAATTAAAGAGTTCAACAAATGGTATTAGGTAGAAAAAGAAAATGCTAAAAAGAATAAAATAATAAGTTGCTTCTTGACAGGACAAGTGCTGATCAAGTCATTTTTTCCCATAATGTCAGTTTTCTGACACTACAGGTTTATAGGTTTACAGGTCTACAGGGTTCCTTTTAGGTGCTCAGTTAGTTGTCACAGATCAGGGAACACATATATTTGTCCCTTTGGGACTGGCTTTTTTCACTCTGCATCATGTTTTCCAGATTCCTCCATTTTGTTGCAAATGACCGGATTTCTCTTTCTCTCTATCTCTCTTTTTTTTTTTTTTTTACTGCTGTATAGTATTCTATAGAGTACATATCCCATAATTTCTTTATCCAGTCTTCTGTTGATGGGCATTTAGGTTGATTCCAGGTCTTAGCTATTGTGAATTGAGCTGCAATAAACATTGAGGTGCAGATAGCTCTTTTATTTGCTGATTTAATTTCCGTTGGGTAATTTCCAAGGAGTGAGATGGCTGGGTCATGTGGTTGGGTTATATTCAGATTTCTGAGGAATCTCTCAACTGACTTCCATAGTGGCTTTACCAGTTTGCATTCCCACCAACAGTGGATTAGTGTGACTTTTTGCAACTTCTTTGCCAGCATCTGTTGCTACTTGATTTCTGAATGTGAGCCATTCTAACCCGGGTGAGGTGAAAGCTCATTGTGGTTTTGATTTGCATTTCCCTGATAGCTAGTGATCCTTAGCATTTTTTCATATGTCTGTTGGCCATTTGGATTTCCTCTTTTGAAAAATGTCTGTTTAGGTTCTTGGCCCATCTCTTAAGTGGGTTGTTTGTTTTGTTGTAGAGTTTCTTGATCTCTTTGTAGTTTCTGATTATTAATCCTTTATTTTTCTATAATTTGCAAATATTTTCTCCCATGCTGTTGGTTGCCCCTTCACCTCCCTGTTTCTTTTGCAGTACAGAAACTTTTCAATTTGATGTAATCCCAGTTGTTAATTTTGGTTTTGACTGCCTGTGCCTCCAGAGTCTTTTCCAAGAAGTCGTTGCCTGTGCCTACATCTTGCAGGGTTTCTCCAATATTCTCTAATAATTTGATGGTGTCTTGTCACAGATTTAATCTTTAATGCATGTTGAGTTAGGAGCCTTGCTTCATACTTCTGCACGTGGAAATCCAGTTTTCCCAGCACCATTTGTTGAATAGACTGTCCTTGCTCTAGGAATTCGTTTTAGTGCCTTGATCAAATATAAATTGGTTGTAGATGTTTGGATTGATTTCTGGTGTTACTATTCTGTTCCATTCGTCTATCCATCTATATCTGTACCAGTACCATGCTGTTTCGATTATAATTGCCCTGTAGCATGTCCTGAAATCAGGTATTGTGATGCCTCCAGCTTTGTTTTTGTTGTTCAAGATTGCTTTAGCAAGACATTAAGGACAGAGGTCCTATATGGGGAGCAAGTGCACAGTGACTCCTGTTGTTGATTTAACAATTGACGCTCTTATTTATGACATTAATCATCACCCAAGGCTCTTGACATGAGCTGCCAAAGGTATGGAAGCCTTTGATATCCTTGGTTAAGTTTATTCTAAGGTGTTTGATTTTTTTTTTGTAGCTATTGTGAATGGGATTGATCTTAGAAGTTCTTTTGCAGTAGTGGCATTGTCTATGTATACAAAGGGTGTTGATTTTTGTGCATTGATTTTATATCCTGATACTTTACCGAACTCTTCTATGAGTTCCAATGGTCTCTTAGTAGAGTTCTTTGTATCCCCTAAATAAAGAATCTTATCATCTGCAACAAGGGATAGTTTCACTTCTTCCTTCTCAATTTGTATCCCTTTGATTTCTCTTTACTAATAGCTCTAGCTAAAACTTCGAGAACTATATTGAATAGCAGTGGTAAGAGTGGGCATCCCTGTCTGGTACCAGATCTCAGTGGAAATGCTTCCAACTTTTCCCCATTCAATGGGATGCTGGCCATGGATTTGTCATAAATTGCCTTGTGTTGAGAAATGTTCCTTCTATACCCAATTTGTTTAAAGTTTTCATCATGAAAGGGTGTTGTATTTTATAAAATGCTGTATGATTTGAGTCTTCTCCTTTTTTGGTTAGTTGGGCTAAAGGTGTGTCAATTTTTTTTTCAAAAAACCAGCTCTTTGATTTGATGATCTTTTGTAATTTTTTTTTGGATTCAATTTTGTTGATTTCTTCTCTAATTTTAATTTTAATAATTTCTCTTCTAATAGCTTTGGGTTTGGTTTGCTGTAGTTTTTCTAGATCCTTGAGATGCATTTAAAGTTCATTTATTGGGTACCTTTCCAATTTCTTGATGTGGGCTCCTATTGCTAGAAACCTTCCTCTTAACACTGCTTTTGCTGTATCCCTTAAGTTTTGGTTTCTTGTGTTGTTATCTTCATTTGATTCCTCCTTAAGATTTCAATTTCATGAGAGAGATTTTCTTTCACATCCTTCAAGGATTTCAGTAGTTTGTGCATTTACTTTTGATTCCTTCTAAGTAATCTTTTCATCCATTTTTTTGAGTTCCATTTCTTGCATTTCTTTTATCTCATCTTCATAATCTTGTATTGAAGTGTTGTGTTCTTTTCGGAACATCATGTTGTCTTCTTAATTCTTGTTTCTTGGATTGTTGCATTTGTTGTTTGGCATTGTGGAGATGCTCGTTAGTTTCTTCTTTTTTTTTTTTTTTCTGCTGTGGCGGCTTTTATCATTGTACTATGACTCTGTAGATAAGTGGACTATCTGCTACAGTGAGTCTCTAGAGGCTTGTAGTGGGTGTGGCCAGAGAGCTCTGTCTAGTTCTCCAGGGTTATGGGTGTGCCTAAGGTGACACATACAGGTCTTGCATGGTAAATCTTCTCTCCATTTTTTTTAATCAAAAGGGGAGTAATTCTGCTCAGCTGAGCTCTTCTCATTGATGGACACCAGTGCCTGAGCGCTAGCCTCTATGGATATAATATTCATCTGTCTGCACACAAAGGATATGTGCAGTCCTCAGTTAAGTTCTGATTCCCCAGCAATGCTTCTCACTATGTAACCAGCACTGCCTGCGCTTGTGGCGTCTCCCACCAAGACTGCTCAAAGTCTCAGCCATAGCATGAGTTTTCCCACACACCCTCAGTTTTTCTTCACAGTCCTGGTTCAGAAGCTTCACACAGTCATAAGCTCCTAGCCTGCTGTTATTTCTCCCCACCAGAGTCAGGAGTCTCTGCCCAGCTGATTGTCAGGTGCAGACACAAGCTGGCACAGCTGTTACATATGTCCAAAATGGTGCCTGCTCTATTGGCTTGTATGCCTTTGTAAGGCGATCAGAGAGAGAGAGAGAAATGTGTCCATACTGTCCTTTTTGTTTCTCTCCTCTAGTTAGGCTGGTGCACTTTCCCCCATGGGGCTTCAAGCCTCGTTCCCTCTAGGCTGTTACTGCCACTTTCACCAGTGTCTCAGGCAACTGTGGTTTCATCTCACCTTATTTTCCAGCGCTGGTGTGTAGGCTCTCACCTGGAGTCCTGAGCCTTGGGTGCTCACACCCTCCACGTAGGTCCACCATGTCCTTCTAATTTCAGTAGTTTCCTCTGCCGTTTTTTTCCTTTACTCTTCCCTGAGACTACGCTATCTCCCCTGTTTTTAAACTATCTTCTCCTGGACTAAGTCAGTAAGCTCCCTCCCTATTCTGCCATCTTGGAACTCATCCTCAACCATTTCTTAATGAGATTGTTTTGTTGTTGTTGAGTTTCTTGAGCTCTTTATAATCCTGGATATTAATCCTTTATCAGTTGCATAGTTTGCAAATATTTTCTCCTATTCTGTTGGTTGCCTCTTCACTTTGTTGAGTGTTCTCTTTGCATTGCAGCAGCTTCTCAGCTTGATGTAATCCCATTCGTTTATTTTTGCTTTTGTTGTCTGTGCTTTTGGGGTCTTTTCCAAGAAGTCTTTGTGCCAATGTCTTGCAGTTTCTCTGATGTTTTCCTTTAGTATTTTAATGGTATCAGGTAACTGATTTATACCCTTGATCCATTTTGATTTGATTTTTATCTAATGTTTAAGGTAGGGGTCTTCTGTCATACTTCTGCATGTGGAGATCCATTTTTCTAGCACCATTTGTTGAAGAGACTGCCCTTTCTCCAGGAATTGATTTTAGCTCCCTTGTGAAAGATTAGTTGGTTGTAGATGCATGCTTTGATTTCTGGGCTTTCTATTCTGTTCCATTGGCTTACATGTCTATATTTGTGCCAGTAACAGGCTGTTTTGATTATAATTTCTCTGTAGTAGAACTAAAAACATAATATTATATGTATAATATTATAGTATACATTATAGCATTTTGATTCCTCCAACTTTCTTCTTGTTTAGTACTGCTTTAGCTATTTGAGGTCTCTTGTGCTTCTACACAAATTTTAGATTTGCTTTTTTTCTAGATCTGAGATTGTGCTTGGTATTTTGATTGTGATGGCATCAAATCTGTAACCGCTTTGGGTAGTATGAATATTTTGGTGATAGTAATTCTTCCAATCCATGAACATGGAAGATTTTTCCATTTCTTTGTGTTTTATCCTATTTCTTTAATGTTTTGTAATTTTCATTGTAGAGCTCCTTCAGCTCCTTGATCAAATTTATTCCGTTATTTTTTTTGTGGCTATTGTGGATAGGATTCAGCCATGGCATTGTCTGTGTATACAAAAGCTATTGATTTTTATGTGCCTATTTTATATCCTGCAATTTTAGAAAACTCTTTTATGAATAACGATAGTTTCTTCATGGAGTCTTTTGGTTCCATTACATATAGAATCATGTCATTGGCAAATAGGGATAATTTGACTTCATTTTTTCCAATTTATATCCCTTTGATTTCTTTTTCTTCCTAATGTCTTTGGCTAAAACTTCCAGGACTATATTGAATAGTAATGGTCAAAGTGGGCATACTTGTCAGGTTCCATATCTTGGTAGAAAAGCTTCCAACTTTTCCCCATTCAATAAGATGTTGGCCATGGGTGTATCAAAAATTGCCTTGTATTTTATTGAGGAATGTTCTTTCTATACCGAATTTGCTTAAAGTTTCATTCATGAAAGGACGTTGTATTTTATCAAATGCTTTCTATATTTCATCTATTGAGATAATTTCATCTATTTCTCTTTTATCTATTGAGATAATCATATGGTTTTTATTCCTTAATGTGTTAATGTGATGTATAATTGATTTATTTGCATATGTTGAGCCATCCCTGCATGGATAAATCCCACTTGGTCTAGGTGAATGATCTTTCTGCTGTGTTGTTGGATTCAATTAGTGAGTGTTTTGTTTATGCATTTATGTTCATCAATTCATCAGTGTTACTGGTCTATAGTTCTCTTTGTTGTGTTTTTTTTTTCTGGTTTTGGAATTAAGGTGATGCTGGCCTCATATAAGGAGTTGGGGAGGATTCTTTCCTCTTCAATTCTTTTGAATAGTTGGAGAATCATTGGAAATAGTTCTTCTTTAAATGTTCGGTAGAATTCAGCAGTGAAGCCATCTGGTCCTGGCTTTTTTTTTTCATTGGGAGGGTCTCTATTACTGATTCAATCTCTGCCTTGGTTATTGGTGTGTTGAGGTTTCATATGTCTTCATGACTCAATTTTGATAGATTGTAAGTGCCCAGAAATTGACCCATTTCTTCTAGATTTTCTGGTTTGTTGACATATAGCTCTTTTCAGTAATTCCTGATTTTTTAAATTTCTGTGGTATCTGTTGCAAATATCCTTTTCATCTCTGATTTTATTAATTTGGGTCTTCTCCCTTTTCATTTTTGGTTAGTTGGGCCAACAATGTATCAGTTTTGTATATATATATATTTAAAATAAGCTCTTCATTACACTGATCTTTTGTATTCTTTTTTGTTTCAATTCTGTTTATTTCTTCTTTAATTTTAATTATTTATTTCCTCCAAATAATTTTGAATTTGTTTTGTTCTTTATTTTTCTAGGTCCTTGAGATGCATTCTTACATCACTTAATACCTTTCCAATTTCTTGATGCGGGCACAGATTGCTATAAACTTCCCTCAACACTGCTTTTGCTATATCTAATAAGTTTTGATATATATTGTTTTGCTATTTTCATTCATGCCTAGGAATTTTTTATTTCCTTTTGATTTCTTCTATGACAGCTGTTCATTCAGGAGCATGTTTTTCAGTCTCCATATATTTGCATATTTTCTAGAGTTTCTTAAATTATTAATTTCCAGCTTCATTCCACTGGGGTCAGAAAAGATAAATGGTATGATTTAAATGTTTTAAAATTTGTTTAGACTTGCTTCATGGCCTATCCTAAAGTAGGTTACCTGCACTGATGAAAAGAATGCTCATTCTGTATCCGTGGGATGCAATGTTCTGTAGATATCAATTAGTTATATTTGGTCCATAGTGTAGACTAGCTCTGTTTCTTTGTTGATTTTTTGTCTAGTTGATCTGTCCATTGATGAAAGTGAGGTGTTGAAGACCCATTATTGTTGTATTAGCTTCTGTGTCTTCCTTTAGATTCATTAACATCTGTTTTAAATAGCCAGCTGCCTGGGCATTGGGTGCATATACATTTAACTATAGTCACAGCTTCCTACTGAATTGATCCTGTAACCATTACATAATGTCCTTCTTTGTCTCTTTTAACAGTCTTTGTGTTAAAGTATATTTTGTCTGATATTAGGATGGCTACACCTGCTAGCTTTTGATTTCCATTTGCATGGAATATCTTTTTCCATGCTTTCACTTTCAGTCTGTGTGGGGTATGTTTCTTTATTAATAAATATGTATATTTTATAAGTAAGTATTCTTTATGCATCTAATTTTGTATGTTATGATTAAACAATCATGCAAGCCTATGACTTCTATGTTTTTAAATTTAAAAGTTTATGTATTCTGTAGTTCAATGCTTTTCTTTTCATAGAAGTAAAACTTCCAAATCTTACGTACTTTACTTAATGCTAGAGTTATTTTGTCAAAGAAAAATTTCTACACATAGAAGGTTGCATGACTCTCCTGATAATATTAATTTAGTTTGATTGTTTTGGGATTAATTTACCTAATATTGCATGTATAGGAAATGAATTAGGGGATACTTTGCAATGCTAGAATTATGATGTATTAAGATATTCTGTCTATGTGTGTGCTTTCATTCCATTTATAAATCAAGTAGGAAACTATAGATTTCTTTACTGATTTTTGTTTTTTAATCTCATGGTTTCAAAATGTTATCATTACCTGAAAAATATTGTTTTGAAACCAAAATATGGTTTAAGAAGAATCCCTTAGACATTGAGAAATGATTATAGGAATGCTGCATTCTCTAGCAAATTAATTAAAAATAAACTGAGAAACTATATTAATTTAAAAAGTCGCTTCTTTTGGCTTCAATTTTAAACCTGTTTCTTCTAAGACTAAGAAATTTGGTTCAGTCATCTCAGCTTTTTGGGTAAAATTCTACCAGTACCAGGAGCTATGTTGTAAGGAGAGCTGTGTCAGCAGTTCTACATGTATTCTCATTTGCAGAGATTCAAAAGTTTGCCATGAAAACATCTACTGAAGCTGAAACTTGGCACACCAATACCTCATTCTGGGTGCACTTCTATTTTTCTTCAATTTGGAGAAAAGCTGCTCAATGGATTGAATTTCCAGAAACATTAGATGTTAGGCATTTCAAAGAAGTCTTGTGTTTTCTTATAATAAGACGCCTTTCTTTTAATTATAGAAAGCAAGGATGATATTACCAGAGCAGGTTCCTCCCACCCAGAGAGGGTTGTATGTTGGCTCATTTATTGGGAGAACCAGTGGCTGTGAAAACACTCCCTTGCTGTCTGTTAGCTAAAATAATGATTAAGTGACACAGAGTTGCAATTTACAAAGAAAGTCTTTTACAGTAAACCCTCCCATAACAGGACCATTCAAAATCCAATCTGATAATCTGTGGGGCCACATGAAAATAGCATCTAAAATGAAACACTGCAATGTTACTAATTTGAACTAAATGACAAGGGGCAAAGGCCAAACCGAATTAGTCTGAACTTGCAACCTTTTTAAAGAAGTAAACATCGTTAAGAGGGAATCCAAACTCAAGGTGGATGAGGAGATTAAAAGAGACACAGTTGTTTCAAATGAATTTAATACTCCAAATCCATGCAGATTATACATCAGGATACTGTAAGAACCCAGAGTTTGAGTTGTAAAACCACTGTCTGCAGTGGAAGAACTGTGGAAAACGGGGACATTCCAGAAAGCTTAAAAAGGGCCAGATCAGCACATCATTCCAAAAATAAATAACTAAAACAGGTGAGTTTTAAAAAAGGAGGAGTCATGGATAAGATACTGATCTTCAGAAACATAGTAGGAAAAAATTGGCAAAGATTTGTGGGGCCTTAGAAAACGATAAAAGAAAAGCTTTGACCAGTAGAACTCAACATGAACCATCCATCTGCACCTCAACCACACCTTTCAGTTCCAAACCATTGGTTACCTTTGTATCTCCTCAACTTGTTTTCTCAAGGCTGACCCGGACTTGAGCTGAACCCTAATCCTCTGTTAGCCATGCTCAAAACCCACTCGTCCTTGATCTCTTCCTTCTCTAGATCTGTGTCAAACAGCTTGGAAGACACCTTCAGAGGTAGGAGGATACTTTAAATCATTTGTAGAAAATACAAAACAAAAAAAAAAATTAGAAAATCCATGCATATGGTTGGCCTTCAAGATGTTCACAAAAAGGTATATTTTAAAAAAACCGTGCAGATTTAAAAACTTTTTTGATACTTCTCAGCCTCCAGAACTATGAGAAATAAATTTCTTTTGTTTAAATTATCCAGTTTCTGGTACTTTGTAATAGCAGCAGGAATTTTAAAATTCATGCATATGAGCTAAGACACTAAGATGCTCTCCATGCCCATTTCTCTTCCTCTGTCTACCCTCTCATCCAATGACACAATATTACAGTCTGTAAAATTTAATTCATCATATATATATATATTATTTTATCCAGATTTTTCCATTTGCCTAATCTTGTTAATTTTTCACTGTGTTACTGCTACATGTTATACTGTTGTGATGAATCAAGTCTGCATATGAAGCCAATTCATCCTTAAACATTTATTAGCAAACAGGCACAAAAAAGCATAAAGCGTTTTCTAGGAAAAGTCCTTATTTTGTGCCCTTTGAGGCATTCCAAGAAGCACCTGGTGTAAAAGGTCACTCCAAGGTGGAAACAACATGATGCTCTTGGCAAAACTATTTGATGCTTTTGAATGAAATCATAAAACTGCACACTCTTCAGTGAAAGAAACCAAAACCAATTTTCTTAAGAGGATCTGGGTTGTTGAATTTGCCAGATTCCTGTACTCTGCTCATGTAAAGACGCACAGCCTTCCCAGACAACCATGTATCTTAAACATTACTGAGTTTATCATTTGTGTCTAATACCCTTTCTCTAACTAACAAGCCTCTATTACAGTCATATTTGAAACAATTACCCTAGTCTCCACTGTAGTGTGGATTCCTGCACCAGGTGCAAACCAAGCAGACTTGTAAGTATAGATTCTTGAATAGGGTGTAACTCAAAGATAATTTACACAAATATATTTGTAGACACTGTTTATACTGAATTATTTTAAAGAAAAACAAAGGACTATAATGTAAATTTTTTTAAAAAAAAACCTCTTAAATAGGATTACCAGAAATTTATTTATTAAAACTTGGATTTTTTTTTAAAAGATTTATTTATTTATTTGAAAGTCAAGTTACACAGAGAGAAGAGAGGCAGAGAGAGAGAGAGGTCTTCCATCTGATGGTTCACTCCCCAATTGGCTGCAATGGCTGGAACTGCGCCGATCTGAAGCCAGGAGTCTTCTTCTGGGTCTCCCACACTGGTGCAGGGGCCCAAGGACTTGGGCCATCTTCTACTGTTTTCCCAGCCATAGTGGAGAGCTGGATGGGAAGTGGAGCAGCCGGGTCTTGAACCAGTACCCATAGGGGATACTGGCGCTTCAGGCCAGGGGGTTAACCCGCTGAACCACAGCGCTGGCCACTGGATTTTTTTTTTTAAAGTAGCAATAGATTGTAACAGTTCTCTCAGGTAAATTGTGTCTGGTAATTCAATATACAAAAAATAGTTCATAGTTCTTTAAATAATGTTAATTTTGTTTATATTACAAATATAAGACATTATCATCATACATCCTATTTTTGTTTGGATGAGATTTTTTTCCTTGTAAACTACTATCCTATGTTGAGAATTATCCTCATTGACTGAGTCATAATCTATTGAGTAGCAAGACACTTAATGAAAAGAGATGCATTTTTTGTTTTTGTTATTTTGATTGTTCCTAGATTTTATCCTTAGTGCAAGGGTTAGAAGTTTTGTGCTATTATTGCTTTGAAAAATTCACCTGGATGTGTTTTTCCAAAGAGATAATGTTACAATCTGTTTTGCCATAACAAGTGTTATTATTTAATTAATAGAACTCATAAACAGGGAACAATGTCATTATGATGCAGAAAATCACATTAGTTAACAGGGGATTTTCACTAGCAATTATGTGTGGGTGTCACACAAAGGGACCTCAGCCTAATTGTACCTGTCAAAGAGCTTGTACTAGATTTACCTGCGTATTTTTCCTCTTGGTTTAGTGAGGCCAATGTTCTTAATTTTCCAGATTCAATCTTTCCTTATAGTTTTCCCTTTGTGTTCCTCCTTTAAAAGTAAAATTCTATTATTTAATGATTTTTTCCAGAGATTTACTGTTTTCATTTTTTTAACAGTACTCAAATACTTCTAAAATTTCTATTATGTTAGTGCTGTGAATAAAAAGTTCCAGAGATTTTGACTGATTTTCCTTAACCCTGTTTTCTCCTTTAACACTTTTTTAAAAAAGATTTATTTATTTATTTGAAAGTCAGAGTTACACAGAGAGAGAAGGAGGGGCAGAGAGAGAGAGAGAGAGAGAGAGAGAGAGAGGTCTTCTGTCTGCTGGTTCACTCCCCGGTTGGCTGCAATGGCAGGAGCTGCACTGATCTGAATCCAGGAGCCAGGAGATTCTTCCAGGTGTCCCATGTGTGTGCAGAGGCCCAAGGACTTGGGTCATCTTCTACTGCTTTCCCAGGCCATAGGAGAGAGCTAGATCAGAAGTGGGGCAGCTGGGACTCAAACTGGTGCGCAAATGGGATTTCCTTGTCTTAATGGTGTGTTTCTTTTGTTTTTTTCAATGATATTTTAATTTTCATTTATTTGGATAAAGGGGACAGGTTTCATGTATTTCATATTCAGTTTTAAGAACATGATACTTCCTGCCCTACCCTGTCTGCCTCCCTCACTCCCACCTTCCCTCTTCCTTTATGCTTGATATTTATTTTAATTTTTTCAATGATATATTTTCAGTTCACTTTATACTCACAAGCTTAATCTTCCACCAAATAAAGAATTCAACAACTATTAAGTAGAAAAATCACCATCAATATGCTATCTTGATTATTATAACTTTAAAATAAATCATAAAATCAGGTAATGAAAATTCTCCAAATTAATTTCTTTTTAAAAATTGTCTTAGCAATTCAAGATCTTTAGCACTGCTATACAGATTGTTGAACCAGCATTTACTCAAGTGGATTCTTCAAAACAGCCTGGAATTATACTGAATCTAGAGATGATTCTCGAGAAACAATACCTTACTAACATAATCTTCCCCTCTCTAGCCATGGTATAACCTGCCATTTGTTTAGGATTGCTCTAATTTCTCTAACCAATTTTGTTTTTCAGTGTCAAATTCTTAGACTCGTTTCTGCTGGTAACCTTAAGAATTTCCTATTTTAGGTTCTGGTATATATAAAATTATTATCAAAAGTTTTATTTTCCACTTGTTGAGAAAATCTATAGAAAAATTGGATTTTGGGGCTGGCATTGTGGCACAGCAGGTAAAGCCTCCACCTGTAATGTCAGCATCCATATGGGTGCTGATATAGTGTCCAAGCTGCTGCACTTCTGATCCAGCTCCCTGCTAATGGCCTGGGAAAAGCAGCAGAAGATGGCCCTAGTGATGGGGGCTCTGCACTTTAAAGACCTGGAAGAAGTTCCTGGCTCCTGCCTTTGGCTTGGCCCAGCCCTGACCGTTGTGACTATTTAGGGAGTGAACCAGCGATAGAAGACCTCTGTCTCTCCCTCTTGCTATGTAAATTTGCCTTTCAAATAAATGAGGCTTTAAACATTGACCCTTGTTTATTAACTGTATGTGCTACTACATTGCTAAATTCATTTACTGGCAATAATAATCCTTAGGATTTTCTACATACTCGATTAAGTTGTATGCAAATAAAGTTTTAATTCCATATTTCCAATCTGAATGTTTTTTCTTTCTTGCCTTAATGTTTCAAGGCATCTGGTACAATGCTGATTAGCAATGGTGAGCGCAAACATTATTATTTTTCCTAAAATCAGTGTTTTTGTTTCAAAATATGTGTTAGAAATAGGGTTTTGTAGATATACTTATGAGGTTAAGTGTTTCCACTCTTATTTGTCAGAAATTAATCTTTGAGTGGATACTAAGATTTTTTTCAAATGTCTCTTCATCTATTGAAAAGGTAAAATGGTTTCCTTCTGTTACATAAATGTGATTGATTATAGTGATTACTGATCACAGTGATTTATTAAACATTAATGGGACAAACCCATTTTATTATGATGAATTTATATATCTTAGCATTGCTATTATTTTGTTAAAGAGTTTGTGCATCTTTGTTTAGGAAAGATGTTGTCCTCTAACTGTCATTTCTTCCAATGCCTTTCTCTGGGTTTCTTGTAAGGATAAATGACTTGAGAATTATTTTCCTCTCCTGTAGCTTCTGAAAAAATTTCTGAAATACCTGTATAATTTATTACTTAGATTTAGTGAAATTTACCAGTGAATCCACCTAGACCAGAAGTTATCGTAAAGGAAAGTTTATGTATTACATCTGTTTCTTTCATTGCTAGTAAGCTATTCAGAATTTATATTTCCTGTCAGTTTTGATAATGTGTATCTTTCAAGAAATCTGTTTATTTCATCCAAGTTATTAAAATTATTAGCATAAATATGTTCATAAAATCCCTTGTCTTTTAAATGTGTGTAGGACCTGTTGTGATATCCTTTTCTTTAATTTTGATGTGGGGAAGTAACCCATGTTAGACCACCTGACGCTATTCTAGAGTTCATTAAAGCTCTGCCCAGTTTTTTCCACTTTGGTATTTATTCCCCTGCGGGGGACGGGGGGGCTCCAATTGAAAAGGAAACAAAGTTGCTAAGCCTTCACTCCACAAGGCTGCTAAGCCTTTGCTCTAGTTTGCTGCACTTCCGCATTTCAGTGGCTCAGTGTTTCCAACAATCCAAGATGGCCCCCGGGGGAGGTACCTAGCCTGACAGGAGACTTCCGTACTTGTGAACAGTATGAGTCCTCGGCTGTGATTGGCCCTTGAGGACGTGCCCGGCTCGTTTCCTGCCTTACCTTTCAGCTGGTTGGCTCGGTTCCCTTGTGCCCTGGACAGCCCCCTTTCTGTGTCTATAAAAGCTCTTCCCCTCCCAATAAAGTCGATAACCTGGCTGCGCCCTCGGCATTGACTGGTCTCCCGGCTCTGGTGAGGTTCCTTTGCTGCTGACACTCATCATCCCGCTCGGCCCCCGAGCTCCCCAGGCTGGCCCTGACGAGCTCTATCAGACCTGCTGCCCTGTAGTGAGCAGCATTCCTCTGCTCCTAATTTGGATAATACCTACTGTATGGATAATATTCCATTTTATGTTGTTCTATTTCTATTGTTCTATTTTTCTCCTGATTGAAATATGTCCCATTTACTTCACACAGAAAGCCTGGCCATTATGTATGTTTTATTTTTGAAGGTCTGGATGTTTATCTTCATTTATTTTATATGTATTTTGCTTACATATTTTAACAGATACATTAAATTATATATAATGTGTGGGGTACCATGTGATGTTTTGATACATGTATACAATTGTGTAATGATGAAATCAGGCTAAACACATCTATCTCCTCCAATATTTATCATTTTGTTATAGTGTAAACATTAAAAATCCCTTCTTCTAGCTTTTTTAAATAAACAAGTACACACTATGTTATCATTGTAGTCACCCCTACTGTAAAATAGAACACCAGTCGTTTTCCTTTAAAAAGTTAGATTTTTCTGCTTGTTTGGTAGGTAGTTAAGCTACCTGCAGGTCAACCTAAGTATTTTTTAAAATATTTAAGGTTTTTATTTAGTTATTTATTATTTTAAAGATTTATTTATTTACTTGAGAGGCAGAGTTAGAGAGAGAGGGAAAGACAGAGAGAGGTCTTTCATCCACTGGTTCATTCCCCAAATTGCTGCAATGGCTGGAGTGAGGCTAATCCGAAACCAGGATCCAGGGGCTTCCTCTGGGTCTCCCATGCAGGTGCAGGGGCCCAAATACCTGGGCCATCTTCTACTGCTTTCCCAGGCCATAAGCAGGGAGTTGGATTTGAAGAAAAGCAGCTGGAATTCAAACCAGTGCCCTTATGGGACTCTGGTGCCGCAAGCAGATGTTTAACCTACTAATCCACAGCGCTGGCCCCAACCTAAGTCTTTTTTAGAAAACTATTTATTTGAAAGGCAAAATGATACATATGGGGTGGGGGCGGGGAGAGAAGATGCAGGAGAAAGAAAGCACAGAGACAGACAGAGAGATCTTCTATCTGTTGGTTTACTCTCCAAATGGCCACAACAGCCAGGGTTGGGCTAGGCTGAAGCCAGGAGCCAGGAACTCCATCTGGGTCTCCCTTGTGGGTGGCAGGGACTCAGATAGTTGAGGCATCATCTGCAGGTTTCCCGATAATTGGGGAGCTGGATGAGAAGTGGTCTGAAACCAGCACCTATATGTGGTATGTGGGCATCACAAGAGGCAGCTTAACCTGCGGTGCCACACACCTATCCTGGGTCAACCCAATTGTTGAGGCTTATTTTTAAGATCTGTTAGGAAGGTTCTTTAGTAATCTGTAATTTACAGAGAGCTGAGCACTACTACGGTTTTGTTTTATTTTTTGAATCTCTACTGAAAGCAATGAAACTTAAGTAAATATTTTTCATTCTGGTAGGAATTTTTAAAAGTCCAGTTCTGCTTCAGCTCTGGGAGTCATTTCACTATAACTTCCAGCAGTTTCTTTCTTAGTAGTTCTTTGTCCAGCATCACCGGGTCTCTTCCTATGCATGCTCAGCTTAGTACTCACCCAAAGTCTGAAGGAGACCTCTAGGTACATTTTTTTTTTTAATTTTCTCGTGTGTGTGTGTGTGAATCTCTTTTCTTTCTGGTATTCTGCCTTTTAAATTCCAGTGATCTTGACCTCCCCAAACTCTGATTTCTATGGCTTCTGCATTGTGATACATTCTCCATTTGGGCTGTACTTCCTCGTCTTGTAGTATGAAAACCATCTCCAGCCAGAAAGTCTGGACAATAGCAGGGCTAATTTTCCAATCCCATCTACACCCCTTAGTGATGACAGACTTGTGCTCATTGTTCAATATCTGTAAATATTTTGCTCAATTTTTCAATCATTTCCTATGAGACACATCTGATAACAGTTATTCTGTCAGTAGGTGAAAGTAAAAATTCTCTTTTCAGAAATATATACTTTTAATGATATTGGAATGTTTCATATATAATATTGAGAATAAAGAACTTACAACATTATATATTCAATTGGATAACAATATATTTATATGTATTGATAGAAGAGAGGTAAGAGGTAATTGATGGTAAGATTTTTTGCCTTATTAGCTTTATTTCATGAATTTTCAACAACTGATATGTAGTTAGTTATTTTTGGAGGTGAAACATGGTTTGTATTTTATTTCTTTAAACTTTATTTAAGGTATAAAAATTTCAGACATTTCATATATACAGGTTTAGGAACTTAGTGATTCTTCCCACCATTCTCTCCCTCTCACCCATTCTCCCATACTACTTCCTCTTCTCTCCCCTATTCTCACTCTTAATTTTTACAACAATCTATTTTCAGTTTATTTTATACTCAGAAAGTTAACCCTACAGTAAGTAAAAAATTCAACAAATATTACGAGGGGAAAAAAACAGGAAGAGCTCTAAACAAACATTGCATTTCAAAATGTTAATTTCACTCCTCTACATTATATTTTAGATACTCTACTGGTTACCACAAATCAGGGAAAACATGTTATTTGTATTTTTGGGACTGGCTAATTTCACTAATTATAATGGTTTCCAGTAGCCTCCATTTTTTGCAAGAGACAGGATTTTGTTTTTTAAATGCTGAGTAGTATTCAGTAGTGTATATATGTCGTAATTTCTTTATCCAGTCACCAGTTGTTGGACATCTAAGTTGATTCCATATCTTAGCTATTGTGAATTGAGCTTCAGTGAACAAAGGGGTACAGATAACTCTTTCATGTACTGATTTTACTTCCCTTGCATGAATTTCCAAGAGGGGATGGCTGGGTCATATCATAGATCTACTTTCAGCTTTCTTGGGTATCTCCATACTGTCTTCCATAATGGCTGTGCCAGTTTACATTCCCAACAGTGGATTAAGGTTTCTTCCTCCGCACATCCTCTTCATCATTAAATGTTTGTTGGTTTTGGTATGAGAGCCATTCTAAGTGTGGTAGTTTTGATTTGCATTTCCCTGATGGCTAGTGATCCTGAGCATTTTTTCATGTGTTTGGTGGCCATTTGAGTTTCATCTTTTGAAAAATGCCTGTTCAAGTCCTTTGCCCATGTCTTAACTAGATTGTTTTGTTGTTGTTGAATTTCTTGAGCTCTTTATAGATTCTGTATGTTAACCCTTTATCAGTTGCACAGTTTGCAAATATTTTCTCCCATTCTGTTAGTTTGCAGTGTTTTTTTGTAGTCCAGAAGTGTCTAGGCTTGATGTAATCCCCTTTGTCTATCTTGGCTTTGATTACCTGTGCTTCTGGGCTCTTTCACATTGCATTTGCCAATATCTTGTAGGGTTTCCCCAATTTCCTCTAGGAATTTGATGGTATTGGGTCTTGAACGTAGGTCTTTGATCCATTTTGAGTGGACTTTAGTGTTTGTGTAAGGTGTAATGTAGATATCTTTTTTATACTTCTGCATGTGGAGATCCAGTTTTCCCAGCCCCATTTGTTGAATAGACTGTCCTTTCTCCAGGGATTGATTTTAGTGCCTTTGTCAAAAGTAAGTTGTTGTAGATGTGTGGATTAATTTCTGGAGTTTTTATTCTGTTTCATTTGTCTACATATCTGTTTTTGCCAGTACCAGTCTATTTTGGTGCTAACTGCCTGGTACTATGTCTTAAAATTTGGTATTGTGATGCCTCTTGCTTTGTTTGTGTTGTATAAGATGGCTTTAACTAACTCTTGTCTCTTGTGAGTCCATATAAATTTTAGAATCATTTTTTCTAGGTCTGTCAAGAATATCATTGGTATTTTGATTGTAATTGCAATGAATTTGTAAATTGCTTTCAGTAGTATGGACATTATGATATCAGTTCTTCCAATCCATTATATGGAAGATTTTTTTCAATTTTTTGTGTTTTTCTATTTCTTTCTTCAATGTTTTGTAATTTTCATTAGAGAGATCTTTGACAACCTTGGTTAAATTTATTCCAAGACATTTATTCTTTTTTTGTACTATTGTGAATGGGATTGATCTTCGAAGATCTTTCTCAGCCATGATGTTGTCTGTGTATACAAAGGCTATTGATTTTTATATGCTAATTTTATATCCTGCCACTTTCCGAAATACTTTTATGAGTTTCAATAGTCTCTCACTGGAGTCTTTTGGCTCCCCTTTATATAGAATCATGTCACCTGCAAATAGGGAGAGTTTGACTTCTTCCTTTCTAATTTGTATCCCTTTGGTTCTTCCCTCTGGCTCTGGCTAAAACTTCCAAGACTATATTGAATAGTAATGGCAAGAGTTGGCATCCTTGTCTGGCTCCGGATCTTAGTGGAAATGCTTCCAATTTTTCCACATTCAATATGATGCTGGATGTAGGTTTGTCATAGCTTGCTTTGTGTTGATGAATGTTCCTTCTATTCTCAATTTGCTTAAGGTTTTCATCATAAAAGGATGTTGTATTTTATGAAGTGCTTCCTCTGCCTCTAATGAAATGATCATATGGCTTTTATTTTTCCATTTGTTAATGTTATGTATCACATTTATTGATTTGCAAATGTTCAACCATCCCTGAATACCAGGGATAAATCCCACTTGGTCCAAGTTTTTTGAGGGTTTTTGCAACTAAGTTCATCAGGAATATTGGTTTATAGTTCTCTTTCTCTCTTGTATCTTTTTCTGGTTTAGGAATTAGGGTGATGCTGGCTTAATAGAATGAGTTTGGGAGGATTCCCTCCATTTCAGTTGTTTTGAATACCTTGTAAAGAATTGGAATTAGTTCTTGTATAATTGCGTGGTATAATTCAGCAGTGCGGCTATCTGGTTCTGGGCTTTTGTTTTTTTTGGGAGGGTCTTTATATTTGATTCAATCTCCGTGTTGGTTTTTGGTGTGTTTGGGTTTTCTATGTCTCCCTGACTAAATTTTGGTAGATTGTATGTGTCCAGGAATCTATCCATTTCTTTTGACTTTCTGGCTAATTGGCATATAGCTCTTTTTAATAATTCCTGATTATTCTTATTTTTGTGGTATTTGTTGTTACATTTCCTTTCTCTTCTCTGGTTCTATTGATTTGGGTCTTCTCCCTCTTTTTCTTTGGGTTAGTTGGGCCAATGTTGTATCAATTTTTTTTTTTCGAAAAACAAGCCCTTCATTTCACTGATCTTTTGTATTGTTGCTTTGGTTTCAATTTTGTTGATTTCCTGTCTAATTTTAATGATTTATTCCCTGCTAATTTTGGATTTTTTTTAGGCCTTTGAGATGCATTGATAGCTGATTTATATGGTGCCTTTCCAATCTGATGTAGGCACCAACTGTTATAAAATTCCCTCTTAACACTGTATCTCATAAGTTTTAATATGTTGTATTTTTGTCTGCATTCTTTTTCAGAAATTTTTTGGTATCTCTTAAGATCTGTTCATTCAGGAGCATGTTATTCAGTTTCTATGTGTTTGTAAATGTTCTAGAGATTCCTGAGTTGTTAATTTCCAGCTTAATTCCGTTGGGGTTAGAAAAGATTCAGGGTATGATTTTGATTCTTTTGAATTTTCTCAGACATGATTTATGGCCTAATATATGGTCTATCCTAGGGAAAGTTCCATGCAATTTTGAAAACAATGTGTATTCTACAACTGTGGAATGGAAATGTCTGTAGATATCAGTTAGGTTGCTTTAGTTCATAGTGTCAATTAGCTCTGTTGTTTCTTTGTTGATTTTCTGTTTGGTTGACTTGTCCATTAATGAAAATAGGGTGCTGATGTCCTCCATTACTATTGTATTGATATCTATGTCTCCCTTTCAATCCATTAATATTTGTTTTAAAAAGCCACACATTCAATTTGAGTCTCAGCTACTCCACTTTCAATCCAGCTCCCTGGTAATGTGCCTGGGAAAGCAGCAGACAATAGTCCAGGTGCTTGGGCTCCTGCACCCATTTGGGAGACCCAGAGAAAGCTCTTGGCTCCTGGCTTCAGTCTGGTCCAACCAGTCACTGCAGCCACTTGGGGAGTGAACCAATAGATGGAAGATATTTCTCTGTCTCTACCTCTCTCTGTACCTTTGTCTTTCAAATAAATAAAATAAATATTAAAATAAAAATTCCAGGTGCTCTGGTATTGGGTGCATATACTTTTCTTATAGTCACATCTTCTTGTTGAATTGATCCCTTAATCATTTCATAGTGCTCTTCTTTGTTCCTTTTAACAGTTTTTTGTTAATGTCTATTTTGTCTGATATTATGATGGCTACACCTGTTCTTTTTTGCTTTCTGTTAGCGTTGAATATCTTTTTCCATCCTTTCACTTTCAGTCTGAATACAACTTTGTTGGTGAGGTGTGTTTCTTGCAGGTAGCAACTAGATGGGTCTTGTTTTTTTATCCATTCAGCCAGTCCTTATCTTTTAGCTGGAGAGTTTAAGCCATTTACATTCAAGGTTACAACTGATAAGTAATGACTTGGCCCCTACCATTTCCCCCTGAATATTCCATTGTTTTGCTTTGGATTTCCTTGTACTTTCACTGGGAGATTTTCTGCCTTCACATTCTTTCATAAGGATGACTATCTTTCTGTGTTGCTGTGTATAGCAAGCACATCTTTAAGCATCTTTTATAAGGCTGGACAAGTAGTGACAAATTCTTTCAATTTCTGTTATGAAAGGTCTTTATTTTACCTATACTCATAAATGAGAGCTTTGCAGGGTACAGTATTCTGGGTTGACAGTTTTTTTTTTCTCTTAAGACTTGGATTGTCTTTCTATTTTCTCCTAGCCTGTAGGGTGTCTGATGAGAGATCAGCTGTGAGTCTAATTGGAGATCCTATGAGTCAATTGGCATTGCTCTCATGCACACTTTAAAATCTTTTCTTTATGTTACACTGTTGAAAGTTTGACTACAATTTGTTGTGGTGGAGATCTTTTCTGGTCATGTCTATTAGGACATGACCTCATGTGCCTCATGTGTTTGGGCATCTTTTTCTTTCTCCAACTTAGGGAAATTTTTTGTAATTATTTAAGTGAATAGGCCTACTAATCCATTCACCCATTCATACCTTCAGGAACTCATAAGATCTCTATGTCAGGTTGTTTGATAGTATCTAATATTTTTCCAACACTGTTTTTAATTTTTCTAACTTTTTTTTTGGTCTGACTTAAAAATGTCCATCTTTTGAATCTTTTGAATTCCTTTTTTGGCATTTCTTCATTTCTTCATCTTCACATTCTAATACTGAAGTATTATTGTATTTCTTTAGGGAAGTGCTAATGTTATCTTCCTTATTCTTGTTTCTTCAATTTCTGCATTTATTTTTAGGCATTTGTGGATACACCTGTTCATTTTTGCCTCTGACTGATTTTATCTTTGGACTATGTCTCTGTGGCTTAGAGGAGTGTCTGCTCTTGCAGTCAATTCCCAGAAGTGTGTGCTGGGTGTTGCCATGGAGTTCTGGTCACTGCTCCAGGGTGGGACAAGTGTCCTGGGTGACACCCTGGTTGGGTGTAGTAGATCTCCTCTGTTTTTCTTTTTGTTTAGCAGCAGGGAGGGTTTTATCACCTTTGTTGGCTTAATTACAACTTCACCTCCTCTCTTTCAAGGTGATCAATGCCTGGGTATTAGCCCACAGTGGGTGCAATACTCATCTCTGCTGCTATACGGTCCTTAGTATGAGTATGAATCCTATTGCAATGACCCACAGCAGGCAATCAGTGAGCTCTGAGTATGTGGTGCTACTCACAGTCATTGTCCAGAGACCATCTACATGCCACCCTCTCATGCAGTCTCAGAGTTCCCACAGTCTCAGCACAAAATGCTCCCACACAGTCATGAAGTGCAGAGGATCTGCTCTGCCCTACTAGTCAGTCCCATCCACAAAGAGAGATATTCCCAGAGCCAGCTGCCTTTGGATGCTCCACTTGGGTGGTTTGAGCCCCAAAGGCTTGATGTATGTTGAGAGGCTTAGCGTACCTCATCGTCATACATGGGTCCCAAGTCTCTGTCAATATTCCCAGCCAGACTCAAAGTCAATGGGGAATGTGGATTTTCCCTCTGGTAAAATCCTTGGATCACATGCATGCACAAGAGCTGCCTGTCATAACCCTTTCTCATTTCATAATGGTGCTCACTTTCCACTGGTTTCCAGGCACATGCCTCAGAGCTGCTACTGTGACTACTGACAAGATGGTGTCTCATCTCGTCTGGTTGTTGGGCATGTGCATAAGAACTGACACAGATGTTATGTATGTCCACAATGGTGCCTGCTTTCTCTCAGCTGGTTGCTGGGAGCTATTGTGTGGTGGACAGGGAGGGAGAAGTGCACTTCTTTATTCCTTGAGGTTAGCAGGTACCCTGTCCCCTAGAGGGTTCCATGCTGCACTCAAGCCAGCCTCTCCCCTCAGCTATATCATATATCGAGCTGGGACTCGAATGTGTGGCTTTTTAAAACAAATATTAATGGATTGAAATAGAGACATAGATATCAATGCAATAGTAATGGAGGACATCAGCACCCTATTTTCATTAATGGACAAGTCAACCAAACAGAAAATCAACAAAGAAACAACAGAGCTAATTGACACTATGACAGCTATATATATATGGCACAGGCTATTGCAGTCTGACCTTACCTCACTCTCAAAAGATGATGCGCTCTCAGGCTCTTGGCTGCTGGAGCCCAGTGTTGGTTCCATGCTTGTGCTGCAAGTCTACACGCTCCCACTTAAAGCCCAGTGTCCCTCTTCATTCTGCAGAATTTCCATTGCAGTTTTCTCCTTTACTCTCACTGAGAATGTACACTACTCTTTTTTTTTAAACTATCTTCCCTTAGCCTAAATCAGTTAGCATCCTCTCTATTCTGCCATCTTGGAATCAGAAATCATGTATTTAGTTTTCAATTACAAAGGTGTTATTCAAAAAGTTCAAATTAATGTACAATATGGTGTAATAATTACTTCCCAGTCTTTGTATACCATTTACTTTTTAATAAGTTCCATTAACATGACATTAAATAAGGCTTATTAATTTTAATTACTGAGTTAGAGAGGCTTTGTCTATATGCCACACATAAAAATTAGGGTAATTGCTAATTAAGGCTTAATAATGATCATAGAATTTAGAGTTGAAAGGAACCTCAAAAAATCATCTAGTCAAATCCATGTAAGTTGCTTATATTTAATGAGGTACAGTGATTTGATGGAGGTCTGATAGGCAATTAATGATAGAATCAAGACTGATTCTAATTGTAGTTTTTTTTTAATGCTATACCTATAAAGAAGTCTGTAAGTGACTTATATGTTAACAAGTCATTATAAAATTAAACATTTAGGTATTCAATAGAATGAAAATAATAAAGGTAGCAGGAATAGATACTATTAGTTGTTAAAGATTATATAACTGGGCACAAAATAAGTATTCTAAGGTTGTGACAAAATTAGAAAACTATTTGCTACTAGAATAGGCATGCTTTTATATATTATTTATAGAGGCACACATTTTTTGAATTTATCATAAACAGGATTTCACTGTGTGAAAATGTACTCATATCACATATTTAAACAAATTAAATGACTCATTTGTAATTAACTAGAATAATTTAACACATTCATGTGCAAATGTCATTGAAAGAATATTTCCAAGTAAGTTAAACATCTGCAATATTATTTGAACTAATGTGCTGAGCAAACCTGATCTTCAAATACCACAAGGCAGTAAGTGTTCAGCTCAGGCCAAAATAAGATGAATTCTGAATCATTTTATTGAGAATAAATGAGGTTTTGTTAAGAGTAGCAGTGATTTATATTCTCACACACACTTAATTTTGATTGTGAGTCTTTATATAAGTTCCACATTTACCTTGGTAAGGTTGGGCAAACAGACCATTTTGGCTGACCCCATTTTCACTTCATCAGCACTTCCACTTCATCACTCAGGATGCCAAAGAATTTAGTCCTCAGAAGGAAGCTATAATTAGATTTTATTTTCCTTCTCATCTCCAGATACAATTAGAATCCTATCATTCCCTTCATCCCAAATTATCTCAATCTTTACAAGAAGTCCAAGATTCTCAGATCATATCTTTGACCTCAATCTCCATCTCAAAAGCTATGTATTACTCTCTAAGTCTATCTCAGCCTTCGGCTTTCTTGAATCCTCATACCTTTCCACTGTGCCTATGAAGTATGAATTTTCATGAGCAAAACCTTTTCCCGCCCCTCTACTGTGAAAGCATCCTAACCTTCTTGCACTAAAGTTTGGCTGCTCCCCGAGGACACTGATTCTATAGAAAATGTTTTTTTTTTTTTTTTTTTCCATACATGCATACAGCTGAGACTGGGTGGGAAGATGTTAGTGTTCGTGTTCTAGGTTGCTGCTTCCACAAGATTATTTCTTTCTTCAACACAAAATATTCCAGACTCTAAAAATTTGAGTCATCTACAGCCACAGTTGCCACCAATGGGTATGCAGGGGCACAGGTTACCTGAACAACGGTTTCCAATCTAAACGGGTGAGATGTAAGGCACAGGTCGAAGAGTTGGACTCCAAGCTGAGCATGACATTGTTACCAGTAGAAAGACATGCTGCTTATGCTGTATATGTCTACCGATGGGACTATGCACGAGTTCTCATCAGATACTTCCTATTCCCTCAGCTACACAAGAAGCTGAGGATAGCAGGAAACTGGAATAATCTGACAAGATTTTACCCCTTTGCCTCTAAAAGGGCTGCAGAGCTCCAACTGCTCATCTATCTACAGGCATCAATTGTCTCCAACATGCTGAGTAATTCTCATATACAAAGGACTACATATTCAATGTTTTCTATCTTTACATTTTTCATGCTACCACGAGGCATGGTAAAGACTTCATGGGATCACTGTAATACGTGGCAGCATCTTGGGTGTCTACAACTATTTCAAGATTAAAAGTTAAAAATAATATTTCCTTTTACTCAAATCCATGTTTAATTGCATTTCACTTTCATACCCATTTTATAGTGTTGTGTACACTTACTGTTTCAACTATTTCTTCAATTTTCTCTTGAACAAATTCCAATCAGACATGAGTCCCCATTACCCTACTGACACTGATTATGTCAATGTCTTCATTGACCTACTGACTACCAAATTCAACCCATAGTTTTCAGTCCTAGTCCTGACCTGCCATTCGGCAGCATTTTACCCAGGCCACCATATAACCCTGTAGTTTTTTACTTTGCTTTATTTTCTCCAGACCACTGTTAGTAATCTGATATTCTATGATATCTATATACAGTATATATGTTTATTATCTTTATTCCATCTTAGAAATTAAGCTCAATAAGAGTTTCATATTTTTTGTCCAGAGTATTAAACCTAATACCAATTAGCACATAGTAAGCACTCCAAAGTCCTTTTTGGATGACTGTTGGAATGAACAAATCATTGAACTTAAAGCCAAGATCTATAGAGTAAAACTTACTCTTACCTATTTCCTCATCTCTCATTTAACATTTAGTGAACATCCAACTACCATGCTAGACATCAGTAATACAAAGACAAAAAGGATGTTTAGAAGCATAGACTATAGTATGGAAAAATAGACATCTAATCAAATAAATACAATGTGTGACTAATGCTAACAATGTGCCCAAGTATTTTGGAAGCTCAGGGAAAAAGGCAATTAATTTAGCCTGAGGGAAAGGATGAATAAAGGAACTAATACTGGAAGAGAAGTAGTGCTTGATGCATATGAGTACTTCACACAAAGAAAACAGGATGTAAAACGGAATCTAGAAGGCATTCTACCTGCTTGAAATGGTTGATAGGATTTCATATTATGTATAATAGTTGGGAACGGAGAGTAAGGCCAATAGTGAAATCCAAGCAGCCAGATATGATTTTGTTCCTGGCCACTTTACATCTTTTTATCTTCCTTCTCAGCTTCCCCATCCTTCTGCCTTCTGTGTACTGATTTTCAAGGGATCTGCTTTGGGAAAATTTATTTTCAGAGTCAGAACAGTTCAAGACCACTCACAGCAAAAATGGACATACATATTTAGGATTTCCTTTACCTGCATATATCTAAGGATCTAATATGTATTGCAAATAAGATATTCTGCAAAGTTTGGAGAGTTCCCTGAAAATGTGTTAACACTTAGCAATGACACATCATTGGCAAACAATAATATTTAGTGTAGTGTGGCAATATTTAGAAATAAAAATTTAGGTCTTACATATTTTTATGCTGATTAACCCTTCCTCAAACTGAGCACTCAGGTCATTAAACATTCACAGCTTTAGGAAAGGGATTGTATCATACAAGTGGAGGAAAAAGAGCCATTTTTGCCTTGCAACTGCCAAATAAAAAAGTGTCATAAGGTCTCTAAACCAGAGATTCCAAAAAGCAAAGCAAAACAAAACAAAACAAAACAAAAAAACCCTCAGAATTAGGCTTTCTGCCTATAGACAGATGTCGCTTTTCTGAGATTGGAGTGGAGACAACTCAGAAGGGAAACCAGGAGAGGTTATCCATGGCTGATTTGTGAGGAGTATTCTGTACGGCTTTCTACCTTGGGTCTGAGTCTTAGGGAGTAGGGAGAAACGCAGAGTTCCTGGGTCAAGAGCAACAGGAGCTTGTGTTACAAGATTCAGAACAAAGTTAGTTATAGCTATTATACCTATGCTCATAGGTGTCTTAGAGATTAACAGAGTTCTCTCTTTTTTTTTTTTTTTTTGACAGAGTTAGTGAGAGAGAGAGAGAGACAGAGAGAAAGGTCTTCCTTTTGCCGTTGGTTCACCCTCCAAAGGCCGTTGGTTCTCCCTCCAAAGGCTGCCACTACTGGTGCGCTGCGGCCGGCGCACCGCGCTGATCCGATGGCAGGAGCCAGGTGCTTCTCCTGGTCTCCCATGGGGTGCAGGGCCCAAGCACTTGGGCCATCCTCCACTGCACTCCCTGGCCACAGCAGAGAGCTGGCCTGGAAGAGGAGCCACCGGGACAGAATCCGGCACCCCGACTGGGACTAGAACCCAGTGTGCTGGCGCCGCAAGGCGGAGGATTAGCCTAGTGAGCCGCGGCGCCGGCCGAGATTAATAGAGTTCTAATCCCACATCATTTCCATGGCTGGTGCCATCTAGGAGCAAGAAAATGCTGCTGCTATGGTTTGGATGTTTGCCCCCTTCCAAACTCAGAGTGAAATTTCATTGCCATTGTGATGGTATTGGGAGAGTGGGACCTTTAGAATATGCTCTGGTCATAATGGCTCCACCCTCCTGACCGGACTAATGCCATTACTGCAGGTATGGGTTCCATACTGTGGGAACAGGCCTCTTATAAAGGACAAGTTCAGCCACCTTTTGTCTCTGTCTGCCTCCTGCCATGTAATGACTTCTGCCACACTGTGATGCAGTGAGCAGGCCCTCGCCTGATGCGGAGGTGCTGATCTTGGACTTCCCATCCTCTAGAATGTGAACCCCTAAATGTCTGTTCTTTGTAAGTTATCTGATCTGGGTAATCTGTTACAGCAGCACAAACTGGACTAAGATAGACACCCATACACCAAGAAAGGGTACCAGAATAATGAAGGCAAAGATCTTCTGAGGCCTGGAGGTTAGGACTGAGTGACAACACAATTCAGGCTTACCTTGTGGATAAAGGACTAGCGGGAGTGAGGCTGTCACCACGGAAACGAGCAGGAACAATCCGGAGACCAGGTGTGGGATCAGACTTGCCCATCCCAAAAGCTTGTATCCGGTGTGAGAGATGGGAGACCAAAATGAACACTGGAGGCAATGGAGGTTGAAAACAGGAAGTCAATTTAGGGGCAGAAGAATGTTTTACTTCTTACATTTCTGGGAACTGTACTGCTATATTCACATTCACATGACCATAAGCACATTTTAAGTTTGAGTCCAGCTGGCGCCGTGGCTCACTAGGCTAATCCTCCGCCTTGCAGCGCCGGCACACCGGGTTCTAGTCCTGGTCACCACTCTTCCAGGCCAGCTATCTGCTGTGGCCAGGGAGTGCAGTGGAGGATGGCCCAAGTGCTTGGGCCCTGCACCCCATGGGAGACCAGGAGAAGTACCTGGCTCCTGCCATCAGATCAGCGCGGTGCACTGGCCGCGGCGGCCATTGGAGGGTGAACCAACGGCAAAGGAAGAGCTTTCTCTCTCTCTCTCTCACTGTCCACTCTGCCTGTCAAAAAAAAAAAAAAAGTTTATGAGTCCAGTATGTTTGCTATAAATCCATTTCCTCAATGTGGTTGATTGATTTTATTTATTTATTTATTTTTATTTATTTATTTATTTTTTTGACAGGCAGAGTGGACAGTGAGAGAGAGAGAGAGAGAGAGAAAGCTCTTCCTTTGCCGTTGGTTCACCCTCCAATGGCTGCCGGCCCACTGCGCTGATGCGATGGCAGGAGCCAGGTACTTATCCTGTGTGCAGGGCCCAAGCACTTGGGCCATCCTCCACTGCACTCCCTGGCCACAGCAGAGAGCTGGCCTGGAAGAGGAGCAACCGGGACAGAATCCGGCACCCCGACTGGGACTAGAACCCAGTGTGCCGGCGCCGCAAGGCGGAGGATTAGCCTAGTGAGCCGCGGCGCCGGCCTGATTTTATTTTTAAATCTCCATTTTCATCATTTTAGTGATAACCAAGAAATGATAAACATATTCTTGACAGAGGAACCGGATAGAGTGGACATAGGAATGCACAGGTCCTTGAATCTTTCCCTCATAGGTGAGTTGAAGGCATTTATTTGAATAAAAATGATAATAAATGTGCCAAGAAGATAGTTCTCAAGCTGACACGTTAAAAATTTATAAAGTTACTACAGCTAAGATTCTAGTTAAAACCTTGATTGGCAAGGTGTGAAAACATTTTTTTTTCAGGTTTTTTTTTTTTTTTTTTTTTTTTTTTTTTTCATCTAAAAATTTTAAATATCCTTCTTTACTCACAAAGAATCATAAGCAAAGAATTTACTCTTAGATACAGATGGAATAACTCATCCAATGGTCTTCTGTTGGTGTGGAAGCAAGGACTGCGTTCCCTTAGTCTGCTCATCAAATGCTGTTAACTGCTAAGGGGAAAAAAAGGAAGATCCATATTTCTTATTCAAACTATTTTTCTTGAGATTTTTCAGACCCTGAATTTCTTCTGAATCTACAATGACCCAACCACAAATTTGGGCACATTGCTTCTGAGATCCTTTCTTTGAGTTCAGTTTCTACTGGGGAAAGGTACACGAGTCCCAGTCTTTTCAAACATTACACTTATCACCCAGAAAAACTAATCACACATCCAGGTACCCATCGTTGAAGAAAAAGTCATCTATGCTTTTATAAAAAATGTGGGATATAATACAAAATGCCATAATGTCAATGGTGCTACATAAGATATCTTTGTTTCTTTTTCTTGGGAGAAAGGAACTATCTATATGGATACTTTTTTTCATTTTTTCATTCCTCTATGTCCAAAGTTGTAGGCAGGTTATGTTATAAGGTCCATCACATCTTCCGAACTGAAAAACCACTTATGCCATTTTTCTTCTAGCCATAGCAACACAAAAAACAGTCTCATGTGCTATTAAGAGTCCACAAAAAATGAAGTAATTTATAACACAGCAGCCTCCCATCTAGAGAGGTGAATAGGGTTTCATACTGAACACAAAAATTTTGCTTTCTTTCAGCATCCTTGCAACTAAATCCAAGCATTCATTCACAGGGTTAGCCACTGCACAATCTGGTCCTTCCTTAGAACAATGAAAACACATTGTAAAACTCAAGTGTTAAGACTTCTGAGAAAGAAGTCAACAACTTTCTTCTCTAGGAGAAAAATCCCTCTTTTTATCCAAAAATGTGGATTTACACATGTAAAAATGTGTAAAGAAATTGTGGTGGTTTATTCACACATAAAATGAACCTTGAAATCCTGTCCTTACTCTTCTTCAACAGCTAAACTGGACCTTTGATCTTATCCAGGAAATCTATGTCACAGGATGAGCCAGGATTCAAATATATAAACATGTGTCACTTTAGCATCTCTTTTCATTTCAAATTCCAATGCAGATTTGGAATTTACTGCTGCCGTCTCAACTGTGCGCCTCACGGTAGTGGCTGATCTGGAAGACAAGCTCTGCAGTCACCTTGTATTTACTCTTCTTGTTTGGAACAACAGGTAGAGAACTGACAAGTACCCCTACCTAAGCACCTGCTTCAAACTAAACATCAGCCTTCAAAGTGTGTAAATAATTTCTTTATATTTAGGAAAACTGCAGCAGAAGATTCATATCAGTGGCTTCTTTCTTTCTGGGGAAGTCAGCCTGACAGCTGCATGCCACGGGGTTCTCTGTTGAATCTGAGAGGTGGAACAAAAGAAAAGCAGTCTTTTCCATCCCAAATCATGGAGGTAATGTGCAGAGAAGAATATCCATATTTCAAGAACGAGGAAAGTGACTGGATAAAGGAAGCAGGACTACCCACTCTAGGAGTCAACACAGAAATATTTGCCAAATCCTGAGTTCAGAATCTTGTTTTCCAGATGAATAAAAAGCACCTAAATGTCAAGGGAAATGTTCTTCCTGTAATAAGGAACCTTACACGGCCCAACTGCTACACTTGGCCTCCCGGGGGCCTTACGCCCCCGGCCCAGAGGCCAGCAGGCCACGGCCCGCCTCACTCCGCCATCTTCGCTCCTTAGGTTTTTTTTTTTAACTTTTATTTAATGAATATAAATTTCCAAAGTACAGCTTATGGATTACAATGGCTTCCCCCCCATAACGTCCCTCCCACCTGCAACCCTCCCCTTTCCCACTCCCTCTCCCCTTCCATTCACATGAGGATTCATTTTTGAATCTCTTTATATACAGAAGATCAGTTTAGCATACATTAAGTAAAGATTTCAACAGTTTGCTCCCATACAGAAACATAAAGTGAAAAATAATAGATGATTTTTTAAATGATGATGAAATCAGATCAGACCTATTGTCATGTTTAATCCCAGTGAGAGTCAAGTTGGGAATTGATAATTTCTTCTTCTTTTTTTTTTTTTTTTTTTTTACAGAATATCAGTTTAGTATACATTAAGTAAAGATTTCAACAGTTTGCACCCCCATAGAAACACAAAGTGAAATATACTGTTTGAGTACTCGCTATAGCATTAAGTCTCAATGTACAGCACATTAAGGACAGAGATCCTACATGAGGAGTAAGTACACAGTGACTCCTGTTGTTGACTTTACAAATTGACACTCCTGTTTATGGCATCAGTAATCTCCCTATGCACCAGTCATGAGTTTCCAAGGCTATGGAAGCCCCTTGAGTTCTCCGACTCTTATCTTGTTTAGACAAGGTCATAGTCAAAGTGGAGGTTCTCTCCTCCCTTCAGAGAAAGGTACCTCCTTCTTTGAAGACCTGTTCTTTCCACTGGGATCTCACTCACAGAGATCTTTCATTTAGGGTTTGGTGTTGTTGTTTTTTTTTTTTTTTTTCCAGAGTGTCTTGGCTTCCCATGCCTGAAATACTCTCATGGGCTTTTCAGCCAGATCGGAATGCCTTTAGGGCTGATTCTGAGGCCAGAGTGCTGTTTAGGACATTGGCCATTCTATGAGTCTGCTGAGTATCTCACTTCCCATGTTGGATCACTCTCCCCTTTATTTATTCTATCGGTTAGTATTAGCAGGTACTAGACTTGTTTATGTGCTCCCTTTGACTCTTAGTCCTTTCATTATGATCAATTGTGAACTGAAATTGATCACTGGGACTAGTGAGATGGCATTGGTACATGCCACCTTGATGAGATTGAATTGGAGTCCCCTGGTATGTTTCTAACTCTACCATTTGGGGCAAGTCAGCTTGAGCATGTCCCAAATTGTACATCTCTTCCCTCTCTTATTCCCACTCTTATGTTTAACAGGGATCACATTTCAGTTAAATTTCAACACTTAAGAATAACTGTGTATTAATTACAGAATTAAACCAGTCATATTAAGTAGAACAGACAAAAAAAAAACTACTAAGAGAATACTTGAAAGGTTTTAGAGAATGGACTTCAACATATTATTATCACTAATAGTGCCTCGTTTGAACGTTGATCTCAGAGAAGCCATCCACTTAGCAAGCCAATCAGCAAGTTCCATGGCCACAGTGATTGCGATGAATGCCAGTCTCTGACGAGGCGGGTTAATTTCCCGTGAACACACCATGAGAGCCAGCTTTCAATGCAATATGCAACATCTCCACAATCAAAGATGCAGTGGAGACCCAAACAGTGAGGAGCAGCAGCTGGAATGCAACTGAATTCTTGCTGAAGGAAAAGTGATCACCCAGGCACAAAATCCAGTTTGTGGAAAAGAAAACGAGCAGGATGGAGCCACTGGAGAGGCAGGGCACCTGCTTGGGGAGCATTTCCCAGCACTTAGTTACTATGTCTTATAGTTCCCTTGAGATTAACTGTGACAGATCCTTGGGGAGATGTGGAAGGCATCCTCTCTGTATTTATGCAAAAAAATGTATAGAGATGTCAAAAAATCAAGTGATTTTTGTATGCTTCTTGTGTAGTCTCTTATAGTGTCTTAATTTCAAAAGCATCTACTTCACAGTATGGAACATATTAAACAGCTGGGATCTCCGGTGGAGGGAAAAGAGACAGCCACATGAAAATTGGAAAGAATAAAATGCTAAAATGCTAGCATGCTACTAATTCAAGAGTTACCTGCTAATACTTTATTAGCAGCACATTGCGCTCTATTACCTTATACAAAGCCTTATCTAGAAAATCCACACTGCACCTCACTGCTTTTGTATTCTTTCACACAGAGGATAAAAACTGTTGCTTGACAGAGTGCACTTATCACTCTTTCATGAAAAAGATTTCATAAAGAGTAGGTCATATACTTGAATTCTCCAATTCACTGTCCTGGAAGAACATAAAACAAAATCCCTTGGAAAATGAGAGATTTCATTTATTGAATGCCTAGTGTATGCCAGATTCTTTGCTAAATGATTGCATTAATTCATTGAACACTGGAAGTAGGTTTTTTCTCCTCACAGACACGGAAGATGATAACGTTACTGGGGGAGGGCGTCTGGTGCAGCAGTTAAGATGCTGCTTGGAAACCTGGCATCCCATGTCGAGCACTGGGTTTAAGGCCTGGCTCTGCTCTGTGTTCCAGCTTTTTTATAAGGCTTACCCTGGGAAACAGCAGAAATTAGGCCTTGCCACCCTCATGGGAGACTCACAGGGAGTTCCAGGTTCCCAGAAACTACCCCAGCTCTGGCTATTACAAGTATTGGAGGAGTGAATTAGTGGAGAGGAGTTCTCTCTCTCTCTGTCTCTGCTTCTCAAAAAAATTACATGTTATTGATCACATAGCTAAAGAATAGCAGCACCGAGGCTCAAAGACAGGCCTCCTGGACTCCAAAGTCCTTGTTTATGCTACTATGCCATGATATTCCGTTGCTTAAAGGCAGGGTAGTAGTAAATATTATGCTTGCTTTAACAGGGAGCCACTGAGGTTAGGGGAAAATATGTACCTTGGGGCACAGCATTAGAGCTCAGTGGGAAGTGAGACAGATGCTCAGTTCCCAGGAGCTCTGCTGCCAGCCTCCTCTGCCCACTTGACATCTCTTGCCCAGACTGTTCAGAGGAGCTGATATTATCCCTTGAGGGGGCCGCACAAGTTGCCAGCTGAACAGAGAAAGGAAAACAAATCCATTGAACATTTAAACACAAAAAGTGGAGGAATAAGGCATCATGACTTTCTGTAAAGGAAATTAGGCCTAACTAACCTATGCAAGTTCTCTGAGTAGGTAAATAAACCATGCAGATGAGGAAGAACCAGGCCATAGCTGAAGACGGATTTAGGCTTTCTAAAACCTTTCCCCAGTGAAAGCTATTGGGCAATATAATTACCATAAGTTTGTGGCCTGTTTTACTATGCCTAGGGAACCATAACAAAGATAGAAAGCCAATGAAGGAAAGAAAGGGATACTTTATATAACAGAGAAATGTGAGTGGAATAGTACCCTCAGGATTAATGCTTGGGGAAAGTTTACTTTTAAAATTTTATATACAGTCTTACAGAACAAAAACTCTACATTTGTACAGAATACCACATTCTTCTTCTTATCCTTTTTTTTTTTTTTTTGACAGGCAGAGTTAGACAGTGAGAGAGACAGAGAGACAGAGAGAAAGGTCTTCCTTTTTCGTTAGTTCACCCCCCAAGTGGCCGCTATGGCCAGCGCGTTGTGGCTGGCGTGCTGCACCGATCTGAAGGCAGGAGCCCGGTGCTTCCTCCTGGTCTCCCATGTAGGTGCAGGGCCCAAGCACTTGGGAAGTCCTCCACTACCTTCCCAGGCCACAGCAGAGAGCTGGACTGGAAGAGGAGCAACTGGGACAGAATCCGGGTTGCCAGTGCCGCAGGTGGAGGATTAGCCTAGTGAGCTGCGGCACCGGCCCAGAATACCACATTCTAATTTGAGACACCAAGATAACAAAAATAGCTGAAAATTTTCTCCAAGATCATGTAAATGAGCTAAAAGATGAATTTCATGTGGTTAGTTGGTAATATATATTTAATCATTCATTGAGTACCTACCACTTTGTAGCTTCTAAGCCATACACTAGAAATAAACAAAGGCTCTAACTAATTCATTCATCATTCTTGGTTTGTAAGAGCCATATTGTGATCTATGGTGCTAGATAGCTGAATAGAATAGAAGAAGAAGTTTCTTCCTTTAAAGGGTATATAGTGTGGGTGCAAGCAGAACACTATTAAACAATGCAAGGAGAGACAGATGCTTTAGGTGGAGTGGTCCTTTGTTTCAGGGAGCTGTACTCTGCGTAGGAAGACACTTTTAGCATCCCTAGCCTCTGCCTATTTGATAGCAATGGCATCTTCCGGCCAAGTTTTGACAACCAAATTTTTCTCCAGATATTTCCAAGTGCCACAGAGAAGGGAAGTATAATTGCTTCCTGTGAGAGCCCTCACTGCTTTAGCATGAAGAATAAAAGGCATCTAACAGCCCTGTGGTGTGGAGGGGTGCAACACAGAGGAGTGGGTGGAAGGCTGAAGGAAGACTTTTGGAGATAATGTCTGTACACAGTCTTTGAGAATGAGCTGGTGATAGCCACCAGGGCAAGACATCCCAGATCAGAAGCATTCATGACAGGAAGAAAAGAAAACCTTCCTTTGGAAATTCAAGTCACTCTATTTGATTGAACATTTGTTGAGAGTTTACCAGATGCCAGGTACTGAGAATGCAAAAATTCAAAGAGCTCAAGATATAGTTCAGCCGTTCTCAATCTCAACATCTCCTGACAGTTGTATATTTTCATACAGTGGTCAATCGTGGCATTTTCTATCTCAGTCTCATGTACTGTGTCCTGTTGCTCTGGCCAACATTCAACACTGAACACAGTTCTTTGAGTGCCTACTATGTGAGGGCCACTATTTTAGGCCATTTTGGTATTCCTCCAAGATGCCTGAATTTACCAATCTCTAATAGTGGCTTTCAGTAATTTGAGCATGAGACAGAAAGTATCATGAACTGCATGTGTTTTCCTTTTGTAGCCTCTCTCGCAGTCACTTGACTGAGCCTGCTGTCATGGTCAAAATCGTGCTGAAGATGAGGGACACATGCCCTATGCTTCTAGTGTATTCACCAATAACAAAAGTTTTAAAAGAGACTTATATTGGCTTGCACAATGGCTCACTAGGCTAATCCTCTGGCTGTGGCGCCGGCACCCTGGGTTCTAGTCCCGGTCTGGGCTCCAGATTCTGTCCCGGTTGCTCCTCTTCCAGGCCAGCTCTCTGCTGTAGCCCAGGAAGGCAGTGGAGGATGGCCCAAGTGCTTGGGCTCCTGCACCCGCATGGGAGACCAGGAGAAGCACCTGGCTCCTGGCTTCAGATCGGCGCAGCCCGCCGGCCGTGGCAGCCATTTAGGGGGTGAACCAATGGAAGGAAGACCTTTCTCTGTCTCTCTCTCTCTCACTGTCTAACTCCGCCTGGCAAAAAAAAAAAAAAAAAAAAAAAAAAAAAAAAAAAAAAAAAAAAAAAAAGAGAGAGAGAGATTCTTAACTGTTCTAAATACTGGTTCTGAGCAGTCACCAAACCAACTGCTTCTCATCCCACCTTGTATCTTGGTGACTGTGATTATCTCTGGCTCATCCAGACCTTCTTCCCAAGCCCCAGAGCCATCTACACATTCCCTTGGATATCCTGCAATGGCCACACTCAGGATGTCCTGAAGGGAGCTTAATTACTAATTTCCCAATCTTCTGTTTCCTCTCAAAGATTCTACGTCAATGAAAGTCACAACTCTCCATCCAGCTGTGAGGATTTGCTCATCTTAGATCCCATTCTTCATCACCCCTCATTGTAGTCACTCACCCACATCTCGATTCTCTTCCTCAACATATATTTTGTGTTACTCTATCTTTTGCTTTCTCATTAATTCTGTTAAAAACTCGTGGTGCCTTTCTTCTTCCAGTCATCCATGCTGTATCATAGAACAGTCAGAGAAAACCATATTCCTGCTTAAAATATTAAAGCTCCCTAGTGTTTCCCTAAAGTTTAGAATAAATTGATCCTCTCCATATCCGTACAAGTCAGTCAGCCACATTCTTGCACGCTTTATCATTCATATGCATTTTTCTTTGTTCAACCCCAAGATCACTAGCCTGGCCCGAATTACTGTCATATCTTGACAATGCAAAGTCTTGCTGTTGTATTTCTGTGGTCATTATTGTGTCCTCACAATCCAGTCTCCAAATGGTGTCCAGGGTAACATTTAAAAATATCACTCCTCTGTCAAACCCTTAGTAGCTTCTCTGTGAACTAAAGAATCTGTAATATGCTTTGAGACACCGCATGAGCCAGCCTCTCCTAGCTGTGCAGCCTGCACTCCATTTACTCTCCCCTTGCTCAGTGTGCTCCAACCACAATGGCCTTCTTTCAGGTCTGTCGATGTTCCTGGTTCATTCCTTCCCCAGGGTCTTCCCACACACTGTTTTCTCTGCCTAAAATACTCCTCCCTCCACATTTTCCCTCACTAAGTCTCACTTATCCTTTGGATATCTTCTTACTAAAAAAATTGTGGTTTTCTCCCAAATGCCAGGCTATTTATGTCACTATTCATTGCTATTTTTATTTTCTTAGTATGAAATAGTCACCCTGCTCATCCCATCATTGCGTCTTACTCTGTCCTAAAGGATTCAGTTCATGAGAACATTTTCTGAAAACCTCAGGCAGATTTGTGTATCTTTCCTCTATACTCCCGTGTGTTGTGATCTAACTTTATCCACCTCATTTCAATTAGAGTCTCCTGAGAGATTTTTCTGTATTGAATTTCTCCTAACTAATGAAAATATTAACCAGCCACATTGATTCAGTAAATAGTCCAGTACGAATGTAGTGCCGAGTTTCCTGGGAATTGAGTTTTATAATTTCAATCTGAAGTGAGAACTTTCCTTTTACTGCTCAAATTTAGTGATTTTCTCTAGTGACCCATAGCACAAAAGTCGCAATACCAACTTGCTTAATTGAACTTATACTTAAATCTCTAGTGTAAAATTATTTTGGATGAATCTGAGTTTTGCTAGGTTGTTTTTGAGATGTGGAGAGGAGTTATAAGAGAAAGGGAGAAATAAACCTTATTTTGCTTATGTTTGTTTATATTCTTTTTTCAGTAACCTCATATGTTGGGGCCTCTTATGCAAACATGTTTGCTTGCTTAAAGGTATTTCACTACCTTTATGGCTGCTGTGAATCCTTGCCAATCCGTTCTCACAGAGACGTGAGGCTGATTTCTCATTTTTGCATAAGTCCTACTCTTTATGCAGAAGGACTAATGGAGACAGTATTTCCCCTGGTGGGTGGTGGGAATAGTTTCCATCAGGAAAGCCCCCTATGTGGGTGGTAATTTCAATATGCCTCACCTAAACTGATTCAGTTATCCTCTTTTGTATCTACAGTGTTTGGAAACAAGTACTGCTATGGACTCCAACATATTATTTAGACTGGAAAATAATACTTAGATAGCCTTAGAAGTTATTATAGCTGTTTTCGCTGGTTAAGAAGTGACAAACATGACTTTTTTTTCTGTTGAAGATGTCGCAAAGAAATCTGTTACATTAGGGAGGGCTGAGAGCCCTAGGTAAGGGATTTCATGTCACCCACCTTTTGGAATAGGGAATTTTCTTGAAAGGTTATCCAGGAAAATGTTGTATTATTTGCTCAAGAGTGAATGATGTCAGTAGTTACACTGTTAACATATAGATATGCAACAGCAATTGCATTTCAAGTAGTAGCCTCTAATCTTATACACCCCTAACCATGTGTAACTTTGTTTTGAGATTCTAAAGCAAGTACTGTCAGTAAGAAACAGTTATAGCAAGTGGTGAAGTGCAGCAAGTGTGGGCCTCCTCCTTCCATTCTTCCTCCCTCTCATTCTTCCTCCCTTTCTCTTTGTAGTTCAATAAATTTATTAGACTATATACCAATGTTAAATATTCACTGCTTATCTACCTTAGTTCTTTACTTTCTTAGGACTAGCTACTTTATGTACACTGAATATCCTTTGTGTGTTTTCTATATGTATTATAATTTACTTCTTTAAATGTTATTGTTAATTTCCACCTTGTGTGCTGCATTGCAAGTGCTAGCTTATTTACTTTCTTCCCAACTCATTTATAAATTCTCCAATAGCAGCAGTATAACTTACTTCTCCTTGAGTCTTTCTTGCCTCATTGAAAAAGATGCTCATATCTTATTGTATTTTTGGTGCTATATTTTTTCCTTTATGCTAATCTCAATGTACACTTCCTTTATGCTTTCATTTTATTTCTCTCTAAATTCTGATAGCTCCTCTTACTAGAGGTTTCTCCACTCAGCCTCTCTGACTTACTGCTTTGGGCAAATGTAGGTGTTTTTTGACATACATACTTGCCTCATGAAGAAACATACCTTCATCAAATATGCGGTTTCTGTTGTCACTCGCCAATTTGAAATCAGTAATTTTTTCTGAAGATGCACACTCTATCTTACCACCTTGTGTGCTGCATTGCAAGTGCTAGCTTATTTACTTTCTTCCCAACTCATTTATAAATTCTCCAATAGCAGCAGTATAACTTACTTCTCCTTGAGTCTTTCTTGCCTCGCATAGTACTTAGAAATTGTAGGTGCTCAATAAATGATAACAAATTGAGTGGTGAACACAAGAGAGTGACTAACATTGTGAGACAGAGGCACAGAAGGCTTTACAGAGAAACAGTAGGCATTTTCCAGGACAAGAGATGACAGAAAGTTGCTAAATCAATAAAATGCTGTAAACAACTTTGGAATGCGTGCTTATCATATTTTAATTATTCTCCCCATCTCTGAAGTAGTTACGGTGTTCTTTTTGTTTGAATTTGGTTTTTGTGCTTGCTGTAGTGAGTTAGGTCCCACCCCACATCACGTGGAGTAAAGATGGGGCATAAAACATGCTATAATGAATACAGAATACAACCAAACAAGTTGGGTAGGCAAAAACAATACTTGTCTAATATGATCTATCTAACGCTTGGCTGTTTATGATCTACATAAATTCCTGTTTCAAAATATAGAATCTCAATTTTTCATCTAATTTTATGTAATTATGGCATTTACAAGAGACCATATATTCATTCCTTTCAAAGCAAGAGAAAACCAAAGCCATGTCTAGTGGCATTCAAATCCAAGTCCAGGAATTCAGTGTGATGTTCTTCCATCTTGGTCAGATTCAGTGGAGTTCTTTATAGTCTGATGATGTGGGATAAATGCCCAATGAAAACATTGCCAAACCACCCAAATGTCTGATAGAAGGGAAACAGGAACATTCAAATAAAGCTCACATTTTGAAATTCATGACTCTGTGGAACATAGCATATTCTGCTAGTGTGAGAGAAACCTTTACCAATCTCAGTTCTGCTGGTTTGCCTTGTTTATTTTTCATTGTTCCCTGTGGTCATTCTAGAGATGGGCACTGGGCAGATGTTCTTTTGGTGCTAGCTTGGAAATTGGAGGAGTACCTCTGCATTTCACACGACTATGTTTTCCAAGCTTGGGGTTTATTGGAGGGTTTTAGTCAATTTTATTTGTTAACTCATGAAATAGTAACCAAAGTCATATATTGTCATATCATTGCCCTTTAATATAGACTATGGTTTGCAATTAATTGCCTCTTAGAGATTAGAATCTGTGCTCTCTGGTCAAATTTCAAGCCCTTAAAATAATGGTCTCTGTTAGCCACTTTCTTGGATCAGTGGGAAGCTGCTGGGGAGGAAGGTACAGTCTATTCTTGCTAAAAGGCTGCAGCACAGTAATGGCCTTCACAATGGGTTTCATTGTCACCATGGACAGGCAGGGAGTGATGAGCAGGTGCTCAGGAAAGACAAGTGAAATAAATAAGTATCTCCTCCTGGGTATTGCCCCATTAACGTTTCCAGCTTCTTTATCTTTGCTTCTACATCGCTCACTTGAGGACAGATACTTGTACTTTCCTGGGACCCAGGAAGGTGCAAGATTACCTGGCTCTTAACTACTTTTCAGATTTCCACCTAAAAGCAGGTAGAGTCATTCTTAGCAAAAACATTTTCTTCCACTTCTGTGTTCTTCAATTAAAGTCTTCTCTTACTCATTGTATTTTATGAAAATCTGTAAGAAATTACCAGCACAAATCTGAGACGTTTTTGAAGTTGTTCAAACTCCAGGATTAGTGAAGCACAGGGATTTTGTCTCCAGAGACAACAAGCAGAGGCTGAATCAGATGCCTTCTTGCCATAGAACAGGGACTGCCAACTTCTCAACTTGAGGCAGGGGGATTCTTGTTGCCCAGAACTCCAGCTTCTTGGAGACAAACTCACATTTTAGGATCTATCATGTGTCGCATTTTATTTGCCAGCACTGATTTCTATTCAATTTTGTCTTTGTGAGACGTGAATGATAAACTTGACTCAAACTGAATTACACACGAGAGGTTTTAGGCTGGATCCAGATGTTCAGTGAGGGCTATCTCCCTTCATTGCCTCTGCTTTGTCTGTTATGACTTCACTCTCCGGCAAAATCTCCATGAGTCATGGCATTACAGCCCGTGTTGCACTCACCTAGATTAGCAGACTCAGCCAAGAAATGTCCTCTCTCCCGTTGGTTCCAGCAGCAGCTTTCTGCATTTCCCAGCGGTATGAGTTCTCTTGGGTTGCTGTAACAAACTATCATAAATTGCACGGCTTGAAACAACATAGCTTTGTTCTTCCACAATTTATGAGACTAGAAGTCCGAAATCTAGAGGTTGGCAGGGCCATATTCCCTCACAGAGGTCCCGGGGAGAATCCTTCACGGTCTCTTTGAGCTCCTGGTAGCTCTGGGCATTCCTTGGTTTATGACGGCATAACCATGACCCCTGCCACTTTTGTCAGATAATCTTCCTTGTGTACCTTTGTCCAATTTTCTTTGTTCTTATAAGAATGCTGGTCATTTTGTTAAAGCCTATCCTTAACAATCTAGAATGTTCTCATTTTCATTTGAGGATATCTGCAAAGGCTCTATTTCCAAATAAATTCACTTTGGTTCTGGGAAATTGTGAATTTTGGGGAAACAAATTCAATTTAGTACATCAGCCATCATCAAGTGCTTTGCAAAAGTAAGTAGAAGTCTTTAAGTCTATCAGTTCTTAGGTTAAATGTTACCTCCTAAAGAGAGGCTTCTGAGTATGTACAACCTAAGGTATATTCTCATTATTCTCTCTCATCATGCCTGTTTCTTTGTGTTTTTAACGTGAGGAGTTTATGTCTGTTTTATTTACTATTTTATCCTGAGCATTTTGCATTACTCTTCACACATGTATTATGTAAATGAAACTAATTAAAGAAAAAATGAATAGATGGATAAATGAATCAAATAGCTGACTATAAATAGTGATGCTTACTACCCAATTATACTTTTTTTTTAAAAAAAGATTTGTTTATTTATTTGAAAGTTAGAGTTACAGAGAGAGAGAGAGAGAGGAGACAGAGAGAGGTCTTCTATCTGCTGATTCACTTCCCAGATAGCCGCAATGGCCCGAACTGGGCTAGGACAAAGCCAGGAGCCAGGAGCTTCTTCCAGGCCTCTCACATGAGTAGCAGGGGCTTAATAACTTGAGCCAGTATCCGCTGCTTTTTCTAGGATATTAGCAGGGAGCTGGATAGGAAGTGGACCAGCCTGGACACAAACCAGCGTCCATATGGGATACCGGCACTGCAGGTGGTATCTTTACCCACTAAGCCACAACACTCTTCCCCCACCCCCAAACAACATTTTGTGTTTTACTCTAATAAGTGACAATATTTTATATAATATTCTGCTTGTATCTGAGACAACATCTGTAGAAATTACTGAAGACCTTCTATGTGAGGCAATATTTGGGATAAAAAAACAAGAAACTAGATTCAATATCTGCCTCTCAGAACTTATAATAATGAAGAAATAGATCTGAAAAGAAATAAAATATAAAATGATTTGAGAGAGAGAGGGTGAGAGAGAGAGAGAGAGATCTCTTCAATACTCTGCTTCACTTCCAAATTGCCCCCTTATACCTGGGGTGGGGCCAGGGTGAAGTCAGGAGACCTCAATTCAGGTCTCATACACGGCCAACAGAGAGCCTAGTAATTGAACTGCCTCCTGTTGTGTGCATTAGCAGGAAGTTGGAGTCAGAACTGGACCTGGGACTTGACTGCTTGGAGTCAGAACTGGACCTGGGACTTGACTGCTGCACCAATGCCTGTCCCCTTCCTTAGAATTTTTATCCTCATGGTGATACTAAACAAGCAGCTCCTACATATTCAAAAAATTGCAGTTTTAGGCTCATGTATGGTTCACATTCTTGCAAAATTTACATTTAGTAGCAATAAACATGGGTCTCTCAGAGGGCCTGGCACATGATAAACACTCTATAAATATTAGCTTAATAAATGAATGGTTTGTAAAATGCCTATAATAAAAACTAGAGGCAGAGAAATCAAATCATTATCTCCAAGGAACAGGCACAGAATTTGCAGAGCTTACACTGACAGGAAACATTAATACCTATAGTGTTCATGAGGTGTTATCCCAGCAGAATTCACAGTTAGCCTGACTCTGGTGTGGTAAGGACTCACTTGCTGTTTAAAAATGTGCATGAAACCATGCGAAAATGACAACAGACTAGTTTGGGTTCCTCTCTTTTTAAAGTGAAGAACATTCAATAGCCCCTTTCAAAGAGAGATTGACTAGGAGCTTGATTTTGTTTTTCTTGTTCACAGTTAATTAAATTCTCCATTTTGATGAGCCAGAAATGGCTTGCTAGTATACTAGAAAATACATGATGTGTGAGAAATACAAGTTTAATCTAACCTATGGGCAAAACTGCAATGGGGCATTTGAGTGCACACACACACACACAAATGTATACACACATATTTTCCTGGTAGATAAGGGGAGAAAATTCAACTTTTCGACATATAACTAAACATGTCTCTTTGACAGTTTTAGCCACAGTGTTGATGGGTTTCTTGGCAAAAAGCCCGAGGCCTTTTATTACTAATTTATCAGCATTGCCATGCATATCTGAATTTGCTTTCAGTAATCTTCTCACTCCCATTCTTCTGGACCCTTATATTTAGTCCCCATATTAGGAGTTAACAGTGTTTCTCCTTTATAATGCACCTGCCGCTGGGTGAATAATTTTAGTCCTTACCATCCAGGAACCCTTTGAGAAGTCCTTTGTTGCTGGTTACACAGCTGTATCCTGATCCTGAGACCACGCTGGAGGCCTTGAGGAATGTGCTCCTATTGTCTGGGGACAGTCCCCTCCTTGCAACTGTGTTTCTTGCAAGTTATTCCTTCTTGAGGTTTGACATGATCTCAAGCAGTCAAGCGGGCACTTTATTCTCCCGTAGATGAAGGACCAGGAGTGATTAGATTTTCCCTCCTTCTTCTGATTTGCTGAAATCTGTGAGCTGTTCTGAGAGGAGTCATCCCGACACATGTCATGGGCACTGTCAATTAGGCTCATAGACAAGTAGGCAGGGTCCTGGCTCTGAACTGTGTCATCTGCCAACGTGAGTATCCACAGAATAAAAGCTGGAGGGTCAGGGTCTCTGACTCACTGGATATTCTTTTTGAAGAGTGTGTTGTGATTTCCGACAGAGGAAGGAAGGAATTAGGACAAAACAAGGGAAGGAAGAATTTGTTATTTCTTTCCAACAGCCAACTCTCTGGTTCCTCTTGCTAAGAATAACTTTAATTTATAGGACAAATGGAATTCTAATTATATATCATTTTATGTTATTTTTGGAATAAAATTCTCTATTTTGGTCTAAAATCATGAACATGATCAAAATAGAAATTTCAGGTCCTCTAATGTAAATGAATTGCATCACATATGTGTGGTTTACACAATTAAATCCAGGTGTTCAATGAAACTGGGCTCTACTAAATTCTATTTAAAAAATCTTCACTGAATGTAAATTACTATGTTGAGAAAAAGGGGCTTGTTATGATTTCTGGCAGAATACTTTCTAGTAAATACAGGAGCTGGCATTGTGGAGTAGCAAGTAAGGCTGCCTTCTGCAATGCTGGCATCCCATGTGTGTGCTGATTTGAGTCCTGGCTGCTCCACTTCTGATCCATTTCCCTGCTTGTGACCAGGAAAAGTGGTGGAGGATGGCCCAGTACTTGGGTCCTTACCACCCACATGAGAGAACAAGGTGGGAAGCCTGGCTCCTGGCTTTGGCCTGGCTCAGCGCTTTCCACTGGGGTCATCTAGGGTATGAGCCAGCAGAGGGAAGATTTGTCTCTCCCTCTCTCTCTCTCTGCAGCTCTTTCAAGTAAATAAATACATCTTTTTTAAAAAAGGAGTGAGTATAAATTGGACCCCCAAATCGTTATGTGACAATGAGACTGCCAGAATATGGCTTAAAATCTGGGACCATCTTGCACTTCCAATGTGTCATCTGCAAACAGAAAAACAGAAGACACAAACCATTAAAAAAAAACAACTCACAAAAACCCTCAATCTGAACATAGAATGTTGATTTTAGAGACTGAGAGGGGTAATAGGGATAAAAGGAGTTTGGATTCAAAAACAGAAAAAGCTGGGTGCAGTTCATTAATTCTGACAAGTACACTATTAGATGTTAGTGTGCGAAGTAGGATGTGGGGCATATGGGAACTTTTTGTATTACCATTTCACAACTTTTGTTCTGAATACCGTGCTAACAAAAGACATGAGAAACCTGAAGTCATGCTGAAGGGGTCATTTCCTGGTTTCATTATCCAAAAGGGAAAATGACTCCCCTGAAGCCCACCATCTAGAACAATGCCTTTGTAAGGAGGAGTTTACTCTAGTTGTACTGATCTTTATCTTAAATCTTCATAAATATTTTGCCTGTTAAGATCAAGGCTTTGTAGCATGAATGTTTCTTTCCTCTAAAAATTAGGTTTAAGAACAAAATGATTTATGTGTGTGGTAGTTAGCAGCCACTAGGTTCAAATGACAACTTCTTTGGAAGCGGCAAGCTGAAGCCAGGCAGCCTTTTGAGAATGGGCCCTAGGGCTAATGCTCTATAGATTCCCCAGTTGTCACTGAATATGGAGTAATGTTGGACTTTAGTCTCACATACACTTACAAATTAAAAAAAAAAAAAAACCCATAGAAAATAGGAGCAAACATATCTGAAACAATATAGAGTTTATAGAAAGTCATTTAGCCTCGTGGTTCAGATGCCTGCATCCTAACTTGGAGTGCCTGGTTTTGGCTCCCAGCTCTGGCTCCTGCCTCCAGCTTCCTGCCAGCGCAGACCCTGGGAGGCAGTGTTGATAGTTCAAGTAATTCAATGCCTGCCAGTCATGGGGGTTACTGGGCTTGTGTTCCTGGCTCCTGGATTTGGCTCCAGCCCAGCTCCAACTTTGTGGAATTTGGGGAGCAAACCAGCATATAGGAACTCTCTTTGTCTTTCTCTTTCAAATAAAAAATGCAGAAGTTAATATATTCAAATAACATATTTAGGAAATATAAATAAATATTTTTAGCAGTGTTAAATTGAGCACATTGCTCACTGCCTTTTTTTAACCAAAGAACTTATCAGAGTGTAAAAACTGTTAAAACATACTGTATAAGTGGAATGTGATAAAATTAACACTCCATTAACAGAATAAGAAAACGAGACAGAGAGCGAGCGAGAGAGATTGCAGAAATAATCTATCATTCACTCCACTTTTACAGAGAAAAGTGATTAAAAACCATAGCCCTGTCTTATTTTGACAGTAACATTTGGTGTTGGAGTTTCACTATAGATCTAAAAATGGCTAGGTATTTTATAAAATTAATGTTTTTCTATAATTTTATTCAAAACAGTCAGTTTATTCTATGGTTATATTTGTTTGTTTAGAATGGAACACAAAGAAACAATGACTGGAGTTTGCCATTAGATATTTCCAATTGCTGCTTTGTAGTTGAGCAGTTTTCTGGTGGTCCTTGTGTGGACCACATCTCCATGGTACTGGAGTACTCAAAATAACAGAAGTAGCCTGCACCATTCCCATCTGTAAGACGGCCATGCACCTATGGACTGATGCTATGTGAGGAAAAACCTGTCAGTTAAGCACACTGTTAGAAAGTTATGAAATTTCAAACAAGCTGTAGTATTTTTGTGGTTGGGATTTCAAGTTTAATTAAGTCGATGACGATGGGAGTCTTAGGTATTTGTGTTTGAAGTAAGGTATAACCAGAAAAGTACTCCAAGTGGACACAGCTGTCATGTGACTGTGCAACACACTGTGTGACTCTGAAAGGATGCTGCTGCTAACGATGTCCTTGCCCACACTCTGCTCAACTTTAAAATTTCCTTTTAGCTGAATCAGCATATACCCATAATATTTTCTGACATTAGAAAGTCCCTTGACCTCCCACTTCTGGCCTACCTTCTGTTACATTTCTTTCTTTGTGTTTTGTAGCAAAATTTGTCAAAAATATTGTTCATGCTCCCTGCATTCAATGCTTTTCACACACTGCCTCTTTTAACTTATTCCAATCTTACTTTCATCCTCCTAGCATCAATGAAAATGTGTGTGTGTGTGTGTGTGTGTAGATCAAGGTCTCCAATGATACCCATATTCTCAAATCTACTGTTTCATTTTTTTTAAACAAATAAAAATTATTTGTATTTAAGATCAGATGTCCTAAACAGCATTCTGGCCTCAGAATCAGCCCTTAAGGCATGCGGATCCAGCTGAAAACCCGATGAGAGTATTTTAGGCATGGAAAGCCAAGACACTCTGGCAAAAAAAAAAAAAAATGACCTAAATGAAAGATCTCTGCAAGTGAGATCCCAGTGGAAAGAACAGGTCATCAAAGAAGGAGGTACCTTTCTCTGAAGGGAGGAGAGAACTTCCACTTTGACTATGAACTTGTCTAAATATGATCAGAGTCGGTGAACTCAAAAGGCTTCCATAGCCTTGGCAACTCATGACAAGAACCTAGGGTGATTACTGATGCCATAAACACTCTTGTCAATTTGTTAAGTCAACAACAGGAGTCACTGTGCACTTACTCCTCATGTAGGATCTCTGTCCTTAATGTGCTGTACACTGTGATTTAATGCTATAATTAGTACTCAAACAGTATTTTTCACTCTGTGTTTCTATGTGGGTGCAAACTGTTGAAACCTTTACTTAATATATGCTAAACTGATCTTCTGTATATAAAGAGAATTGAAAATGAATCTTGATGTGAATGGAAGGGGAGAGGGAAAGGGGAGTGTTGCGGGTGGGAGGGACGTTATGGGGGGGGAGCCATTGTAATCCATAAGCTGTACTTTGGAAATTTATATTCATTAAATAAAAAAAAGATCTACAACATCATGTTATATATATGAAGAGTAAAATGATTACTACAGTGAAGCAAATACCCATCTCCTCATATAGTTTCCTTTCTTTTTGGAATGAAATTACTTAAAAATCTCAACCTAGATTTATCTATTTTTTGAAGGTTTTGATTTAATGAATACAAATTTCATATGTACAGCTTTTAGGCATATAGTGTTTCTTCCCCCCATTCCCGGCCTCCCATCCACACTCCCATCCCACTTCCTACTCCTTCTCCCATTCCATTTTTCATTGTTTTTAATTGACTTTATATACTGAAGACAAACTGTACTAAGTAGAGATTTCAACTGTTTGCACCCACAAAGACACACAAAGTATAAAGTACAGTTTGAAGACAAGTTTTACTGTTAATTCTCATAGTACACCTCATTAAGGACAGAGGTCCAACATGAGGAATAAGTGCTCTGTGACTCCTGATTGATGATTTAGCAATTAACACTCTTATTTTTTACATCAGTGACCACCTGAGGCTCTTGACATGAGCTTTCAAGGCAACAGAAGCCTTTTGAGCTCATAAACTCCATCAGTATTTAGACAGAGCCATGTGTAAAGTGGAAGTTTTCTCCTCCCTTCACAGAAAAGTACATTTTTTTTGGACAGGCAGAGTTAGACAGTGAGAGAGAGAGAGAGAGAGACAGAGACAGAGACAGAGAGAAAGGTCTTCCTTTGGTGTTGGTTCACTCCCCAAATGGCCGCTATGGTTGACGCGCTGCGCTGATCCAAAGCCAGGAGCCAGGTGCTTCTCCTGGTCTCCCATGGGGTCCAGGGCCCAAGCACTTGGGCCATCCTCCACTGCCTTCCCAGGCCACAGCAGAGAGCTGGACTGGAAGAGGAGAAACTGGGACAGAATATGGCACCCCAACTGGGACTAGAACCTGGGGTGCCGGCGCCACAGGTGGAGGATTAGCCAAGTGAGCCATGGTGCCAGCCAAGTACATCCTTCTTTGGTGGCCTCTTCTTTATTTGGGGTCTCACTCACAGAGATCTTTCATGCAGATCAGATTTTGCCACTATGTCTTGGCTTTCCATGCCTGAAATGTTCTCATGGGATTTTCAGCCAGATCCAAATGCTACAGGGGCTGATTCTGAGGTCAAAGTGCTCTTTAGGGCTTTTGTCATTCTATGAGTCTGCTGTATAGACTGCTTCCCATGTTGGATTTCTGGTGTTTCTATTCTGTTCCATTGGTCTATCCATCTGTTTCTGTACCAGTACAATGCTGTTTTCATTACAACTGCCCTATGGTATGTCCTGAAATCTGGTATTGTGCTTTGTTTTTGTTGTACAAGATTGCTTTAGCTATTTGAGGTCTCCTGTGCCTCCATATGAATTTCAGCATCATTTTTTCCAGATCTGAGAGGAATGTCTTTGGTATTTAGATTGGTATTGCATTGAATCTATAAATTGTTTTTGGGAGAATGGACATTTTGATGATATTGATTCTTCCAATCCATGAACATGGAAGATTTTTCCATTTTTTGGTATTCTCTTCTGTTTCTTTCTTTAAGATTTTGTAATTCTCATCGTAGAGATCTTTAATGTCCTTGGTTAAGTTTATTCCAAGGTATTTGATTGTTTTTGTAGCTATTGTGAATGGATTGATCTTAGCATTTCTTTCTCAGATGTGGCATTGCATGTAAAAATCACATCAGGGAAATGAGCATTTCCCTTTCCTTAAAAATTTTTATTTCTTCGTGTTGGGAGTCTTCAAATTCCTCTCTTCTAGATCTTTGTAAAATATGTAATACATTTTTGTAAACTAGAGTCACACCACTGTTGTGGAACCCTAGCACATATTCTTCTATTTAACAGTATTTTGGTACCAGTTTTCCATCTTCCCTCTATTGTATTTTTACCTCTTCTTTCTAACTTCTATGGCCACTATTCTACTCTCTTTTTTTTTAACTTTTATTTAGTAAATAATGGCTTCCTCCCCCCATAATTTCCCTCCCACTCACACCCCTCCTATCTCCTGCTCCCTCTCCCATTCCATTCACATCAAGATTCATTTTCAATTCTCTTTATATACAGAAGATTGATTTAATATATATTAAGTAAAGATTTCATCAGTTTGCACCCACACAGAAACATAAAGTGAAAAATATTGTTTCAGTACTAGTTATAGCATTACTTCACATTGGACAACACATTAAGGACAGATCCCACATGAGAAGTAAGTACACAGTGACTCCTGTTGTTGACTTAACAATTTGACACTCTTGTTTATGGTGTCAGTAATCTCCCTAGGCTCTACTCATGAGTTGCCAAGGCTATGGAAGCCTTTTGAGTTCACCAACTTTGATCTTATTCTGACAGGGTCATAGTCAAAGTGGAAGTTCTCTCCTCCCTTCAGAGAAAGGTACCTCCTTCTTTGATGGCCCCATTCTTTCCACTGGGCCTCACTCACAGAGATCTTTCATTTAGGCGTTCTCTCTCTTTTTTTTTTTTCTTTCCAGAGTGTCTTGGCTTTCCATAGCTAAAATACTCTCATGGGCTCTTCAGAAATATCCGAATGCCTTAAGGGCTGACTCTGAGGCCAGAGTGCTATTTAGGACATCTGCTATTCTATGAGTCTGCTGTGTATTCCACTTCCCATATTGGATCATTCTTTCCCTTTTTGATTCTATCTGTTAGTATTCGCAGACATTAGTCTTGTTTGTGTGATCCCTTTGGCTCTTAGACCTATCAGTGTAATCAATTGTGAACTGAAATTGATCACTTGGACTAGTGAGATGGCATTGGTACATGCCACCTTGATGGGATTGTACTGGAATCCCGTGGCACGTTTCTAACTCCACCACTTGGGGCAAGTCCTATTGAGCATTTCCCAAATTGTACATCTCCTCTCTCTCTTATTCCCACTGTTATATTTAACAGGGATCACTTTTCAGTTAAATTTTAACACCTAAGAATAATTGTGTGTTAATTACAGAGTTCAACCAATAGTACTAGAACAAAAAAAAATACTAAAAAGGATAAAGTATTACATTGTACATCAACAGTCAGGATAAGGGCTGATCAAGTCACTGTTTCTCATAGTGTCCATTTCACTTCAACAGGTTTCATATGAAGTCCAAAATATGAATAATTTATGATTAATTTTTAAAATTTCTCTAAAGAGAAAATCTTTGCCTATACTAATGCCATGAATATATTATCATACATTTTATTTTAGGAGCTGTCTTATGAGTCATTTGTGTGTGTGTGTTTGTGTGTGTATTGAGGTAGGGGTCAAGGCCAATTGTTTTTTATAGGGCTATACAACTGACTGACCATTTATAATGTATATCATCTTTAATCTTGGAAACTGTTATAAATCAGAAAATTGTACATGTGTGGGTCTATATCTGACTTTTCCATTCTATCCTACCGATCTGTTGGTCTAGAATCATGTCATTTATCTTTTTTGATTCCTTCTTTTGTTGTGAATTCTTTTTACCTTTACATATAGAATTTATAGCTAGCTTTTGGAAAAATAAACAACATTAACAACAAAAGCAACTATGACTGTGGCATGGATTGCATTGAATAAATAGAGTGAATTGAAGAGAACTGATATTTCAATGATTTTGAGACTTTTAATCTATAAATGTAGTAATATAGCATCATTTATTAAGGTATTTAATTTACTTATCAATGATTTATAATTTCCTGTGTAGAGTTCTTGAAAATATTTGTTACTTTACTCTTAGGATTTATTGTATTGGTTTATAAACTTTATTTCTATTTGCTTATCATTGTATATAAAAATCTGATTTATACAAATTGACCTTTTGTTCTCAGACTTTGCTAAGCTGAGATACTGGATCTAAGCAGGTATTAAAATAAAGTTGTTGCAATTTTCTAAGTAGATTGAAATATCATTTATGAATTGAAACTTTTTTTTCTTCTTACTCATCTGTGATTTTGTTCTGCTTGTCACAATAGCTGGGTTCTCCCATACAATGTTGACCTGAAGTGATGATAACAGATTGCTTAGTTCCCAGAATTAAGGAAAGAAATCATTCATATTTCACATTAAATGATGTTGGCTGAGGCTTTTCCTATATATAATTTTTAAGTCAAAAAAGCTTAATTGAATTTCTGTAGTCCTTAGTTTTTAAAAAAATATCTTGAATAGTTGTTAAATGTTTTCAAATTATTTTTCTGTTTTCTGATGATAATGCTTCAACAATTATATAAATATGGTAAATTACATAATAAATCAATATTCTTGGATTGACTCTTACTTGGTTATCATGTTAGTGTTAGTTCTCCAGAGTAAAAAAAAAACAGTAGATAATACAGAGGAGGACCTCAAAATATTCACGAAATGTGTAATTAAAAACAATGTTTCTGGCCGGCGCCGCGGCTCACTAGGCTAATCCTCTGCCTTGTGGCGCCGGCATACAGGGTTCTAGTCCCAGTCGGGGCGCCGGATTCTGTCCCGGTTGCCCCTCTTCCAGGCCAGCTCTCTGCTGTGGCCAGGGAGTGCAGTGGAGGATGGCCCAAGTGCTTGGGCCCTGCACCCCATGGGAGACCAGGATAAGTACCTGGCTCCTGCCATGGGATCAGCGTGGTGTGCCAGCTGCGGCGGCCATTGGAAGGTGAACCAACGGCAAAGGAAGACCTTTCTATATGTCTCTCTCTCTCACTGTCCACTCTACCTGTCAAAAAAAAAAAAAAAACAATGTTTCTTTGTGCAAAATATTAGAAATTAATGAATATTTTCCATGAACATTAAATATATTCATTTTATTTGAAATGTAGAGAAACAGAGAAAGAGAGAGAGATAAAGAAAGAGAGAAGTGTATTTCTGGTTAACTCCCCAAACATCCAAGACAACCAGGGCTGGGCTAGGTTGAAGCTGGGAACAAGGAACTCCGTCTGGATCTCCATGCGGGTGGCAGGAACTCGTCTGCTGCTTCCCAGGATGGGTATTAGCAGGAAGCTGGCATTGGAAGTGGAGCAAAGACTAGAACCAGGCACTCAGATATGGGAGGTAGCTGTTGCAAGCAGCATCTTAACTGCTGTACCAAATACCTACCTTTTTGAAGACCTATTGTTTGTATGTGTGTGTGTGTGCTCTCTGAGAAGTACTCCATTTTATGGATGTACCAGACATCATTGCTACTGATTTTCCAGGAATCTTCTTTCCAAGTTCTTGACCATCTAACTGAACTATTAGCCACTCAATCAGTAGAGATCTGAACATATGGAAAGCTCTTCTAACAAATGAAAAAATAGGTTTTCTTTTTTTTTTAAGGATTTACTTATTTATTTGCAACTCAAAGTTAGAGAGATTTTCCATGTGCTGGTCTACTCCTGAAAAGGCTGCAATGGCCAGATCTGGGCCAGGGTGAAGCCAGGAACCAGGAGCTTCATCCAGGTCTCCTACATGGGTGGCAGGGACCCAAGCACTTGGGTCATCTGCTGTTTTTCCCAGGCTATTAGCAAGGAGCAGGATGCTGGCATCATATGGCAGCTTTATACACTAAGCTACAATGTTGGCAGAATAGATGGCCTTCTTTGTGCCAACTGAAAAGATCTCCTTTCACAATCATCTTTTTTTTTTTTTTTTTTTACAGGCAGAGTGGACAGTGAGAGAGAGAGATACAGAGAGAAAGGTCTTCCTTTGCTGTTGGTTCACCCTCCAATGGCCGCCGTGGCTGGTGCACCGCGCTGATCCGATGGCAGGAGCCAGGTACTTATCCTGGTCTCCCATGGGGTGCAGGGCCCAAGCACTTGGGCCATCCTCCACTGCACTCCCTGGCCACAGCAGAGAGCTGGCCTGGAAGAGGGGCAACCGGAACAGAATCTGGCGCCCCGACCGGACTAGAACCCTGTGTGCCGGCGCCGCAAGGCGGAGGATTAGCCTAATGAGCTGCGGCGCCGGCCCACAATCATCTTTAAATGTTACTTTTGAGTGTGGCTATGGTGCTGTCTGTGTTCACTTTTGAGTGTGTTGACATACCACAAAGAACTATGGGCAAGCAAATCCAAGGCTTTTATTCCTCCATCAACTGGTTACAGCAAATCTCCATGGGGTCATCAGTATGAGTTAAAAATGAGTATGCAATCTAGTGAAAGGAAGAGGCATGGAACTTATGTCTGTCTGCTTTGGTATCTGTTCATGTCTGATTTCGTACATATACTTCTTAATGACAAATTATTGTGATGCATGGAAAGCCTTATAGCTTGGTGGATCAGACAACATCCAAGTTGTGGAAGGCAGCTCATATCGCATGCTAATTTAGTGGCCTATGATCAAGTTTACAGGCTTAAGTAGGATCCAGTAGCAAACCAGAAACTCTATCTTATCTCTAAAGGATGGCATAGCTTTACTCCAAAAATTCTGAATTTCTACACAAGTTTGTGCTGTGTTCAGGCCTCCGATGGGTTGCTCCCAGCAAATGAGTGCTACATGGACACTACATCAGCCCACTCCTAGGAGACGGGGAACTCGTCTCTGACAGCTGACTAGCTTCAGGTCTTCCTGGCAGCTTTGCCACACTAACTGTATGGCAGTCGCAGCACCTCGACGAAGCTCTTCTCTCTTTCACTCAGAGCCAGGCTTGCGGTAGAGATTGACAGCTCTTCCATCTTCTCTGGCCCTCTCTCTGTTTTATCCCACGTGGCATTTCCTCTAATAGAATTGTTGCTTTTTAAATTTTGTCACGGGATCTGCTACCAACTGCCTTCCCTTAGTCAAAGTCATTGTTTTCTCTGCCCAGAATACTGCAATAGCTTCAATACCCACTTCCATGTTTCCACTCTAGTCTCTGAAAATCTGTTCACTGGTATTTCATATTTACACAATTGAGGACTTCATGACCAAAATATCTTTACAAAGGCATGAAGCTTATGATTTCCTCATACATATATATATTATGAAATTATTATGAAACTTCTGTTTTGTTCTGAATAAGGTTCTTAGGAGCCACACACACACACAAATTGTGTTCCTTTCTTTCAAAATCTTTCAATTCATATTGAGACCATATGTTATATATATATATGTACATATATATAAAAATAAATAAATATAGTATAAATTTTGTAGGTCAAAGCCCTGTCTCTAATAATGTTCATTATCCTTTCCCGGTACTGTGCTCTGCACATAATAAATGCTCAATAAACATTTGTTAAATCAATTAATGAGATACCAAAAAACTTCAGGGTGGGTCAATACATTCAGCAAATATATATATATATATATATTTTTTTTTTCTGTGCACTGCCTATGTGTCAGATACTATTCTAAGAGCTATAAATAAAGAAAGGAATGGACTGGGCAAAGGTATTTATAACTGTGTGTGTGGGGAGTGTGTGTGGGGGGGTGCGTGTGTGTGAAAAGACTGACAATAGAAGAGATGGAAGGTTAGGTAGTGGTAAGCATTATCATGGAACATGAAACAGGGAGGAGAGGTGGGCAGCATGGTGATGTGGGTGTTGGGCCTCACTAAGATGACACTAGAACACAGCAGGGATTGGGAGGAAGTGAGGAAGGAGCTGAGTAGAGATATTGGGAAAGATTATTCCAGGTAGAAGGAAGAGCAAATACATGTGTCCCGAGGCAGCAAGGCCCCTCTGGGGCTCACAGGCCATTGTAAAGGTGCTGGCATTTCCTCTGTATAAAGCAGGAAGCCTTCAAAGGGTCTTCGAAGAGATTTCCATGATCTGACTTAGGGTGAAGTGGTCACACAAATGTAGTAGACCTCATAGCCAGGGAACGCCAGCAGCAACTGGACCATCTGCACCCAGGGTGGTCCATCTACAGCAGACAGGGAGTCTGATCTGTAAATGTGTGGCACTGGGGCTTACCGAGCCACCACGCATCTGAATGAGTCGCTGTACGATGACTCAGAACATATAACTAAGTGGCAGTCCCTACTAATGGGAAAAATTTATTTGAGTAAGTGGTTAAAGTCATTAGACAAAGTATGAGGCTTAGTTGATGACAGAATTTTCTGGGCAGGCAAGAGGAGTAGTGAGATCCTGTTTTAGTGGAGGCACGCTTTCCCACTGTGGGCCTGGGGTCTTGGAAGTAATACGTTGAGGGAGTGCCTGTCTGATGGCATCAGTGTCTGGGAAGCAGGAGGGAAGGCCTCTGCTGAGTGTGCAGGAGGAAGTTGAATGCTCTGATAATTTATTCATGTGCTCAGTGACTGGAAAGTCTCTGAGCATGAGTCTTTGTTGCAGTCATCACTGTTGGTTCCATCTCTGTGAAAGTATAAGGAAATAAAATCCAGGCTCTGTGATCTTTATGACTGTGATAAAAACTAGGGGCTGAACAGTGGAACACTCTTGACTAGATGATAGATACATAGATAGATGGGTAGTAGATGGATAGAGAGAGAAATGAGACAGATAGGCAGACTTAGATTTCCTAGAGTTCTGGATACCATGGGGTTTTACATGGAGTTTAACATTCCCAGAAAACCTATGACACTGTCCTTTATTGTCCCACTTCAATTATGGAAACACTGAGGTTCAGATAGGATAAGTGACTTTATAAAGTTTACCCCAGTTGCACTAGAATTTGCAACCAGAATTGTTTGAGCTCCAAGCTTACTTACTTATTAATTACATGTGAGAAAACAATATCCAGGACAGCATATCCTAAGCAGTGGAGCAACCAAGCTACTAAGAAAAAGGTGGCCAGAGGAGAGAGATGAGGAATACTCTGTGGTAAAAGACTACAGGGGTGGGAATTCAGGGGGACGAGAGACTGTACAGGAGGAGGCTGGTGAAGGTGGCTCATGACTATGTGGATGTTTTCCCGAAGCAGAGAATCAAAGTCTCATGCCGTAAGCGTCAATAATGAGTAGAGAAACATGTCGTTGCTTTATGTTATGCACTAGCTACCACAGGGGTAATTAGCATAGTTCCTTTGGACTGGATGGGGAGACGGCCCACTCAATGCTGAGATCTTATGAAAGAAGCATCCCAGAATGCTCTAGGAATACAGGAGGGGAGTAACCTAGCCAGGCATGGGTGTTGGTGGCTTAGGGGAATCTTCCAGGGGAGGGTGAGGAAGCAGGACACCTTTGGAGGATGGCTGGTAATTAAACAAAGCTGAATTAGGATTCAAGCAAGAAGCGGCAAATGAGCCACAGATGAGCAGGGGCCAAGTTTACAGGGAATTTTTACATCCTTTAGGACTGTGAACACCTTAGGAGCCAGGACTCTTTCTTGTTCACCTTTGCGTTAGTACAATTCTTAAAACATAGTTGGGTTTATAGACATTTTATTCTAAAGGCAAAGAAGTTATTACAGGGTGAAATTCAGAAGATCTATGTTTTTAAAAGCTTGAAGGACTCCAGCTGGCGGATGCAGAGGCACAGTGGTGTCAGCACAGTTGGCACACGGGAGGGGTGAGGACAAGGGACAGAGTCAGGTCTGAGAGCAGAGATCAGGCTGGAGTGAGGGGCCTGTTGGCAGTGTTCTCGCCATGCCCAAGGGAGTACTTTAAGATAAAATCAGATAGGTAAATCCACAGTGATTGTAGGGTGATATATTAAAAATAGTGTCTTAGAAAAACTTGATTATACAAATAACTATAAGGGCAAAACCCAAAAGGTACGTGTTTGCTCTGGGGGCTTAATGGAGGTCAGTAGACACTGGGAAGTAGTTCAAGCAAGGGTCTTATAGTGATAAAGGGAACCAGAGCAAGTTTTGAAAAAAAAATGAGTAATTGGTAATTATACTGATTGAACAACTGATTTATTCATGTTGTATCATTCTACAAGGAATTTAAATGAAATACAGACAATAACAGATAAGTTAAAGAAAGATCCGAGGTTTTTATCCTAAGGAAAAGTGCCACTCTGTAGAATAGCAATTTATACATGAATAATGATGACTGATAAATTTAATTTGTATGTAAGGGTAATAATGTCAAAAACAGTGGACAGCTACCAGACATGTCTGATGCGCCAGGTGTTAGTGTATGCCTTATATTTATGCTTCCTTATATGCGCTTCTTCCTCACATCCCTATGATACTGGCTGTCTGTATTTCTATTTTAGGGATGAGGAAGCTGAGTCTTAGAGTTATACAGATTTTTCAAGGTCATATAGCTATAAATGGTAAGACTTGAACTCAGACTAGGCTAGATAATTTCAAAGCCAAATTTTTAATCGGTTCAGTACTCTTCTCCCTTATACGTTTGGTTTGTAGTGGACAGTTGACCATCCAAGTGGAGATGTTCTGGAAGAAGTAGAAAACACTCTTAGGGAATTACAGCTTGTCTAATGAGCTTTGTCAGGAGTTTTTCCTTCAACAGTCAGCAATATGGTGTTGATACTTGATATGAAAAATGCGGACTGTGTTTTCAAGAAAGTGGAATAAACATATAAGTGGAGTCTGGGTCTGAGAATGCAGGAAGTTTCTACATTCTAGGGTAGAAATTGGTATGTTCCCTCTCCAGGAGAGATCTCTTTTGGAGTGCTGTTTCAGTCAAATGGCTATAAGCTAAGTACACAGTGGTTCAGAAAGGCTTGATTCTGATGATTCACTAAATCTTTGGCTTACTGGGGTACACTGCACTGTTGAACAGAGGTACTTTCACTTGTATTTCTGTGCCTCTGAAAATTACAGTGTGTTGAGGGGTGTGTGTATGAATACGTGTTCTGAACAGAAGGCCAGAAATTAGGCTTGCAGGTCAACTGGAAAGACTGGATAGATGTTAGGAGTCTCTTTCCCTTCTGGTAGCAAAAGGCTGAATGAGCAGTGCTCAAATCTTCACCTATATGATTTGCTAACTCCTCAAATTCATTGCTATTTTGAATACATTATGTCACACTTTGAAATGGACTCGATTTTATGATTGCAACACTGGGGCTACCATAAAGAGATGTCTATGTGTTTCAATCTCAGCGCTGATCTTGGAAAGTCATGCCATTCCTCTGTATCAGCAGTGAGATAAACAATCACATCTAGCTCAAGAGGTTAAAGATATGTAAAGTTCTAAATGCTGTGCCTGGCACAGAATGCAAGGTTTTTTTTTTAAGATTTTATTTATTTGAAAGAGTTACACAGAGGAGAGGCAGAGTGAGTGAGAAAGAGAGAGAGAGAGAGAGAGAGGTCTTCCATCCGCTGGTTCACTCCCCAATTGGCCACAATGGCCGGAGCTGTGCCGATCAGAAGCCAGGAGCCAGGAGCTTCTTCCTGGTCTCCCATGAAGGTGCAAGGGCCCAAGGACTTGGGCCATCTTCTACTGCTTTCCCAGGCCATAGCAGAGAGCTGGATGGGAAGTAGAGCAGCTGGGTCTCGAACCGCTGCCAATATGGGATGCTGGTGCTTCAGGCTAGGGCATTAACCCACTACGCCACAGTGCCAGCCCCAGAATTCCAAGTTTTAACTTGTGAATGATGACAGTAAGAATACCTGAAATATAGGGATTGTTTATAGTAGGCAAGCACTTCATATCCATTATCTCATTCTGTTTCCATAATGACCCTCTGATACAGATGCTAGTATTACCTGATATTTTAACTATGAGGAAACAGGTACAGGAGTTCCAGGGACGTCCATACACTACCTAGTTTATAAGTGATGGATGTTGGATTCAGCCCATCCTGTCTAATGCTGGAGTCTGACCAATTCTGTCCTCTATTCGCTTTCTTCTCTTGGAGGTTTCTGTTGTGGCAAGTCTTTCACAACTGACTCCTGGTGATTTTCTGGCTGGGGATTCTGCTTTTCAATTTTGTTGTCTTCTGTGTTGGCTGTTGCTTTAATTGAGGCTGTCAACATCAGAGGAGAGAATTCCTCCTGCAGGAAATGATGGCCTGTGTTGGAATACTGCTTTGTTCCTCCAGAGTTGTCTCTAGATTATAAACAGGAGCTACCATTGCTAGATATTGAGCTATTTGATGGCCTCTGAAGTGCTACCTTTGAACCAATGGTTCAATGGGTCCCAAGAGAAGTAGCCTCCCCTCAGAACTAACTCCACTGATACTCCTTCACCAGCTACTCTTGTGATGTACTTAAGTTATCCCCAAGCCTCCAGAGGAGTCCGGTAACAGCCTCAGGGGGTCTTGGCTTTACTTCGGAGAATACTGTGTATAGGCCAAGCAGCTCTAGCCTGGAGAACCAGTTAATAAGAAGGTGTCTTAAGCTATTTATGCTGTTGAAACACAATACTTTATTTGGGTAATTTATAAACAAAAGCAACATAGTGCTTGATTTTGGAGGCTGGGACTCCACAATCCAGGTCCCAGCAGCCTCTATGGTGACTGTGCCCACTCCTCACACACGGCCCACGTGTATGGTGGCTGTGCCCACTCCTCACACACGGCCCACGTGTCTGGTGACTGTGCCCACTCCTCACACACGGCCCACGTGTATGGTGACTGTGCCCACTCCTCACACACGGCCCATGTGTGTCCTCACGTGGTGGAAGACCTGAGTCCCCAGGTCCCAGCAGCCTCTATGGTGACTGTACCCACTCCTCACACACGGCCCACGTGTATGGTGGCTGTGCCCACTCCTCACACATGGCCCACGTGTCTGGTGACTGTGCCCACTCCTCACACACGGCCCACGTGTATGGTGACTGTGCCCACTCCTCACACACGGCCCATGTGTGTCCTCACGTGGTGGAAGACCTGAGTCCCCAGGTCCCAGCAGCCTCTATGGTGACTGTACCCACTCCTCACACACGGCCCACGTGTATGGTGCCTGTGCCCACTCCTCACACACGGCCCACATGTATGGTGACTGTGCCCACTCCTCACACATGGCCCATGTGTATGGTGACTGTGCCCACTCCTCACACACGGCCCACGTGTATGGTGACTGTGCCCACTCCTCACACACAGCCCACATGTGTCCTCATGTGGTGGAAGACATGAGTCCCCAGGTCCCAGCAGCCTCTATGGTGACTGTGCCCACTCCTCACACACGGCCCACGTGTATGGTGGCTGTGCCCACTCCTCACACACGGCCCACGTGTATGGTGACTGTGCCCACTCCTCACACACGGCCCACATGTATGGTGACTGTGCCCACTCCTCACACACAGCCCACATGTGTCCTCATGTGGTGGAAGACCTGAGTCCCCAGGTCCCAGCAGCCTCTATGGTGACTGTGCCCACTCCTCACACACGGCCCACGTGTATGGTGGCTGTGCCCACTCCTCACACACGGCCCACGTGTATGGTGACTGTGCCCACTCCTCACACACGGCCCACATGTATGGTGACTGTGCCCACTCCTCACACACAGCCCACATGTGTCCTCATGTGGTAAAAGACCTGAGTCCCCAGGTCCCAGCAGCCTCTATGGTGACTGTGCCCACTCCTCACACACGGCCCACGTGTATGGTGGCTGTGCCCACTCCTCACACACGGCCCACGTGTATGGTGACTGTGCCCACTCCTCACACACGGCCCACGTGTATGGTGACTGTGCCCACTGTTCACACATGGCCCATGTGTGGCCTCATGTGGTGGAAGACATGAGTCCCCAGGTCCCAGCAGCCTCTATGGTGACTGTACCCACTCCTCACACACAGCCCACGTGTGTCCTCACGTGGTGGAAGACATGAGTCCCCAGGTCTCTGTTTTGTAAACATTGATTTATTTATTTAAAAGCAGAGTACAGCATTAGGGTAGGGGAGAGAGAGAGAGAAAATGAATGAGAGAGAATATCTTTTATCCAGTGGTTCACTCCCCAAATGGCCTCAACAGTTGGAGCTGGGCCAGTCTGAAGGCAGGAGCTTCCTCCAGGTCTCCTACCTGGGTGCAGGAACCTGAGGACTTGGGCCATCTTCCACTGCTTTCCCAGGCACATTAGTAGAGAGCTGGATCAGAAGAGGAGCAGCCTGGAATGCAACCGGCACCCATATGGGATGCCAACACTGTAGGCAGTGGCTTTACATGCTACCCACAGCACCGGCCACATCCCCAGGTCTCTTTTTACGGGTACAGTAATTTCATCTGTGAAGGCAGAACTCTCGTGACATAATAATGTCTCCTAAAGTCTCACCTCTTGACAGAATCACACTAGGGCTGAAGTCTTAACATGAATGGGGAGGGGGGCACAAATATTCAGACCATGGCAAATGGTAAGGAAGGTTGTGCAGAACTCCATGGCAGCAATTGCTGAGATCATCAAAGCCACAGCCACATGGGTTCCTGTAACATGTTAAGTGTTTGTGTGACAAAAATTCCCAAAATTATATGATCAGTGGGAAGTAGCAAAGGATTGCATTTCCTGTCATTAACAGGACAGGGGCTGAGACCAACATCTGGGCTTGCCATTTAGACTTTTTTTTTTTATTGACAGGCAGAGTTAGACAGTGAGAGAGAGAAAGAGAGAGAGAGAAAGGTCTTCCTTTTTCCATTGGTTCACCCCCCCAGTGGCTGCTGTGGCTGGTGTGTTGTGGCCGGCGCACCGCGCTGATCCAAAGCCAGGAGCCAGGAGCTTCCTCCTGGTCTCCCATGCAGGTGCAGGGCCCAAGCACTTGGGCCATCCTCCACTGCATTCCAAGGCCACAGCAGAGAGCTGGACTGGAAGAGAAGCAACCGGGACAGAACTGGCACCCCAATTGGGACTAGAACCCCGTGTGCTGGCGCCACAGGCAGAGGATTAGCCTAGTGAGCTGTGGCGCCGGCCTCCCATTTGGACTTTCAAAACAGTGTGCTGTATTTATTGCAAACTCCAAAGACAATATTCACACTATACTTGCACTTCAGGGGGAGCCCATATTTAGAATGCAATATGAATGGTGCTCTCTCAGATTGTATAATGTAGTGACTCTGTTTTAAGATAAAATATTACACCCTGAAAACTGGAGATATTTGACACATTTGAACTGCATAAAAATCACTGTTTCCATTATTTAGTCCTTACTATGAATGATGTATTTTACATTCATTATATTACTAACCTTTATGATGGTGCTGCTTGTTAGCTATTTTATCCCTATTTGCTCAAAAAGGAAATTGAGACGTAAAGAGGTTACAGGACTTTCTGAGGGTCACACGGTTGATGAACTGTTAAGCAGGAATTTAAGCTTAGACCATTTCCTTCTACAGTCTGCACCTTTTTAAAATTGGACTGTCCTGCCAAGACTAAGCCTGGGGCAACAGAAGAAGTATCAGAGTAAGCAAGCAAGAGAGGCTGATAGGAAGTACAGGAGTCAGAGAAGCTTGTAGGGCTCTCAGGATGGGAATCGTGCGCAGTGGTATGAGATGTGGCCACAAGTCAAGTAAGCAGCAGATAAGGGCAGGCAAAACAGACCGCGATACGAGTTTGCTTGTAAACTGCAGTGTGACGGAAGCTAGATTTACCTATTTCACAAGTGAAGGAATACTCAGAAAACAGTGACAACACTTAAAAACCCTTCTTTTTCAGAGACTGAAAAGTAAATAAACTGGGGCCGGTGCTGTGGCATAGTAGGTTAATCCTCCACCAGTTCTAGTCCTGGCTGCTCCTCTTCCAATCCAGCTCTCTGCTGTGGCCTGGGAAAGCAGTAGAAGATGGCCCAAGTCCTTGGGCCCCTGCACCCACATGAGAGACCAGGAAGAAGCTCCTGGTTCCTGGCTTTAGATTGGCGCAGCTCTGGCCGTTCCAGCCAACTGGGGAGTGAACCAACGGAAGAAAGACCTTGCTCTCTGTTTCTTCCTCTCACTGTCTGTAACTCTACCTCTCAAATATATAAATAAAATCTTAAAAAATATTTTAAAAAGTAAATAAACTAATAAAAAGAATGGTGAATGGATCAGTCAGAATATACCAATTTCTTTGGCAGTAACAAACAACCCTGAAATCAGCATTAACACAGCCAAACGCCACATATCCACCATCTCCAGTGTTGTCAGGCCTCAGCAGATAGAGAGCTGAACAATGTTGCATCAGCTATTCAGTGTTCCAGCAGAGGGGACACACGTGTCCCTTTGGCTCCCAACTCTTTGTCAGATGTAGTCCCACAGCCTCAGCAAACCACAGGTATGGGCAAGTGATATTATGACTCCAATCAGATGGGACTCCTCTAGTACAGCATCCAAGGTTTCCTTTTCCTTAAGCAAGTTTGGCATTTTCATATTTGATGAAAAAAGAGGAATAGACAGGAAATTGAAATAGAGAGGTTTTAAAATTAAAAAGACCCCGCATATTCATATGATAGTCTTTAGAGGGGTGTAAAGCAATGAGGAAGACTGACCCAGAATCAGCCTGAAAACAGGCCAGGCATGAGAGACGATGTGGGTTGGAGAGTGCAATACGTGAAGAGAAGCGGTGGGGTGAAGAGCGAGGGACGCTGGAAACTGTCACTGTGAGAAATGGTCTCGAGGGGCTGAGATGGGCCCCATAAATCCACGCCGGGCCCTGCCGAACAAATGAAGCTGAGAGATGAACCTGAAAGGACACAGGAAGTCAAACGTCCAGATGGCATCTGAAATGGTGTTTCAGCCCCTCTCTGTCCTGAAGGAGAAAGAAAGGCATTTTAAAGTTACGTGGTTTCCTTCACGCGTTAAGAAAAAACCACGATGCTGCAGCTTGTGACAGCACTGTCCATGTGCATGATGCATATTTTTTTTTAAATGAACAATTCATGGGTGAGAGCCTTTCTCTCGCCAAGGGACCCCCGCAACTTCACTAAGCTGCTTCCTAATGTAAGACCCCTAAAGCCATCTGTATTTTGGTTTGTTTAAATAGAACAAGAATTCTGACTCATATTTCCAAGAAAATGAATTCTATTCCAAAAGTTGAACAGGAAATTCCCATAGAGGAGTTTAATCAATGCCTGGGAACACACTGTTGTTTTTCCAGAATCATGGAAAGCACAAATGTAATTTGTTGTCTGTCTTACTCAAAATTTTAAAGTTGCAAGTAGCAGAAAATCTGGCTCATAGTAGCTTAAGGTAACAGAAAAATGTTGTTGTTTCTTATAACTAAAAACATCTCACATGAAGAATTTGGCATCCATCAGATGCACCCACAAGTTCAAAAGTCATCAGGACTCAATTATTCTCTTTCTTTCCTCTATCCCCAACCCTCTCTGTCTCTCCCAATTTTCTCTCTTTATTTCTGTCTCCATGTTTGAGGACTTCTTTCCACTTACATAGCTTTATTCTCAAAAGATCACCCTGATATAGTAATATGATGTCCATTGACATCTCCATGTTTCCATTACATGAGCTTTAAATCTAAACCAAAGGAAGATTTCTCCCTAAGAATTCCAACAAAAAGTTGGCAGTTGTGTCTCACTGGATCTCACTGGCTGACCTGGAACACGTGACTATACTGGATGCTATCCTATGATGTCTCCTGATTAGGCAAGGCAAGGTCATGTCTCCCCTCCAGCTAGGGATGGTTTAGGGTAGGGATTTGGTCCCAAGGACAATTAGAGAATCAGATGGTAGGGTAACAGATGCTGCTTAGGGCAAAACAATGTTTACTACATTCAAAGGTTTCTAGGTATAATTTCCACACTCTCTACAGTTTTGGATTCACTGTGATAATGCCTCAAGTCAAAGAAAATGATATTGTGCAATGTTTTTTCAATTCATCCACTTTTCTTTAGGTGGCACTCTGAGTAAGAACTATGCTGAAAAACAAATAGGAAGGTAACTAAAAAAAAACTCAAAAAATAAAAAAAGGGTAACCTAACTTGAGCTAAAGTTGGAATATTTTCATTGATGGCTAACTAGAATTATTCTATAATTACTCCACCACAGCCCTGAAAGTGAGTCACCAAGAACTGAATATTTATAAGCTTCTGACCTCAAAAAAAAAAAATTCAAAATCTTACATGGGGTCACCTAAGGAGACTGTGGAAAACTTCCATGCAACTTATTGGCAGATGATTTCACTTCTTATTTCAACAAGCTTGGTATGAAATGCATGCCATCTGGTTACTGGGAAAATTCTAGCGCATATTAACTGCTTGCGTGAGAGGCATTCCTGCCGTTTAGTTGTAAATGATTGCACCTGCAAATGAAAAATAAAAAGAAAAAGCGCGTGTCTTATCATTTGCTCCCAGGGCTGCAAGATTTGATGACACAATACTGCTATTTCATCCACTTTTAAATTCTGCTTCTGATCCGTACAGCTGTTCTCCCACAACTCTTTGAATATGCTGTGTTGTATACCAGAACGTAAGACTGTTGGGGGATTTCAAATAGCACTGACTGCGAAGGCTGCAATCTGCAATGGCCCCTTTCCATTTCTTCAAGGCATTTCTGACTGTTCCAAGATCAAACACGGGTTCTTTTGATTTGGATTATAGTGGTAAGGAATTACATTTCTCTACATTATAAATATATATATATACACACACACACACACACACACCCCTATATTTTTACATTATGTTTCTCAACTTTCCATGCCTGGGCCACCTGAGCTGGTTGGCAGATCAGTGCTTGAGGTGAAGTCTCCTGGAAGCTCACGAGAGGAATCTCCATGGGTGGGTCCTCCGTCACTTTCCCAGCAAGGCGGTGGTGATTACCTAGGTATGTGGCCTCAAACGGCGAGGTTTATGTGCTTGCAAAGTCAAAAACCCAGTTACAAAGAGCTCTACAACACTATAGTCTCACCACACTATGGACGCAACCTTTATCTCATTTGGGATGCACTCGTATTGCCCTGTGTAAAGCCATCATAGACCAAAGATGTTCTTGTTGGTACTGCCGAGTTTACAACGTGTACAGGTTACTCTCTATGGAGTGAATATTGTTTACAGAATCCTCGGGGTGAGAAGCAGGCTTTCTTCTTTTCCTGTGAATGTCGGGTATTGGGAAAAATGAGCGGATATGACTAATGGCAGAATCCTCACCAGTGGACCTCGTTTTTATTTCTCCAACACACATGAAAACTTTCTAGGCAGTGTATTTCATATGTCTTTTTGCTGCGTGTGATATTTGATTAGTACTGCTGGAGATCTCCTTCATCCAATGGGGTAATTCACCTATTGATGTGCCCACATCACAGAAATATGACAAAGTCCCAGGAATGCTGAACTATTCAATCAAGTGGTGACAAACATATTTACTTAACACCACCAACCAAGGTGAGTATCATGCTCTGTCTTCAGGGATGTGAATGGAACTATCAATTATAGCTGCTGAGTATAAACTTGGGCCATGACACTGGCATGGACAGCTGACTTGTGGTATAGCAGAAGAGGTCTTTAAATCAAGAAGTGTGACGTACAAACCGAAACCAAGCAGTAAATCTTCAAAAATGTATCAACAGAGAAGAAATAGTATTGAGTACAACAAAAGGAAGAGACCCGGGATAATGGTTCATGACTTCCTTTCCAACTTTGAGAGGTGTTTAAGATTGAATGGTTTTTAACACATGCTTGTACTTTCGGTTCTTAGTGTATTTGTCTTACCAAGAGAAAAGTAAACACACACATTATTAGGAGAAAGAAAAAGTTCCATGATTTTATGAAAGGTATTAAAGATAAAAACATTACCATCCTCTACACCAAATTTTCAGGAATATCAATTTGTATCACAAACAATTGATTTTACTGGCCAGATTCTAAATGGTGGGAATTCGCTTAAAGCATTTAGTTTCCCTTAGTAGCACATTAACAGCTGATATTTATGATTAATAGATATCATTTAAATACGTTTTATCTTTAAAATGTTTCTTATTAAGTATTAATGTGTTGTACATTAAAATTATGCCTTAAAATGCATATTCTGTTGACTAACATTAGTTTCTGTCTATATTTTAGATATTTGTTACTTACTGAAAGTAGAGTTACAGAGAGAGAGGGAGAGGCAGAGACAGACAGATCTTTGATCTGTTGTTTTCATCTCCAGATGGTCACACTGGCCAGAGCTGGGCCAGGCAGAAGCCAGGAGCTTCATCAGGGTCTCCCATGTGGGTGCAGGGGCCCAAGGACTTGGGCCATCTTCTGCTGCTTTTCCCACGCTATTAGCAGAGAGCTGGATTAGAAGTGGAGCAGCTGGGACTTGAACAAGTGCCCATATGGGATGCTGATGTTGAAGGTGGACGCTTTACCTGTCGCACAACAACACCAGCCCCATAATGTCTTAAGAATTCATGTGACTTTTAGAAAAATAGTTTAATAGTTCAATATCAAAGTTGCATTTTATGTATTGGATCTGGGATTTGATTGCCTGCATCTTAAATATCACTGCTACTGGAAACATTACTTAAATAATTTTTGGTTTATTGCACAGGTTGTTTAAGGTCAAGGAGACTACATCCCAGCTTGGATTTCAGAGATGACAGAATGAATCCGTTTTGATCAGAGAGGTACCTTGTGCATAAAGAAGTTCTCTCTGGGGCCTTACAACTTTGCTATTTTAAGATCTTTAATATTTTATGCATTGTGCATTTGTCAGACAAGAATATACTTTCCCCACCAAAAAGGCATTTTTATTGAGGAAATTGTGTCCAAAAATAATATCTTATGTTCTAGTCAGTAAAAGTTGGCTTAAACTATAAAAATACGTGGTATAATTCTGCAAGGAAACAATTTAAACATTATTACAAATCATAAATTAGCCTTTTATCTTGATTTATAGCTTTATATTGTTTATGGTCTTAAAATAGAAATTAAATATATTTAAAAATTCCATAAAGTGAAAATCTATTCAGTATTTAAGGCTTCTTTTGGTTGTTTAGCCTTCTGTGTTTAATTTAACAATTCTTTAATTCTGCTATTCACAGAGTATAGTCCCAATTTCATATTTTGTCTTTTACAGGAATGTAATTCTCTTTTCTAATTTCACTCCAATATAGGGTTGGGACACAAAGTGGGTAAAAGATTATATAGAGGAAAGGCGAAGGAAAAAGAAAGGGCAGCTTTATCTTTCACACTCAATATTCCTTTTCTTACTGTCTCAGAAGTCAAGTTTTGCATCACTTGCCCCCCAGGTTAAAACACTTGGAACACACAACAATGAGGCATGTAAGACTGGCTGAATGCCTGGTTACCGGAGTAGGATGAGGTGGGAAAATATGGAAGATCAAGAGCAAAAGATAGAGAGCAGGAGGAAGATGGACCCCAGGGATTTACACATGACGTGTTCTCGACACTTGCACACACACCTCCCTTGCAGACACACATACCTTCGACTCTCTCACTCCACATTTCCATTGCTAAAGTCCTGCCATAGGCCCCTGGAGGTGGAATTGCCAGATCCCATTGGTTGAGAGTTGAGAAGAAGCAAGGGTTCTAACTACTATTTACAATGATTCATTTGGGGAAATTCTTTGTAGCTTCCATCACCTATAAATCAGAGAACCATTCTTTATGTATTGGGGCTGCATGTAAATTGACACCTTTTTATCTGAGAAGGATCTCAGCATTTGTCTTTCTTTAACTTTTAATTCCTCTCAGTGGGAACAACATTTTGCTTGTAGGAAGATGTGCTGAGTTGTATTCTCATATGAGTTTATTTTCAAGTAGCTTGGTCACTGTACAGTGACTGAAGTGTTAGCAGTAATGGCTTAGTACAAGAAACACCAGTGATATAAACAGCTGAACTTACGTGAAGATCTCAAGCCACGAGTCTTGTTTTCTCGCTATTGTATCTTGTTGTATCTTGGTATTTAGGCATTGGTTTCTGTGATGGAAACTGGCAACCAATCTGTATGAAAGTGCACTGTACTTCTTCATGTGAACAAATTAGATTAGAAGACACTCTGATGGTGAAGAAAGGTGTGAATGATAAGCATGCATCGGACATGAATTAAAAGCTTGGGTTGAAGACTCATTATAAATGAAATTAATTCATTATGAGAAACATACAAACACCAGCCTGAGAAGTTATAGTGAATGAAAAGTTTAGAACCATTCAAGAACTTTACAAATTACTTGATTATAGTGGTGATAACGATGGACAAAATGGAAAAACAAACTAAAACGGATTTTTTCTAGTAGTTATTTTGGTCCTTCCTTTTCTTTATAACCTCCTACTCCATACTTCTTTGAATGCTGAGTCAAAGATGCTAAGTAAAAACTCAGATCAGTGAGCACAAATCTTATATCTACAACTGCAGAATTTTAGGGTCAAAATGGATCTGGTCAGTATTTGGTTCAGTATCTAAGTTTTCTCCCTATAGGATTTTCTATTACAATCTAGAGTTTGAATCCTGATCTAATAAATTCAGTGTTTGAAAAAAATTTCCAAGTTCCTGTTTTATTTAAGTAAAATGTATCTATTTTAGTCAATCATTAACCATAGTACCGCTCCTTGAGATCATATAGAGAAAATCAGTAACTCATTTTTTAACGATGATTTTTTTTTAAGTATTTGAACACAACTACCATATTTTCACTGAAGTTCTCTACTGCCAAATAAACATCTGATGTCATTGTTTCTCTAGGTTTACTCTCCTATGGAAATCCTGGTTTGTGCTTCTCTTAAATTATGATTCCCAATACTAACCTTCACGGAGGTTTCAACTATAGCACATTGAGAAAATGTCAACAGCACACTATTAATTCTCTTAATGCATGCCAACACATCTCAAAACATTATCACTATTATCATCGTGAATATTATTCTTATTTTGGTATCTGAATCATACTATTAACCCATACTAGGGTTTCTATAAATCAAATGCTTTAAGTTTTTTTGTGGTTATACTAAGTACCTGACATCATGATAAATTTTAGCTATGTAAGTAACCTGGCAGTCTTCTTTCTTTTTCTTTCTTTCTTCTTCTTCTTCCATTTATCTATCTATCTATCTATCTATCTATCTATCTATCTATCTATCTATCTTTTGGGGGTGGATTCTGGTTACTATATTTCCATGCTACAATGTGGTAGGTCTTTTTAAGTAAACACAGTCTCTGGCTAAACTAACCTGTATATCCTCACTCAAATTTTATAATGGTCTTGTCTGATAAGATAGGATATAAAAAACTCCATGTCTTTCCTGTTCTGTATTTGTACAGTCAGACTGTTGTTTTTAGCCATAAATGAGAGTTTCTATATGGGAGTACTGCAAAAAAGTTCATGGAAAAATGGAGATTAAAAGATAAAAAGATTTTGGTGAGAAACAAGTTTTGAAATCCATGCATTTTCTCCCAAGTATGTTTTTACATGAAATTTTTGAAAAGTCTTGTTTTTATTATCAGATTACTTGTTTTTTTTTAATACTTAGTTTAAAAGTAGAGTTACAGAGAGAAAGAGTGAGACAGATAGAGATAAATGAATTTTTCATCCACTGGTTCAGTTCCCAAATGGCCACAATGGCTGCACCAGGATGAAGCAAGGAGTCTGGAATTCCATCCAAGTCTCCCACGTGGGTGGCAGGGGCTCAAGCACTTGGGCCATCTTCTGCTGCTTTCCCAGAGGCAGTAGCAGGGAGCTGGAATGGAAGTACCACAGCAAGATTCCCATCCTTCATGTGGGATGTGGGCAGCACGGGCGGCAGCTTAACTGCTACATCACAATGCTGTCCCTGTTATCAGATTAGATCTGACCCCTCACCAGTCTGCCCTGATGGCATGTTTATCTTGTATATAATGTATTCCCTTTCAAATATAATGTGCTTTGGGATTGACATGAGAGAATCAAATTATCATTTATCAATATTGGACTTAAATTCATCCTATCATTGGCTGGAATCTCACTGTGGCTGTCAGAGAAATTAGATGTAAAAGATTAAGCAGCTCAGTTTCATTTTTGTTTTCACCACTATCAGTGATAAACACTAAGCTGTATCTTGTGTGAATATGTAATTTGGGTGTTTTCTCAGCATTCTTTTATTTTCTTCAGAGAAATTATCATGAGCCATACTGTTTTTATTGTTGGCTTGTGTGTTTCCTTATTCCACACTAAAATGAAATACACAGGAGTTAAATGTTCATCATGACAAGAAAAGATTTTTTTCTAAAAAAGAATCACATATCCATTTATGAATCCTTACATTACTTATGCTTGTTTGTCAAATTTGTACACTGTGTTGGGAGAACATCTTTCATTTTTCTGCATCTGGCTTTACAGTTTGTAATATAAACCTGGAGTATATTACTTCTATTCTTATTCCCCTTTTCTCTTCTAATGAATGTTGCAAAATGTATCCACCTTCAGGTTCATGGATTTGAACTGCAGGCTCCTAACTTCCTTAAGTGGGCTACTATAAAATAATACTTCAGCTACCACGAATTAGTCTTGCTTAGATTAGGTTACACTGACTATCTCATGTCAATCAGGAGCCAAATCAGATCAAGTTATAGCAAATCCTGATACAGCTCTGTGCTGAACTAACGACTGAATTTGTTTCTGTTCATGTGAATGTTGTATTATTAATATATTGCACTATGTATGTTATCTACAGACAATATTGATCTGTAAGCACTTTCTGAAATTGTGCTTTATTTTTGAAAAAAAAGTTTTCCCAGAATCTAAATGTGGGCATGTGTAACTGAGTATTTTTCTTTTCCTTTTTTTCTTCTCTTTGAGTAAAGCTTTTGATGGAGAAAGTTGGAATGATTACACACCGAAAATGGAAAGTACAATCTCAGACTGTCCTCTATATCTCATGAACTCAATCAATGCTGACCCTCTCCCAGCCACCATGTGGAACACAGAGGGTCTCTCAGGTATGTTCACTCATTTTATGCTGCACCACTGCTGGTGTCCATCACTTAGGAGGCTGCCTGTGTATGTCCCTGCTGCTATTGCTGTTGATGTCTTTTGAGAGACCCATGATGGTTCCGCCAAGGCTGTTGGCTAGAAAAAGGGCAGTGAGACCCTGAGACAAGTGCACTCACTGTGTATTCCATCTACGTTGTTGTTTGTCTTTATAGGAATTGTGTTGTCATCCACTTTCAGGGGATGTAGGTGGGAGAATTATTGTATGGGATTGTGCTTCAGTGGAAAAAGGTATGAAAAAGAGCAACCGTTCTGCTTCTAAGGTTTTCCCTATTTCTTTTGGCTTGAAATACTCAATATAGCATGATGCCATACTTAGGGGTATTGTGTTATGAGCCACAACAAATTATATTTTAACAAAGAAAAATATGAACTATTTCATATATTTTTATATACTATATATATATGTATATATGTATACACACACACACACACACACACTTACTTTGAACTTGGTCTGCTTTTAGAGGCTTCAAGCTTTGATACTTTCACTGGGTAAGTGACCACGGGCACATAAGTCACAGAACCTATCTGATAATAAGCTCCTGGACTGTGGCCTCCTTTCTGTTTCTTCCTCTTACTGCTTCCCTGCTGGGACTGCAAGGCTTGGTGCAGGCTGCAGTTGCTCGTCCACCTATGTGAGATAAAGCTCTGGGAAAGGGTGAGGTGTTTCTTATTGGAGAACGGGCCCTTTGTGCTTCATTTGGAGAACACATTGGCTACATTTCAAGTAGTTATTTTTCATTTTTCCTGCCAAAGATGGGAAGAGATGGGCTTTTTTTTCTTTTGCTTTGCAAATCTGGTGTATTTAATCAAGATAAAAACCATGAAAGTATTGAGAATCCCTGAAGATAGCAGCCATGAAGAGTTTTAAACTCTTGAGTTAGTCCACACTCAGAATGCATCAATTCATCAAAATTACATTTAACTGCCCACATTCTGTGGCTCCAGTAGCGTGTGTTCCAGGTCAACTGAACCCTTTTGTGTTTGCTTTGTTTTTGTTTTTAATTTGCTCACTTCTCCAGATTTCTGAGTGCTTGATTGCCTGCAACCTCAAGTAAATTCTCCCCCATTCCCCATTTATTCACCTTTTTATTGCAGGTTTGGGAGTTTTAAGTTAAAATTGTGTATGTTAGAGCTGAAACTTGAAGTACCAAGTTTTAGTAAGATTCTTATATTAAATGCATTCACTACTTGTCTCATGTTATTTTATGAGTTACACTCCTAACATCTCTGTCCTGGATGGATTCAGCCAAGAAGATAGAGCTAATTTTATTCTCACGTCCCAGTCTGGGGCAATGATTTTGTTCCTAGAAGAGGCAAGACACCAACATTCTAATCAAGCATAATTCCATGTTACAGAACCCCTATCACAAAGCTGAGCAATATGGAGCCCCATTCTTTTACCAGAACCGCTCCTCTTGTAGAACAGAAACTACTCTGGGCACAACAAGGTGAAACTATCAGGTTCTGCCAGAAAAAGCAAGTTGACACCACAGGACAGCCTTTCCACTTAGCACTCCATTTACAGATCAGGGATACCACTCCAGGCGGCTGGGAATCACTGGCCCAAGCCTCAGTTCTATAATAATGATTCAGAAGCTCTGCCTGAGCATAGGAAGGCAGGTAAAACAAAACCAAAGCAAATGACACGACGCCATAGCTCTTCGTGCAGACAGTGGCTTCATCTGGAAAAGAGCATGGGGACGTTCAAGCCTGAGGGTGTGAAGACAGTGAAAATCTTCATGGTGAACACTTTGAAGAGGTTGCTAGCTTCATACCAACTAGCAACTAGTTGATCTTCAAGACATTTAACAGAGAGATCCAAGGTAAGACGTAGCTAAGATGAGCTTTCCTGGGGTCAGAGGAAGCCTCAAAGATGGGCCATTGGATTAGAATGTTCTGAAGAACACTGTGTCCCCAGGGTGTTGTCAAAAACAACAGAGAAATCATCTATTAATTAGTGGAGGCTAACTGCTGAGAATGATATCAATAAAGGAAGATCAACCAGTAGATTAATAGCAGATCATGGACACTGAAAGTTAAATAGAATCCTACTAAATCCACAACTGTCCCTGAGGGAAGAAGGCCAGTTGTATTATACGTATGTCCAAGGTTTTACCCTCTGAGAATGGAGAAATACACTTTATTGAGCTAGTCCAGTTCATTCACTAAGCAATATAGCTAACAATTCATGAGGTGAGAGGACCAGCATTTAGAGTTCGCTATAGTATCCAAGAGGTCCAATTTTCAACAAAAATTTGAAACATACAGAGAAAGTTAATCAGAAAACAGAAATGTCTCTGAAATGGTTCATATGATGGATTTAGAAGATAAGACTTCAAGTAAGCATTACATATGTTAGCAGAACTAAAGGAAATTACGATTGAGGAATGAAAAAAAGGGTATGTTTGATAATGTCCTACCAAACAAGGAATGTGTGTAAAGATATAGAAATTATGAAAAAAAATGGAAACTCTGAAGTTGAAAAGTATGACAATCAAAATTCACTAAAAGAAATATAAAAGTAGATTTGAGTTGGCAGTAGAAAAAAAATCCATGAACTTGAAAACAGAGATGTAACCTGAAGGATGGAAAAGATGAAGAAATATGGATGAGGCTCTGAGAAACATGAGACATCACTAGTGTAACAACCTACAGTTATTGTATCTAAAAAAGGGAAAGGCGGGGCCAGCACTGTGGCATGAGGCGCTGGCTTCCCATATAGGCACTGGTTCATGTCCTAACTGTGCCTCCTCCAACACAGCTCTCTGCTATGGCCTTGGAAAGTAGTAGAAGATAGCCCACGTGCTTGGGCCCCTTCACCCACAGGGGAGACCAGGAAGAAGCTCTGGCTCTTGGCTTTGGGTTGGCCCAGCTCCTGCCATTGTGACCATTTGGGGAGTGAACCAGCAGATGGGAGACCTTTCTCTCTGTCTTTCCCATTCTCTGTAACTCTATATCTCAAATAAATAAATCTTTTTTTTTAAAGGAGGGAGGGGTAAGGAAACAAAAAATATTCAGAGAAATAGTTTAAATAGCTCAAATTTGATGAAAAACATACTTTATATACATTATCAACTCAACAGCTTGGCTACATGATAAAGATCCAAACCTAGACATGTGAGAAAAAAAGGTTAAAAGCAAAAAACAAACAGAAAATCTTGAAAACAGCAAGAGGAGAATGACTCATCACATACAGAGTAATCTCAATGTGATTAAAAGCTGGATTCTCATCAGAAATAATGGAAGATAGAAGGCAAGTGCTAGGCAAGGTATTGAAGAACAATAAAAGTCCACTGAGTATCATATCCAGCAATAGTGTCTTTGCAAACCAAATTCAAAATACTTCCTCAAATAAACGAAAGCTAAGGGAATTCACTGAGAGCAGATCTGCTTTACAAGAACTACTAAAGAAAGTTCTTCAGGCTGAAAGCAGTGACACTAGACAGTAGTTCCAAGGCCAAAGCAAAGAGACTTATAAAGATACTTGTGAAAATAATTAGAAAGGTGAGTATACTTGTATACCTTTTTGCTGTTATTGTTTTATGTGTTTCTAAATAAATAATGAAAATATGTATCTAATTGCATTGTTGTTTCTATAACATATAGAAATGTAATATAAAATAAAATGACACAAATGAAGTGGATGGGCATCAGCTATATTGGAGTAAGGAAGTGATACTAGATGGAAATTGATGTCAACAGGAAGAAATGAAGAGAAGGAATGCCAAGAAGCTTAAAATTGCCAATTCTATAAACTGTAACTGATCCTTTATTCTAGTAGCTTTATTAGAAGATATAAAATAAAGTAATAGTTATAACTTTGTACAATTGAATTTTTAACACCTATAGAGATGTAAAACAATAATGTCACAAAAAATTGAGAGAGAAAATAAATCTATACGAGAGTATAGTTTCTGTAATTCACTGTAATTAAGTTAGTATAAGTTTGAAGTAGATTCTATTATGTGAAGAAATACGGTTTAAACCCTGAGTTGGGGCCGGCACTGTGGCATACCAGGTAAAGTCATTGCCTGCAGTACCTGCATCCCGTATGGGTGCCAATTCAAGTCCCGGCTGTTCTACTTCTGATCCAGCTATCTTCTATGGCCTACGAAAGCAGTCCTTGGGTCCCTGCATCGCTGTTGGCTTCTTGCTTTGGATTGACTCAGCTCTGGCCAATGTGGCCATTTGGGGAGTAAACCGGCAGATGGGAGACCTCTCTTTCTCTGCCTCTTCCTTATGTAACTCTGCCTTTCAAATAAATAAATAAACCTTTTTAAAAAAACCCTGAGATAAGAAAATTACCAAAAAATTAATTATTGAAATTAAATCCTACATCAGAAAATATTTACTTGATGCAGAAAGGAATTGTAAAAGAAGAAACATAAGAACAATCTAGTGCTGTGGCTCACTTGGTTAATCCTCTGCCTGCAGGGCTGGCATCCCATATGGGCGCAGGGTTCTAGTCCCGGTCGCTCCTCTTCCAGTCCAGTCCAGCTCTCTGCTGTGGCCTGGGAAGGCAGTGGAGGATGACCCAACTGCTTGGGCCCCTGCACCTGCATCGGAGACCAGGAGGAATCACCTGGCTCCTGGCTTCGGATCAGCGCAGCACCAGCCATAGCAGCCATTTGGGGGTGAAGCAACGGAAGGAAGACCTTTCTCTCTCTCTCTCTCACTGTCTAAAAAAAAAAAAAAAGAATAATCTATGACATAGAGAACAAAAAGTGAAATGGTTGATATTAAGTCCAACCATTTTGATAATAACATTAATTGTAAATATTTTAAACAACAATCAAAAGCAGGCATTTTCAGAATATATATTTTTTTCTTTTCTTTTTTTATTTATTTGACAGAGTTAGACAGTGAGAGAGAGACAGAGAGAAAGGTCTTCCTTCCATTGGTTCACTCCCCAAATGGCCGCTATGGACGGTGCTGTGTCAATCCGAAGTCAGGAGCCAGGTGCTTCCTCCTGGTCTCCCAGGTGGGTGCAGAGGCCCAAGCACTCGGGTCATCCTCCCCCCCCCCAACCCGCACTGCAGCGGGCAGAGAGCAGCCATCTTGTTTGTTTACATTCTGGAGCACAGGCTGGCTGGTGTGCTTTCACTCCTGCATGTGAACTTCAGTAGCAGGGGCCACCCCACCCGGGAACAAGGATCATAACGGTTCTGAGTGACACCCCTTCATTGTGCAAGGGCCACAGTGACAGGGAAGGCTGAACAATGGAGGCCCAGGTGCTTTTGGGCTAACAAATGAACAGGAGACCCAGTTCCACCAGTGGGTGGGGCTTAGAACATCAAAGCCTGGGTGCATCCCTACTTAAGTACCCACCTCCTTAAGCTCCCAGAAATAAACAAAGCCCTCGGAGACGGAGCTACTTGCTTACACTGGCAATCAGCATAGACCCATAGCAGCACATAACAGAGGGAAATCAACTTAAAAATTAAACCAAACAGAAATGCTGAAGAACAACAGAAAAATCCTGAATAAAAATATAGAAGAACCTATGAACTCGCCAATGGAGCAGGCTAAACCGTCCATAATAGAGGCTGAAGAAGAAGAATTTGAAGTCATGCGAGAAAAAGAATTCAGAAAATTAATAATCAGATTACTTTGAAGCAATCAGAAAAGATTCAAGATCTGAATGAAAAGCACACCCAAGAAATAGAGATTCTAAAGAAAAGCCAGAATGAAATACTGGAAATGAAAAATTCAATTGACCAAATAAAAAATGCCATGGAATCTCTCAGAAATCAAACAGATGAAATTGAAAAGCGAATATCAGAACTCGAAGACAAACTTCCAGAAATAATACAGTCAGATCAAGCACAAGAAAAAATTTGAAAATTAAAAATCACGGTTGGAGACTTACAAGATTCAATCAAGCATTGTAACATCCGAATAATAGGAGTCCCTGAGAGCGTGGAAAGAGAGAATGGATTAGAAACCCTTAATAATGAAATAATATCAGAAAACTTCCACAATAGGAAGATTGAAAGAGATGTCCAAATACAACAAATACACAGGACTCCTAACAGACACGACCAGAAAAGGAATTCAACACGACACATTGTGGCAACACTCAGCTCAGTGAAACACAAAGAACAAATCTTAAAATGTGCCAGAGAGAAACGACAAATCACATTCAGATGTAGTACAATCAGACTCACCCCAGACTTCTCATCACAAACCTTACAGGCAAGGAGGCAATGGCATGATATATTCCAAGTTTTAAAAAGCAAAATACTGCCAACCCAGAATACTGTACCCTGCAAAGCTGTGAATGAAGGGGAAATAAAGATTTTCCATGAGAAACAGAAACTGAAAGAATTTGTATCTTTGCGCCCAGCCCTACAACACTGGCTCAAGGATGTGCTGTATGCAGAAACACAGAAACAGGAACTTCACTACAAAAGAAGATGAATGTAAAAAATGACCCAGCTAAAATACAAACGAAAACCAAAATACATGAACAGCTCTACTTAAGGAAACATGGCAGGAAAAAGACAGTATTTAACAATAGTTACACTGAATGTAAATGCTCTCAACTCTACAGTTAAAAGACACAGACTAGCTGAATGGATTAAAAAAGAAAACCCATCCATCTGTTGCCTTCAGGAATCACACCTCACCAGAAAGAGGCATGCAGACTGAAAGTGAAAGGATGGAAAAAGATATTCCAAGCTATCAGAAACCAAAAAACAGCCAGTGTGCCCATCCTAATATCAGACAAAACAGACTTTAACACAAAAGCTATTAAAAGAGACAAAAAAGGACACACTATATAATGATTAAAGGATCAATCCAACATGAAGATGTGACTATTATAAATGTATATGGACCTAATTACAGGGCACCTGGCTACTTGAAAGAATCAAGGTATTTAAAGGGAGTTACAGACTCAAATGCAATAGTAACAGAGGACCTTAATACCCCACTTTCAGCAATGGACAAATCAACCAGACAGAAAACCAATAAGGAAACAACAGAGCTAATTGACACTATAGACCAAACAGACCTACAAGATATCTACAGCACCTTCCACCCCACAGCCACAGAGTACACATATTTCTCCTCAGTGCACGGAACTTTCTACTAGGATTGACTATATTCCAGGCCATAAACGAAGCCTCAGCAAATTCAAAAAAATTGAAATTATACCATGCATCTTCTCAGACCATGATGCAATGAAGGTCAAAATCAACAACTCAAGAATCTCTGCATCATACACAAACATGTGGAGAACGAACAACATGATTCTGAATGGATAGTGGGTCATAGAAGAAATCAAAAGAGAAATTAAAAGATTTCTAGAAACAAATGAAAATTACAATACGACCTATCAAAATCTGTGGGATACAGCAAAAGCAGAGCTCAGAGGAGAGTTTATAGCAATTGGTGCCGACATCAAGAAACTAGAAAGGTACTAAATAAATCATCTCTCTATAAACCTCAAGGATCTAGGAAAACATTAGCAAACCAAACCCAAATCCAGTAGATGAAAAGAAATAGAGAAGAAAAAAAATTGAAACCAAAAAAAAATACAAAAGATCAGCAAAATGATGAGCTGGTTTTTTGAAAAAATAAACAAAATTGACACACCATTGGCCTAACTAACCAAATAAAGGAGAGACTCAAATCAGTAAAATTAAAGATGGTAATGGAAATGTAACAACAGACACCACAGAAATAAAAAGAATCATCAGAAACCAGTACAAAGAGCTGCATGGCAACAAATTGAAAAGCCTAGAAGAAATGGATAGATTCCTGGACATATATAACCTACCTAAACTGAGCCATGAAGACATAGAAACCCTAAATAGACCTATAACCATGAAAGAAATTGAATCAGTAATAAAAGTGCTACCAAAAAATGAGAGCCCAGGACCAGGCGGCTTCACTGCTGAATTCTACCAGACATTTAAAGAACTAATAACAGTTCTCAAATTATTCATAACAATTGAAAGAGAGGGAATCCTCCCAAAATCTTTCTATGAAGGCAATATTACCTAATTCTTAAACCCAGAAAAGACACAACAGAGAAAGAAAACTATAGATCTATCTCCCTGATGAGCATAGATGCAAAAATACTCACCAAAATCCTGGCCAACCAAATCCAACTACACGTCAGAGAGATCATTCACCCGGACCAAGTGGGATTTATCCCTGGTATGCAGGGATGGTTCAACATTTGAAAATCAATCAATGTGATACATCACATTAACAAATTGAGAAACAAAAATCATATGGTTATCTCAATATATGCAGAGAAAGCATTTGACAAAATTCAACACCCTTTCATGATGAAAACTCTAAGCAAATTGGGTTTAGAAGGAACATTCCTCAACACAATTATGGCAATTTATGACAAACCCATTATAGAGAATGGGGAAAAGTTGGAGGCATTTCCATTGAAATCTGGCACCAGACAGGATGCCCACTCTCACCATTGCTATTCAATTTAGTCTTAGAAGTTTTAGCCAGAGCCATCAGGCAAGAAAAAGAAATCAAAGGGATACTAATGGGAAAGGAGGAAGTCGAACAATCCCTATTTGCAGATGACATGATTCTATATACAGGGGACCCAAAAGACTCTACTGAGACTACTGGAACTCATAGAAGAGTTCGCTAAAGTAGCAGGATATAAAATCAATGCACAGAAATCAACAGCCTTTGTATACATAGATAATGCCATGGCTGAGAAAGAACTTCTAAGATGAATCCCATTAACAATAGCCACAAAAACAATCAAGTACCTTGGGATAAATTTAGCCAAGGATGTCAAAGATCTCTATGATGAAATTACAAAATGTTAAAGAAATGAATAGAAGAAGACACACACACAAAAAGGAAAAATATGCCATGTTCATGGATTGGAAGTTAATATCATAAAAATGTGCATTCTTCCAAAAGCAATTTACAGGTTCAACATTATACCAATCAAAATACCAAAGACATTCTTCACAGATCTAGAAAAAATGTTGAAATTAATATGGAGGAACAGGAGACAATAGCTAACGCAATCCTATACAATAAAAACAAAGCTGCAGCATCACAATAACAGACTTCAAGAAATACTACAAGGGCAGTTCTAATCAAAATTAAGGCAATTTATGACAAACTCAAGTTATAATCAAAACTGCCTGGTTCTGGTATAAAAACAGATGGATAGACCAATGGAACAGAATAGAAACACTGGAAATCAATCCAAACATCTACAACCAACTCATATTTGACAAAGGAGCTAAAACTAACCCCGAAACAGGAACAGCCTCTTCAACAAATGGTGCTGGGAAAACTGGATGTGCACATGTCAAAGAATGAAGCAAGACCCCTACCTTACACCATATACAAAAATACTCCACATGGATTAAAGAGCTAAATCTATGCCACGACACCATCAAATTAATTGAGAGCATAGGGAAAACCCTTCTAGACATTGGAACAGGCAAAGAATTCCTGGAATAGACCCAAGGCAGAGGTAGTCACAGCCAAAATGAACAAATGGGATTACCTCAAATTGAGAAGTTTCTCTACAGCAAAAGAAACAGTCAGGAAAGTGAAGAGGCAACTGACAGAATAGGAGAAATTATTTGCAAACTACACAACTGATAAAGGATTAATAACCAGAATCTATAAAGTGATCACAAAACTCCACAGTAACAAAACAAACAACCCACTTAAGAGATGGGCCAAGGACTTTAACGGGCCTTTTTTAAAATAGGAAATTCAAATAGGAAAATCAAATTCACATGAAAAAATTATCAGGATCTCTATCCATCAAGGGAATGCAAATCAAAACCACAATGAGGTTTCACCTCACCCCAGTTAGAGTGGCCCTCATACAGAAATCAACAAACATCAAATATTGTAGAGAATGTGGGGAAAAGGGCACCCTAACCCACTTTTGGTGGGAATGTAAATCAGTAAAGCCACTGTGGAAAACAGTATGGAGATACCTCAAAAGTCTGAATATAGACCTACTGTATGACCCAGCCATCCTGTTCCTGGGAATTTACCCAAGAGAAATGAAATCAGAAAACCAAAGAACTGTCTGCACCTGCATGTCTACTGCAGCTCAATTCACAATAGCTAAGACATGGAAGCAACCTAAATGTCCATCAACTGAAGACTGGATAAAGAAATTGTGGGGTATGTACATTACGGAATACTACATGGCAGTAAAAAAGGATCAAATCCAGTCCTTTGCAACAAAATGGAGCAAGCTGGAAAACCTCATACTTAGTAAAATAACATAGTTCCAAACAGACAAACACCATATGTTCTCCCTGATTAGAGAGAATTAATAGCACACCTAAAATGAAAGCTATAGAAGTGCAATTGTCACTTTTAGAATCAATGTCTTCAAGAATCCTTGATGTGATTGTCGAGGGACAGCTTACCATTGTTACTTTTTACTGTATATATCCTTTTTGTTTTGGTGGTTTTTTTCTCTGTTTTCTTTCTTTCTCTCTCATTTTTCTACTTCATACTATATGCTGAACTCTCTGTGTAACACACAGTTAATTATATGTATTTTAAGGCATTGGAAAGAGATCCCAGTTAAAAAGAAGAGAGGGAATAAGAGATGGAGAAGGTAGTCTAAAACTGTAAAACAGTATAGTTCTGCATACAGTCATACAGACTCACCTCTCAGGGTACAGCCTAAGAACTAGTCATGGGGTTCCAAACCCATAAGAATCGGTGGTATAAACACCACCTTCACTGTTAGAATGATCATATTAAATGTTAAAGGCAACAGACAGATCAGTCTAAGTTTAAAAGGGATGATATAAATAACTTCAAGTACCTGGTAAAAATAATAGAATTAAAAAGGAAGGAAGGACCAACATGGGAAGCAGTCCACACAGCAGACTCCTAGAATGACATTTGCAGCAAATAAATGCTCTGACCTCAGAATCAGCCCTTAAGGCTTCCTGGTCAGGCTGAAAGGCATGTGAGAGAATTTCAGGCATGGAAAGACAAGACTCTGTGACAAAAAATATCCTACACAGAGGATCTCTGTGAGATCTCTGAGGAAAGAGAGGGTCATCAAATACGGAGACACTCTTCTCTGAAAGGAGAAGAGAACATCCACTTTGCTTACGGCCATGTCCAAATACCGATGGAGCCTATGGTCACAAAAGGCTTCCACAGCCTTGGCGACCCATGGCAAGAGCTTCGGATGATCACTGACATCATAAAAAAGAGTGTTAAAGAAACAACCGTAGTCACTGTGCACTTGCTCCCCATGTAGGACCTCTGTCCCTATTGAATTGTAATATGAGAATCGACTGCAAATTCTCTCCCCAAACTGTACTCTATATGTTATGTGTGGGTGTGGGTACAAATTGTTGAAGTCTATGATTAGCATAGAGTTGGTCTTCTGTATATAAACTCAAACTAAAAATGAACCATAATGAAGAAGGAGATGGGAGGGAGAGGGGGAGGGAGGTGGGATGGGAACTGGGTGGGAGGGTATGGGGGAAAAAACCACTATATTCCTAAAGCTGTATCTATGTAAAAATGCATTCATTAAATCAAATTTAAAAACAAAATTAAACTGAAAATATATCATTGTAAACTTGAAGGAAAAATAAGGAGGAGGAGGGAAGGTAGGAGTGAGTGAGGGAAGGTAGGGTGGGAAGTATCATTACACTGTTAAAACTGTATACATGAAATACATGATACTCACACCCTTTATATAAATGAAGAAAGAAAACCTAAGTGAGCAAAAACATTTGTAAATAATTATCTGATAAAAGACCATACATGTCGAAAATATAACAACAATAAAGAGAAATAGTACATCTTAAAAATGCACAAAGGATGTCAAAAAAGGTTTTTCTAAAGAAGACATAAAAATGGGCCGGCGCCGTGGCTCACCTGGCTGATCCTCCGCCTGTGGTGCCGGCACCCTGGGTTCTAGTCCCGGTTGCTCCTCTTCCAGTCCAGCTCTCTGCTGTGGCCCGGGAGGGTAGCGGAAGTTGGCCCAAGTGCTTGGATCCCTGCACCCGCATGGGAGACTGGAAGGAAGCACCCGGCTCCTGGCTTCGGATTGGTGCAGCACTGACCGTGGTGGCCATTAGGGGAGTGAACCAACGGAGGGAAGACTTTTCTCTCTGTCTCTCTCTGTCTATAACTCTACCTGTCAAATAAAATTTAAAAAATGACTAGACATTAAAAAAATTAAAAAAAGACATAAAAATGGACAATAAGCATCTGAAAATGTTCCACATTATTCCTAATGAATGCAAATCAAAGTCACAATGAAATGCCACTTGACATTCACTAGGGGAGTACAGTCAAATAGAGAGAGAATAACAAATGTTGTAAGGAGTTTGGAAAAATGGAAGCATCTATAATTTATTGTTGGGGATGTAAAGTTTGTGCAGCTACTTTGAGAAATAATCTGATAGTTTTCTAAAGTGTTAAATGTAGAGTTATCATGAAACTAAGAAAGTTTATTTCTAGGTACATAACCAACGCAACTGAAAAACCTATATTTCATATATTATCTTGAGCACAAACGTTTACAGTACTATTATTTATTGTTGACAGTAAATAGAAGCATGCCAAATGTACATCAATTTATGCATTAATAATATGTGGTATATACATAAAATTGAACGTTAGTCACAGAGACAAATGAAATACTGATTTATGCTACAACATGGATGAGCTTTGAAAACATAATGCTAAGTGAAAAAAAGCTGTCTCCAAAAAAAAAATCACAATTTGCATGACTCTATTATATAAATGACCCGAATAGGCAAAACTACGGATAAAAAGTAGCTGTGTAAGGATGGGAAATGAGATTAGATTAACTGTTAACGGGCATGGCGTTTGTTTCAGGGGTGTTTTAAAATGTCCTAAAATTAGATTTTTGTGATAGCTGCACAATTCTGGACACATACTAACAGAACAGTGAATTATTCATTTTATAATGGTTGTGTTTTCTAGCATTTAAACTGTATTTCAGTAAAACTTAAAATACAGTATTGCAATATTTCAACTAATTTAAACTGGAACAATCTCTAGTAAATTATTAGGCTGAATTATACTAACTGGTGAAAAGTTACAGCTGAACGGGAGAATAGCATTGGAAAGTTCATATTTGGTTCATGCTCTGAAAATGGAATTATGCTTTCAAATTTATTACAAGTTAACATCTGTCTCTGCCTATAAATGTCAATGAAAAATTGTGGTCGATTTTAAAATCAAATTTACTGGCTGGTATTAATCCAAAAGTGACTAGCTTGTCCATAGCCAAAAAGAGAGCCTGTACTCTGTCTCATTATACAAGAGCACAGGAGAGCCACGACAAACCCAGAGTCCTCCGCTCCCTGGGGTCATGCCAGTTCAGACTTTATTCCAAAGGAATAGCAAGTTTTTAATCTTTCTTTTTATGGCAACTCTCCATGTGAAAAAAGGAAAAAAAAAACTATGGAATCAGAAAACAGCATAATTCCCAAATTGGTTGTTGTTTCTATTTGATTTCTTTTTGTTTATTAATAGAATCCTGACTTTGAAACATCATAGTATTAGCCAAAAACACTTGAGGTCCAAACAAGTTAATTGGTCTTCTATTATAGATTTCAGTCTTGTACAGTCCTATAATTTGTATTCTTCAAGGAAAAAGAACTATTTTCTGAAAACACAATTTTTTTTTGAAGTAGATTGAAGAGTCATTAATTGTACTTCAAGATAAATCAATTTGGAGGACAAGATGGGATACAGAAATATGACCATATCTTGAAACGTGATTAATGACATTGAAGGAAATAATAAACTGTGTGTTCCCTTGAAAATGGACAGTAAACACCCAATGTCTGAGTGATATTATACATCTGCAATTTTTAGCCCTGCCACTTAAGTTTCATTTTGTCTGCCATTGGAAACAGCTGTTGTATATCTTCCACAATTTAAAATAATGCTCACTTTCCTCTTGATTATTGATGCCTACATTTCATAAAGTTAATGGCTCTATTTTCCTTTATTTGGCAGAATACTTTGGTGATCAACAGACAGATGAACCTACTGTACCTGAAAGAGGTGAGTAAACAGGGCCCAGGATTGTGGTGCAGCAGGTAAAGCTGCCATCTTGCAATGCCAGCATCCCATGTGGGTGCAGGTTCGTGCCTGGTTGCCCCACTTCTCATACAGCAGCCTGAGAAAGGCAATGAAGGGTGTCCCAGGTGTTTGGGCCCCTGCCACCCACGTGGGAGACCCAGATGAAGCTCTTGGGTCCTAGCTTTGGCCTTTCTCAGTGCTGGCCATTGTGGCCATCTGGGGAAGTGAACCAGCAGATGGATGATTCTCTCTCTTTCAAAATAAATTAAATATTAAAAATGAGAAGGGGGTACATAAAGGCATACAATGAACAAGAACTCCCTTTGGGACATAAGTACTCCTTTTCCTAAATGTGGTGAGTTGATTCTTTCTTCCAAATGGCGTTAATTAGTTTACATATATATTTCTACATTTTACAGCTGTAAGTACTTCTAATGAAATAAGAAATTCAGGAATTAAGAACTATGCATATAGACAAAGAATAAAAGTCAGGATCCTCTTCTCATCATGCCTTAAATTAATTGTTTTGGATTTAGAATAACAATTTTCAGTTATTTATTGTCGACTTTCCTAAATCACTTTATTTGCTATACTGAATATTTTATATTTGTTATCTCTTAAGAATAGCCATAGTTAGCCCACAGAAAACAGCAAAAAATATACTCCTGTACCACTGAACAGAGGATGGCAGGAGTCTGAGGAGAAAGTGTATATACAGAGGTGGTTCCATGGCAATAGCAAGACCATCAGATCACGTTGGTTTTGGATTGCTGGGTCCATGTTTTTTATTACTCATATACTTGTCAGGCACCCATAGCAAGCTTTCTATTAATTCCTTGTGTAAAGTGGAGAATGTATATTTAGATGGTTACAACGACACACCAGGAACAACTTCCTCTCACGACTGCCCACTCCACAGAAGATGCATTATAGAAAGTTTTATTTAAGAAGGGCAGTTAATTGTTATTAATAACACAAATGAGTACTACTGAACAGGGTAATAAGCAGAAGGAATGCTATCATGTCTGACATAATTCCACAGTGAGAAGAACTTCCGAAATATGTCTTCCCCAACTAAATCTGTCGGCTGTAAAGGCAAGCTGATGAAAACCGTAATGAATAAGATGCTTGATCTTGAAAAGTCTGGACTATCTTTAAAAATCAGTATTGACTTACCAAAAGAAAAAGAAGAGGGACATCATGCCAGTGTAGCAATCTTGTAGTGACTAAGAGCCAGGACTAGAGGCTATGGTTCTGTCAGGTGCTAGGCAAAACACTTTTATTTTTAATTTATTTTTTCTTTATTTGAAAGGCAGAGAGTTGGAAAGAGACAGGGAGACAGACAGAGCTCCCCTCCGCTGGCTGACTCTCCAAGTGCCAGCAGCAGCCAGGTCTGGGCCCGACCAGAGCCAGGAGACTGGAACCCAAGCACCTGAGTCATCGCCTGCTACCTTTCAGGATGACACTGCAGGAAGCCAGAATGAAGATCAGAGACAGGACTGGACAGGCATTCTGACAGTGTGAAGAGTTAGCCGGGCTAACAGGCAGTTAGGTGGGTTAACTGTACTTAGTGTTATGAAGGCTAAAGAGGGTAGCAACCCCTGCCCTGTGATAGCTGTCATCCTGCTCTCCCCCTGATGGGTTAAACCTAGGTCTGCTGTTCAGAAAGGGGTCTATCAGAGAGAATGACTGTGGATAAAGCAGCAACACTGGCAAGCGTCTGCGGCGGCACCTCCCTTGGAGCTGCCCTCCTGACTGCAGGTTTCTTGCTTTCAACCAGTCTCCCTTGGCTCACTGTACCTGTCTGTGTGAAAATTCCTCATTGACTGAGACAAAAATAAAGAGCGCCTTCACTTCCCTGCAACTACTGGGTGCTGGAGCCCCACATGGCTCCTCAAATCCTGAGGGGCTGTGTTACTCACAGCTAAATCTCTGTCAAACTAGGAAACTAGTGTCTGCTTCAGAAGCTGGGACTTTTAAAAACTCAGATTATTTCAATTGGTTCTGAACTCCATATTACAAAAGCATTCAATTCAAAATCAAATACTTATTTATTAATCTTCTACAGTTATATACTTTAATTTCAAATATAGAAGCAGAAACAGGAACATATTAAATAGATGCTATTTTACATAGAAAGATTATAGTAAATGTATTACAGTGTGCATATTACATGTTTATTGAAGAATTAATCTACAGGTAGAGATGTACTTTAAATTGGATATAAGTAAATTAAAACATAAGACACATTATCCTCCCACATGGCAAATTAAACACTCAACAAAGTAATCAGGCAACTGAAAGAATGGGAAAAATATTTGCAAACTATATATCTGATAAAGGATTAATATCTAGAATATATAAGAAACTCAACCACAACAAAATAAACAATCCAGTTAGGAAATGGCAAAGGACATGAACAGATATTTTTCAAGGGATGAAATACAAATGATCAACAGACACATGAAAAAATGTTGAGGGTCACTAGCCATCAGGGAAATGCAAATCAAAATCACAGTGAGGATTTACCTTACCCCAGTTAGAATGGCTGTCATCCAAAAATCAAAAGATAACAAATGCTGGTGAAGGTGTGAAGAAAAAGGTACCCAAATCCACTGTTGGTGGGAATGAAAACTAGTATAACCATTACAGAAGAAAGTATGGGGATGCCTCATATCTGGAAATAGATCTATCATATGACCCAGCCATCCCACTCCTGGGACTGTACCCAAAGGAAGTGAAGTCAGAATATGAAAGAGTTATGCATACCCTCATGTTTACTGCAGCTCAATTCACAATAGCTAAGATACGGAATCAACCCTGATATCCATCAACAGATGACTGGATAAAGAAAATGTGGTTTATACACTATGGAATACTACTCAGCCATCAAAAAGAATGGATGCAATTGGAGACCACATACTTAGTGAAACAAGCCAGAATCTAAAAGACAAAAACCACATGTTTTCTGATAGCTAATTTACGGAGTATTGAAAAAAATTAATATATATGAGGGGGATTGACATCTGGGACATCGGACTTGATTATTGTTTATAGCCATTGTTGAATAGTGATGGTTCTATTTTTAATTTTTTAATCTCTCTAGTTAGTAGAACATTAAACTTATAGACTAAAGTAAATTAAAAATAGATTATCAGGGTTGGTGCTATGGCATAGTGGGCTAAGCTTCTGATTGCAGTGCCAGCATCCCATATGGGCACTGGTTCTATTCCTAGATGCTCCTCTTCCAATCCAGCTCTCTGTTATGGCCTGGGAAAGCAGCCAAAGTTGGACCAAATGCTTGGGCCCCTGCACCTGCATGGGAGACTCAGAGGAAGCTCCTGGTTCCTGACTTCAGATCAGCCCAGCTCCAGCCGTTGTGGCCATTTGGGGAGTGAATCAGTGGATGGAAGAAGTAGGAGAAGGAAGGAAGGATGGGAAAGGAAGAACTTTCTCTCAGTCTCTCCCTTTCTCTAACTCTACCTCTCAAATAAATAAATAAAATCTAAAAAGAAATAGGTTATCACAGAAGTGAAAAAAGAAAGGAAGTATCCCTATATTCTTAGAATTGTATCTATGAACTACTTGTAATCTGTTCTCTTTATATTAATAAAAAGATAAATTACCCTTCTTGTGTTTATGAGAGAGTTCATGTTCTGCTTGGAGGGCATTTTGAAAATGCAAAATCACCAAAAAAAGGTATGACAATGTGAGAAATTTGTAACAAAACAGACCAGGAGAAGAACACTTGTTCAAAGAATGGCAGCATAAACAAGAAGACAAAGCACTGGCTTGTTCAAATTTAGATGGAAATGTACACATTAGGTGGCTCAATTTCTTGCCATTCTATACATACCCACAAAAGACCATGAAAGCACTGGAAGTATTGATTTTGAGGTTACAAATACATTTTGGGGCCAGCCCTGTAGCGCAGTAGGTTAATCCTCTGCCTGTGGTGCTGGCATCCCATATGGGCGCTGGTTCTAGTCCAGGCTGCCCCTCTTCCAATCCAGCTCTCTGCTATGCCCTGGGAAAGCAGTGGAAGATCGCCCAAGTGCTTGGGATCTTGCACCCACATGGGAGACCGGGAAGAAGTTCCTGGCTTGGGATCAGCATAGCTCCGGCCATTGTGACCATCTGGGGAGTGAACCAATGGAAGGAAGATCTTTGTCTCTGTCTCTTCCACTCACTGTCCAACTCTACCTCTCAAATAAATAAAGAAAATCTTTAAAAAATACATTTTAATAAGTAGGAAAATTTACAAATACAAAATCCACAAACACTGATGATCAAGTCTGTATAGTCTTGCCTTGGTGGTGATCTTAATATTTGGGAATAACAAATAACCTCCTAGGCTGTGATTTTGAGTATATCATATTTTAGAACTTTTCATTAGATTTGTCAGTGCTATTTTTATAGAAATTATTTTAGTATATGAAAAACGAAGCTGACTTTTTTATTATTAACATATAATATTTTACCTATTTATAATTCTGTTACGTTTGACAAACATATACAATAATGTGAGTACTAGCAAAATTGAGATAAAGAATTTACCAGGAGCTGGCGCTGTGGCACAGCAGGTAAAGCCACTGCCTGCAGGCATCCCATATGGGCGCTGGTTTGAGTCCCAGATGCTCCACTTCCTGTCTAGCTCTCTGCTATGGCCTGGGAATACAATGAAAGATGGCCCAAGTGTTTGGGCCCCTGCATCTGCGTGGGAGACCTGTAAGAAGCTCCTGTCTCCTGGCTTTGGATCAGGCCAGCTCCTGCCATTGCAGCCATTTGGGGAGTGAACCAGCAGATGGAACAGCTCTCTCCCGAGGCTTCTGCCTTTCAAATAAGTAAATCTTTAAAAAAAAAATCACCATACTCCAAAGTTTCTCCCATGGTCCTTTATGATCACCCTGTCTACCAAACCCAATCTGAGTTGATTTCTGTCCCCATAGTTTTGCCCTTTCCAGCAATCATAAATGCAAAGCATCGTGCCACCCTCTGAGTCTGCCTTCTTTCACTTCGCATCATGCACTTGAGAAAACTTCAGCAGTATTTCATTTTATGGATAACCACACCTTGTTGATCCAGTCTGCACATAAAGGAAATTTTTGTTGTTTCCAGTTTTTGGTTGTTAAGACAATGTGAGTGTATGTATTTGTATCTCTAAGATCCTATTTTGGAGTAGGATTGTTGGATCATATGGTAAATTTGTTAATTTTATCAAAAGATGAGGAACTGTTTCCAAAGTAGCTTTACTGATTTGTATTTAGGCTAGCTATATATGAGGAATTCCAGTTGCTCTAAACATCTTTGTCAGCACTTGTTAATGTCAGCTTTTGTTTAATGCTGCCTTCCAATAGATGTGTTAAGGTGTCCTTTTCTATGGATTCAATAAGCGTTTCCCTAATGATACTGATACTGAGCATCTGTTTCAAGTGTTTACTTGCCATTGATGTATCATCTTTGATAAGCTGTCTGTATAGATTATCGGACCAATTCTTAAACTGATTTTTTCCCTAAATTTATTTATATAAAGAGAACAGAATTCATGAATTTCATATATACAATTTTAAGCACAAGATGCTTCCCACCCTCCCTTCTTCTTCCTTGCTGTTTTTTTTTCTTTTAATTTTTATGGTAACATACTTTCAATCTACTTTATAGCCACAGGCTTAATGCTCCACTAAACAAATTCAACAAGTAGAAAGACCACTATATTGATGTAATTAAATTGATATAGGAGTTGTGATGTAGTTATTATAATTATCTTAATTACTTCTTATTTACACTTAGTCTGGATTTGATTTATGCTTTTAAGTGCCCCAGCTTTGGTCATTGATTTTGACTGCCATTTCCTTTTAAACATTAACTTAATCCCATAAATCTATTACCCTCAGTTTTCCTGTTTCTTCTTTGACCCATGGGTTATTTTGAAGTATATTATTTATTTTATAAATATTTAGGGATTTTCTAGATAGATGTTTATTATTGATTTCTAACTTAATTTCTCTTTATATATTTATTTCTCTTAATATATCCGTATGGTTTGTGTACTTTTAAATATATTGAGCTTTTTCTTTATGGGCCACAATATAGTTTTCCTTGGTATGTATTTGCGCACACTGGAAATGAATTGCCATTTTGCTCCTTTCGTGTGAACTGTCTTACAAATGCCAGTCAGGTAGAGTTGACTGAAAGTTGTTCAAGTTTCCGATACATTACCTAATTTTGTATATCTGTGTCCTTTCAATTTTAAGAGAAAGATTCAATTGTTGACTTCCCTCTCTATGAATATGTTCTAACACATATCTATCAAGTATTTTCTTTATATATTCTGAATCTCTGCTATTAAGAACAAAAATTTGGGATTGCAGTGTACTTTTTATGAATTGACTTCTGTTTATTCCTGATAATGTTCTCCACTCTCAGCTCATCTTCCCCTGATATTAATGTAGATACTTCATGTTTCTTTTGATTGCTGATTTTGATTTTGGTTTCTTTTCATGTTGATTTTGATTCTTTTTTGATCCTTTTGTTTTCAATCTTCATGTTCATAGTTTAAGCTGATTCTTATAGGCAGTATACAGCTCAGTCTTGCTTTTTTATTCACCTGACAATCTCTGCCTTTTAACTGAGGTATTTGTGCCTTTCATGTTTAATGTTGCTATCATTATTTTTGTGTTTAAATATCTATTATTTGTTTTCCACATGTCCTGTTTCTTTTTTCCTTTGTATCTACTCTGCCTTCTTCTAAATTAGCTATTTTCATTTTTATTTTAAGATTTATTTTATTTATTGAAAGGCAGAGTTAGAGAGAGAGGGAGAGATAGAGGGAGGCATTTTCCATCTGCTACTCCCCTCCCCAAATGACTGCAATGGCCAGGGCTGGGCCGGGCCAAAGTCAGGAGCCAGGAGCTTCTTCCACGCTCCCACGTAGGTGCAGGGGCCCAAGCACTTGGGCCATCTTCCACTGCTTTCCCAGGATATTTAGCAGGGAGCTGGATTGGAAGTGGAGCAGCTGGGATTCAAATTGATGCCCATCTGGGATGCAAGAATTGCAGGTGGCAGCCTAACCTGTTACACCACAATACCAGCACCTGAATTAGCTATTTTTAAAACTGATTTTTTTGTCAATTAGTATCTAATTAGTTATAACCTTTTGTTTGTATTTTTAATAGTTGTTTTAAGAAGTGTGGTATACATCTGTAATTTATCATAGCTACCTTTATTGTATCATTTCATGGATAGTAGAGGAACCTTACAACAGTGTATTTTTATTTTCTCTGTACAAGTGTTTGGACTATGTTAGTACATTTTTCTTCTACATCTGTTATAAATCTGATAATAAAAATATGTTTTTTACTTTAAATAACATTTTAATGACTTTATTGATATATACTTTACAAATCAAAAAGTCATGTATTTCAAGTGTACAAATAAAAGATTTTTAATGTTTTCCAAGTGGTACAGCCATAAAATTAATCAATTTTAGTACATTTTAATTTCCTCATAGTATCATTTATATCAACTTATAATTCGTTCCTTTCTTCTTAGAGCCCCAGGAAACTACTAATTTATGTTCTATCTGTATTAATGCATTTTAAATTTGTTATCATGTTGTCAGGATGTGGCTGCTCCAAGTTCCATATCTGTACATGAAAAGAGGGAAGCAGGTACCAGTTAAGGTCCCAGATTCCAGATGGGTCTATAGTCCACGGTTTCTACGAGGTATCTGTATCCAAAAATAACTGCCTTAAATTTTTCATAAATGTAAGTGAAACCAGATATTAAAAAATCTCGAGATTTTAACTGTATATATGAGCAAGTAATATATTCAAATAAATATATTTAAAGTCAATATATTTAATCATTTTTTGGTTCATCTAGTAAGATGTAAGAGTAGGAACAGTAGGTAAGGGAAAAATCAGGAAAGGTACTTTTTCTAGTATGTGACATTTTAGGGGACAGAGAGCCTGAGTGTATAGTGGGTTGCCAAAACAGGTTCTTATAAACTACCACTTACTTGCTCTTCTATTTAATTTCTATTCTTTTCTCTGTTTTTTAGTGTGATCCATTTATAACACTACAATTTTACAATAGTATCATTTGAAAGGTTGGAATCCCTCAAATGTTAATCTCAATGTATGACCCAGTTTAATAGAGTTATTGAAACACATTCTTTTTTTTCTTTCCTTGTCTCTTTGTTTCTTTTCTCCTTCCTTCCTTCCAGCATTCCAGATTAAATTGATGGATTTATTCCAAATCTGTTATGCAAGGAAGACAGTAAATGAAAATGTGAAGATAAAAGATGTGTACTGTTATTTCTATAGTGCGTGGGCATTGGTTCATCCTACAGCATCTTCAAATTCAAACAAAAGTGATTGATCAAGTTATAACTTCCTATTTAAATATATACAAGTGATGAAGAAGCTGCATATCTGCCTGTCAGGTCTGGTCTCTGCTTTTATCATTATTCTTGTTCTACATACATTTGTAATCAAAACACTGGAAAGGCTGGGGATATGATTCTGGATATTTGCTAACACAAAATATCTATCTTTACAAGTGAAAATAAAGACACATGGAAAAAATGGAGGGCTGCAAAAAAGTGACATACAAAAAATGCCCAATAACCCAAACTGGACTTATTTCTCATCATCCCCTTTTTCTTTCAAATCTTTCCATTGACAGTCTGCACTCTCTTCTGATTCACAAACCAATTTTCATGTTATTATTTTGCAAACAAAATGACTTCTCTTTTGAAGTGTAAAGTCTTGCTCTTACATGAGTCTATTTAATATCTGCCTTTCCGGGGGGAACGCTCTATATTTCTTAGCATAATTCCATTTCCTGGATTGTAGTCTGCCTCCAGCCTCATCAAGGATTCTTGGCATATCTTGGCTTTGGTTCCCTTCATTGTTATAAAGTTCACTGCAACCATCTACCACATTTTCCGTCTCATTTCAAAATGGCTCACCTTAAGTATCTCAGTTTAGGAATTTATCTTCTTCAATTACAAATTCCTGTTCTGTCATCAACCTCTAGCTGAATCAATCCTCCAGGGAATTTCTTTAGGTATTCCATTGAATACAGGGTAATGGTTTCTCAAGGGGATGTGCCTAGTGGGGTTGCTAAGCCACAAGGTACACACTTTTCACTCTCATTAGATGTTTCATACTGTTCTCCAACTTAGAACCAATTAACATGCTCACCATCTCATTGTATTGACAGACTTTTTATCACTAGATGGCTATAAAAATTATCTTATTGTAATTTGTCCACTCCATAATTTTGATCTTTCTACATTTGTGTGGGTCTTTATTCATCTATGAAACCTCTGCTCATTTTTCTTTATGAGATTTCCTTTTCTTATAGATTTTTAATCACTTAAAATAGATACTATAAATAATAACTTTCATCCATTGAACATTTTGTCAATATTGTATCTAAGTAGATGAGACTTGTTATATGTATTTTCTTGTGGTGTAGTCACATTTATAAATTTTTACCTTTGTGTTCTGTACCTTTGAAGTCTTATCTTTTATTTTATTTTTTAAAGATTTATTGATTTATTTGAAAGGCACGGTTACAGAGAGAGAGGGAGGACAGAGAGAGATCTTCCATCCTCTGGTTCGCTCCCCAAATAGCCGCGATGGCCAGAACTGGGCTGAGCTGAAGCCAGGAGCCAAGAACTTCATTTGGGTCTTCAATGTGGGTTCAGGGGCCCAAGCACTTGGGCCATCTTCTGCTGCTTCCCTAGGTGCATTAGCAGGGAGCTAGATTGGCAGTGGTGCTACTGGGAGTTGAACTGGGGCCCATATGGGATTTTGGTGTCTTGGCCCCAGAAATGTTTTTCTACACCTATGTCATGATAATAGTCTCTTATATTTCTTCTAAATTCCTTAGTTTTTTTTCATATTTAGACCATAAAGAAACCTAGAGTTAGTTTTTATGAAATGAGAATTTTCCTTATGATATGGATTTCTCCTGTCTTTTATGCAATCTGCAAGGAGATTTTTATGATATTCCAAGTTGCCACTTCAATTTATCTTATTTATTTAGCTAAGTGACAATGCCACTCCAACCTTATTTTTCTTTTTTTTTTGATTCTTTGTAATAATCTTGATTCAATTTTTGATTTAAAAAAATTGTTTTGGATTGCACTTTTGCAAATTTGGGGAGAACTGAGATTGGTGTGATGTTATATTTTTTCATGGAAAACCTGTTTATGCAGGTCTCTATTAACTTTAGTAAAGTTCATTCATTCAAATTTCTGAAAACCTCTTGTGCTAGGCATTGGTCTAATAACTGTGATCACTGAGAAAGTGAATTAGGAGTCTAACTAAAAATTAATATGCTGTACTTATGTATATATAGTACCATAGTATATAAAATTATGGTTAATGCTAATGGAACAAGAAATGGTTTAGCAGATTAATGGAGATCACCATTGCAAGAGTCATGGGGCAATGGCAGTAGATTTCTGTTTAAACAGGGTAATCATAAAAGACACAATGGAGAAAGGACACATGTGGAAATTTTTGGAAAAGCTGAAGAAAGAGTATTATTTTTAATTTTTTTTAACTTTTATTTAATGAATATAAATTTCCAAAGTACAGCTTATGGATTACAATGGCTTCCCCCCCATAACGTCCCTCCCACCCGCAACCCTCCCCATTCCCACTCCCTCTCCCCTTCCATTCACATCAAGATTCATTTTCGATTCTCTTTATAGACAGAAGATCAGTTTGGCATACATTAAGTAAAGATTTCAACAGTTTGCTCCCACACAGAAACATAAAGTGAAAAATACTGTTTGAGTACTAGTTATAGCATTAAATCTCAAAGTACAGCACACTAAGGACAAAGATCCTACATGAGGAGTAAGTGCACAGTGACTCCTGTTGTTGACTTAACAAATTGACACTCTTGTTTATGGCATCAGTAATCACCCTAGGCTCTTGTCATGAACTGCCAAGGCTATGGAGCCCCCCTGAGTTCACTGACTCTGATCATATTTAGACAAGGCCATGGTCAAAATGGAAGTTCTTTCCTCCCTTCAGAGAAAGGTACCTGCTTCTTTGATGACCTGTTCTTTCCACTGGGATCTCACTCGCGGAGATCTTTCATTTAGGTTTTTTTTTTCCCCCAGAGTTTCTTGGCTTTCCATGCCTGAAATACTCTCATGGGCATTTCAGCCGGATCCGCATGCCTTAAGGGCTGATTCTGAGGCCAGAGTGCTGTTTAGGACATCTGCCATTCTATGGGTCTGCTGTGTATCTCACTTCCCATGTTGGATCATTCTCTCCCTTTTTGATTCTATCAGCTAGTATTTGCAGACACTATTCTTGTTTATGTGATCCCTTTTGTTCTTAGTCCTATCATTATGATCAATTGTGAACGGAAATTGAACACTGGGACTAGTGAGATGGCATTGGTACATGCCACCTCGATGGGATTGAATTGGAATCCCCTGGTATGTTTCTAACTCTACCGTTTGAGGTAAGTCAGCTTGAGCATGTCCCGAATTGCACATCTCTTCCCTCTCTTATTCCCACTCTTATATTTAACAGTGATCACTTTTCAGTTAAGTTTCAGCACTTAAGAAGAATTGTGTATTGATTACAGTATTCAACCAAAAGTATTAAGTAGAACAAACAAAAAAATACTAAGAGGGATAACATATTAAGCTGCTCATCAACAGTCAGGGTGAGGGCTGATCAAGTCACCGTTTCTCATAGTGTTCCTTTCACTTTAACAGGTTTCCTTTTTGGTGCTCAGTTAGTTGTCACCTATCAAGGAGAACAAGTGGTATTTTTCCCTTTGAGATTGGCTTATTTACTTAGCATAATGTTTTCCAAATCCCTAACAGGGATCACTTTTCAGTTAAAATTTAAACACCTAAGAATAATTGTGTGTTAATTACAGAGTTCAACCAATGGTACTAGAACAAAAAATACTAAAATGGATAAAGTATTACATTGTACATCAACCGTCAGGACAAGAGCTGATCAAGTCACTGTTTCTCATAGTGTCCATTTCACTTAACAAGTTTCCCCTTTGGTGCTCAGTTAGTTGTCACTGATCAGGGAGAACATATGATATTTGTCCCTTTGGGACTGGCTTAATTCACTCAGCATGATGTTTTCCAAATTCCTCCATCTTGTTGCAAATGACCGGGTTTTGTTGTTTTTGACTGCTGTATAGTATTCTATAGAGTACATGAGCTGAAGGAAAAGTATTTCAACCAGAGTCAATAGTGAGGACAAATGTCCTGTGATAGGATCTTTTTGAAATTATTCTAGAACAGTAATGAAAGGAATGAATGAGGAGAGGAGTGAATCAAAGAAGTCTTGGGGGGGGGTGCACATCATAGTGGGTTTTATGAAAGCACAGTTTTTTTATTTTATAGAGACTGAAGAGCTTTGCAAGGTTTATGGCTAAGGAATATCATAACCTATGTGGATGATACATTAAAGTAAGTGTAGATGCAGCAAAGCCAGTGGTAAGTCCAGGTGAGAGATGATGGCTCAAATCAAGAGGACATTAAAGGGATGGTTGAATTTTAGATACGTTTTGAAGGCTGAGCCACAAGGATTTCCTGAAAGAAACTATGTGTGTTCTAAAACAAAAATAAAAGTCAAGAGGATAATAAAATCCTTCTCCCAAAGGAAAGAGTTTCTATTTATTGAGATTTAGAAGTCTGCAGATGAGTTCAGAAGTTGGTTCTGAATTCATTGACTTTTAGATGAGTATTAGACATCCTTGTGGATATATTTAGTGGAAGGTAAGTACAGAATTCCTGAATTTAAGAGAGGCCCAGTATGGAGATATAAATTGTGTGTCGATTATCATACAGGTAATATCTATGCCATGAGACTGCATTAATGAGCAAGGCAGTGAAAAGAAAGTCAAGAGAGAATGGGTGACAGAACTACCACCAATCATACCAAGAAGGCAGTGAGTAGAAAGAAAAAAAAAGTGGGTGAATAAAATACATTCAGAGAGAGAGAGAGAGAGAGAGAGAGAGATCATTTGCTCCAGATCTTAATGAGGTCAGTTTATAGTAGACTAGGCTGGAGATTGGTCCCCTTTGAAAGGAGAAGTTTGGGCAGATTGATGTGGCTAAAGTTGTTTGGAATGTGTTTAAGGAGGACCTGTTGGAAAGAAATGGGGTATAGAAGATCTGTGAGTTCTTCTGAGAAAAGTAATAGAGAAATGGCTCAGTAGCAGATAAAGTTATGTCAAAGACTTCACTGGAGGGGCTGGTGCTGTGGTGTAGCAGGTAAAGCTGCCTCCTGCAGTGCCAGTATCCCATATGGGCGCTGGTTCAAGTCCCGGTTACTCCACTTCTGATCCAGCTCTCTGCTATGGCCTGGGGAAGCAGTAGAAAATGGCCCAATGCTTGGGCCCCTGCACCCACCGTGGAAGACTCAGGCTCCTGGAACCACGTGGAAGCTCTAGGCTCCTGGCTTCAGATTGGCTCAGCTCCGGCCATTGTGGCCAATTGGGGAGTAAACCAGGGGATGGAAGATTGATCGATATCTCTCTCTCTCTCTCTCTGCCTCTCCTTTTCTTTCTGTGTAACTCACATTCAAGTAAATAAGTCTTTAAAAAAAAAGACTTCACTGGCCGGCGCCGCGGCTCACTAGGCTAATCCTCCGCCTTGCGGCGCCGGCACACCGGGTTCTAGTCCCGGTCGGGGCGCCGGATTCTGTCCCGGTTGCCCCTCTTCCAGGCCAGCTCTCTGCTGTGGCCCAGGAGGGCAGTGGAGGATGGCTCAAGTGCTTGGGCCCTGCACCCCATGGGAGACCAGGATAAGCACCTGGCTCCTGCCATCGGATCAGTGCGGTGCGCTGGCTGCAGCGCTCCAGCTGCAGCGGCCATTGGAGGATGAACCAACGGCAAAGGAAGACCTTTCTCTCTGTCTCTCTCTCTCACTGTCCACTCTGCCTGTCAAAAAAAAAAAAAAGACTTTACTGGAAACAAGAAATAAGGGCATATATTTATGTTATGTATGTCAATGGCAGTTATAATGAAATGCATGAATTTTGATGTAGGAAAGAAAGACAAAATTATTGGTATTACATCTTTGAAGAGTATATAGGGGATCTACTGGAACAAATAAATTAAATCTTTGGTAATGGTCATGAAAATCCCTGTGATTATAGATTTTATTAAGTGGGTAGATTTGCTGGTGGGAGTCAGCCAAGGTAGTATCTTTGCTGGAGTAAATTAACATGGCCTTGGGTTTGTAGTAGGCAGCCAGTTATAGGGAAGTGTATTTTTCCCCTTAATTAGAAAAGAGGATCTGAAACTGTATGGATAGCAATATATAGTCTCAGTTTTTCTTTTATTTTCTGTTGTAATACAGTCTGAATAGGTCTAGACCATCTGGGTATCATGTAGATCATCCTGACCCATTAAATCAAAGGCATCATTCAGGAAGAGTAAGGTATGCTGAAGGTCTCGGCTCATGTGCTCCAAGGAGTATGTATATAAAGAGAATTGAAAATGAAAATGAATCTTGATGTGAATGGAAGGGGAGAGCGAGTGGGAACGGGGAGAGTTGCGGGCAGGAGGGAAGTTATGGGGGGGGGAGCCATTGTAATCCATAAGCTGTACTTTGGAAATTTATATTCATTAAATAAAAGTTAAAAAAACTGCATGCCAATAAAAATAAACTTCCCAAAGGAAAAAAAATCCATGAGGATTCCGGGCCTTGCTGCAACAGTGAAGTTTTTAGGGTTTCAGTGTCCAGAGTGTATCTTTAGAACCCCTTAATGTAAAAGACAAATTTTATGTCCTGCATTACCCACTACAAGAAAAGGAAGCATAGTATCCTGTTAAGTCTTTGGGTACAGAAAATACCTTATTCCATACCTACGTGTACTTAGTCTGCTCCAGGTGACATGGGAAATGAGGATTTGAGTCATACTGCCATGTAAACCACTGAGACCAGCTGAGAATGGATAACAGATGAAGAAGACAAAAGCAAACAATTGTGCCCCTGAGACCAAGGGTACTGACTGCTCTGCACTGATTCCACCTAAAAAAATGGGAACTATCTTATTGATGGGCATGTGCAAAAAAGACCAAGGTGCTACACAAATGTTAAGATTAGCAACTGAGTTTGTGCTAGCATTTCCAGTAGGAAATTGGCTGCATATTGAAACATTTTCCTATCGGATAATACTATTCTGAATGTTTAAACTATCTGTGTCTGGGAGCTAAAAGTAAATGACAAAACTCCTTAGATAATTATCAAAATTAAGTTATAAAGAAATCTTTCCCTAAGAAGCAGCAGTTGATGAAAATGTACAACCAAGTACTTAGCTTATTCCTCTGATATTAAGTAAGAGCTCCCCAGTCAACTAATATGCTTCCCATTACAAGTGACTCTCTTCCTTTCTGGAGGACTACGCCTAGGGGAGTTACTGTGCTCTTCGTTGTAAGTCAAAAGGAAACAGCCCCATAGTAATTGCCTAAGTGGGACCTTGGAGTATTCCTGTGAAGTAGCTGTTCCCATGGCCCTATTACTGCATCACCGGAAGCTTTGCTGGAGAACACTTGCAGAATACTGGGAGAACTGCCTGGTTGGTGCTGGTGCCTGAAACTCAACTACTGTTTATCCATCTTATTTAACAAACATTTCCTGATGGCTGCTTAGATGCCAACAGTGATACTCAGCATTTTGAAGGATTAAAAATGAACAAGCCAGAGGTCCTGCTTTCCTGATATTTCAAGTCTTTTGGAAACTTAAAACAAACGGCAAATAAATTGGAGAGGGTACTTAATTAGATTAGTAGGTCTAGAGTGGAGTCCAGTAATGTTCAGGTTTAGCAGCTATCCTGGAATGTCACTGATTATTGGATCCCACTTTGAGAAACGTTTCCTTGCTACTGTTTATTTACAGGTAAAAGCAAGACCGGGAGGGAAAAAAAATCACAAGAGAAAAATATAAGAATTGCTATGAACGTTGTGCTTATTTTACTGTCTTGATTCTAAGATGAAATTCTGGATGGGCCAAAGGACAAGAGTGTCCTGCGGCTGGGCTCATGCTGGCCATTTTGGAGAGCCAGCGATGCTATATGTGAGATTCCTCTAGGAAAACTGGTATCTTTTACTCCTTACTGAAACTCATCCAGTTCTTGCCACCCATACCTGTGTGGATAGCAAAATGCCCTATCAATCCCTGTCCCCTCCTATCTTTTAGGATCCTAAATAATATGTGCTTTTTTTTTTTTTTTTTTTTGGTCAAAGGGTTAAACCCTGAAAGATGTCTTGTTTGCATTCAAAGTAGTAAATGCTCCAAAAATTTTTTTTGAAAAGCCATCAATAAAGCAGTTTTTGATCGCTGGCCCTTTTTTTTCACTTTCTCTGAATCTCTCGCATCATTTTGATGCATTCGTGTTCTGCCACCTGCTTTCTGGAGGCTGTTTGCATTCTCCTAGGGTTGCCTGGAGCCTGTAGGTATTCTGCCATCTCAGTTTCTACAGAATTAATCTTGTCTCTTTTCATAATTAGGAAAATTTTTTTCCAATTAGAAGATAATTTCAAAAAAGATAAAAAGATTATCTACCCATATATTTCTTAGGGCTTTTAAGAAATGATTCTACTATTATTAGAGCTGCATGTTTGGGTCAAAATACAACCCACATACTTTTAAAATTTACATCAAGTTAACCAAACCTCTGTTTGTTTCTAGTATCAATCCTGTGGTCAAAACATTTGTCACAGTAATAAACAACAGCATAATTAGAACTACTTCAGTGAATTTGGGTCAGTGTATCACTCTCTTAGAACACATTTTACATTTATCACAATTATAGCCTGGGGACAATTTTGGCTTTTTGGCCTCAGATAGTTTAAATCATTATTATTTTGTGAACACGTTGCGCTCAATCTGTAGTTCAAATGCAGAGACAATAAAGCAAAACGAGTAAAAAAATGGATTTTGATTGTCTTGGAACACTGTTTTTAAATATTCCTCTCACATCAAATAATAGTGATTTCAGTATTTATTGTGATTATACCCAGTTCTTTTTTTTTAAAAAAATTGCTGGTTGAATCATGTAATAATTATAGGTTATATTTATTTAATGTTTAAATCACATACTATGCTAAGAACTTAATGTATATCACACCAACAAATACTTGCTTCACTTTATAGGTGACAGAATTGAGTCCCAGAGAGATTAAGTACCTTTCTCTAGGTCATATATTTCACAAGTGACAGAAGAATAAATAAAACCTAGCAGCCCTGGCAGCATAGTTTTTAATGTGGAAAGTTTCCTCTCATACTCACAGCCATTGAGTTCCCGCAAAACTCATGGAAATAATTTCTGAAGGACAGAAGTACATAAGAATGTCCAGTGCTTCGGCAAGGTGAAAGGCAGATAAAAAATGAGAAGAGAACACTGGATCTGGTGATGATGCATGCGGGGGTCACACTGGAGAGAGCTGTGCCTGAGAACAGTATGATCTGAAGGTAGACAAAAAGATGACAAACGTGGTAGCTGACCGTAGTCCGCCTGGTCTCACGGTTTGGTTGTTTTCAAGTTATTTAGATGATTAGGCTCGAGTGTTCTGTGTTGTAGAAACAGGAAAACACTAGCGTGGCTGTACCAAAATGAGCAACAGGGAGACTAGCACAGAGCAAGGTTGAACAGGTGAGTTGAAAGAAATTTCAGGAAGTCTTACAGGCCACAGTGAAGAGGCTAAATAGGTGCTAAGAGCAGAGGGGGCGAACCTGGGGAGTATTAGGCAAATAGGGATAAAAATATCATGCAAATTTTTAAACAATCACTGTGCATGCTGTCTGATGGAAGGGCGGTAGAGACTCCAGAGGGAAGATTATTACCTTGGTTTAATCATGGCGAGTTTATCTAAAGAGATAACAGTGGAAGTAGGTAGACTGAGGGATTCTGGGAGCAGAGTTAACAGGAATTGTCAATGAAAAGGAATTAAGGCATGAGAGAAAGACATTAATCAACGATGACCCCTAGCATGGCATTAGAAACTAGAGGTACCATTTATTGAGAAGGGAAGGTTACAGCAAGAGGAGGTTCAAGGGAGACCAAACCTGTTTTGGTTATTTTTAGATTAAAAGAAAAATATCCAAGAGGATATTTTAAGACTAGAAATATTATATGCTTAAAATATGGAAGATAGGTTTCTGGGTCTTCCTGAAGGCAGTCACGGGAACAGTGGGTGGCAAGTGAATCTGGGTCAGCAGGAGTGAAGGGCAGAGCAGGTGAGGGGTTGCTGCAAGCTGGGTATGCGATCAGAATGGGGGATGCGGCTCGTTCACAGCGATTTTTCACAGAAAAGTGAATCCCCCAGCCTTGGGCTTAATACAGACTTGAGTCGAAAGTTTTTCAGCCACAGCAGTTAGCCATTTCAGTCCTGATATAGCTGTTTCTCAGGCTGGAAACTGGCCCAAGAAGCAATGACACATCCTAGTCGGTTTTCCACTCTTCATGGAGTCAGGAAGGCCAGCCCTTCTAACTCCCCGCTAACACCCAGGTCGCCAAATGCAAGTTTCTCTCCCTGAACACAACTTCCAGTCCTCCACTCACTCCTATAGCCAAAGCTCCATCAGTTGCTTCAAGGAGGCCTTTCCAGAAAAGCGTCTCTAGGGGATTCTACGGTGACTTCCATTTCCTTTTATTCTGTCATGTTGCTGCAACTTCTCTTAATAATGACCTTTTATTTCTGCCAGGGTCCTCCCTCTGGTCGGACACCAACTACAACAGGGTCCTCACATATGATTCCAATAACATTGTCTTTAAAATGATTGTTATTTTAGTTGTACAAATTATTCTAGCAGCAATGGGACCACTCTGTTACTGTGAAGACTTTGTTTTTCCTTTCCATTGTACACACAAGGGATGGCATCGGCGATTTGTAAACCCAGAACATTCTATTTGGCTCTCTCTCAAAGGACCACGTCATTCAAAGCTGTGTCAATAGAGAATTAAAGCTTCCACATGACTAGGTATTCAAAATGTAAATACAGCTAGCTATGGCATTTTAGAAACCCCAAAGTAAAAACTTCACCACTGAAGGGGGAAAAAATAGCTTAAAAAGAGGACAGCAGGACAAATGAGGACAGCTAGTCTTTTTTCAGCGTATTTTTGTTGGATTCATTTTCAGTTTTGTAAACCAAGCTCCAGTTAGATCTTGAGGAAAAAAAAATCTAACTGACATAATCCTCTGAGTCAACCTTCACACAAAAAGGTTTTGAACATCAAGGCAATGTTAGCAGTTTTCTAACCTCATGTCTTATCAATTTAAACAGAGCTGAATATGTAACTTTACATATACTATCAAGTAGGAGTAGAAAAATAAAATTCCATGTGCTCTTTATTACCGAAACCAAAACAACAATGAACTATTCTCTTTAATTAACATTGAAAAAAAAGGATAAAATTATATTTGCTTTTTCCGCCTCTAACAAATGTATGTGAGTACTGTGTCTTTTTAACGAACTTATATAAAAATTTTAGATATTAAACATGCTATAAAATATTATAAAGCAGAGGTGGTATAAGGAGACTATTTCCTGGGTTTAATACATAAAATATCATCTGTTTCTCTTAATGTCACAATCTCAACTCAGTCCTACTACTCTAATTTCAAATCATCTGTTATATTTTCAATACAAAGGCAGATGGAATTTCATCAGGAATAAAATTACTCCTTGTGGGTGAGAATGCCTAGGATTGGGGCTATCATTATACATTTGCCAAAGGGACTTCTGATATTGGACAGTGTCCTGCAGTACAGAATCTGGTTCTTTACCATGGCTCAGGTTTCCTCCTGGACGACCAATTTTGGCCAATATGTAACTTATGAAAAGCTGAAGTTTAACTTTGAGTGTTCCTGTTTATCCTTTTATTATTTAAATAATCTTCCCCTTACTTAGGTTCTTTTTAAGGTAGGCATAAACTTGTAACAAAAAACTTTACCCTCCAGTATGACAGTAAGAGAGCAACTTGATTCTTGGAGACTACTAAAACTCTTCTGTGATTCATTATAGAGTATTATTGTGCTTAATTTTCAAAGAGGAACGCATTGCTTCTCCATAAGAAGAAATGAAGCTAGCCAATTGAATGAGTGTCTCAAAAGACTGTTTTAACTGAAGATGATTTCAATAGTATCCTCAAAGTACAATAAGATTTTCAAAGACTGTAAATGAATTAAAAGTAGTAGACTCCTATTCCACCAATTAAGTGAATAATTACAACAGCTTGTTATTTTTGTAATTTAAAATTTCACATAGAATGACCTTGATGAATGAAATAAAGAAAACTTTGTAGACAAAAGAGAAGAAAAGTGAAGCCATAGGCAGTTTTTATACTCCAAAAGGAACTTAGGAATTTGTTTCTTTTTTGTTCCTTGAAAATATTTCCTCCAATTTCTTTTATTCTTAAATAAATATTAGGGCCACATTTTTAAGGAAAGAGGTAATTATAAGCACATTAACATTTCTACCAGACAGCAAAGATAGTGCTGGCCCGTCAACCCAAAACAGAATGCAGCTTGGCACGGAGCCCTGGGCCACTGCAGTGAGTCACTCTCTCTGCGCTGCCCAGAGAGGGGAGTAAGCGCCCTCTCTGCTGTGAACTTCCACTTAGGACAACACCACATGCTGCAGACCCAGAGGTGTGCTTTTATTCTTGGGCTTCCCAGTCCCAGTTTCAAAGCCAAAGCAAAGGCGTGGTTTGCACTAGGACTTTAAAGTCAAACAGAGTAAAATTCCCTCACTTGCGTTTATTCCAGACTGCCTTGTCCAGATGGCTTCTTACAGGGAGAGAAAAAGGGGACCCTCACGCTCTGCTTCCTTTCATGCTGGCGGGCTGTGATTACTGCTAATGACCCACAGCTGTCCTGGCTCCGCACCACCTCTACCCTCTGCCCACCCCCACCTTCTTGCTCCCTTCTTATTTATGCTTTCCTCCAGCAAGCCTTCCACGGAGGGCGGTGGGAGTAAGTTTTATGATGGATCCACCATCGGGACTCACCCTGAGTCTGGCTTCTCATGAAACCTGAAAACAGCAGCAGGCTCAAAGCTGATAGCTCTGCACAACCAGCAAACCTACAGTTTCCAATTTTTCTAAGTGCTCCAACAAACATTCGTGAACTGATTCAGAAAAGCAGTTTTAAAGATTCCCTGTAATCTTCTGAATATATCATTAGCTACATTCATAGCTAAAGCATTAGATGAGTTCTAGATTTACTGTTGTATAGAGCACTAATTCTTTCAGCATATGTAGAAAGAGGGGCGAGCAGACTGGGAGAATTTTTGCTATTAAATTTTCCCCCTTCTACTTTCATCACTCCAACTGGTTTACACAAACACTATTGGGGAAAGGTTTCCATTAAATGAATTTGGATACGTCAAAGAATTGAAATGTCTTTTTCAAAGGTTTATTTGTATTGTCTGTTTAGTTATTTATTTTATTAGGTAAGAAGACAGAGAGCAAGAGAGAGTGAGTGAGCTCCCATTGCTAGTTCACTACCCAAACACCACAACAACTGAGATTAGGCCAGGGTAAAGCCAGAGGAGCCAGCAACTCCGTCTGGCTATCTCACACAGGTGGCAGGGACGCAAACACTGGAGCCAACATCTGATTCTTTCCAGCTTCCGAACTCTCAGGAAACTGCAATTCTAACTGGAGCCAGACTCAAACTCAAGCACCCTAATATGGATATGGGTGTCCCAAGCATTGTCTTAACTGCTATGCCAAATATCTGCCCAGGACGTTAAATGTCTTTGAGACACTGTCTAGTCTCGGCTTGTTCTACTGTAGAACATATCTGGATTGTAAAGCTGCCTCATCTTCCACACTCCGTGCTCCCAGCACAGACTCTAGAATCAGAAGACAGAAGACGGCCATTGCCAGGTGAGGACCAAGGTTATTACTATGAGTAACAATAATGTTATTGATGGTTGATTCTGCCATTATTAATAGGCTTAATAGTAGTCCTATCCATGCTACTATTAAGATATTATTTTATACTGATATTTACTGTTGCTAACCATATTAATTCCTAGAGTTTCTGTTGCAGTGATCTCTGTTAGAAACTTTGTCACTATCAGGGGCCTGTGGTTTGCCTAGGATGTTATTATGCACAGTTGCCTCTGCTTTCCCAAGCTGTGAAAAAGGAGAGTAAACAAGTGTGACAGCCATTGGCCCACTTGCTCATATTTAGGGTAGTTCTCTTTAAATGTGCGGGCAGCTCCCACTTAAAATATCCTTGTTATGGAATTACTGTGAACTAAGAAAATATGTTCTTAGAATTCCTCAGTTTTCTTCCACGGTAGTCCTTTCCCTCTCGTGCTCTCTGAAGCTTTTCTCCTTTACCTGGAAGGAAACAAGCCCACTACCTGTAGATTCAAATGACAGGTCTTCATCACATCCAAGCACGAAGGTCACTTCTCCCAGGAGGTTCTCTGACCCCCCTATGTCTTTCCCTCTCTGAGCTCAATACCATTTCCTCTTTTTCTATCCCCTCACCGGGAAGTGACTTTTATTGCCATGCTAGCAGCTACACAGTCTGTTCCTGATATCATACTACTTCTTCCCTCGTGATCCTGTCTGTCTTCAGTGGTCCCATGAATGCCTTCTTCTCCCCCACAGTCTGGAAGTGGCCATGGCCAAAATGGAAAGCGGTGTCCATGAACTTAGCGGCAGTCTTCTTCAGGGCCGACCATTTGTTCTGCACCAGCAGGGACTTGTGAAGGGTGAGCACTCACTTCTTGGTCCCCACCACACAACCTTTTAGCATCACAACGTCATTGCTCACTTCACTGTAATGCCCAAAGCCACCCAGAGGGTTGATACTCTTATCAGATAGGTCATAGTAGGTGGAGGCCTTATTCTTGACCAGCCTGCCTTCCTTGATCAGGTAGCCCTGCCCAATCCTGTAGATGTAGATAGCCTTTCTTTTTTTTCTTTTTTTTTTATATATTTTATTTTATTTAATGAACATAAATTTCCAAAGTACAGCTTATGGATTACAATAGCTCCCCCCCCGCCCATAACTTCCCTCCCACCCACAACACTCCCCTCTCCCACTCCCTCTCCCCTTCCGTTCACATCAAGATTAATTTTCAATTATCTTTATATACAGAAGATCAATTTAGCATATATTGAGTAAAGATTTCAACAGTTTGCACCCACACAGAAACACAAAGTGTAAAATACTATTTGAGTACTAGTTATAGCGTTAATTAAACACCTAAGAGTAATTGTGTATTAATTACAGAGTTCAGCCAATAGTTTTAAGTAGAACATAAAAAATACTAAAAGGGTAAAGTTTTAAGTTTTTTTTCTTTTTTTGTTTGTTATATAGTTTTTTTTATTTAATAAATGTGAATTTACAAAGTGCAACTTTTGTATTGTTGTGGCTCCCCCCCAACCTCCCTCCCTCCCGTGGCCCTCCCCTCTCCCACTCCCTCTCCCATCCCGCCCTTCATCGAGTTTCATTTTCAATTACCTTCATATACTGAAGATCAACTTAGTATATACTAAGCAAGGATTTCACCAGGCTGCACTCACACAACCGCACGATAGCCTTTCTGTAGATGATGGTAGCCTTTCTGCCCAGGCAGTGACACAGAGAAGGCCACGTGCATAAGGTGGGATGCCCCAATACAGGTGACCTGGAGCAGCCCTTGGTGGGTCTTGCTGGGCAGCTTCTTCGTGTGCCAGCAGCTGGTGAGCTTTTGTAGCCTTTGTCTTTGGTCATGCCCATGACATCGATCACCTTGTGCTGACCAAACGCTTGGTTCACTGGGATCTGCTGCTCCAGCCGTTCCAGGCCCGGCGTAGTTCAGGGCTATGGTGCCACTGTTCACCTGGATCTCCATCCGGTGAGTCATCTGCAGCAGAGGAAGCAGGCACATTGGCGTGTGGGTGAGGATGCGGGTGACCTGGCAGCACTTCTTCAAGCTGCTGAGGTCTTTCTCCAGCTGCTTCTTGCCAAGGTTGTCCTGCCAGTTCTTGTAGTGCTTGGTGAAGGCCTTTTTCTACCTCTCCCAGTTCTTCTAAAGCACCTTTGCACTCATCACTGACGGAATCAGCAAAGATTCTTGACGGTGTGGAGGCCCCGAGGGGTTTCCGTGGAGCACATGATGTCTACAGCCACCATGGTGGTATCTCCACGGTATTCAGACTCTACACTTCCTTCTTGTTCACCTTGGATCCTGGCCTATCAGCTTTCACACGAGGTGATTCATGCCAGCCTTGTAGCCCAAGAAGGCAGGGAGGTGCACAGGCTTGGAGGAGTCGTCCTTGGGGAAGCACTTCACCCTCCCACGATGCCTGCTGCTGCAATTCAGAGGCAGGAAACCCAGAGACCCATGTCTGGGAGTGGAGAATTTCCTGTGAGATATCTTGCTGCCAAATCTGCACGTAGAGCTCCTGTGAGATATCTTGCTTGTTACTTACTATTTTGTATAATAAAGTTATTAATCTAAATTCCCTATATACTTAAATTTCCTACATTCTCCTTTTAGATTAGAAATTCCATGATACAGTAGACATATCATGATGGTTCTTATACCACAGTGTCTTAGGCATTTCCTTCCTTCTTTTTCTTTCCTTCCTACTTTCCTTCTTCCTTATTCTTTCTCTCCCTCTCTGCCTTGCTCCCCAACTCCTTCCATCCCTCCTTCCTTTCTGTCCACACATATACACATATATATATATATATATATGAATGACATCTATGTAAACCCATACACACAAATATATAAATTTGAATAACATATGCCTATTTGTGTTTGTATCTTTGAATTGTGTGTTTGTGTGTGTGTGTGTGAGTGTGTGTGAATTTCACCTGCTTGGTCTTGATCAGGACACATAACTCATCTGTTTCTCAAGATGTATATTAGCAGTGTCATGAAAATAAACAGGCTCTGTAAAACTTTAATGTAAGATTTATTCAGAGCAGAATATGAGTGACATAGGCATGGCAGACACAAGTCCAATAACTTTCAATGATTCTTGGGAAGTGTTCCAAAGTGGTCAAATTCTAGCCAGCATTTATTTATGCCATGTCAGTAAATTTTCATTATCATTACACAGTAGACATATATTGGCTTGGCTTGAAAAGGCTGACTTTATGTAAGTGGGGCAAACTTCTCCTAAGTTGGAAATTTTTTTTACACATGCTTGGTAAAAAACATCTACAGAGGCAGGGAATGCTAAAATAAGTTACTAACAAATTCTAAGGGGGATATTTCTGGAAATAGATAACAGAGTTAGACCACTGTGATTCAGATGACTAAGACAAAACAGACTCTATTTACACATTACGCGCGTCAAATTAACGTGGTGGGTAAGATTAATAGCTCTGTCTGGACATTCCTCAGACAGGTCTCAGTATGTATTTCTCTTGAATATGTTGCAGCCTTTTTAGGAACAGTTTGTTCTCAAGAGGAGGCTACAATTGAGAGCAAAGCAAGGACTCAGGATGAGGAACTCTGATATGGGATGTGGGCATCTCAAGGACAACAGCGAGGCCAAGTACTTGCCCATCATTGACCATTTATGTATAAGTGTTATTTTTAACATCTGATATGAAACTCCCTTTGTTTACTTTTGACAGATCCAGCATTATTATTTTTTTCTTTTCTTTTTTTAAATTTTATTTTATTTAATGAACATAAATTTCCAAAGTACAGCTTGTGGATTACAATAGCTTCCCCCCGCCCCCATAACTTCCCTCCCACCCACAACACTCCCCTCTCCCCATCCATTCACATCAAGATTAATTTTCAATTATCTTTTATACAGAAGATCAATTTAGCATATATTAAGTAAAGATTTCAACAGTTTGCACCCACACAGAAACACAAAGTATAAAATACTATTTGAGTACTAGTTATAGCATTAATTAAACACCTAAGAGTAATTGTGTATTAATTACAGAGTTCGACCAATAGTTTTAAGTAGAACATAAAAAATACTAAAAGGGTGAAGTATTAAGTTATTTTTTTTTCTTTTTTTTGTTTGTTATACAGTTATTTTTTTTATTTAATGTGAATTTACAAAGTGCAGCTTTTGTATTGTTGTGGCTCCCCCCCAACCTCCCTCCCTCCCGTGGCCCTCCCCTCTCCCACTCCCTCTCCCATCCCGCCCTTCATCGAGTTTCATTTTCAATTACCTTCATATACTGAAGATCAACTTAGTATATACTAAGCAAGGATTTCAACAGTCTGTACTCACACAACCGCACAAGGTATAGGGTATTGTTCGACTAGTAGTGTTGTTTTTAAGTTTCATAGTAAAACACATTAAGGACAGAGATCCTACGTGGGGAGCATGTACCCAGTGACTCCCATTGTTGATTTAACAATTAGCGCTCTTATTTATGACGTCAGCAATCACCCGAGACTCTTGCTATGAGCTGTCTAGGCTATGGAAGCCCCTTGAGTTCACCGACTCTGAACTTGTTTAGTCAAGGCCATATCACAGTGGAGGTTCCTTCCTCCCTTCAGAGAAAGGCGCCTCTCTCCTTGATAGCCTGTTCCTCCTGCTGGGGTCTTGTTCACCAGGATCTTTCATTTAGATTGTTTTTTGCCACCGTGTCATGGCTTCCCATGCCTGTGAGACTCTCATAGATCCAGCATTATTATTTACATATTGTCTGTCAGCAATGGTGGTTCAGAGTCTTCCCAAGAGTATAAAGTAAAGTAGCAAAGAGGTCCTAGAGCAGTATGACATGAAGTGCACAATACACTCAACTTCCATGAGACAGATCATTGCATTTGCAGTACAGTCTGGCAATTCACTGGCAGAGCCTATGAAAATCTATTCCGAGTTCTCATTGGTATATATTCATTGTTTCTTAAGGAATATATAAATCTAAAAAAGTGTCATCATAATGTAGTAATGTGTAGAGGTGGTATTTAGAAGACATCTAAACACACAAGCTATAATGCCTGGTAATACTGCACTGATAATAGTTTGAGAAATCTGAGGGCAATAGGAAGATTTTTCACAGAAAAATAAAAATTTAATCACAGAAATATAATGAAGAGAAATTCAAAAAAGGGAAGGGTACAGGTGAGTTCAAGGTAAATGTTCAATAAAGCTTAAAAAAAAATAGGGGCTGGCACTGTGGCATGGCGAGTAAAACCGCCACCTGCATTGCCGGCATCCTATATGGGCACCAGTTCTAGTCCTGACTGCTCCACTTCCAATCCAGCTCTCTGCAATGGCCTGGGAAAGAAGTAGAAGATGGCCCAAGTCCTTGGGCTCCTGCATCTGCATTGGAAGACCCTGAGGAAGCTCCTGGCTCCTGGCTTCAGATGGGCACAGCTCTGGCCATTGTGGCCAACTGGGGAGAGAACTGGTGGATGGAAGACCTCTCTCTCTGCCTCTCCTTCTTTCACTGTGTAACTCTGATGTTCAAATAAATAAATAAATCTTTAAAAAAAGATAAATGTTCAGAACAGGATTACTATAACATGCTTGACAGACTCAGTGTCAGCCAAAGAGAGTTAAACTGTGTAGAGCTTGATTATATTAGAATGTTGTTTTATCCTAAGAGAAATGAATAACTACAAGTTTTAACCGTGGTTAGGTTGATTACATTTATAATTGGGATGGTAACTAGTGACAACCTGGAGATTTAATTAGGCTGTGTAGAGACAGAGAATCTTTATGAGGCTTTTATAATAACCAAATCACAACGCATGGACAACCTGCCTAGTAGCTGATAGCCAAAATTCCATATGTTCAAGCCCAACTCTCTATTGTTTAATCCTGTTAGATCACTTACTCAGTCATCTCTGAAGTGAGAATTACAACATCCACCTCATTGGGTTGTTATGAGATTAAATAAGTTAATAATTACAGTATGCTTGATTCACTAAGTGGAAGAACTTTTTTTTTCAAAAAGTATTCATTAGAGCTAAGAAAGTATAAAGGAAGATTAAGATATAATTTTGAAAGCTCAGTAGTAAGCAGAATCAGGATCTGACAGAAAGTAAGTCAAAGCTGAGTCCAAATTTTGGGACCTGATGCTTGGTACTGTGAAATGAGATGGTTTATCTCAGGCATTATGGATATGGTTAGTTTTAGGGAGGGAACAAAACAAACTGTGTTCTATTTAATACTTTTTAATATTGAGATAGCTAATGGTAAAAATGAAAGTTTTGTGGATTGATTATAAAATTGAGGCTTGCAACTTAGAATAAAGAATTCAATGGCAGATAAAAATTTATTCATTTAAAGGTTACATGTGAAGATGTAGCCTTTTAGGGGAGAAGTATTTAGTAAGAAGAGAACGTGATTAAGTAAAGAAGCATCAAGAAAAAAATACACTTTTAGGAATGGGTATAGGAAAAGGAGATGACAATCCATATTTAGAAAGGATATTTGGAGTGATAAGAGAAATAAGAACAAACAGAGTCACGGAAACCAAGGAGTTAATGAGTTAAAAAATAAGAGATGGGATCAATATGCCAGATCATGGGGGTTAAGTCCACTTGATTATAGACTGAAATGTGGCCCCTTTCTTGGCAACTACAAAGAAAGACTTTGCCTGAAATACTCTCATGGGCTTTTCAGCCAGATTGGAATGCCTCTAGGGCTGATTCTGAGGCCAGAGTGCTGTTTAGGACATCCACCATTCTATGAGTCTGCTGAGTATCTCGCTTCCCATGTTGGACCACTCTCCCCTTTATTTATTCTATCAGTTAGTATTAGCAGGTACTAGACTTGTTTATGTGCTTCCTTTGACTCTTAGTCCTTTCATTATGATCAATTGTGAACTGAAATTGATCACTTGGACTGGTGAGATGGCATTGGTACATGCCACCTTGATGGGATTAAATTGGAGTCCCCTGGTATGTTTCTAACTCTACCATTTGGGGAAAGTCAGCTTGAGCATGTCCCAAATTGTACATCTCTTCCCTCTCTTATTCCTACTCTTATGTTTAACAGGGATCACATTTCAGTTAAATTTCAACACTTAAGAATAACTGTGTATTAATTACAGAATTAAACCAGTCATATTAAGTAGAACAGACAAAAAAACTACTAAGAGGGATAATGTATTAAGTTGTTCATTAACAGTCAGGGCTATGCTGATCAAGTCACCATTTCCCATAGTGTCCATTTCACTTCAACAGGTTTCCTTTTTGGTGTTCAGTCAGTTGTCAACGATCAGGGAGAACATATGGTATTTGTCCCTTTGGGACTGGCTTATTTCACTCAGCATGATGTGTTCCAGATTCCTCCATTTTGTTGCAAATGACTGGATTTCGTTGTTTCTTACTGTGGTGTAGTATTCTAAAGAGTACATATCCCATAATTTCTTTATCCAGTCTACCGTTGATGGGCATTCCGATCTGGCTGAAAAGCCCATGAGAGTATTTCAGGCATGGAAAGCCAAGACACTCTGGCAAAAAAAAAAAAAAAAAAAAAAAAAAAACCTAAATTAAAGATCTCTGTGAGTGAGATCCCAGTGGAAAGAACAGGTCTTCAAAGAAGGAGGTACCTTTCTCTGAAGGGAGGAGAGAACCTCCACTTTGAATATGACCTTGTCTAAACAAGATAAGAGTCGGTGAACTCAAAAGGCTTCCATAGCCTTGGAAACTCATGACTGGTGCATAGGGAGATTACTGATGCCATAAATAGGAGTGTCAATTTGTAAAGTCAACAACAGGAGTCACTGTGCACTTACTCCTCATGTAGGATCTCTGCCTTAATGTGCTGTACATTTAGACTTAATGCTATAATGAGTACTCAAACAGTATATTTCGCTTTGTGTTTCTATGGGGGTGCAAACTGTTGAAATCTTTACTTAATGTATACTAAACTGATCTTCTGTAAAAAAAAAAAAGAAGAAATTATCAATTCCCAACTTGACTCTCACTGGGATTAAACATGACAATAGGTCTGATCTGATTTCATCATCATTTAAAAAATCATCTATTATTTTTCACTTTATGTTTGTGTGGGAGCAAACTGTTGAAATCTTTACTTAATGTATGCTAAACTGATCTTCTGTAGATAAAGAGAATCGAAAATGAATCCTCATGTGAATGGAAGGGGAGAGGGAGTGGGAAAGGGGAGGGATGCAGATGGGAGAGACGATATGGGGGGGAAGCCATTGTAATCCATAAGCTGTACTTTGGAAATTTATATTCATTAAATAAAAGTTAAAAAAAAAAAGAAATGCAGGATTAGTGGAATCCCTGTACAAGAATCCTCCTGTAGCTTCTTGGGGGGTATAAGAACAGAAAGGAGTACCTTGAAGAGGTAAGACATTTATAATATATAAAATTCAAATGTTTCTGGATTTCATGTATTAATATTCAAAGTAATAAAATATCATATACAATAAATTAAAAAAAAGACTTTGGTGAAGAAAGTGATATTATGAAGACATAAAAATTAATGGGACATAAAATATACAGTAGCAGTGGGAACTTATTCACAATAAAAATATTTAAGCATAGAAGAATTGAGGTAAAGGCAAAATTAGTGAAGAACTCAATTCTATGTTATGAATTTGTAGAAATAGGATTATGAGTACTTTTTCTGTGGGAGTATGATTTGAACCTGAGTAGATGATGATACAGAATCAGAATCATGAATGAATAAGTAGTATAGACAGCAGGGTTAATGTTGGAACATATGCACAATATTCTCTCAAATGGCAATTTAGGGATTCAGAGCAAAGCTGAAAACAAGCTAGACAAGTGTCAGTGATGAGGTGGTGTCGTTCGTACTTACACTACTTGGGACCATAGTACTTCTTGAATACTTAGCTTGATGTCCTCCATCAGTTTTGGAAAACCATTTCTTTATGGCAAAATTGTTGAAACTAAAGTGAAAATCTGACAAAGAGAACAATTCAAAATACATATTGTCCTCAACATAGCAATAGTTACTTTTCAGAAGGAATAATGGAAGTCACTGAACAATAGAATTATAATTTTGAAGGGATGAAAAGAGATAAATTATGATTTATAAGTCCTCATATTAAGGAGTGAAAAAATTCTGATTTATAGTGCACACCAAAATCGTCACAACACAGAAAGAACTGTAAAATTACATGTAGTAAGTTTGGAGGGGATAAAATTTGGAATGATTAATAAAATATCCAAAATAAAGCAAGTTGAATGTGTGTGTAGGACATATGGGAAAAAATTAAATCTCATATTATTAAGCCTATGTATTTTAGAATCTGGAAAACATCATGCTGAGTGAATTAAGCCAATCCCAAAGGGACAAATATCATATGTTCTCCCTGATAGGTGACAACTAACCAAGCACCAAAAAGGAAACCTGTTGAAGTGAAAGGGACACTATGAGAAACAGTGACTTGATCAGCCCTTGTCCTGAATGTTGATGTACAATTTAATACTTTATCCCTTTTAGTATTTTTTTTGTTCTAGTTAATACTATTGGTTGAACTCTTTAATTAACACACAATTATTCTTAGGTGTTAAAATTTAACTGAAAAGTGATCCCTGTTAAATATAACAGTGGGAATAAGAGAGGGAGGAGGTGTACAGTTCGGCATATGCTCAATTGGACTTGCCCCAAATGGTAGTGTTAGAAACGTGCCAGGGGATTCCAATTCAATCCCATCAAGGTGGCATATACCAATGCCATCTCACTAGTCCAAGTGATCAGTTTCAGTTCACAATTGATCATAATGATAGGATTAAGAGTCAAAGGAATCACATAAACAAGACTCATGTCTGCTAATACTAACTGATAGAATTAAAAAGGAGAGAACTATCCAACATGGGAAGCAGGATACACAGCAGACTCATAGAATGGCAGATGTCCTAAGCAGCACTCTGGCCTCAGAATCAGCCCTTAAGGCATTCAGATCTGGCTAAAAAGCCCATGAGAGTATTTCAGGCATGGAAAGCCAAGACTCTCTGGCAAACAAACAAACAAACAAACAAAAAAATAAAAAAAAGTGACCTAAATGAAAGATCTCTGTGAGTGAGATCTCAGAAGAATGGGCCATCAAAGAAGGAGGTACCCTTCTCTGAAGGGAGGAGAGAACTTCCACTTTGACTATGGCATTGTCTAAATAAGATCAGAGTTGGCGAACTCAAGATGTTTCCATAGCCTTGGCAAATCATGACAAGAGCCTCAGGTGATTACAGACGTCATAAATAAGGGTGTCAATTGTTAAATCAACAACGGGAGTCACTGTGCACCTGCTCCCCATGTAGGATCTCTGTCCTTAATGTACTATGTGAATTAATGGCAAAACTAGTACTCAAACAGTACTTTATACTTTGTGTTTCTGTGTGTTTGCAAACTGTTGAAATCTTTATTTAGTATATATATATACTAAATTGATCTTCTGTATATAAAGATAATTGAAAATGAATCTTGATGTGAATGGGACGGGAGAGGGAGAGGGAGATGGGATGCTTATTGGTGGGAGGGAGGTTATTGGGAGAAAAAGCCATTGTAATCCAAAAGCTGTACTTTGGAAATTTATATTTCATGAATGCTTCAGTTGCATTACGATATTGTAAGGAACATAAAAACTCAACTCTATGTTATCCATAATAGGCATTCTTTATAAAAATAAGCTAAATACAATGGAATGGGAACAGTTTTATCAGGTAATTACCAATCTAAAGAAAACTAGTATACCTGAATATAGAAAACAAAAACCACTTCAAGCAATATTACTAATATTAAAAATAAGCATTTCATGGGGACAGTGCTGTGGCTCACTTGGTTAATCCTCCACCTGCAGCTCCAGCATCCCATATGGGCACCGGGTTCTAGTCCCGGTTGCTCCTCTTCCAGTCCAGCTCTCTGCTGTGGCCCGCGTGGGAGACCAGGAAGAAGCACCTGGCTCCTGGCTTTGGATCAGCACAGCATGCCAGCCGTAGTGGCCATTTGGGGAGTGAACCAATGGAAAGAAGATCTTTCTCTCTCTCTCTCTAACTCTACCTGTCAAATAAAAAAAATAAGCATTTCATGATCCAAAAAAAAAAAAAAAAAAGCTTTGATTTACTAGAATGACACAATAATTCTAACTTTAAAGGAATTCATGTGTTCCTAAGACTAAAGAGCATGATGTTAAAAATACTGAACCTTTTGGTCACATTTCCATAACATTTTATTTTATTGTTTTTATCACAGACCCTGGTGGGCAATATAATGTTACCAATTAGCATCCTTCGGTTTAACCTTTTCGTATTTCTTGTAAAGGACACCTAGAAATAATACAATCCCTCAGCTTTTTTGTTTCAAAAAATCATTGTCTTTCCTCCATTTCTGAAGGACAGCTTTGTTGGGTAAGGTATTCTTGGTTGAAATATTTTTTGTAAGCATTTTCAAGATATCCTCACACTCTCTACTTGCCTACAAATTTCTGCTAAGAAATTTACTCACAGACTTACTGAGATTCCTTTTTATGTGATGGGTACCTTTTCTCTTTCTTCTTTCACAATTCTCTCTTTGTCTTTAACTTTGGAAAATGATTAGAATATGTTTTAGTAAAGACTTCTTTGTGTCCAATCTATCTGGAGTTCTTAGGGATTCATGGATATCGGTTTTCATTTCTCTACTCAGATTAGGGAAGGATTAGTTCATTATTTCTTTAGACTTTCTTCCCCTTTCTCTTCATGTCTTCTGGAACCTCATAATAAATATATTGTTTCACTTGATGTGCTCCCATAAGTCATGTCAGCTTTCTTCATTCTTGTTATTGTTGTACTATTTTTAAATGATCTGTCTTGAAGCTCTCTGACTTTCTGCTTGGGCTGAGTCTGTTGTCAAAACTCTCTATCGAATTCTTTAAATTTAGTCATTGTATTGTTCAGCTCTAGAATTTTTTTATTTTATAGTTTGCCTTTGGTTGAACTTCCTATTTTGAGCATTGATTTCTTTTCCAATTTTACATGTACATAGTTTATGTACAGCAAATAAGAAATCTCAGCTAACACATCTAATCAAACATATAAATAGTTCTATATCAAAATATATGAATATTCAAACTTGTTAAATTTTTTCTAGTATGAATTTAAAATTTTTATTAGTAATTTTAATTTTTTATTTATACAAGGGAATAAATCTCATGTATTTCATATTTACAGTTTTCAAAGCATGTGATACTTCCTACTGTAACCTCTCTCCCTCCCTCACACCCACCGTTCCTTCTCCTTCCTTCCTTACTAATTGCAAGATTAACTCTGCACTAAAGAATTCAACAAGTAGTAGGCAGAAAAAACACTGTTCCTTAAGAGTATAGACAAGGACTTTAACCAATAATCAAATCTCAAAATATCAATTTTTCTCATATATAATAAAGTTTTTCCTTGTATATTAGCACATATCAGGGAAAACATGGTATTTTTATTTTTGGGACTGTCTTATTTCACCAAGAATAATGGTCTCCAATTGCATCCATTTTGTTGAAAAAGACAGGATTTCATTCCTTTTTATGGCACAATAGTATTCTATCATGTATATTTATCAAATTTTTAAAACCAGTCATCAGCTGATGGACATCTGGGTTGATTCCATATCTCAGATATTGTGCATTGAGCTGCAATAAATATAGGGGTACAGATAACTCTTTCATATGCTGATTCAGTTTCTTTTTTTTTTTTTTTTTTAATTTTTTTTTTTTTTGACAGGCAGAGTGGACAGTGAGAGAGAGAGAGACAGAGAGAACGGTCTTCCTTTGCCGTTGGTTCACCCTCCAATGGCCGCCGCGGCCAGCGCGATGCGACCGGCGCACCGCGCTGATCCGATGGCAGGAGCCAGGAGCCAGGTGCTTTTCCTGGTCTCCCATGGGGTGCAGGGCCCAAGCACCTGGGCCATCCTCCACTGCACTCCCGGGCCACAGCAGAGGGCTGGCCTGGAAGAGGGGCAACCGGGACAGAATCCGGCGCCCCGACCGGGACTAGAACCCGGTGTGCTGGCGCCGCTAGGCGGAGGATTAGCCTAGTGAGCCGCGGCGCCGGCCTGATTCAGTTTCATTTGGGTAGTTACCCAGGAGTGGGATGGACAAGTCATATGGTAGATCTATTTTCAAATTTCTAAGGAATCTCCATACTGCCTTCCATAATGCTTGTACTAGTTTACATTCCCACCAACAGTGTATTAGGGTACCTTTTCCCCCAACATAGTTACTAGCATTTGTTATTTCTGGATATTTGGATGATAGCCATTCTAGTTGTTGTGAGGTAAAACCTCATTGTGGTTTTGATTTGCATTTCCCTGATGGCTAGTTATCCTGAACTTCTTTGGATGTGCTTGTTGGCCATTTATATTTTATGCACTGAAAATTTCCTGTTCATATCCTTAGCCCATTTCTTAATTGGCTTGCTTTGTTGTTGTTGAATTTCTTGAGTTCCTTTTATATCCTGAATATTAATTCTTTATCAGTTTCACAGGTTGCAAATATTTTCTCCATTTTGTCTGTTGCCTCTTTGTTGAGTGTTTCCTTTGCAGTGTAGATGCTTCTTAGCTTAATGTAATCCCATTCATCTATTTTTTTCCTTTATTGCCTCTTTTCTAGGGTCTTATCCAAGAATTTTTTGCCTACGCCACTCTATCGCAATGTCTCCCCTATGTTTTACTTCAGTAATTTGATGTTTTCAGGTCTTGGATTTAGATCCCTGACACACTGTGAGTTGATTTTTGTATAGGGTGTAATGTAGGGGTCTTGTTTCATATTTCTGCATGCAGAGATCCAATTTCCCCAACAATTTGTTGAGGAAACTTTCCTTTATCCAGGGAGTAATTATAGCTCCTGTATTGCTTTCCTGATTTTTAAAAAGTTATCCATGTGTGTTGTCTTATAACTCACTGACATTTCTGATGATTATTTTGAATTTTTTGTCAGGAAGCTCCATTTCTTTTGTTTTGTTTTTGTGCTTATTTTTACTTGTGGTCCATTTTGTTCTTTCAGTAATGTCATGTGTTTCTATTACATTTCTCTGATCCTTCATGATCCCTATAGTCTTGTGTTGGAGTATGTGCATTTATGTACGGACTCATCCAGTCTTTATGTAATAGTCACTAGCTTTGTAGTCTATAAAGTCTACAAGGAGAGCATTTTACTAGATACCCTGGCCAGAAATTCAGAGAGGTGAGGCAACAGGAAGCGATCATGGTTCAGATCTGCTACAGATATTCACAGATCATTGGGTGGTCAGCCTGGTGAGGATCTGGATTATCTGCATGGGCCTAACTGAAGTGTGAATTGGTGGGCACCAGTCTGGCATTATGGTGGATCTGTTTCCTGAATCTACAGGGGCTGGACAAGCATGAGGATCCAGTGAGATGTGTGGGATTCAGCCTGATGTTCAGGTGAACCCAGCATGTAGTTCTTGGGGACCAAGATGACAGTGAAATGGCTCTGGAAGTTGGGTTCATGTATTTCTTCTTTTTTTTAAAAGAACCAAAATGACCCTAAGAGTAAGGAAAAGTTGAGGAAAATCAGAGGAGAATAATGTATGGGTTTTGTACAGCTGGAGTGAGTATGAGAAGGATAGGTAATTGAAAAATATTGAAAGTGCGGCTGTGCCTACTTACACCCCTAACTGAAGTTTGAAAGATCATTTGAAATAAAATGGTCTTTGTCCATAAGAATTTAATTTACCACAACATTTCTAAATGAAGGAGCAGATGAAGAGAAAACAAATAGATTGATCCATGATTTGAGTAGTGCAATACTGGGCTTTCAAAAAGTTAAAAGAAAGAGAAAATAAAAGATATTATAAATTGCTTGATTAATCAAGCATGGATAGGGAATAAAGTAAAGAATACAGAGGGCTTATTTTATGGTGATTAAAAGCATAAACTTTATAGTCAGGCCTACCTAAGATCAAGGAGCATACTGGTAATCAACTTAAATTATCATTTTAAATGAAGCTGCTTCATTTCCCCAATTGAAAAAAATATCTATCTGTGGAAATTAAATCAGGAACTATATATAAAATCTAAGAAAAAGCACCAATATAGACAAACTAAACAAACTGAATAACTGGAGATTAAGAATAATTATGACCTCTGGCGATTGGATTAAGATGACTAGGGAGGGAGGGAGCTTGCTGCTCAAGTATAGAAGATAGCTTAAAACAAGTGGGAAGAGTGCAGTCTCAGGGAAGAGCTAGGGAGAAAACTGCAGAGGAAACTCTATGTATTGGAGGATACAGTGGATATACATGGAGGGTGAAGACTTGTACAACTTAAGACCCCACCAGCCGCGAGCCCCTGCACCAGTGTGGGAAAGCTAGGTGAGACGAGGCTGCAGCAGCCCAAGCCACTGGCGAAAAACAGCCTAAAGGGAATTTGGCTTGGAGCCCCATAGGGGATAATATACCTGCCAAACTAGAGGAGAAAATAAAAAACAAAGGTGGGGAGTATGTTTTCTTTTTCCTGCAAAGGCATCCTATAATAAACAGACAGAGAGCAGGTGCCATTTTGGACATACTTAACAGTTGTGCCAGCTTGTGTTCTCACCCAGCGACCAGCCAAGTGGAAACTCCTGAGTCTGGTTGGGAGAACAGACAGGGGCTGGGTGCTGGTGACTGTGGGAAATTTGTGTGGGGGGGACTGTGAAAACACTGAGACTGCATGGGAGGATTCATGGTGTGGCTGGGACATTGGGAAGTCACTGTGGAAGGCTCCACATGATGAGGGCTCTTTGTTTACCTGGCAAGAGACATTGCTGGGAAATCTGAGCTTATACTGAGGACTGCACAGATCCTTTGTGTGGTCCTTGTGGCAGAGCAGATGAATAATAAGCTCAGGCACTCAACTCTTTCGAGGAGAGAAGCTCAGCTGAGTCTATACCAACAGACAAGAAAAAACCTCCTCGTTGATTAAAAAAAGAGAGAGAGATTTACCACGCCAAACCTGGTTGTGTCACCTCAGACATGCCCGTCACCCTGCAGCACTGAACAGAGCTCCCTGGCCATGCCCACCACATGCCTCTAGGTATTCACTGAAAGCAGGCACTCTACTAATACAATCAGACATAATCCAAAAATAAAAGCTGCTGCAGCAAAAAATGAAGGAAAAAATGAGTATCACCACAAATGCTGAATAACAAATAAATCCATGAAACAAGAACAAGGAAGACAACATGTCACCCCTAAAAGAACACAACACCTCAATACTAGATTGTGAAGATGATGAGATTGAAGAAATGCCAGAAATGGGGTTCAAAAACTTGATCATAGGATTACTTAGAAGTAATCAGAAGCAAATGCATGAACTAATGAAATACTTACATGACATGAAAGAAAATTTCTCCCACAAAATGCAGATCTTAAAAGAGAAATCAAAATGAAATCTTGGAAATGAATAACTCAATAGAACAAATAAAAAATTCAGTGGAGCAGGCCAACTCTCTGCTGTGGCCAGGGAGTGCAGTGGAGGATGGCCCAAGTGCTTGGGCCCTGCACCCCATGGGAGACCAGGATAAGTACCAGGCTCCTGCCATCGGATCACTGCGGTGCGCCGGCTGCAGCGTGCTGGCCACGGTGGCCATTGGAGGGTGAACCAATGGCAAAGGAAGACCTTTCTCTCTGTCTCTCTCTCACTGTCCACTCTGCCTGTCCAAAAAAAAAAAAAATACAGTGGAGCACTTTAACAACAGAATTGGTGAAGCAGAAGAACAAATACCCAACTTAGAAGATGAAGAACAGGAAATTATACAGTCAGACCAAACACAAGAAGATGAAATTAGAAAACTAAAAAAACAGTGTTGAGAATCTACAGGATACTATCAAATGACCCAACATACTGGTTCTAAGAGTGCCTGAAGGTGAGGAAAGGGAAAGGATTAGAAGGCATTTTTAGTGAAATAACAGAAAATGTCACCAATTTGGAATAAGAAAGGGATATCCAAGTATAGGAAGCTCATAGAACTCCTAATAGACATGACTAGATAAGATCTTTACCACAAAACACTGTAGTCAAACTCTCCACAGTAAAATGTAAAGAAAGATTCTAAAATGTACACTAAAGAGATGCCAGATTATGTTCAGAGGATTCCTAATTAGACTCACAGCGGACTTCTCATCAAAAACCCTACAGACTAGGAGAGAATGTTGAGATATACTCCAAGTCTTAAGAGAAAAAACTGTTAACCCAGAATACTACACACTGCAAAGCTCTCATTTATGTATTCAGGTGAAATAAAGACCTTTCATGACACAGAATCTGAATTTGTCATCACCCATCTAGCCCTGCAGAAGATGCTTAAGGATGTGAGGCACACAGAAAAACAGATACATGGTCATCATGATAGAAGAAGGTAAAGGAAGGAAAGCCCCAGTAAAAGTACAAAGGAAATCCAAAGTAAAAAATAGGAATATTTATGGAAAAATGGCAGAGCAAAGTTGTTACTTATCAATAGTCACCTTGAATGTAAATGGCCTCAACTCTCCAGTTAAAAGAAACAAACTGGCTGAATGGATTAAAAAACAAAACCCATCTATTTGTTACCTACAAGAAACACATCTCACCAACAAAGATGCACAGAGACTGAAAACAAAAGGATGGAAAAAGATATTCCATGCTAACAGAAAACAAACAAGAGCTGGTGTAGCCATCCTAATATAAGACAAAATAATCTTTAACACAAAAAAATGTTTGAAGAGACAAAGAAGGACACTTTATGTGATTTTATGATTAAGGAATCAATTAACAGGAAGATGTGACTATAATAACTATATATGCACCTAATTATAGGACACCTCGTCATACAAAAGAAATATTAAGTGATTTAAAGGGAGATATATACTCAAACACAATAGTAATGGGAGATTTCAATACCACATTTTCAGCAATGGACAGAACAACCAGACAGAAAATCAGCAAAGAAACAGCAGATTTAATCTATACTATAAGCCAAATGGACCTAACAGATATCTAAACAGAACTCTTCATCCTACAGTTGCAGAATATACATTCATCTCGTCTGTGCATGGAACTCTCTCTAGGATTGACCACATGCTTGTCAATAAAACAACTCTCAACAAATTCAAAAAAATTGAAATCATTCCATGCATCATCTTGGACTACAATGCAATGAAGCTGGAAATCAACAACTCAGGAATCTCTAGAACATATGCAAACACATGAAGATTGAACAACATTCTCCTGAATGAACAGTGAGTCATTGAAGAAATGAAAACGGAAATCCAAAAATTTATGGAAACAAAGATGACAATTCAACATATCAAAACTTATGGGATATAGTAAAAGCAGTGTTGAGAGGAAAGTTTATAGCAATCGGTGCCTACATCAAGAAATTGGAAAGGCACCAAATGAATGAGCTACCAATGCATCTCAAGGATCTAGAAAAACAGCAAACCAAACCCAAAACTAGTAGGAGAAAATAAATTATTAAAATTAGAAAAATAAACAAAATAAAACCAAAAAAATTACAAAAGATCAGCAAAAAGAAGCGCTGGTTTTTAGAAAAAATTGATACAACAATGGGCCAATGGCAGAGAGATGACTCAAATCAATAAAATTAGAGATGCTGAAGTAAATGTAACGATAGACATCAAAGACATAAAAAGAATCATCAGAAAGTACTACAAAGAGCTGTATACCAAGAAATTGGGAAACCCAGAAGAAATCGATAGATTACTGCACACATACCATATACCTAAATTGAGCCATGAAGACATGTAAAACCTAAACAGATTCATTAGCAAGACAGAAATTGAATCAGTAATAAAGATTCTCCACACAAATAAAAGCCCAGGACTAAATAGCTACACTGCTGAATTCTACCAGACATTTATAGAAGAGCTAACTCCACTTCTCAAGTTGTTCAAGACAATTGGAAGCAACAGAATCCTCCCATATTCTTTCTATGAAGCCAGCATCATACTCATTCCTAAACCTGAAACATAGAACAGAGAAAGACAATGACACACCAATTTCTCTGATTAACACAGCTGCAAAAATCCTCAACAAAATTCTGGCCAATGGAATCCAAGAACACATCAGAAAGATTATTCACTCAGACGAAGTGGGATTTATCCCTGGTATGCAAGGATGGTTCAACATTTGCAAATCAATCAATGTGATACCTAACATTAATAAAAAACATTAACATTAATTATTATTAACAAAAACATTAATAATAAAAATACCTAACATTAATAAAACTGAAAAACAAAAACCATATGATTATCTCAATAGATGCAGAGAAAGCACGTGAAAAAATACAACACCCTTTCATGACAAAAACTCTAAGTAAATTGGGTATAGAAGGAACATTTCTCAACACAATCAAGGCAGTTTATGAGAAACCCATGGCCAGCATGCTACTGAATGCACAAAGTTGGAAGTACTCACACTGAGATTCCAGAACCAGATACTGATGTCCATTCCCGCTATTGCTATTCAATATTGTACTGCGATTTCTAGCCACAGCCACTAAGCAAGAAAAAGAAATCAAAGGGATCCAAATTGGGAATGAGGAAATCAAACTATCTCTATTTGCAGATGACATGATTCTATACATAGGTGATCCAAAAGACTCTACCAAGAGACTATTGGAACTCATAGAAGAGTTTGGTAAAGTAGCAGGATATAAAATCAATACATAAAATCAACAGGTTTTGTATTCACAGACAATGCCATGGCTGAAAAAGAACTTCTAAGATCGTTCCTATTCACAATAGCTACAAAAAAATCAAATACCTTGGAATAAATTTAACCAAGGATGTCCAAGATCTCTATGATGAGGATTACAAAATAATAAAGAAAGAAACAGAAGAAGATACAAAAAAAGGAAAAGTCTTCTGTGTTCATGGATTGGAAGAATCAATATCATCAAAATGTCCAGTCTTTCAAAAGCAATTTACAGATTCAATGTGATACTAATCAAAATACCAAAGACATTCTTCTCAGATCTAGCAAAGGTTATGCTGAAATTTGTATGGAAACACAGGAGACCTCAAATAGCTAAAGCAGTCTTATATAACAAAAAGAAAGCTGGAGACATCACAATACCAGATTTCAATACATACCTCAAGGCAGTTATAATTAAAACAGCATGGTACTGGTACAAAAATAGATGGACAGACCGATAGAACAGAATAGAAACACCAGAAATTAACCAAAACATCTACAACCAATTTATATTTGAGCAACGAGCTAAAATAAGTCCCAGGAGCAAGGATGGTCTCTTTAACAAAAAGTGCTGGGAAAACTGGATTTCCACATGCAGGAGTATGAAACAGGACCCCTACTTTACACCTTACATGAAAATCCATTCAAAATGGGTTAGAGGCCTAAATCTATGACCTGATACCATCAAGTTACTAGAGAACACTGGAGAAACCCTGCAAGATATTGGCACAGGCAAAGAGTTCTTGGATAAGACCCTGAGGCACAGGCAATCAAAACTAAAGTTAACAAACAGGATCATAGCAAATTGAGAAGCTTCTGTACTGCAAAAGAAACACTCAGGAAAGTGAAGAGCCAACTGACAGAATGGAAGAAATTATTTACAAACAATGCAACTGATAAAGGATCAAAAACCACAATATATAAAGAGATGAAGAAACTCTACAACAACAAAACAAACAATCCAGTTCAGAAGTACCAAGGACTTTGAAAGACATTTTTCAAAAGAGAAAATCCAACTGGCCAACAGAAGCTTGAATAAATGCTCAGGATCACTGGCCATCAAGAAAATGCAAATCAAAATCACAATGAGGTTTCACCTCACCCCGGTTAGAATGGCTTTCATACAGAAATCAACAAACAACAAATGCTGGTGAGGATGTGGGAAAAAAGGTATCCTAATTTACAGTGAGTGGGAATGTAAACTAGTAAAACCACTATGGAAATCAGTTTGGAGACACCTCGGAAATCTGAATATAGACCTACCATATGACCCAGCCATCCCACTCCTGGGAATTTACCCAAGGGAAATGAAATCAGCAAATAAAAGTGTTATCTGCACCCCCATGTGTACTGCAACAATATTCACAATAGCCAAGACATGGAATCAACCTAAATGCCTGTCAACTGAAGACTAGATAAACTAATTATTGGATATATACTCTAAGGAATACTACACAGCAGTAAAAAAAATGAAAGCTGGTCATTTGCAACAAAATAGATACATCTGGAAAACATCATACTTAGTGAAATAAGCCAATCCCAAAGTGACAAATACCATATGTTCTCCCTCTTCTGTGATAACTAGTAGAGCACCTAAAAGGAAATCTATAGATGTGAAACTGACAATTGTGAAGCAATGTCTTGAACAGCCCTTGTCTTGATTGTTGAGGAATTTTTTTTTCCTTAATGGATACTGGGACTGGGAATGGGAGAGGGAGGAGGTGGGGTGGGAGTGGGAGTTGGAGTGGGAGTGGGAGCATGGGTATCATGGGAGGAATCCATATATTCCTGAAGCTGTACTTATGATATTTGTACTTATTAAATAAATGGTTTCTTTGGGGGAAAAAGAATAAATATCCATTCTTTTTTTGTTTTTTTTTTGAAAGGCAGAGTGGACAGTGAGAGAGAGAGAGACAGAGATCTTCCTTTGCTGTTGGTTTACCCCTCAATGGCCGCTGCGGCCGGCACACCATGCTGATCCAAAGCCAGAAGCCAGGTGCTTCTCCTGGTCTCCCATGCGGGTGCAGGGCCCAAGCACTTGGGCCATCCTCCACTGCACTCCCTGGCCACAGCAGAGAGCTGGCCTGGAAGAGGGGCAACCGGGACAGAATCCGGCACCCCGACAGGGACTAGAACCCGGTGTGCCGGCGCCACAGGCGGAGGATTAGCCTATTGAGCCACGGCCATTCTAAGTATCCATTCTTATACAAGATAGGATAAAAGATACATCGGCAGGAAGTATAGGTGAAGTCATAGAAGATTTTATAAGTAGCAATTTTTGAAGGCTTTCTTTAAAGATGTTTTTAATTGGAGAACATACACACACGCATACACGCATAAGAGAGAGAGAGAGAGAGAGAGAGGCAGAGAGAGAGAGAAAGAGAGAGAGATAGAAAGAAAATTTCCATTTATTAGTACACTTACTCCCCAAATAGCTCAGGGCTGAGCCACACCTAAATTAGGAGCCTGGAACTCCATCCAGTCTCCCACATGGAGGGCATCACACACTTAGGCCATCAAGTGTTGCTTTCTCAGATACATTAGCAGGAAGCTGGATTAGAACAAGTGTATCTGGAACTCAGATTGGCACTCTGATATGAAATGTTTATGTAAATGGTGGCTTAACCTGCTGTGCTACAAAACCAGTCCTCAATAAATTTAAAGAAAAAAAATAGGAATATGGCCCTACAAATAAAAATCCCAAACCATAAATAAAAGTTATTAGAATCATGGATTCAAATTCTACATTCACATAGTTAACATACTTGTACGTCTCCAATCTTCACAAGGAGTAAGAAAGTATATAAATTATTTTGAAGATTTTTGGCTCTCTTTGGTAACAGAAACTTATTTTTCCTTAAATTTTAAAAATTCCCAGATTTGTTGCTATTTCTGTTCATCAATCCTATTGTCACATCAATTTTTCACTTATGGACACTTAGCATGAAGAAAATTATAGAGGTCAGAAGGCAAGAAGCATGAAATATTACACTGAGCTGTGCTAGTTTGACACATGGCTTGTTAATATAGAATTATGACAATGAACTATTTCTGATACTCATTGTTATAACAAATAGCACATTTTTTAAGGCTTCAAGAAGAGGTGAACTAAGTTCATATGAATCTCAAAAGGTTCAGTTCAGTTCAGGGAAAGGTTAAGTTTGATTTTATTCTCTGAATTGGCTTGCCAAACCCTAATTACAATAACAGACACTATTTTGCAAACTTGGAAAAGGTTTCATTTACATGACAGATATAAGAATCAAATGTTATCTTCTTTTTTCATTTTGTCTTTTAAATACTGACTTCAATAAACAAATAAGAAGGAATTATGAAGACGATCATAAGAAGCAAAAACACTGCACTTTTTAAGTTATTAAATTGTATGACTCTCTACTGATATAGGCAAATCAAAGTCTTTACTAAAAGTTAACCCTTGGAAAGGGGAAGATGTGCTCTTGTTTACGGTTACAATTACTCTACTAAAAACTTCGGTTCCATGATGATACAAAACTCATTATAATGGAAAAACAACTTATTCCTAAAAGAAAATATCATATATTATAATTTGAAAGTATTTTCCTTGCTTGATTACCAAATGTAAAAACAGCCATTATTGTTATTATTCTTCCTTTTGCCCAGGATGTAGCAAGGAGCTGAAGATATACAGGAATATGTTGATGAGAGTCTTATCTACCTATCTTTGCAAATTCTGCTCATGATTCAGCCTGGAAAGGTAAGAAATAAATTCTGCAACTTCTCCTCTGCTTGACCTTCATTCTCTCTTTGTTTAGAACTTATCATATAGCAAAAGGATTTCCTGTAAATTATTTATGAAATCACAGAACACGTCATGTTTACTTGCATAATTTTCTCGCCCAAAAATAGAGATCAATTAAGAAAGAGGGAGAGGTGGAAAATGTGTGCAAACATCTTGGTTTTAATATGTGGTTATGCTCTGACAACCTTCATTAATCTTTGCATGGCCCCATGTAATAGGGCTTGTGGAGTCATCCTGCTGTTATTTAAAGACCAATCTGAACATTCTTATTTATCTCAAACCATATCAAAGCAAACCAAACCACAAATCTGATGCTAAGTCCTTGAAAACGGACAATGATCTTTAAAGTTGATTTCTGTAGAGATGATAGGATGGTTAGCAGACAAATAAAAGAAAGATTTCAAAATTTCTCTATAAATGCTTATCTCTTTGCTTCAAACTTCTGGTTTTCACGACCTCCAGATCACATGTCTCTTTTTCCTTTACCTTGAACTTCATTACTGAAGTCCTGATTCTGTCCCATGATAGAGGGCATTTGGGCCAAGCCCTTAAAAACCTTTCTTAGTGTTCATACTTATAAACCAGAGATACTAATGATATATACTTCCTAGTTCTGAAGTAAATATTAGGTGAGGTAGTAGATACAGATTTAGAATAGCTCCTGACACATAGTAAGCACTTAATAAGTGTTGATTGCTATTGTTTATTATTATTATGAGGGATTTTAAACATAAGGGTCAAATCGTTGTTTCACTTAAAAGTAGTGGGAGACATTCCAGCTCAAGGAACTCTGAATTGTTTAAAATACTGGAATAGTACTGCTTACTTCAATCTGCTTTTAGTTTGTTGCAGTTTCAACCTCACATTTTTGTACTTTGAAAGAAATTTTATTTATTTACATTTAATTTGGAAGGCAGAGAGATGGAAAGAAATATTTCACTACTGATTTACCACCCAAATGCTCACAACGACCCTTTGTGGGCCAGTCAAAAGCCTAGTCCAGGAAAAGGATCTGAATCTGGGTCCTAAACATGGGTAGCAGGGACCCTAGTACTTGAGCCATCACTGGGTACTTCTAAGGGTCTGCTTGAGCAGGAAGCAGGATCAGCAGCAGGGGAGCTGGGTGGAATCAGTACTCCAGTATGAGATGTGGGCAGCCTCAGCTGTACTGTAACTACTGGGCCAAATGCCCACCCTATACCTGGCATTTTAAAAGGAATTTTTTTTTAAGATTTACTTTATTTATTTGAAAGACAGAGTTACAGAGGAAGGTAGAGACAGAGAGAGAGGTCTTCTATCCACTGGTTCACTCCCCAGATGGCCACAATGGCCAGAGTTGTGCCGATCTGAAGCCAGAAGCCAGGAGCTTCCTCCAGGTTTCCCATGTGGGTGCAGGGGCCCCAGGACCTGGGCCATCTTTTACTGCTATCCCAGGCCATAGCAGAGAGCTGGATCGGAAATGGAGCAGCCGGGACTAGTACCGGCACCCACATGGGATGCTGGCACTTCAGGCCAGGGCTTTAATCCGCTGCACCACAGTACCGGCCCCTAAAAGGATTTTTCCATAATTGTAGCTCAACTTGAAATATTTTGGCTTCTATCTCTTAATTTTATTGGCTTCCTTCATTTTTGTTTTTATCTTGGTATTCATTTTTTTCTAGTTTTTTAAAAAAATTCTTTTTCCTTTGACTTTAAATACCATATCCTTTATTTATTTGTTAATTCACATATTTATTATATTTCATTTGTTTTTCACAGGCTTTGGAGTATTCTAAAATATTTTAAAACTAATAGAAAGGCTTATGAATATTTACTAATTGTTTTGTATTCAAGGCACTAGTCTAAGGGTTTCACATGGATTATTTAGGTAGTCCTCACAATGGTCCTTTGAGGTAAGTGCTATTATTATTCCATTACACAAATAAGAGATACTTCCCTGAGATTCATAGTACTCTATGTTGTATTGGAGTATAAGTTCACTTTAATCTATTTAATCATCTGATTTTAGTATATTATTTTTAATGTGAGCTATTATTTTATAGTTAACAATGACAAATAATTTGGTATGATGGAAGAATTGTAGCACTGAACACATGCTAAACATTACATACATGGATTTATGTACATCTTCAAGTTGTCACTCCAGGTAGAGGAGAAAGAGTAAGATACAGTCTGCTAGCATTGTTACAGGAAAGTCTTGAGTAGATTTTGATTGCTCCAAATTTCTATTCCTTTTTTAATAAGATTTATTTATTTGAAAGGCAGAGATACAGAGAGATGAGAGTTAGAGAGAGTGAGAGTGAGAGAGAGTGAGTCTTTCATCTGCTGGTTCACTCCACATGTGGCTGCAAAGGCCAGGACTGGGCCATGCCTAAGCAAGGAGCCAGGAATTTCCTCCAAGACTCCCACATCTGGGCCATCATCCATTGCTTTTCCCAGCACATTAGTAAGGAGCTAAACTGGAAGTACAGCAGAGGACTCAAACCAGCACACATGTGCGATGCTGACACTGCAGTGGCTGAAGAAGTTGGCTAATTCTGAATTTCATGTGGTAGGATTTTAGGATAAAACTACCTCTATGATGACAGGTGCTGATAGACCTTTAGTAGAGTAATACTGTTGGTAGTGCTGAAACTGTATATGAAATGGTTTCTCTTTCTGATTATAAATTTAATATCTTGAAAAAAAATTCTGAATGGTTTTAATCATCTTCCTAGAAGATTTGGATTATATAAAGATCACTGTATATATTGATCCCAATTTAATGTTGTTACCATCAGTTCCTAACCCTTACAAATGAAGGTCCAATGTTGTGAAATGCCTTTCTGTTTAGTGGCATTCAACTGATAATATCAATCAATTTTGACCTATATTATTATTATTCTCCAAACAACCTGTTTGTTTCTCTTGTTGCATTTGATTCCATTTCCCAGCTCTACAATAAATCTTCCCCTGTGCAGTTATCTTAATACAGAAAATTTATAAAAGACTTTTCTACCAAAAGCCAGGTTGGAACCCTTCTAATGTTGTTCAAAGGAACTAGGTTTGCCAGTTTGAGACTGAATCAATAAACTAGTATCCACAATTCCAAGTAATTCTAAACTCTAAAAAGCTAGTAGTTTAATCATTACTAACCCTGTGTGTATCTTTGGGAAGGAGCGAGCTTTTTTTCTTGGAATAAAACTATGTCAGATCCTAAATGCACAGATACTGTCTTCATCATTTTTGTGTGAATGAATATCCTCTAGTTTGTGTGTCTTTTAAAGCATGATTCCAGGAATTCCAAGTGTAATGTGATACTAGTGCATATCACCTTTATTAACGATGCCTAACCATCAGTTAACCTCTGGCTGGCAGTCACATTCCAATGTCAACTAGCCCAAACCTAGACTGTAGTTATAATTTCCCAAATATGTTATAGTTAACCTGTTTTTCTAAAAAAACATTTTATTAAAACATTAAGTATACATAGAAATGAGCTTTTTCATTCTAGTCACAGAATCAAAAGAACAAAACATTTAGTTTCCCGAGAGCCCTCACAATGACCCTCTCCATTTCGTCTTCTTTTTTAATGTGAGAAGGAAGAATATATTGTCATTTACATAGTATGATTCAGTGAAGCAATATTTATTGATATACCAAATGAAATGAAATCCACTTTTTTAATAATCTCTCTATATGTGAACTACCACAGATAAGAGGAAATCATGATATTTGTCTTTTTGTGTCTGGCTTATTTCACTTAGCATAATAATCTCCAGTTTCATCATTTTGTTGCACATATCTTGACTTCATCATTTTTATGGTTGACTAATATTTCAGTGTGTTTATGCAATGCATTTTCTTTATGCAATCATTGGTTGATAGACAGCTAGGTTGATTCCTTATCGTAGCAATTGTGACTTGAACTGCTGTAAAAATGGGAATGCAAGTAACTCTTTCATACGCTGACTTCATTTCCTTTGGATATGTTACCAGAAGTGGGACAGCTGGGTCATATGACAGATCTATTTCTGGTTTTCTGAGACATCTCCTGACTGCTTTTCATAATGGTTATACAAATTCACATTCTAACTAACACTGAGTTAGGATATTTTCTTCTACACATCCTCTCCAGCATTTGTTATTTTTTGACTTTTGGATAATAGCCATTCCATCTGGAGTGTGATGATATCTCAATGTGGTTTCATTTGCATTTCCCTAATGGGTAGTCATTCTGAGCATTTTTTCACCTGCCTATTGATAAGTTGTATTTCATCCTTTGAAAAATGCCTGTTCATATTCTTTGCCCATTTCTTAATTGGATTGTTTTATTGTTGTTGAGTTACTTGGGCTCCTTATATTCTGGGTATTAATCCTTTATTGGATACATAGTTCACAATATTGTTTCCCATTCTGAAGTTGCCTGTACATTTTGTATCCTATATTGTGAAAAATCTTCTTAGCTTGAAGCCATCCTCTTTAATTGTTGTGCTTTTATTGCCTGTACTTCCAGGGTCTTATTTCATTATAGGGATCTTCCACATCTGGTTCAGCTTATCTCAAGGTATTTAATTTTTCTCTTGTTGCTATTATGAATGGGACTGGTCTTACAAGTTCTTTCTCAGCTACAGCATTGTTGATATATAAAAAAAGTTACTGATTTATGTGTGTAGATTTTATATACTGTAATTCTGCCAAATTCTATTATGAATTATAATAGCCTCATAGTTGAGGCTTTTGGTTACCCCATATAAAGGATCATATCATCTGCACACTGGGATAATTTTATTCTCTGCTTTCAAATTTGTAAAACTTTGATTTTTTTTCTTACCTAATGACTAAACAACTTCCAGAAATATATAGAATAATAGTAGTGACAGTGTGCATCCTTGTCTGGATCTGGATCTTCATGCACATGTTTCCAGCTTTTCCCCATTCAATATTATACTGGCTGTGAGTTTATCATCTATTGATTTAATTATGTTGAGGTATCTTCGTTTTACACAGATTTATTTTATTCATTTGAAAGACAGAGTTGAGAGAGAGGTAGACACACAGAGAGATAGAGGTCTTCCATTGGCTGGTTCACTCCCCCAAATGGTTACAATGGCTAGAGCTCAACTGATCTGAAACCAGGAGCCAGGAGCTTCTTCTGGGTCTCTCATGTGGGTGCAGGAGCCCAAGGTCTTGGGTCATCATCCACTGCTTCCCAGGCACATTAACAGGGAGCTGGATCAGAAGCAGAGCAGCTGGAACCTGAACGGGTACCCATGTGGGATGCTGGCACTGCAGATCAGGGCTTTAACCTGCTGCACCACAGTGCTGGCCCCTATATAAAATTGTTAAAGGTTTTTTTTTTTTCTCTATCATGAAAGGATGGTGTGTTTTATCAATGCTTTCTCTGCATCTATGAATAAAATCATATGGCTTTGAATCCTTCTTTTCGTTGATGTGATATATTATTTTTATTAATCTGCATATATCGAATCATCCTGGCATCACTGGGATAATTCCACTTGGTCTGGGTAGATAATCTTTGTGATATGTTGTTTGATTTTTTTTAGTATTTTGTTTAAGACTTTTGCATCTATGTTCATCAGGAATATTGGTCTATGGTTCTCTTTTTTGGTATCTTTCTCTGGTTTTGGAATTAAGGTAATTCTGGTCTCATATTAAGTGTTAACGGGTTCCTTCTCTTTCAGTTGTTTTGAATAGTTTAAGAAGAATTGATGTTAGTTTTCCTTAAAAGTTTGGTAAAATTAAGCAATGAAACCATCTGGTCCTGGGATTTTCTTTTTGGGAGACTCTATTACGATTCAATTTCAGTCTTGGTTATTGGTTATTCAGGTTTTCTATTTCTCAATTTTGGCATATTATTTGTTTTCAGAAATCTGTCCATTTCATCTAGATTTCTTGTTGGCATATGGCTGTTTGTCATAATTCCTAATTATTCTTTGTATTTTTGTGACATCAATTGTATCATCTTTTTCAATTTCCAATTGTATGAATTTGGATCTTCTTTGTTTATTTGATAGTTAGGCCAAAGGTTATCAATTTAAATTTTTTTCAAAAAACATTCATTTCATTGATCTTCTGCATAGTTTAAAAATTTCTATTTTTTTCTAAAATTTATCATTTCTTTTCCTTCTACTTTGGGTTTGGTTTGTTCTTGTTTTCTTAGGTCCCTGAAATGAAAGAGGTGGTTCGCAACACAGCCAGAAGCAATGTGTCCTCTCTCCTCACCGTCCCATGGAGTAACCTCTTTCCTGTTCTGTCCATTCTCCACTGAAAACTTTTCTCAGTAAGTTCCCTGGGAATGTGGTCCTTCCTTTGTTTTTCTTTATTTTTTTATTTTATTATTTATTTATTTATTTTGACAGGCAGAGTGGACAGTGAGAGAGAGACACAGAGAGAAAGGTCTTCCTTTGCCGTTGGTTCACCTTCCAATGGCCGTCACGGCTGGCGCGCTGTGGCAGGCGCACCGTGCTGATCCAATGGCAGGAGCCAGGTGCTTCTCCTGGTCTCCCATGGGGTGCAGGGCCCAAGCACTTGAGCCATCCTCCACTGCACTCCCGGGCCACAGCAGAGAGCTGGCCTGGAAGAGGGGCAACCGGGACAGAATCCAGCGCCCTGACCGGGACTAGAACCTGGTGTGCCGGCGCCACAAGATGGAGGATTAGCCTAGTGAGCCGCAGCGCCGGCCCCTTTGTTTTTCTGATATCTCTCTATTGCTGAAGTCAGTGCAACTTCTCACTATTCAATCATCTGGGCTCTCCTACCACGTTTCTATACTTACCTCATTATTCGTCTTTTTTTTTTCAAGAGCTGTTTTATTCATTCTTAAATTTGAGTGATATGGCTCAGAATCCAAATGTTGAGATATTTCAATTCTAATTTTATCGAGCAATACACTAGGTATTTCTATCACTTAATATTGGCAGCACTGATGGACTATAGATCTTCAATCTTTTCATTCAAATTACTGAGTCCATTCTTAAAACTGCCTTCATGCCCATGACCATTTTCTTCATTGCCTTCAGATCTTTGCTCAAATGTCCTCTTTTCATCAGGATCTTCTTGGAACAATCTTTAAAATGATAACTTATTGCTCCCTTTCCCATCATAAAATCACCCTAATATTCTTAGCCCCTTCTATTTTATTTTCTCCAAGAAAAGGGCTCAACTTGTTTCACACTCCAGAGCTGACCTATTGCTCTTGTGTGTTTACTGTGTCCCTCCATTAAATTAGATTGGGATCATTTTCCCTCCTTTGTTCCTTTCTATCTTTTTAGCCCATAACACAGTATCTGAGTTATAGTAGATGCTTAATAACTGTGCCTTGAATGGATATCTGAGCAACCTTTTATATAGTTGCTTGCACAGTTTTAACTCTGCCTAGTTGCACTATTGACTCCATGGAGTTTTTTAGTTTTTCATAACATATTACATATCTTGGTGACATCATAAAGGTGTAGACTTCATTCATCCAACTGATTAATTTTAGGTATCAATATAATTTGGGACATGCTCAGGCTGACTTGCCCCAATGGTGGAGTTGGAAGCATACCAGGGGATTCCAATTCAATCCCATCGAGGTGGCATGTACCAATGCCATCTCACTGTTCCAGGTGATCAGTTTCAGTTCACAGTTGGTCATGGTGGAAGGACTGGGAGTCAAAGGGAGCACATAGACAAGTCTAGTACCTGCTAACGCTAACCGATGGAATAAATAAAGGGGAGAGTGATCCAACATGGGAAGTGAGATACTCAGCAGACTCATAGAATGGCAGATGTCCTAAATAGCACTCTGGCCTCAGAATCAGCCCTAAAGGCATTCGGAGCTGGCTGAAAAGCTCATGAGAGTATTTCAGGCATGGAAAGCCAAGACACTCTGGCAAAAGATCTCTGCGAGTGAGATCCCAGTGGAAAGAACAGGTCATCGAAGAAGGAGGTACCTTTCTCTGAAGGGAGGAGAGAACCTCCACTTTGACTATGACCTTGTCTAAACAAGATAAGAGTCGGAGAACTCAGAGGGCTTCCATAGCCTTGGAAACTCATGACTGGAGCATAGGGAGATTACTGATGCCATAGACAGGAGTGTCAATTGGTAAAGTCAACAACAGGAGTCACTGTGCACTTACTCCTCATGTAGGATCTCTATCCTTAATGTGCTGTACATTGAGATTTAATGCTATAACGAGTACTCAAACAATATATTTCACTTTGTGTTTCTATGGGGGTGCAAACTGTTGAAATCCTTACTTAATGCATACTAAACTGATCCTCTGTAAAAAAAAAAAAAAAGAAATTATCAATTCCCAACTTGACTTTCACTGCAATTAAACATGACAATAGGTCTGCTCTGATTTCATCATCATTTAAAAAAAATCATTTATTATTTTTCACTTTATGTTTCTGTGTGGGAGCAAACTGTTAAAATCCATACTTGATGTATACTAAGCTGATCTTCTGTATATTAAGATAATCGAAAATGAATCTTGATGTGGATGGAAGGGGAGAGGGAGTGGGAAAGGGGAGGGTTGTGGGTGGGAGGGACGGTATGGGGGGGAAGCCATTGTAATCCATAAGTCGTACTTTGGAAATTTATATGCATTAAATAAAAGTTTAAAAAAAAAAGAAGATATGCTAAAAAAAAATATATGAGGCTTTAAAGTCAGCCTGACTAGGTTCAAATTCTAATACTTAGAAGATCCTTTGGATAAACATAAATATGGTAATAGTTTCCTCATTTGTAAGGTGTCAACAAAAGTGATTATCCAACTTTATAGTTTTAAAATTCAGAAACATACAACATTTTCCTCTGAAACATACTTATCATTGATCATCAAAAATCAGTGTGAGAATTACATAAAGGTACAGGTTAGGCTGTTAGAAAAGTATCTGGTATAGAGTTAAAACTCAAATGTGTCATCTATATCACATATATACAGTATACTTGCATGTGAAAAATATACCTATTGATAAGAGATATTTGATCATTAAAAATAATAATTTAGTTCACAGGAAAGTATTTCCTGTCATATTCATGCACATTCTGGAGTTTATATGAATGGCACAAATTAAGAGAAATTCATGGATAAGATTGTATTCACTTTGTCTTGGAACATTGGAGGAAATAAGTCCCAGCCATCATTATTCAGGAAACACAAGGAGAATTCTATTAAGTGTTAAGAGACTTGTATCTAAAATCAAGTTTTGCCACTAATTGTGGGCAAGTCACTTAATGATCTGTCTCAGTTTTTACAATTACTGGTAGATGTATTGCGTATCCTTCAGAAATTGGAAGATGACATTAATTCATAAAGAATTTCTTACTCCAGAAATACAGAAATTTTGGATTACGTAGGGGTGTGTGAGTGATGCTTAAGATAAAGGAAGAACAATTTCAACTGAATTAAAAGGAACCCAAAGTCAGAATGACAGCACCAGAAGCTGACACCAAGATGGCTGAACAGGGAATGACATGCTGCTTCTAAACAGAGGAAAATAGCAGAAGAAAAGCAGAGCGAGTGCATCCCCAGGGGAACATTGGAGAGAAGTCTGTAGTGGAAATTCTACAAAAGGCAGCGGAATGCCATGAAATGCTGCGGAAAGTGTGGACACCCCACAAGGAGCACATACACTTCTCGCAACCCCTGCGGCTAGGAACTAAAGAAGATGCCAGCTTTGGAGAGTGAGGGGAGAGCAGACTGAGGTAGCCCATGCCACTGGTGATTTTGCCTGCTGTAGAGCTTTGTGGACCACCCTGTCTTTGAGTCTGACCTGGAGCCCCAGTGGGGAACAGGGTACTCACCTAATCCAGCAAAAGATAAGCACATTTCTTTCTCCACATGCCCCCACAAGGGTGCCCAGCAGCTGGTGGGGAGAAGGCACCGTTTTGACACCAGTGGAGGCTGCAGCGGCTCTTGTGCACTCCTGTGACCAGGGGATTTTATCAGAGGGGAAAAGCTGCATTTCCCACTGCCTTTGAGTCTGGCTAGAAGGGGTGAAAGGGGCTGGGAACCCACGTAGGAACTGTGAGGTGTTCCATCTTTTAAACGTATCACAGGCTCAAACTGCCAAAGCAGAGCACCTGCCGGCAGCTGGCTCTGGAAATGTCTCTGCTCACTCTGTGGACAGGGCAGGCGCGCAGAGCTGAGAAGATCATCTGCATGCCATGACTGTGGAAGCTTTGTGTGTTGTGACTACGGGAATTCTGAGACTGCACGACAGGGTATTGTGTATAGCTTGGTCTCCAGACAATTACTGTGTCTGGTGTCAGAGGCTCAGAGCTTCCTGGTGGCATATGGTCGGGTACTGCAGAGGGTTCCTTGCTCTCCTTGCTCTGTGTAAGGACCAAACAGATCCTTTGTGTTGTTCATGTGCTGGCATGTATGGGGGTTGTACCCAGTATGTGCTAACCCCAGTCACTGATCACCTTGGAAAAGAGGAAGTGAGGTTGTGATTATGCCAACAGGTGTCATTGTATCATCTCTCCTGATGATAATAGAGATTTACCATGCTTACCTTAGGTGTCATCCTGGATTCTCACCCCACACTTGAGCGCTGATGAGAGCTCCCTGGCCCTACCTAGCACACACCTCTGGGTATTCACTGAAAGAGTACGTATTACACTAAGCTCCAGAGTCATAGTTCAAAGATAAAACCCATCAGAGGAGAAAAACAATGAGTATTTCCACAAATACCTAAAGATAAAAAAAGAAATTAAAGAAACAAGGATGACAACATGACTCCTCCAAAGAAACACAATGCTTCAATATTAGAATGTAATAAAGAAGAGATTGGTGAAATGCCTGAAAGGAAATTCAAACGAATGATCATATGATTACTCAGAAATAATGAGAAGCAATTTAAGTTAAAGGACTCCATACATGACATGGATGAAAAATTTTCCTGTGAGATTTTATTTTTGAAGAGAAATTGAACTGAAATATTAGAAATGAAGAATTCAATAGATCAAATACATTAAAGTGGAAAGCCTTAACAACAGACTTGGTGAGGCAGAGAAAGAATATCCAAGCTGGAAGACAAATCTTTGGAAATATCTCACTGAAATGATATAAGGTGAGGTGAGGTGAAGTGAGGTGAGGTGAGGTGGGATAGAGATAGAAATAGAGATAGAGATAGAGATAGATAGAGATAGAGATAGAGAAAGAAAGATGGAAGGAGAAAGAGGAGGAGGAGGAGAAATAATTAGAAAAATTAAAAACAACATTCAAGATTTATGGGATATTATCAAATAACCAACATGTGGTATGGAAAGAGAGAATGGATTAGAAGGCCTATTCAGTAAAAAAATAATGGAAAAACCTCCCTAATTTGAATAAAGAAAGAGAAGTCCAAGTACAGGAAGCACACAGGACTCGTAATACATGACCAGAAAACGTCTTCACCATGACAGAATCTCTACCAAATATGCTAACCAAAACAGAATATCTACAAAATATAACACATGGAAACTGAACAACACACTCCTGAGTGAAGAGTCTATCACAGAAGATATCAAAAGGGTAATACAAAAATTCCTGGAAATGAAAGAAGATGACAATATAACATATCAAAACTTCTAAAATACAGCAAAAGCAATGTTAACAGGGAAGTTTATAGCAATTAATGCCTATATCAATAATCTGGAAATGCTAAATGAGTTATCAATTCATCTCAAAGACCTAGAAAAACAACAATAAATCAAACCTAAAATTAGTAGGAGAAAAAAATAATTAGACTTAGAGAAGAAGAAAACAAAATTGAAACAAAAATACAAATGATCAGTGAAATTAAAAGCTAATTTCTTAAAAAAACTCAACAAACATGCTACACCATTGACTCACTTAACCAAAAAAAGGGAGGGGGAAGACCCAAATTACTAAAATCAGAGATGAAAAAGGATATATTAAAATGGATACCACAGAAATAAAAAGAATCATCAGTAATTACTACAAGCAGCTATATTCCACAAATTGGAAAATCTAGAAGGAATGGATAGATTCCTAGACACATACAATCTCTCTATTGAAGTCATAAAGGCATTAAAAACCTAAACAAATAACCAAGACAGAGAATGAATCAGTAATAAATAACCTCCCAACAAAGACAAGCCCAGGACTAGATGGCTTTACTGCTGAAATCTAGCCAACATTTAAAGAAGAATTAATTCCAATCTTCTCAAGCTTTTCAAAACACTGAAAGGGAGGAATGCTCCCAAACTCCATCTATGAAGCCAGCATTACCTTAATTCCAAAGTCAGAAAAAAATACACAAAGAAAGGTGAACTACAGACCAGTATCACTGATGAACACAGATGCAGAAATCCTTAACATGATACTAGCTAATCAAATCCAAGAACAAATCAGACAGATCATTCACCTGGACCAAGTGAGATTTATCCCTGGTATACAGGGATGGTTCAACATATGAAAATCAATGAATGTGATATATCATATTAACAAATTGAATAATAATAATCATATGATTATCTCAATAGATGCAGAGAAAGCATTTGATAAAATAAAACTTCCTTTCATGATAAAAACTATAAGCAAATTGGTTGCAGAAGGAACATTCCTCAACACAGTTAAGGCAATATATGACAAACCCACAGCCAGTATCTTATTGAATAGGGAAAAGTTGGAAGCAATGCCAGTGAGATCTGGAACCAAACAAGGATGCCCACTTTCACTGCTGTTATTCAATATAGTTCTGGACATTTTAGCAAGAGCCATTAGGTAAGAAAAAAAATCAAAGGTGTACAAACTGGAAAGGAGGAAATCAAATTATCTCTGTTTGCAGATTATATAATACTATATATAGGGGATCCAAAAGAATCTATTAAAAGACTCATATGAGAGTTTGGTAAAGTTGTAGGATATAAAATTAACAAACAAAAATCAATACCCTTTGTATACACAGACAATGCCATGACTGAGAAAGAACTGCTAAGATCAATCCCATTCACATTAGCTACCAAAAATTAAATAAATAATTTGAAATAAATTTAACCAAGAATGTCAAAGATCTCTACAATGAAAATCATAAAACATTAAAGAAAGAAATAGAAGACCCCGAAAACTGGAAAAGTCTTCTATACTCATGGAATTAATATAATCAAAATATCCACACTACCAAAAGCCATTTACAGATTTAATGTGATTCCAACTGAAATACCAACGACATTCGTTGCAGATCTAGAAAAAAATGATGTAAAATTCATACAGAAATAGAAGAGACCCTAAATAGCTAAAGCAATCTTACACAACAGAAACAAAGCTGGAGGCCTCAAAATACCAGATTTGAAGACATACTACAAGTCAGTTATCATCAAAACAGCCTGGCATTGGCACAAAAACAGCCTTATAGACCAATGGAACAGAACAGAAACTCCAGAAATCCATCCACATTCTACATCCAACTAATCTTTGAGAAAAGGAGCTAAAAATCAATCCCTGGAGAAAGGACAGTCTCTGCAACAAATGGTGCTGGGAAAAGTGTTTCTCTACATGTAGAAGCAGGAAGTTCTACCCTATACCTTATACAAAAATCAACTCAGAATTGATCAAGAATCTAAATCAGCCTGTTAACATCAAATTACTAAGGGAGAACATTGGGAAACTTTGCAAGACATTGACATAGGCAAAGACTTCTTGGAAAAGATACCAGAGGCACTGGCAATAAAAGCAAAAAATAGACAAGTGGGTTACACAAAGCTAAGAAGCTTATGCACTGCAAAGGAAACACTTAACAAATCAAAGAGGCAAATGACAGAATGGGTGAAAATATTTCCAAACTATGGAGCTGGTAAAGGGTTAATATCCAGAATCTACAAAGAGCTCAAGAAACTCAGCAACAACAAAACAATACTGTTAAGAAACAAGCAAAGGACTTCCACAGGCATTTTTCAAAAGATGAAATTCAAATAGTCAACAGACACATGAAAAAATGCTCAGGATCACTAACCAAAAAGGAAATGCAAATCAAAACCACAATGCAATGTCACCTCACCCCAGTTAGAATGGTTCTCATGCAGAAATAATCAAACAATAAATGCTGGCGAGGATGTGGGGAAAAAGGTACCTTAATACACTGTTGGTAGGAATTTAAACTAGTAAAGCTATTGTGGAAGACAATATGAATATACCTCAAAAAGCTGAAAAAAAATATACTATATGACCCAGCAATCCCACTCCTGGGAATTTATCCAAAGGAAATGAAGCCAGCATATGAAAGAGATATCTGTACCCCTATGTTTATTGCAACTCAATTCACAATAGCTAAGATAATAGAATCATCCTAGATGTCCATCAGTTGATGACTGGATAAGGAAATGGAATATTACTCACCCATAAAAATAATAAAATTCTGTCTTTTGCAGCAAAATAGATGGAACTGGAAACCATTACACTTAGTGAAATACAACAGTCCCAAAAGACAAAAACCATATGTTTTCTCTGATTTCTGGTACCTAATAGAGTACCAAAAAATGTAATATAAATGAGTGAAATTGACATTTTGAGATTAGATGATTATTTATAGTGCTCATCTCTACTGTTGAGGAAGCTTTTATTTTCCTTCTTACTATTTGTTGAATTCTTTACTTAGTGTATGATAAACCTTATCCATACAAAAAAGAGAGTAGATCATTGTAAAAACTGAAGGAAATAATGGGATATGCAGGAAGCAGAAAGTGAGAGCGTGGGTGGGAAGGGGTATGGAGGGGAGTATTACTATACTAAATCTGTATATATGAAATACACGAAATTTGTTCATTTTTAAAAAAATTTAAAAATAAAGAGAAAAAGTTTATAGAGAAAAAAACAGTAAAACTTGAAGCATACTGGGTGGGTTCAGGAGCAGGTTAAACACAGCTTAAAGTGTTACTGAGGTAAAGAGTAAGTCTGTGAAGCAGTTATCTAGAATTCAGCACAGAATTGCAGAACTGTTAACTACACACAATGTTGTGCAACAGATCTCTAGAAATTTTTCTTCTTGCCAAGCTACAACTATTGAGCAACTCCTGCTTTTGCCCTTGTTTGTGATTTGAAAGGGGATGCTTTCAGATTTTCAGCCTTGAAAATGATGTTGGCTTTCTACTTTTTGCATATGAACTTAATTATGCTTAGACAATTCTATCTATTCCTAGCTTGTTTAGTATTTATTATGAGACAGTGTTGAATTTTGTCAAATGCTTTTTTGCATAAATTGAAATGATTATATGGTATTTGTCCTTCATTCTGTCAATGCAATGTATTGCAGTGAATGCTTTTCATATGTATATTTATTTATCCTCAGACTGCAAGAATGCAGGCTACTTGGTCATGATGTATAGTCTTCTTAATAGGTTGTGCAATTTGCTTTGCTAGTATTTTGATGAGGAGTTTCATCAATATTTGTCAGGGAATTTGATTTGTACTTTGTTTCCTCACAGTATCTTTGTTTGAATTTGTTATTAGGACAATGCCAGTTAGTTGAATTGCATTAGGAAGTGTTTCCTCCTTCGATTTTTCTAAGAGTTTGAGAAGCATTAGTTTTAATTCTTTAAATGTTTGGTAGAATCTTACAGTGAAGCCATCTAGGTTTATGCATTTCTTTTTTCTTTTAAGATTTTACTTGAAAGACAGAGTTACAGAGAGAGGTAGAGACAGAGAGAGAGAGATCATCCATCTGCTGGTTCACTCCCCAGATGGCTGCAATGGCCAGAGCTGTGCCGATCTGAAGCCAGGAGCCAGGAGCTTCTTCCAGGTCTCCCATTTGGGTTCAGGGGCCCAGAGACTTGGGCCATCTTGTACTGCAATCCAAGGCCATAGCAGAGAGCTGGATCTGAAGAGGAGCAGCCAGAACTAGAACTGGCACCCAAAATGGGATGCCAGTGCTTCAGGCCAGGGCTTTAACCCACTGTGCCACAACGCCTGCCCCACATTTCTGTCTTAAGAGGGTTTTGATTACTGATTCAACCCTCTTATTCTTTATTGGTATATTCAGATTTTCTGCTTCTTCATGATTCACTCTTGGTAGGTTATATATTTCTAGGAATCTATCCATTTCTTCTAGGTTATTTAATTTGTTGGTATATTATCTGAAGTAGTTTCTTATAATTTTTATTTCTGGTGCATTAGTTGTAATGTCTTCTCTTTTATTTCTGATTTTTGTCAATTTTTCCTCTGTTTTCCTTAGTGTAGTTAAGGGTTTGTTGAATACTGATCTTTACAAAGCAACAACTCTCATCTCTGTTGACTTTCTTTCTATTGCTCTTTTGTTCTCTACCACAGTGCATATATTACATACTTATTTTATATAAATATTTATATAAATACTATATATAAACTTGTATAAATACTTATTTCCTTGCTTTTACTTTTTTAAAAATGATTTATTTATTTATTTGAAAGGCAGAGTCACAGAGAGGCAGAGGCAAAGGCAGATAGAGAGAGAGAGAGGTCTTCTATCCACTGGCTCACTCCCCAGATGGCCACAATGGCTGAGCTGCACTGATGTGAAGCCAGGAGCTTCCTCCAGGTCTCCCATGTGGGTGCAGGGGCCCAAGGACTTGGGTCATCTCCTACTTGTTTCCCAGTCCACAGCAGAGAGCTGGATCAGAAGTGGAATAGCTGGGACTCAAACCAGCGGCCAAATGGGATGCTGGCACTGCTGGTGGTGGCTTCACTTGCTCTGCCACAGCGCTGGCCCCTCTTCTGCTAACTTTTGATTTAGTTCTTCCTCTTGTTCATTGAGAAGTAAACTTGTGTTATTGAATTTAAATCTTTCTTCTTTTATAAGGTAGGCATTTACTATGATAACATCCCTTCTTACTACTGCTTTTGCTGCATTGTACAAGTTTTGGTATATTGCTTTTTTTTTTTTTCGTATCAAAATATATTCTCTTTTAACTTGTGATTTCTTTGACTCACTTGCTCTTCAAAGATGTATTGTTAAATATACAAGTATTTGTGAATTATCCTGCTTTCCTTTAGCTATTGATTTCTTATTTCATTCCTGTGATTGGAAAAGATGTTTGGTTAAATGTATTAGAGTAGGTTTACGGCTAACGTGATCTATTTTGTAAAATAGTCTGTGTGCACTTCAGAACAAAACATATTCTGATGTTGGTGGTAGAATATTCTGTATATCCTTTATATACAATTGGTCTATACTATTTTTGGAGTTTTCCTTCTTTTTAATTGGCTTTCAGATTGATGTTTTCCTTATGAAAAGTATGGTGCTGAAATATGTTACTATTGTTAATGAACAATTCTCTTCAGTTATCTCAATGTTGTTTCATGTATTTGGGTGCTCTGCTATTGAGTATATAGAATGGTTACTCAAAAAGTTCATGAAAAATGCATATTTGTAAAATTACACATGGATTTCAAATAATTGAATTAAAATAAATGTTTAATTCTATATTTCCATGAACTTTTTGAAGTATCTTATATATACTCATAAATGTCATGCTTTATGGTAATTGAACCCTTTAATTATATAATATCCTTGTCTTTTTTCACAGTGCTGTACTAAAAGTCTGTTTTGTCTCATATAAGTCAGTGACCAATGCTTCCTTTAGATTATCATTTGTATGGAATAATGTTTTCCCACCATTTCACTCTCAACCTGCTGATGTCTTTATATCCAGAGTTACTTTCTTCTAGATAGTATATAATTGGATTTTTTCAAAAAATATTTTTAATGATTTAGAATAAAGAGACAGGGAGGGAGGGAGGAAGGGAGAGAGGGAGGAAGGGAGGGAGGGAGGGAGAGAGAGAGAGGGAGAGAGAGAGAGAGGGAGGGAGTGAGAGCGAATCTTCTATCCGCAGGTTTCCTCCCCAAATGGTACAACAACTAGGTCTGGCTCAGGTCAAAAACAGAAGCCAGGAATTCCATCCTGGTCTCCCACAGTGCTGGCAGGGAATCAAGGACTTGGGTCATCTTCTGATACCTTCCCAGGTACATTAGCAGGAAGGTGGATCTGATCAGTAACTGGGACTTGAACAGGCACTCTGATATGAGATGCTTGTGTTGCAACCAGTACCTTAACCAACTATGCCACAATAAAAGCCAGAGTTTTGATTTTTTAAAATCCAGTCACCTATTCTGTTTTTTGATTGAGGAGTTTAATACATTTACATTTACAGTAATTAATAATAGAGGAAGGTTAATATCACTGTTTTATTCATTACTTTATGATTGTCATATTTTTCTGTTTTCCTCTCTTTCTGCTATTTTTTGTGTAGTATGTTTTTTTTTGTAGTGACATGGTTTGATTCTTTCTCATTTTTCTTTGAATATATTCTGCAGCTATATTCTCTGTGGTAATCATCAGGATTCATAAAACATATCATAGTTAAATTGATAAAAATTTTTAATATTATATACAAACTGCTTTTTCTCTACATATTTCCTTTTTTTTTTTTTTTTTTTTTTTTTTTTTACAGGCAAAGTGGACAGTGAGAGAGAGAGACAGAGAGAAAGGTCTTCCTTTGCAGTTGATTCCTCCAATGGCCGCCGCGGCTGGCACACCGCGCTGATCCAAAGCCAGGATCCAGGCGCTTCTCCTGGTCTCCCATGGGGTGCAGGGCCTAAGGACTTGGGCCATCCTCCACTGCACTCCCGGGCCACAGCAGAGAGCTGGCCTAGAAGAGGAGCAACTGGGACAGAATCCGGCACCCTGACTGGGACTAGAACCCGGTGTGCCAGTGCCACAGGCGGAGGATTACCTAGTGAGCCGCGGCACCAGCCCAAAGATCTACTTTTAAACTGGATGACGAATGCAGTTCTAAAGTTGCTGCAGTGAACCGTTAGTCCTCTCCAGTTAGCTTTTGTTAAACTTCAATAGCCCTGAATTGTTTTTGCTCTTTAATATGATGAAAATAAAATATTGTAAGACTAGTTTGTAATATAAAGCATTCTAAAACTCTTTCACTTGGCCGGCGCCATGGCTCACTAGGCTAATCCTCCATCTTGCGGCACCGGCACCCCGGGGTTCTAGTCCCGGTCGGGGTGCCGGATTCTGTCCCGGTGCCCCACTTCCAGGCCAGCTCTCTGCTGTGGCCCGGGAGTACAGTGGAGGATGGCCCAAGTGCTTGGGCCCTGCACCCCATGGGAGACCAGGAGAAGCACCTGGCTTCTGCCTTCGGATCAGCGTGGTGCGCCGGCCGCAGTGCGCCAGCTGCGGCGGCCATTGAAGGGTGAACCAACGGCAAAAGGAAGACCTTTCTCTCTGTCTCTCTCACTGTCCACTCTGCCTTTCAAAAAAAAAAAAAAAAAAAAGAAAAGAAAAAAAAAGAATAAAACTCTTTCACTCTACAGAGAAGGGAGTAGACGAGAAACAAGTAAGAGAATACAAAGGAAGAAGTGGAAAAAGAAGAGGAAGAGAGGAAAAGATATCAAAAACTAACAACAACCACCACCATATGAATGGATATTAATAATGGAACAGGATGAAGTACAGGGGGACGGTGACTCTTCATCTTTCCCAGTAAGGAGTCGATGAAAACTGGGGATATAGAATATTATATAAATTTTTTTTTTCATTTTTTGATCCGAAGGCAGGAGCCAGGTGCTTCTCCTGGTCTCCCATGGGTTCAGGGCCCAAGGACTTGGGCCATCCTCCACTGCACTCCCGGGCCACAGCAGAGAGCTGGCCTGGAAGAGGGGCAACTGGGACCAAATCTGGTGCCCCGGTGGGACTAGAACCTGGTGTGCCGGTGCCACTAGTCAGAGGATTAGCCTATTGAGCCGCGGTGCCGGCATCATATTTCTCTTTTGTATTTTAATTTTTAATTTTTTTTTGCCATGACATAATTTTAATCCACTCTATATTTGCAGGCTTAATTCACCACCAACCATAATATTCAACAAGTAAACAGTAGGAAGACCAGAGTTCCACAGCAGTATAAACAAGGGCTAAAACACACATCATTGGAGATTCAAGATGGTGAGATAGGGAGGGAACTTACTGCTCTAGTCGAGGGGAACACACTTAAGAAAACAGTGGGGAGCATGCAGTCTCAGAGAAGAGTTAGGGTAAAACTGCAGTGGAAACTCCATGGAAGTTAGAGGGATGCTGTGTACCTACACGGAGGGTACAGATGTGCAGCAGGAGTCAGATACAACACAGGACCCCAGCAACTGAGAGCCTCAGCACCAGCTTTGGAGAGTGAGGTGAGACCAGAATGACACAGACTATGCCAGTGGCAATAAAGCTCTGGGAAGAGCCTGGTGTGAGTCCAGCCTGGAGCCCTGTGGGGGACAGTGTACCTGCTAAAGGAAAAAGGGGGCATGTTCCTCTCTCTCCCCAACCACCCAGCAATGGTGCACTGCAATTAGCTGAAACAGGCCAGGTGCCATTTTGGACATATGTACCAGCTTGTGTCCATGTGTCCACAACCAGCCGAGAGGACACATCTGAATCTGGATAGGAGGACTGACAGGGGGCTGGGTGCTCACAAAGAACTGTGAGGTGCCCCCAGATACCCAGCATGTCATAGGCTCTGGAGCTTTGGCTGAATGGGCATGCTACCAACAGGTTGCTGGCTCTGGAAGCATTTCTGCCTCTCTCTGGACCACATGGACTGGCAGGTCAGAGTGGATCCTCGGCATCCTGTGACTGTAGGAGCCCTGTGTGCTAGTACCGTGTGGGAGGGTGCAGGGAATGGATGGGTCTCTGGGCAGTCACTGTAGGCAGCTCCACATCCTCGGGGCTTCCTAACTGTCCGTGATGGATCATTGCTGTGGGATTTGCACTCACACTGAAGACTGCATGGATATTTTGTGTTGTCTAGCACTTGGCCATAGGTCACCTTGGAGGAGAAGAGGTGAGGGTGAGATTATGCCAACAGAGCTGGTTAAACTCTCCCCTCTGATTAACAAAAAGAGATTTACCACACCTAACTTGGGTGTTATCTTGTATACTCCCCTCACCACTGGATCCCTAAACAGCTCCCTCTGGTCATATCTACCGCATGCCACAGAGTATTCACTCAAAGAGTAGACACTCCACTAAGCCACAGGGGCATAATCCAAAGATAAAAGCCATCAGAGGGGAAAAAAAAACTAAGTATGCCCACAAACGCCTGAAATTAAGAGCAGAAGTTCACAAAACAAGAATAAAGAAGACAGCATTATACTCCCAAAGGTATATAACAACACTTCAATGCTAGAATGTGAATATGAAGATATTGAATAAATTCTGGAAATGGAATTCAAAATTAATCGTAGGATTCTGATGACTCAGAAGTCATCAGAAGCAAATCCATGAGTTAAAGAAATCTATACATGAAATTGATATTTTAAAGATAAATCAAAATAAAACATTAGAAACAGAGAATTTAATAGATCAAATAAATAATGCAGTGAAAAACCTTAACAACAGATTCAATGAGGCAGAAGTAAGAATATCCAAGTTAGAAGACAAATCTCTAGAAATTAAATTAAAAACAGTGTTGGAGATACAGGGGATACTATCAAACTACACAATATATGGGAGTTAGGAGTTCCTGAAGGCATGGAAATAGAGAATTATCAGAAGGTCTACTCATGGAAATTATTATAGAAACTTCCTTAATTTGGAGAAAGAAAGGGACATCCAATTACATGGAAGCTCAGAAAACTCCTAATAGAGATGACCAGAAAAGATCTTCACCACAACACATTGTAGTCAAACTTTCCACAGTAAAATATAAGGAAAAGATTCTAAAATGTGTATGAGAGAAACCCAAATTACTTTCAGATGATCTCCAATTAGACTCACAACTGACTTCTTATCAGAACCAATAAGGCTAGAAGAGAATGGTGAGATACAGTCTAAGTGTTGAGAGAAAAACTGTTAATGCCAAATACAGTACTCTGCAAAGTTCTCATTTGTGAATGAAGGTGAAATAAAGATATTCCCTAATAAAGAGAAATTGAAAGAATTTGTCACCATACAGCAAGAATTTGCTACACATAGAAGAAACACAAAAACTTGGTCATCACTATGAAAGAAGGTGAAGACAGAAAATACACCAGCAAAAGTACAAAGGAAATACAAAGTAAACAATAGGAATATTTATGGGAAAATGGAGGGGCCAAGTCATTACTTATCAATAGTAACCTTGAATGTAAATGGCCTCAACTCTCTGGTTAAAAGATTCATGCATAAAAAACAAGACCCATCTTTTTGCTGCCTATAAGAAACACATCTCACCAACAAAGATACTCACATATACTGAAAATGAACAGATGGAAAAAGATATTCCATGTTAACATAAACCAAAAGAAGAGCTGGTGTTCTTTCTCATTTCATCTGAAATGAGAAAAAACGGGCTTTGACACAAACACTGTTAAAAGAGACAAGGGCACTATGTAATGATTAAGGGATCACTTCAACAGGAAGATGTGACTTTATAAACACACATACACCTAATTACAAGGCACCTGACTATTTAAAAGAAATGTTAATGGATCTAAAGGGAGACATAGTAAAGGATTAACTTTACTATAATTAAGTAAACTAAAACTAGATCTTTATAAAAAGTATTGGGAATGGGGGAGTGGGGAGGAAGAAGGAAGGTAAGGTAGCATGGAAAGTTTCACTATGTGATTCCCGGCTGCTCCACTTCTGATCCAGCTCTCTGCTATGGCCTGGGAAAACAGTGGAAGGTGGCCCAAGCACTTGGGCCCCTGCACCCACATGGGAAACTGGAAGAAGCTCCTTGCTCCTGGCTTCGGATTGGCACAGCTCTGGTTGTTGCAGCAAATTGGGGAGTGAAACATTGGATGGAAGACCCCTCTCTCTCTCTCTCTGCTTCTCTAACTTTCTATTTTCAAATAAATAAATAAATCTTAAGGAAAAAAAAAGTATCACTATGTCCCTAGATCTGTATTTACAAAATACATGAAATTCGGTTTAACTTAAATAAAATTAAAAATTATTAAAACACAAAAAATTATCCTGTAAATATTCAAATATTTCATAGTAACCATTGTCATATTATGTTTTACAGATAAAGTAGAGGAATAAAATTACAAAAAAAAAAGTTTGTGATTTTGCTAGATTATCATTCATACATATTATGCCAAATTATCATTACAAAATGTTGTGCAAGATTGTCACAATATAAATGATAATTATGATAAAAAGGGAAATTTACCAACTTAAATACATGTATCAGAAGAAGAGTGTGCTGGATCAAATCTACCACTGTTAATTGAAAATTCAAAGATTCTATTTGGTCTAAATCTCAGAGATTTTTGTTGCTGATGTTATCATCACTTTGTTATCTTTCTAAGTCTACATGGAGGGAAATGTTCCTCCTCACCCTGGGAGAATCTGAGAGACATACATGTTTTGGAGGTAAAACAGTTCCTATCTTTACTGTTAATACTTGGTTTTGGTTTGGATATTTAATTTACATGTAATGTGTTAGTACAGAAAATTTTACTGGTGAAATGACAGAAACCAGTCTTGAAAGAAACATATTTCTCTACAGGGAAAAAAAAGCAAAATTCCCATAATTCATTCATGTAATAAGTATTTATTAAATACCTTTTAGGAGTCATATATTTTTCTAGACTATGGATACATTAGTGAACAAATCCTCATAAACAAATCCCTGCTCATCTGGCTGCTATATTTAGTAGAGGAAACAAGTTAAATAAAAAATGAAACAAAATATATAGTATATTAACTACTCAAAAATACTAGAGGGAGAAATGGGGAATTAAAGAAGATAGAAAAACTTGCTCAGGATCCCAATATTAGGCAAACTGGCCAGAGAAAGTATTTACAGAGGTCCTTTTGAAAAAGATGTTGAACAATGAGTGGGGAGCCAGGTTGTCAGTTGGAGAAGGTTGTAGACAATGTCAGAGAGGTTGTGAAAGGCCACATTGTAAACGGTCCTATCATTTTGTCTGGAATAGCCCAAGTTTAAGCTTGCTGTCCTGGTGTAGTTAATGACAGCCAGTCTCTGACAACTGGTAAGGCTCTGCCTTATAATGTTCTCCCTACTTTTTTGAGAAGACTTGGGCTTTAAGTAAAATGGGAAGCACCTGGAAGTACCATGATATGAGTTAGGTTTTAACTGGATCATTTGGACTTCTCTGTTGAGAAGAGGCTGGAGGGAACAGAAATGAATACAAAATATATTCAGAATCTGACCAACCCCTTTCACTACTTCTGTTGCTACCAGCCTGGTCCAAGTCACCACTACTTCTTACCTGGATTTCCATCAGAGCTTCCCAATGAATTCTTCTTGTTACATTTGGGTACTAGAGATATTTAAAGAAAAGCACCTTGATGAAACACATACTCTTCCTATTCAGCAAATATTCTAAACTTTTCTCTTTCATGTCTAGACAGTTTTAAAGAGAAAACCTATCAGATTTTTTTCTATTGAATAATTCAAATTGCATTGAAAGTGTTCAGTTTCATTCCAGGCATATCTTTTGATTTCATTATAATCAAAGTCCCTGTGTGGTGTCCTTTATAGAAATAATGGTGACTTGTACCTCAGTTCTCTGTTTTCTCAGACAGAAAGACAAAGGACCACAATTAGAAATCAGACTTGAATCTCAGCTCTACTCTATAAGTGACACTTGACTTTGATTTTCACAGAAACAACTCTAAGGTACTTTAGTCATGTACCTCTATCAGTGTCAGTAAACATTGTTAATTTCTTTTTCTTGAGCATGAATCTCTCAGTACTTTTGAACTGAAACAGAAAAACATATATTTACCCTTTAACTTCCTTTGCTAGGTCTCATAGGAACCAGATATCTGCAGCCAATAGTTCTCTTAGACACTAGCAACATTTCTGATAGAAAGTTTACAGTTATACAAATCCTTACGTTCAGAAACCTGAAGAGGACCATGTATTTCTCTATCAGAAAAGGCCTTGTATTAGACATTTGTACAGAGAAATCAAAAAACATTTCATTACATACACAACAGGTGCATTTCACGTCTTTGGGCTGTAACACAATTTACTGATATGTGGAGGAAAAAGTAGTGTCATTTTCATTTCATTGTCTACACATCCTTTTGGCAGAATATGTATTTACCCATTCCCCTGCTTTTTCTTTACTGGTGGCAGTGAGTTGAAAAAGAACATTTTGTATTGTCTCACTGTCTTCATTGGACTTCCTCGTTTCTCCTGGATTTACCCTTCTCCCATTTCCCATTGCAAGTTTCACCATAAAAATCTGTGTTTTAATATACTGTCTGCTAATTTGGGGGGGGTAAATGCTACTTTAAATATTCATCTGAACTACTATGTCATGTCTGATTGAAGGAACTGTATGTTGCAAGCATTCTATATGGCATAACTGAGCCATTCTCAGATTCACACTGTCATTGCTCAGTAGCCTATACTGGGCAATTGAGTCTGCTATAACCAGATACTTTCCTATGTGGTTCCTAGCTGTTGCTGTTTTCCAAAATAGATGGATAGTGCGTTTACCACTTGCATTGATTAAGGACACCTTATATGTTTTCCCATGTAGTAAAGGTATAGGGTTAATATTTTATTAGTGGTAATGGATTAGAATCATCATGATGGTTGCCAACAAATTCCTATAGGTCCCTTGACCATAGACATATTTTCTCAGCCTTAAATATCAATGGGTTTTTACCAATTTGAACACTTGAAAATATAGTGTTTGAAGTGCAGCTTTTCCCAGCTTGAGACATAAAACTTTCTATAATGAAAAAAATAAAATTCATACCCTGTTAATCTAATCTCATGTATTTAGTGAAGAAAATGGTAGTACTGTCATTTCAAGGGGAAACTACTCTTATTTAAAATTTTTATTTACATTTAATTACCTTACAAACACACTAAATCCTGTATCATGTCTAGAATTAATTTAAACCTTGGAAAGAACAACAGCATTTACCTTTTATCATCAAACCTTAAACTAGTGATTAATTTATTCTTATGTACTTCTATCAACTTGGACACTGATTCAATAAATGAAAGCAGTCATCGATTAGAACCAATTGGTCTTCAGGTAAGAAAAAATAACCTCTGGCTAAGTATTAGAAATACTGTCAAAGGAAGAACTCAGTTACATCACGTTTTAGTTCCACAAAATTCTGGATGAGGGTTGGTGATGGAAGCTATAGAGAAAACACTGTATGTTTGTATTTAGCATGAAGGAGTTAAAGCCTGTTAGCTACTCAGTCTTGCAGCCAGGGGGACACCCCCAGTTCTTTTCAAATGGGCTCTGGGTAAACAGAGTAATGACATTTGCTAGAAGGAGGAGAAATTTTTTCTGAACTACACTTAGGAAAATGTCCCTGGCTAAGGATTACCAAGGGTTAGTAGAACCCAAACATGGCTCCTGGAGAATGTCAAATAGTTTCTATGGCTCTCTGGAGATAGAGATGTATTATGTGGAGACTTCCTGCTGTGTGAATCACAGACCTCACTTAGAGACTTCCTCTGTCCAGGGATAGCAGAGCTGCCCAACGAGGTAAAGAAGAATGACGGTGTTGCCTTCAACACCATGGACACCTTCTACCCCTTGAAGTTTTTACAAAAGACTGATACCTGTAACTACCCAGTAAAGCTTGATATTGAGTAGGATCTCTCATGCAATATGATTTTGATGACTTGTTTATGTTAGCCCAAAATTAGTAGTTATTGTGATCTAAATCAGTGGTTCTCAAGCTATGCATAAACATTATCAATTGCAGATTCCTGGGCTCCTCACACAGAGAGTCTATTCAGGAGGTTTGGTTTTGAATACAGCATCTATTTTTTGACTTAGAAATGTATGTGTTACATAACGATTTGGAAATATCTCTAAGTCAATCTTATGTTGGCATAATTCTAATTCTACATCTTTCTATTGCATGGAAGAGATCTTTGGTAAATTATGGTTTACTCCATGAATTTCTTGCTTTTGCTTATTTTTAATGTGTTTGACTAACAAATGGAAGCTAGATGAGTGTTTGAAATACGAAAGGGAAAATGATCTCATTGTCTACTATAATATAGAAACATCTCATTGCTCTCCAAAAAAAGGTTTTAGAGAATTTAGTTACACAGAATTTTAAACGACTTTTTCCAAATCACTTGATTTTTTTTTGTAACATGTCTAATGAATTATAACTTACCTTTAGAATCAGAATATTGACCCATTTATTCCATGTGGTATATAGAGCACATTTTAAAGGTGCATGTTTGATTTATTTCTTTTATTCATAGCCTTAATGAAGCTCACTGTTTACTCTTAGTGATGATGATGAAACTAGGTTCAAAGAGAAGAAAGTACTCTGTAAGGTCAAAGGATTGGGGCCGGGGAGTTCCTCAAGTAAGAGTGGAGGAAGAAGCATCTTGCAAGTCTTCTATAAAGACACGTTATTGCCTCAGAGAAACACTAAATTACAAGCCCACCTTCTAAAAGAGGCATGTAATCCTGATGGCTAATGCTACCTAGTATAAGTCAGACTACAGAAGCGATGGAGTCTTTCAAACATACAATTTTCTGGCCACATCCTGGTTTTTTAGGTTCCAGTTTTTAAAGTCTCTGTCTCAGCAAATTGTATTTTTTTCCACTCTCTTGTCTCCTCTAGCCTTAACCCTTCTACCCTTTAACATCAAAAACACAGACTCCAAATGAGTGATTAGTAAAGAAGGAAAGTTACATTTAGCCAAGTATTGAAAAATTTAGAGTTTTAAACTGTATTTAGCCCAAGCAAATCCCAACATCTTGGTTCAAATTAAAAAAAAAATACATACAACTCCTTGGTTGTCAGCTGGTTTTTACAAAACATCATCATGATGAATTAAGAGTAAATGAATGAGAACCATATGGAAAAATTTCCTTTGATATATACCCAGGATTAAAAAGTTTAAGAAAAATTGCTCTTGGCAATATAGTTTTGTATTTTTTGCTGCAATGAAAATGTCTGAAAAACAGTCTGAGAGTTTTGTTTAATCCACATAGCCAAGTACCAAGTTTTCCCATCCACAGGGCTAAGGCAACGATGGTGACCCCTCAGGAAGGTGAAGGGAATGGACTCACTTGAGGAAAACGTCAGAGAAATTATCTCCTTGCTCCTTTTGGGAAGCCATCAAACAAGAGTTCACCCCAGAGTTCAGACAACACATCTGGCCTGCTAGTGTGCAGCATAAATAGCACAGAAGTTAAGGGTACGGGTTCTAGCTCAGTGTTTCCCAACCTTTTCTGTATTATTTCTCTCCTAGGAAGCCTCTTCAGACAGTCCCCCAAGCCCTCTGCAGGAAATCTTCCTCTACAAATATACTGTGTATCTGTTTATGTTTCGCTGTGTGTGTGCGCGTGTGAATCTTGTTTTAAGGAGGTCAAGAAAATTCTCTCTCTCTCTCTCTCTATATATATGTATATATATATTTCATAATTAAAGAGTAGGATTTTCTCGCCCTCCCTAGAACCAAATTTTCCTCTCTTGAGGGTGAAATGGTATACGTGGACAATCAGTATGCTAGAGCAGTGGTTTCCACTCAGGAGCGTTTTTATTCTGCACCAGTAAGTTGGCAATTCCTGAAGGTAGTTTTGAAGGTCATAACTGCAACAAGAGGGAAAGGAGGGATGCTGCTGGTTGCTAGAGTAGAGGCCAGTGATGCTGGCAAACATTATAGGGGCAGACCCAGCAATAAGATATAATTTGGTCTAAAATGTAGACGGTGGGGTGGGAAATTTCACTGTAGAGAGAGACTGCTTGAGTTTGAATCTTAGATATATCTCCTACTCAGGGATACCCTGTGGTTTGTGTCTATAAAATGGAAGTTACACTGGTATTGAGTGTATAAGGTGAGAAAATCAAATGAATTAATACATACAAAACACCTGGAACAGTGCCTGACATATGGAGAATGCGCAATAAAAATGAACTGTTATTTTAAATCACATGGTTTCTTACATCAAGTTGAAAAAGTATATAAACATCACAAGATCCTTCTTGAAATTTGTATGTCTCTATTCATGTCATTGAAGCACATATAGTAGTTTATCCATGTTCAAGCTTAACTTCAGAATACCTTAAAAAATTTTTTTCTGAGAGACAGAAAAAGAGAGAGAGAGAGAGAGAGAGAGAGAGGGAGAGAGAGGAGGGAGAATGAATCTGTCCTATCTGCTCGTTCAGTCCTCAACTGTACAGAACTGGGGCTGGTCCGTGCCTGGGGCCAGGGACTGAGATCTCAATGCAGGTCTCTGACACAGGTTGCAGGAACACAATTACTTGAGCCATCACTGCTGCCTCCCAGGGTCTTCATTGGTGGGAAATTGGAGTGAGGAGCCAGAGCTGTGAATTGAACTTAGGCAATCAGATATGGGCTACAGTCATCTAAGCCACTAAATTAAATGCAATCTCCCCAGAATGCACTTTTGTAGTGGCTAACAAGCTATTAGATTCGGCAGATTAGTGATTAGATGAGCAAATATAATGAGAAAGAATCAAGGATGCTACTGCAGACAAATGTATTCCATTACACTGCGAAAAAGACTTGAATGTAAGAGGCTGAGATGTATCTTTTGGGGGCTTCACTAGCTAATCAGGAAGCACCACTCTGACAGTCGACATATCCTGGTGGCAGATCAAGAAATGCTGTTCTAAATGAGAATGTTTGGGTTCATAGCATAGTGAAACATAAACTAGTGATCCGAGTACTTACATTATAAATATCTTTACCAAATAATAGCTGAAGCCCCGGGTTTCCTGCTATTTACTTCTTATTAGAACACCAGTGTTTGCATAGACAATGCAGATGATTTGAGTTAAGTGATCTTTCGGGATGTAAAAGAAAATATGGCTTGCTGCAAAAATCGAGATCATCCTATTTTCTCTCCCTTTCAGTTTATAATAAGAAGCAAGAACGAAAGAATATGAGGGACAATCCATTTGCTTTCATTCCTTCAACAAGCCCACGACTTGACATTTCCTAAACTGAGCTGCTTTTCCAGGTCATCAGTTTAATTCTGCACCGTTTCCCAGTCTTTAATGTGTATTACAGAATTATGCTAAAATCATTCATGGAGACTCTTATTTCTAGGGATTCTGTTTTTTGTTTTTTTCTCATTTTCTGCTGTCTTCTGCAATCTCAACAAAATATTCACACGAAGAAAAAGTGGGGAAGGGAGAGGGAGAGAGGGATGGTGAGAGCGAGAAAGGGAGATGGAGAGGGGGAGAGGGAGGGACGAAGGGAGAGAGAGAGATGACTATAAAAATGTAGATGATGACAGACATAGCCAGAATTAGAAGGTATGGTCTTTAGAGAAAACTGCCTGAACTGGGATTCTGGAATTGCCACCTGCTAGTTCTGCGCTTGCTGTCTGGTTAAATGACCCAACATCTTAGAAGCACAGGCTTGAGCGCTGTGTCTGGGGCACAGACATGTTCAAGATACAAGTTAGCTATTGGTCATTTGCTTACCATGGCTGCAACTGAATCACCACTTTAGTGAATTCAAAAGTTCAACGCTTGAGTAGATTAAAGAAACAAGACAAATATCTTTCCTTAAAAATACTACCTTCCCATTGTTATACTGATAACATGTCTCCTTTTGTGTTGCAGAGGATTTCTTACTATGTTAATTTTTGAAAAATGATATGCTTCAGCAGCAAAGAAAATCAATTCCATGCAGAAACAAGGCAACAAACCAATTCTTCAATGCTACAAAAAAGCATCCACATATGTTTTTCAATGGCTGACTTAGTTTTACAAAGTCTCTGGTGGCAATGTGTCCTTCAAATGTCTCTTTCTCTTGTAAGTGTAAAGTTTCTCTCTTTGGGCTCTGTTGGCTCCCAGCCGTCTTTTGTGTTACTGCTTCCCTGAGAGCATAGGAAGGGAAGTCAAAGGCGATGGGAAGGGCATGGCTCTTCTCTGTCTAGGGGATATATTTGTAAAAAAGACTCTTCTAATATCACTGCTATAAAAGTTCTGCCTTCTCTTCTTGCTACAATTTCTGCTCTAGAATCATAACATTGTTGTATAAAACTTCTAGAAATGCCTAGACATGAATAGATCATTTTATTGGATTCAGAGCAGAGTGGTTTGAAGGTTATTTTTCTTTCCACTTCCAGGAAGTTCAGCGTGGGAGGACTTGAGCACCACACTGGCCCTTGTGTTTCACTCAGGCCTCTTTTAAAACAGTACATTCTGGGGGGCTGGGCTGTAGAGGCAGGAGCTCCTTTAAAGCCTGCGGGCTTATGCCTCAGGCAGTCCGATTCCTTACCAGTGTCTGAGAAGCACTTGATTCCTGGAAACGCATCCATCACCATTCATGAACTGGAGCTCTGCCTCACTTACTAGTAACAGCATGATCTGGGGAACATTATCTAAGCTCTTTGTACCACAACCTTCCCTGCATGCTTATGAAAAACAAGAGGGGAGAAGGAAAGAATACGGATATTACCGGGGCCAGCGCTGTGCTGTAGCGGGTTAACGCCCTGGCCTGAAGATCTGGCTGCTCCACTTCCAATCCAGCTCTCTGCTATGGCCTGGGAAAGCAGTAGAAGATGGCCCAAGTCCTTGGACACCTGCACCCAGATGAGGCTCCTGGCTCCTGGCTTCGGATTGGCACAGCTCCGGCCGTTGCGGCCAACTGGGGAGTGAACCATTGGATAGAAGACCTCTCTCTCTGCCTCTCCTCTCTCTGTGTAACTCTGCCTTTCAAATAAATAAATAAATCTTTAAAGAAAAAAAGAATATGGATATAACCAAGGCTTATCTCATAAGGTCATTATGAGAATCAAAATGGCATAAAGAGAAGTAAATTACAATTCTTATGCAAATAGCGTACAAGATTAATATTAAGAGAATTCCAAACAAACTTTTTTTTATTTCTTTAATTTATTTAACTTAACATATCTCTTTTTTATTTTTAAGGATTTTATCTATTTATTTGACAGAATTACAGTCAGTGAGAGACACACAGAGGTCTTCTTTCTGTTGGCCCAAATGGCCGCAACAGCCAGCCCTGCGTCAATCTGAAGCCAGGAGCCAGGTGCTTCCTCCTGGTCTCCCATGCAGGTGCAGGGGCCCAAGCACTTGGGCCATCTTCCACTGCCTTCCCAGGACATGGCAGAGAGCTGGACTGGAAGAGGGGCAACCGGGACTAGAACCAGCGCTCATACGGGATGCCAGCGCCCATATGGGATGCCAGCGCCGCAGGTGGAGGATTAACCTAGTGTGTCACAGCACCGGCCCAACTTAACATATCTCTTGACCCTTTCAGAATGATAGTTCTTGGTAGGCCCACATTTGATATTGTGTCAGAAATCACAGACAACTGTGTATAAACTGAATAAATCCTGATTTATTTATCATATCCTGGGCATAAGATCTCCATAATGATTCTTTCTATAATCCAGCTAACAAAAGTAGGGGTAAACAGTGAAATATTTAAGATCATGATTGCAATCATTTTACAAGTGAAGAAATGGAAGAAGATACTGATCAAACAATTTACTGAAGTTATTCTTTCAATAATTGATCTTAAATTTGCCTTTTGCTCACATCAATAAAATATTAACTCTTTTCGTTGCTTCTATATTGCTGTTTTATTTTTAGGTTAAATGTGTGGGACATAACATTTCATTCAAAGAATATGGGAGTTCAAAGGCAAAGGGGGACATTTCACAGCTAAGAAGTTTAGGTTAACAGAACTATTCTTGAGCACGTGAAAGGAGGATATGTGCCAAAATTTTAGAAATGTCAGATCATTCTTTCATTTAGCTACTCAAAAATAAGAGTTGACAGCTGAGCCTGAAAAACATAGTGTCTGTTACTCAGACACTTACTTGGAATATGTCCGTTAATTTCAGTGTGGGTGGAAAGAGAATTCTGTTTATTTGAAAGTGTAATATAGATGGAATGTAAACAATGCCAAGGCTATGGTTTCCAAACTTGTGTATTCTGCAGATGTATTCTGAGCAGGTTTTATGTGCCAGGCTTTATGCTGCTAGCAGTGAGGATTTTTTAAATTTAATAAATGATCATTGTCTGTGGTTGAAAAGATTAGGCAAAAATATGGAATCCACAAATTGCAAATATTTGACCAAGTGTCAGATGAAAGGGAGATAATAAGTGCTATGGGAAGTCAGATGCTGAGAGATGAAGATACTGAAGAAGCTAAAAAAGCATTTAATTAACAGAATTTGAGCAGGACTTTTAAGGAATCGATGGCATTTGACTTTTTTTTCTTTTTTAAGAGGTCTTCCATCCACTGGTTCACTCCGCAAATGGCTACAAAGGTCGAGACTGGGCCAGACCAAAGCTAGGAACCAGGAGCTTCTTCTGGGTCTCTCACGTGGGTGCAGGGGACCAAGCACTTGGGCTTTCTCTGCTGCTTTCTGAGGCCACTGGCAGGGAGCTGGATTGGAAGTGGAACATACAGGTCTCAACTTGTGCTCCTATGGAATGCCAGCACTGCAGGTAGCAGCTTAACCCATTAAGGCACAATGCCAACCCTGAATGGCATTTGAATAAATGAGGGAAAAGTGTAAGAATGCCAGGAAGTGCTGGTGTCAGGTTGGGGTAATTGGTATCAAGATGGAGGAGGAGACAGTTCTAAAGGCAGGTGCAGATGTGATGGCAATAGCTCTTCATTTGATTAGGTACATGGTAGAACCCCCTCTCCTTCCTGTGAAGTCCAACATTAAAGGCTGTGTTAATAATATTAATTCACATTGGAACCATTGCACAATTTATTAGTCAGAAGAGACTAGTAAGATAATTCAATAATCCTGGAATATAGTAATGAGGATTTGAAATTGGACAGTGGAAGAGAAAATTATAAGAAGTATAATATAAAATTACCAAATAAAACTCATCTAATACTATCAGCAACACCATAATGCCACTATTGTCATTGAAAAGAGCAAGCCTATAGTCTTTTTCAAAGTATCAAATAATATGCAAAAAAACTACCATTTCCTTCAAGATGTCAGCTATTTGAGAAATTTTCACATTGTATGACTCCTACCTTCTAGACTCAAATTTTTCTCTCAAAATGGGTCAAATTATCAGAAAAGTGAACCAACTCAATTCTCACTGCTACTAAGAAGATATATTATTGCTCTTCCCAGCAGTACAGAGCTATTTCATCTATTTAGATTCAAGAAATGTTCTGCTTCCTAATAGTGACAGATACTTTACCCCCTCCCCACTAATGGCTTGGCATATCCTATCTCACTAAGACCTTACACACATATTTACTATATATTATTCAATGACCATTTTACAGATGAGGTCATTGAGGCCTAGAGAAAAACTTTCCTGAGTACACAGTCAGCAAGGAGATCATTAAGGCTTATAACACAGGTCTGCCTGGCTTCTTGCATGCATTTTCTTAACTAGGACACACTACTATTTTCCATGACCCTCCAATCATGATTGCCTTTTGCATCCTATGACTTAGGAACAATATCACATTATGCTTTCTAGCATGAGTCCCACAACTACCTGCATGAAATACGCATTATTTTCCTTTTACAGATGAGAAAAAGCAAGCTGAAACACATGAATGGATCATTAAAAAATGTTGTTTCAGGAAGTTATTCTGGACCACTCTAGAGTCATTTCACTCCATGTTGCTTCCATTTTTTAGTATCTTTCTACATCAGAACTATGTGAGTCAGTCCAAAAAAAAATGTAGGGTACCAGTGATTTTTGGTTTTATATTTTGATAATTAGAATATCAAATGGTAACAATGCTTGGCACATAAGCTAAAAGAGAATTATACCCCTTTTTTCTGTTTAACTAATGTAACCTTTTCCTGACATATGCTAGGGATGCTCTGAGAAACCTAGGAATTAAAAAGTGAGTATGCATACCTGAAACCATACCAGTTTGTCTCCTGTTTATGATTAAATGCAGAAAAGACACTTTAACTGATTTATAAAGTAACTAATAAAAACACTAACACCACCATCTATAGATCAAAGGATAACACGCGTGGGGGCATGACGTGCTTAAATATTTCCTCCCCAAGACCTGTTTGGAAGATTCCCTTGTTTTTCTTATTGGATGGAGGTACAGTTTCCTTGACAACCAAATTTTGAACATACTGCTATACCTCAGTGTTCTACAGCTTGCTTTAAAAGTCAGAGTGTGATATTCTTACTTAGTAGTGATTGCACAATTTATATATGATATCTACAAGATACTACAGAGAAGACATTAGGTAACTAAGATAAAGGAGATTGTAAAGACCGAGGTATCTGAAACCATAAAAGGCTTTTAAGTTTATAGTTATTACTTAAGGACTTACCATCTCTTTGTAATTATCTATTTATGCTTGCTTGTTCATTAACCAGAAACAGGTAATTCTGGGTTTATACTGACACTTATCTAAAACTAGAAATAGGAGAGTAACAACTAGTTTATGGCAGTTGTTCGGTCAGTTACCAGGAATAATTCCAGATTGCTCAAGATGACTCTGAGAATCCATGTGAAGTCTCCCTGCCAAGCTTGCTTTTCCGGAGGACTTTCAACACCCCAGGGAACTCCTGTGCAGCACGGGAGAAAGTGACGTAAATGCGATTGGGTTTGGCAGAGCTTTTCGAATAAGTTGTTCAATTTCTAGAAATAGTGGGAAGTCTGTCTAGCCTGTAGGCACTTGTCCAGAAGCATCATATTCAGGTTCATTTTTCTTCAGGGGAGTAAGACTATGTATTTTTTACTACCTTTTGCTCTTGCATATATATAAAAAATCACAGCTTAATCTTTGTATCCTCAAGTGCGCCCTTTAAAATAGTGCTATGTTTTTAAATTACTTTGGCCCATGCTTTGTCTTTCAAATGCACACTTTTAGGGAAGTGTCCTGGAACAGGTATTCCTTATTTGGTTATGAGCCTATCTGCAAACTTTTATATATAGATGGTTGTAAGCATTTTTTAAGGGAGTTTCAATTATTTGATAAAGTTCTAAATGTGCTGAAAATTCAGACAAATGTTAACATCTGCTTCCTTCCACAATTCACTGCCTGACTTTGCAACTTTCCTTCTTTCTCTGATACAGTTCTGTCCTCTCAATTCTCAGCATCCCCCTTCTCTGATGCCATTCTAAATGTTCCCTTATATTTCCTGCTTAGATCAGATTTTTTAATGTGTATAGATTTACCATCACATTTTCTTTTCTTTTCTCTATCAACTGAACTCATAATTTGGGTAATTTGTCAGAATTAGCTCATCATGTAATAATTCAAAGCCAAACGTGGAGGAGATACCACAAGTTTTAGAGTTTTGAGAAGACATTTCAGAGTTTCCTTTTGAGGACAATTAGTATCCAAAAATGTTTGACCATACAAGCTCTGATAAATACTTGGATAATTTGAAATTAGTTTAATGCAAAGGGTTCCCTTACATTATGTAAAATGTTCACTTTACACAGCTTGTAAGATAACGAGTGCAGATAGTTCTAGATGGTGGTAGAGCTAAATGCTCAGCAAAACAAGATATCCTTCACATTCTTGCAGCCACACAATTTGCTAAACAACAGAGTGGGAGGGACGATGAAACTATTAAATCCTCAAGTTTAATGGAGCTCCAGAGCCCACTCATTGAGACAGAAGATCATGGGGCATGTTGTAGAAAAGAATGCTATTCATAAACATACAAGTGCCTTGAGGATTGATTTTTTCTATGAGCAACCCCCTTCTCCCTTTCCTGGTTCCTTTGAGAGAATCAGATAGAAAAGATGTGCACCGAGGAATACTCATTCTGAAAGGAGATGTTAATTGATGTCTTAGATGTGTGCTATTTTCATTGTTTCCTGATCTATACTTTTAGTGAATATGTCACTACTGTCTTTACTCAGTGAGAAGATGAATTGGATTATATCTTGTTTTTTTTTTATCTTTTATTTAATGAATATAAATTTCCAAAGTACGACTCATGGGTTACAATGGCTTCCCCCCCCCATACCGTCCCTCCCACCCACAACCCTCCCCTTTCCCACTCCCTCGCCCCTTCCATTCACATCAAGATTCATTTTCGATTATCTTAATATACAGAAGATCAGCTTAGTATACCTTAAGTAAGTATTTCAACAGTTTGCTCCCACATAGAAACATAAAGTGAAAAATAATAGATGATTTTTTTTTAAATGATGATGAAATCAGATCAGACCTATTGTCATGTTTAATCCCAGTGAGAGTCAAGTTGGGAATTGAAAATTTCTTTCTTTCTTTCTTTTTTTTTTTTTTTTTACAGAAGATCAGTTTAGTGTACATTAAGTAAAGATTTCAGTCGTTTGCACCCCCATAGAAACACAAAGTGAAATATACTGTTTGAGTACTCGTTATAGCATTAAGCCTCAGTGTACAGCACGTTAAGGACAGAGATCCTACATGAGGAGTAAGTGCACAGTGACTCCTGTTGTTGACTTTACCAATTGACACTCCTGTTTATGGCATCAGTAATCTCCCTATGCACCAGTTATGAGTTTCCAAGGCTATGGAAGCCCCTTGAGTTCTCCGACTCTTATCTTGTTTAGACACGGTCATAGTCAAAGTGGAGGTTCTCTCCTCCCTTCAGAGAAAGGCACCTCCCTCTTTGAAGACCTGTTCTTTCCACTGGGATCTCACTCACAGAGATCTTTTTGCCAGAGTGTCTTGGCTTTCCATGCCTGAAATACTCTCATGGGCTTTTCAGCCAGATCCGAGTGCCTTTAGGGCTGATTCTGAGGCCAGAGTGCTATTTAGGACATCCGCCATTCTATGAGTCTGCTGAGTATCTCACTTCCCATGTTGGATCACTCTCCCCTTTATTTATTCTATCGGTTGGTGTTAGCAGATACTAGACTTGTTTATGTGCTCCCTTTGACTCTTAGTCCTTTCATTATGATCAATTGTGAACTGAAATTGATCACTTGGAGTAGTGAGATGGCATTGGCACATGCCACCTTGATGGGATTGAATTGGAATCCCCTGGTATGTTTCCAACTCTACCAATTGGGGCAAGTCAGCCCGAGCATGTCCCAAATTATACATCTCTTCCCTCTCTTATTCCCACTCTTATGTTTAACAGGGATCACATTTCAGTTAATTTTCAACACTTAAGAATAACTGTGTGATAATTACAGAATTAAACCAGTCATATTAAGTAGAACAGACAAAAAAAAATACTATGAGGGATAATGTATTAAGTTGTCCATTAGCAGTCAGGGCTATGCTGATCAAGTCACCATTTCTCATAGTGTCCATTTCACTTCAGGAGGTTTCCTTTTTGGTGTTGAGTCAGTTGTCACCGATCAGGGAGAACATATGGTATTTGTCCCTTTGGGACTGGCTTACTTCACTCAGCATGATGTGTTCCAGATTCCTCCATTTTGTTGCAAATGACTGGATTTCGTTGTTTCTTACTGCGGTATAGTACTCTAAAGAGTACATATCCCATAATTTCTTTATCCAGTCTACCGTTGATGGGCATTTAGGTTGGTTCCAGGTCTTGGCTATTGTGAATTGTGCTGCAATAAACATTAGGGTGCAGACCGCTTTTTTGTTTATCAATTTAAACTCCTTTGGGTAAATTCCAAGGAGTGGGATGGCTGGGTCGAATGGTAGGGTTATATTCAGGTTTCTGAGGAATCTCCAGACTGATTTCCATAGTGGCTTGACCAGTTTGCATTCCCACCAACAGTGGGTTAGTGTCCCTTTTTCCCCACATCCTCGCCAGCATCTGTTGTTGGTAGATTTCTGTATGTGAGCCATTCTAACCGGGGTTTGGTGAAACCTCATTGTGGTTTTGATTTGCATTTCCCTGATTGCTAGTGACCTTGAACATTTTTTCATGTGCCTGTTGGCCATTTGGATTTCCTCTTTTGAAAAATGTCTATTGAAGTCCTTGGCCCATCTCTTAAGTGGGTTGTTGGTTTTGTTTTTGTGGAGTTTCTTGATCTCTTTGTAGATTCTGGTTATTAACCCTTTATCTGTTGCATAGTTTGCAAATATTTTTTCCCATTCTGTCGGTTGTCTCTTCACTCTCCTGACTGTTTCTTTTGCAGTACAGAAACTTCTCAATTTGATGCAATCCCAATAGTTGATTTTGGCTTTGACTGTCTGTGCCTCCCGGGTCTTTTCCAGAAATTCTTTGCCTGTGCCAATATCTTGAAGGGTTTCTCCAATGTTCTCTAATAACTTAATGGTGTCAGGACGAAGATTTAGGTCTTTAATCCACGTTGAGTGGATTTTTGTGTAAGGTGTAAGGTAGGGGTCTTGCTTCATGATTCTGCACGTGGAAATCCAGTTTTCCCAGCACCATTTATTGAATAGACTGTCCTTGCTCCAGGAATTAGTTTTAGATCCTTGATCAAATATAAGTTGGCTGTAGATGTTTGGGTTGATTTCTGGTGTTTCAATTCTGTTCCATTGGTCTATCCATCTGTTTCTGTACCAGTACCATGCTGTTTTGATTACAACTGCCCTGTAGTATGTCCTGAAGTCTGGTATTGTGATGCCTCCGGCTTTGTTTTTGTTGTACAAGATTGCTTTAGCTATTCGAGGTCTCTTGTGCCTCCATATGAATTTCAGCATCATTTTTTCTAGATCTGCGAAGAATGTCTTTGGTATCTTGATTGGGATTGCATTGAATCTATAAATTGCTTTTGGGAGAATGGACATTTTGATGATGTTGATTCTTCCAATCCATGAGCATGGAAGATTTTTCCATTTTTTGGTATCCTCTTCTATTTCTTTCTTTAAGGTTTTGTAATTTTCATCGTAGAGATCTTTAACGTCCTTGGTTAAGTTTATTCCAAGGTATTTGATTGTTTTTGTAGCTATTGTGAATGGGATTGACCTTAGCAGCTCTTTCTCAGTCATGGCATTGCTTGTGTATACAAAGGCTGTTGATTTTTGTGCATTGATTTTATATCCTGCCACTTTGCCAAACTCCTCTATGAGTTCCAATAGTCTCTTAGTAGAGTTCTTCGGATCCTCTAAGTACAGAATCATATCGTCTGCAAAGAGGGATAGTTTGACTTCTTCCTTCTTGATTTGTATTCCTTTGATTTCTTTTTCTTGTCTGATGGCTCTGGCTAAAACTTCCAGAACTATGTTAAATAGCAGTGGTGAGAGTGGGCATCCCTGACTGGTGCCAGATTTCAGTGGAAATGCTTCCAACTTTTCCCCATTCAATAGGATGCTGGCTGTGGGTTTTTTATAAATTGCTTTGATTATATTGAGGAATGTTCCTTCTATACCCAATTTGCTTAGAGTTTTCATCATGAAAGGGTGTTGAATTTTATCAAATGCTTTCTCTGCATCAATTGAGATAACCATATGGTTTTTCTTCTGCAGTCTGTTAATGTGGTGAATCACATTGATTGATTTGCGAATGTTGAACCATCCCTGCATACCAGGGATGAATCCCACTTGGTCTGGGTGGATGATTTTCCTGATGTGTTGTTGTATTCTATTGGCCAGAATTTTATTGAGGATTTTTGCGTCTATGTTCATCAGGGATATTGGTCTGTAATTTTCTTTCAGTGCTGCATCTTTCTCTGGCTTAGGGATTAAGGTGATGCTGGCTTCATAGAAAGAATTTGGGAGGATTCCCTCTTTTTCGATTGTTCTGAATAGTTTGAGAAGAAATGGAGTTAGTTCTTCTTTAAATGTCTGGTAGAATTCAGCAGTGAATCCATCTGGTCCTGGGCTTTTCTTTGTTGGGAGGGCCTTTATTACTGTTTCAATTTCTGTTTCAGTTATGGGTCTATTTAGGTTTTCGATGTCTTCCTGGTTCAATTTAGGTAGGTTGCATGTGTCCAGGAATCTATCCATTTCTGATAGGTTTTCTTGTTTGCTGGCGTACAGGTCCTTGTAGTAATTTCTGATGATTCTTTTTATTTCTGTGGTGTCTGTTGTTACGTTTCCTTTTTCATCTCTGATTTTATTGATTTGGGTCTTTTCTCTTCTTTTTTTAGTTAGTTGGGCCAATGGGGTGTCAATTTTGTTTATTTTTTCAAAAAACCAGCTTCTCGCTTGGCTGATTTTTTGTAATGTTTTTTTGGATTCAATCCTATTAATTTCTTCTCTGGTTTTAATTATTTCTCTTCTCCTACTAGATTTGGGTTTGGTTTGCTGCAGTTTTTCTAGGTCCTTGAGGTGCGCTGAAAGCTCATTTATTTGGTACCTTTCCAATTTCTTGGTATAGGCACCTATTGCTATAAATTTGCCTCTCAATACTGCTTTTGCTGTATCCCATAAGTTTTGATATGTTGTGTTATTGTCTTCATTTACTTCCAGAAAGTTTTTGATTTCTCTTTTGATTTCTTGAATGACCCAGTGTTCATTCAGGAGCATGTTGTTCAGTCTCCATGTGTTTGCATACTTTCTGGGGTTTCCTGAGTTGCTAATTTCCAGCTTCATCCCGCTGTGGTCTGAGAAGCTGCATGGTATGATTCTAATTCTTTTAAATTTGCTGAGACTTGCTTTATGGCCTAGTATGTGGTCAATCCTAGAGAAGGTTCCATGCGCTGCTGAGAAGAATGTGAAGTCTGTAGATGTAGGGTTGAAAGTTCTGTAGATATCTGTTAGATCCATTTGGGCAATAGTGTCAATTAAATCTGCTGTTTCCTTGTTGATCTTCTGTCCGGATGATCTGTCTATTTCTGAGAGTGGAGTATTGAAGTCCCCCAGTACTATTGTATTGGAATCTAAATCTCCCTTTAAGTCCCTTAACATATCTTTTAAATAGACCGGTGCCCTGTAATTAGGTGCATATACATTTATAATAGTTACATCTTCCTGTTGAATTGAACCCTTAAGCATTATATAGTGTCCCTCTTTGTCTCTCTTAACAGTTTTTGTATTAAAGTTTATTTTGTCTGATATTAATATGGCTACACCTGCTTTTTTTTGGTTTCTGTTGGCATGGAATATCTTTTTCCAACCTTTCACTTTCAGTCTGCATGCCTCTTTGTTAGAGAGATGTGTTTCTTGTAGGCAACAAATAGTTGGGTTGTGTTCTGTGAGCCAGTCAGCTAAACGGTGTCTTTTAACTGAAGAATTCAGACCATTAATGTTCAATGTGACTATTGATACGTAGTGACTTTGCCCTGCCATTTTCCCGGAAATATTTTCTAGTATATGCTTTGAGCTTCCCATGCTCTTTTACTGGTAGGTGTTCTTCCTTTCCCTTCTTTCATATTGATGGCCGTGTTTCTGTGTTTCTGAGTGTAGCACATCTTTAAGTATCTTTTGCAGGGCCGGACGAGTGGCCACAAAGTCTTTCAATTTCTGTTTGCTATGAAAGGTCTTTATTTCACCTTCATTCACAAATGAGAGCTTGGCAGGATATAATATTTTGGGCTGGCAATTTTTCTCTCTTAGCACCTGTGCTATGTCTCGCCATTCCCTCCTAGCTTGTAGGGTTTCTGATGAGAAGTCAGCTGTGAGTCTGATTGGAGATCCTCTGAGAGTAATCTGACGTTTCTCTCTTGCACATTTTAGGATCTTTTCTTTATGTTTCACTGTGGTAAGTTTAATTACCACGTGTCGTGGTGAGGATCTCTTTTGGTCATGTTTATTGGGGGTTCTATGAGCTTCCTGTACTAGGATATCTCTGTCCTTCTCCAAACCTGGAAAGTTCTCTGCTAGTATCTCACTAAAAAGGCCTTCCAATCCTTTCTCTCTCTCCATGCCTTCAGGAACTCCTAGAACTCGAATGTTGGTTTTTTTAATAGTATCCTGTAGATTCCCAACAATATTTTTTAGGTTTCTAATTTCCTCTTCTTTTCTTTGGTTTGACTGTATGTTTTCCTGTGCTCTATCTTCTAAGTCCGATATTCTCTCTTCTGCTTCACCCATTCTGTTTTTAAGGCTTTCTAATGTGTTTGTCATTTGATCTATTGAGCTCTTCATTTCATTTTGATTTCTCTTCACTATAACACTTTCCTGTTCTACTAGTTTCTGAGTTTCATTTTGACTCTTCCTTAAAATTTCGTTTTCACGAAAGAGATTTTCAATCTTGTCCATTAAGGATTTCTGTAGTTCAAGGATTTGCTTTTGAAAACTTCTAAATGTTCTTATCATAAATTTTTTGAAATCCGTATCTTGCATTTCTTCTATCTCATCATCTTCATACTCTTGGCTTGGGGTGTTTTGCTTATTTGGAGGCATCATAGTGTCATCGTTGATCTTGCTCCCTCTATTTCTGTGTTTGTTACTCGGCATAGTTAATTCTTCTTGTGTCACTGTGCGTTTTTTTTTTCTTTTTTTTTTTTTTTTTATTTATACTGTGTCCGTGTTAAGTGGACTGCCTGCTGTTGGAGGAGCCTTGGAGGCTTGAGATGGGTGCGGCCTGAGAGCTCTGCCTGGTTCTTCCAGGTTAAGGGTGTGCAAAGGTGACACCCTCAGGTTATGCGTGGTAAATCTCTCTCTTTTTATTTATTTATTTATTTTATTTATTCAGGGGGTAAGTAACACCGCAGGGCACGGCTGTGCAGAATTGATGGTATTTAGCTTCCAGTCTTTGGCTCCTCTGGACTCCCACTGGGTTGCCTAGGCTACTGAATTGTAGTGACTCAGTTCCTTAGCTCTCCCCCATTGATATGTAAATCCAGAGAGCAGGCCTGCTCTTTGTCTCTTGGGAATTCTAGCCTTGCAGCCTTGTAACCTTTGCAAGGTTAGGGGGAAGAGAAACCCCGAAGCTTTTTTTTTTCCTTCTTTCCGGTAGTGAGTTTGCTGCACTTTCCGGCCCCCCTCTAGATTCTGACCCCCGTTTCCCCACCAATGTCTCGGGTTATTGAGCTCACCTCCCCTTCCAGCGCCGATGTGTGGACTCGGTGCCCAGAGCGTCCCAAGTCTCCCCGCTGTTGTCTGTGTGGCATGCACTCCCCTTGGAGCACTGGGGCTTCTGCGGCTCGGTCCCGCGACTTGGCTTCCGCGCGGTGGGCGACCTTGTTCTCCCAGTAGGTCCTCCGATTCACGATTCCCGTGCAATTTTTTCCTGGTTCTTTTTTCTGCGGCTACCGTAACTCCCCTTTTATTAAACTAAATTTTCCCGGACTATCGGTGCGCGCCCTCACTGTTCCGCCATCTTGGCTCCGCCCCGAATTGGATTATATCTTGTTTACAAATTTCTTAAACACACATATTGTTATAGAACATCCACAAAACTGATTGGAAGAATTGCTACAGATTTCTCAAAACTGGGTCTGCTAGCCTGATATGTAGCAAGTCAGTTATTGACACATGGGAAGAAAGCAGGTATTCATTGTAAAAGAGCATGAACTCACCCACTATTGCTTAATTTCCAAGCTCCTAAAGGGGTTAGGGTAAAGATCTTACAGACTGAAGTTGAAATTGAGATGTACATGTTTCACCTTGTGTCCAAGTCTCTGGTTGGTCTGGAGTGCCTGTGGCCCTAGAGCAATTGGTCAATAATAGCATATTCTTTATTAAATCTGATGGCGAAGTGTACGGTCCTCCAGTCCATCAAGAGGCTACATGAATGCTGTAGTCATGCTTGGCTTTGGGCCTGAGGTCTCTGGAAAAGAAATTCCTTGAGACCAACCATCATGATGTCATTAATGGGGAGATAAATGACCTCAAGTGTCTGGTGTTCAAGGACTCTGTGGGGTCCCTACACCACTCCCTCTATTTCGTGAGCTAATTTTAGTAAGAGGATGATTTGCAATAGTAACAGCGGGAATAGGAAACTTCAAGCTAAAGGGATGAAGGAGGATACCATGGGGGACTAAGATATGGTGGTATCTAGCACATGCATGCAAGGCACCGTAGGGGCTTGGTTTCAATCTCTGAACTCTCTCTTCCATCCTTCCCAGACTTGCTCCAGTAATTCAGCAGATGGTTGCTTCTCTGGAGAGAAATAGGGAAACATCTCAGAGAAGCTGACAATAGGGATGCAGCTTAGCACCTTATTAACTCTATGCCAATCTTTTCTTCCAATTCAGTGAAGGGAAGCAGCTCTTCTCTCAGCACACTTTTGAGAGTATGTTGAATCTCGTGACTTTGGAAATTATCAAGGGCCCAATTCTCAGATGCTTTTCAACCCTAACCCCTTTGGGACCTAATTTCCCTCTAATATTCTCAGGATTTCCTTGCAATGGAGAGTCCATTTGTTCTTTCACTTCTTGGAAGGAAGCTGCTTGCTTCTCTCTGATTTACTGCGTGGTTGGTTAAGAGGAGTGAAAGTCAATGGAGAGGAACCTCCTTCTTCCTGAGTTTCCTCTTCTTACCTGCCAGCTCACAAGATGAATGTGTCTGATTCTGCTCCAAATTCCTTCACTGGCAGAGAGGCTCAACTCTTTCCACCTCCTCCACTGATGCTTAAAAGGCATGTGATAATGGTTGTACTTTCTCAAGGTTTAGACATGAATGAATTGTCCATAGAAGCCTAATCACGACTGATGTACATCTTCTCATCGAACTTTTCCCAATGATAAGGTGGAACAGTTTGAAACCTATTATTCTGATTTTGTGTATGTCTATTTATTAGACATTCTAAACTCAAAATGTTACAGAGCAGGAGTTTAAGACCCTCTTAAAATCGCATCACTTTCATATTTAATGCAAACAAATGTGCTCTGCTATTCATTTTATTTATCTTACTTTATTTTATTTTTATTTATTTGACAGATAGATTTAGACAGTGAGAGAGAGAGAGAGAGACAGAGAGAAAAGTCTTCCTTCCATTGGTTCACCCCACAAATGGCCACTATGGCTGGAGCTTGCCAATTTGAAGCCAGGAGCTAGGAACTTCTTCCGGGTCTCCATGCAAGTGCAGGGGCCCAAGAACTTGGGCCATCTTCCACTGCTTTCCCAGGCCATGGCAGAGAGCTGGATCAAAAGTGGAGCAGCTGGGACTTGAATTGGAGCCCAAATGGGATGCCGGCACCGCCAAGTGGAGACTTTACCTGCTACGCCACAGTGCCGGCCCTGTATAATCAATCACTTCTTATATTAATATGCACAAATAAATTTTTAAAATCAGTTAGCATTGAGAGATCTACACAGAAAAACTATACAATCTTAATTCCTTCTTCCATCTCCAAGACACATATTTCTGTCTGCCATAGCCTATTTTCACTTTTTCTAGTTGTTCTTTCTCCAAGTTATTTTCCTATTACTAATGCGTGCTTACACTGATCTTCTTTGATCACTATAAATGATTATTTGTGTGTGGTGATGCACAGAATGATTTATACTAAGACCTACCTCTTCCCTCTTCTCCTCCAGGCTTCAATATAACTATAATTTAAAAATTTTAAATTGATAAACTATTCGTATCTTTGTGAGTCTTTGACTTAATGTGGCATAGTTAATCCATCAGCTAGCCAGCCACTTCTATCTTCAAAATATTTCCTGAACCCAACTGATTCTTGCTAATACAATCTACTGCTATCGAATATCTCTTGCCTGGATGGCTATCATAGGTTACTAATCGTTTTTCTTGCTTCCACTCTTGGCTACTTGCAGTCTGTTCTGCACACAGCAGCCAGACTGGTATAAATGAGTTAGTTCTCATGAACTCTGCCTTCCAAAGACTTCTCTTATGCTTGCTAGGGCCAAGGTCTTCCTCCCATATCCTAAAGACCTACATGACATGGATCCTGGCCTCCAAATCATGCCCCCTTTCCTGGCGATCCCTGAGGCTCTGGGTCACAGGCTGCTTAGCTGTCAAGTACACCACAAGTGCTCTCCTCAGAGCTATGGCACTGGCCGCTCCCACAGCCTGGAATTTACGTGCTGGATATTCACAAGCTCCTTCCTCATATTTTAGGCTCCTTTTGAAAGGGCTTTCATTTAAAACTTGCTTGCATTCTTGACAACCTCCTCTAAAGAAGCTCCTGCCCAATCAGATCTGTAATCTCTCTTTATACTCTTGCCTGGAATGTGGACTACATGAGATCAAGTGCAGTGTATGTGTTTTGTTGTTGTTGTTGTTGCCATATTGCTAGCACTGACAACAGTGCGGCAGTAAAGAAGCCCAATAAATAGTTATAGATTTGATGAATATGTAAAAAGAGCATTAATAAGAGAGATAGCATAGATGTTTCAATGATGCTATAGATAGGCACCCAAAGTTTTGAACTTCATCTAGAGAGGGTAATCATTCTATAGAAAAATAAAAAAGAAACCAGTTGCATGTAGTGAGCATCCTTAACCCTCAGAAAGAAAAAAAATCTCTTAAAAGTTTGTCCCTTTTACGGGTTCCATGGATTGTTTCCATCTAGTTGGAAACACAGATTCAGGGTGCCATCAGGAATTGTTCTTCTTTTAGACATTTCAGAGACATTTCCAGTGCAGTGATTCGGAGAAGGCTCAATGGGAATCCATTTGTAAACTGTGTAACTATAAAATATATCAGCATGTGCTAATAAGTGAAAACTATCCATTCTCCCCTGACTGTTATTTGCCAGTTTTAAATTGTACTTGTGTGAAAATATTTTCCTATTGTGTATTATTTACCTTATAGATACACTGTTATTTTACCGACAGCCATTTTCTTCATGCTCAGTTCATCTCATTTTATATGTTCTCTCCAAAGTCATGGCAGTGACTACTGCTGACTCCCAAGTCCTGGACAAGCTTCACATTTATTTAGCTCCCTGATCATCTCCATTTGCACATGTCACAAAATTACTAAATGGAACAGGAAATGGATAATTCTTTCCACCAGACTTGTTATCTTTATGCATTTCGCATCTAAGAAAAATAAGGGTGATGTCAGATCTCCCTCTCATGTAATCTTCCATAATCAATCAATCAATAAGCACATTTTATACACTAAACCCCCCGCAGTAGCTCTGAACTGGTCTTCTGTCTGTTCCTAGCAAGTCCTCCATCCTTAAGAATTCTCTAATTTTACCACAGATATAATTTCTTTAACTTAGGCTAACATCCCTTCCAGCTGTCCACTGCATCTCAGACAAATCCAAATGCAGGCATTCTCCAAGTCCTGCAGCAACTCCTGAAGTCTTGAGGATAAAGGTCGATTAAAGACTACCAGATTACGCCCTCCTTCCTAGACATTGTGCATCTCTCTCCAGCTCAGACTCTTGGCGGTATCTCACACAGACTCTGCATCTGCGGTTCTGAATGACTAACCATTCCCCAATGCACCAAATTGTTTCTTCCACATGTTGTTCCTTCCGCTTCAAATGTCCTTGGTGCTACCTCAGTTCAGTCAATTTTCACTTGCCCTCTACAACTTCGTCGCTAAGAATCCTTTTCTGAATTCTCGGTGTTCTTCCTTTTGCCCATTCATGGTGCTCCTCTAACAACGCGTATAGATTTGATGATTGATCATACCATACTATCATTCTTATTATTTATCTCTACTGTCCTACTTATGTAGTTTGTCAGCTGAAATTCTAAAGGTTAATGATGGTGTTTTTGAACATTTTTATGTCTCAAGTTGTCTAAACTGATAATGTTCATTAAACATCCATGTAAAGAAAGAAGAAAGAATGACTTGAAGCTTTGCTACCTAGACCTACAAGAACTTTTCAGAACCAAACAAAATTAAGATACAGTGTTTCAGGCCTTTGCTGTAGCACAGCAGGTTAAGCCACTACCTACAATGCCAGCATCCCAGACGGGTGTCAGTTCATGTCCTGGCTGCTCCACTTCCAATCCTGCTCCCTGCTGGTGGCAGTGAAAAGTGGTCCAAGTTTTTGGCCCCTGCCACCCACATGGAAGACCTGCAAGAAGCTCCTGGCTCCTGATTTTGGCCTGGACATTGTGGCCATTTGTGGAGTGAACCAGCCGATGGAAGAATTCTCTCTCTCTCTCTCTCTCTCTCTCTAACTTCCTTTTCAATAAATAAATAAATCTAAAAATAAAGATACAATGTTTATGTTTTGAGGCACTGTGGGCAAACATTACATGCTATTACATATAACGGGAACTTAAAAATGCAGAGATGTGGGGAATGATGATTTTTCTATTTTGGTTTTCAATCAAAAGGTAAGGACTATTTAAGTTGTAGAACACAGTCCTGGGGTGTGTGTGTGTGTGTGTGTGTGTGTGTTGGAAAGGTACAGGAATCATGACAATTTGGCAAATGACTTCTGAGGAAATATTCCAATTTTAGTGTTACATTAATTTACTTTCTACTGGCAGTTAAGTAATTTGTTGCTACTGGATTGTGTATATATTTTAAATATATGTATTTCAATAAAGAAGGCTCTCTTTCTACTATCCATCTATCTATATTTCTTTGGCATCAATGCAATTATATAAATACCCAGGATATAAAAGCATATTAAAACCATTGATTGAGTGATGAAAAGTTGACACACTTAAAATTCTTCTAATTATACTTAATTAGTGAATTTTCTTTTTTATAAGTGGGACTTGAAAAATACAGATTTGATTTGAAGCATAATTCATAGTTCCCTTTATTTCCAGCCATTTGCCCCATATGATTTCTTGTGAGCATCATTTGTGTAGGTTTGGCTGTAGGTACGGTCCCCAAACATATAGTTTATACAGTCCCAACAATGTAAGAAATAAGAAAAAAAATACTATTAGGCTGATTAGAATGCACTGCAGGAAGGCATCAATTATTGAATGATCCCAGTCCTTCACCTCAAACTCTGCCTGAAAGACCATTCCAAACATTTATTACTCAGAGTGAAAAAGCACTGCCTTGGATCTCTGCTGACTTTATTTCCCTTTCACTTTCATTAAGGCTTCTTGTGCTGTGTAAGCTGCATGAACAAAAGTAACCTACGTTATCTACACATACAATTCTGTGTACTTTAATTAGATCCTGTTTTGTCATTTCCATAGCAGGCCTCCCTGTTCCCCGCAATCCTGTAATTCATTCCTTTCCAGCTATTGTTATCTGGGCTTCATCTTCTTTCTTTTCATCAAATTTAATTTAACTTTGAAAAAAAATGGGATGGAGATATGCAACCTCAATAGCTCACACTACAGGTTTTGTAGCATTTAACTAGAATTACATTTGTAGGATAGATACATCCTGACAAAAGGAAACAAAAGCAACATCTCTGATGGGCAAAGATAAAAATGTTTCCTCCCGCTCCAGCATGTGCTTAGGCACAATGGCATCTAACAGCTTTGTAAGGTTTTTGACATTAGGGACCACCTCTTTTATGTGCTCTGAATTGATACTGGCACCCCATAGGTGTTTAATAAATATTAATACAACTAGACTTAATAATAAATGAAAAGGAAACGCTTCTCGAGTAAACCCCGTGGTGGATGCCCATCGCAAGACGTGCTTCACTGTTTTCAAAGGCAGCCTTTCATTTCAGACATAATCTTCAAGACTCATAATTTTATCTGTTTCATTTAAAAATAATATAAAGAGTATCCTTAGCTATTTCTTCATTTAGTGCAAAGTAAAATTTCACTTCCAGAAGAAACAGTAACAGAGGCACAAAAACCAAACTGTAGACCATTCATGATGTACACTTGTATATCAGGAACTAAGGCCAGATGGGGCTATAAAATTAGCCCTAAATCTCAACATTTAATTCCATATGTTTCAACAGAATAATGTAGGACATCATTCAGGAGATAGGGAGGCGCTGGAAATATTCTTTTGCAGTTTTTTACTTCTCTTTTCCCCAATCCTGACAACCACCCATCCAGGCTTAGAAATTGGCTGTCCCAGTATGAGAGGGGAGGAAGGCTCACTAAAAAGATTTGATATACTGAAGGGAGGCAAGAGGGCATTGAAGTTGTGTGCAGGCAGTTTTTATTCACTCAGATGTGGAATGTAGCAATTTTAAGTGGATTTCAAAAATACAGTTGCATCTTGTTGGATTTAATGACACAAAGAAATACTCCCTTTATCTAATAATTTGTTATTTGTAGACACAGAAAGGACTTTAGGTCACAAGATCGGTCATCCTGCATTCAAGTGGAGTTGGGGTAGCATGAATGACAGTTGGCTTGTTTACACAGCTTTTAGTCTATGTCTCTAGACATTTCGATAAAAAAGAGTACATACAAATCAGTCAAATAACAGGTCTGATTGATTTCACTCAATTCCTCCTTTCCCCTACATAACTATTTCATTAGAAGGAACAACTTTCATATAAAGTTAGTTTTTCAATAATCTTACCTACTTATAAAAGTATCTCATCACCTCTATAAGGTGCCAGTGCTGTGGTGTGGTAGGTTAATCTGCCACTCTGTGACAGTGGCATCCCATATGGGTGCTGGTTTGATTTCTGGCTGCTCTATTTTTGATCCAGCTCCCTGCTGGTGTGCCTGGGAAGGCAGTGGAAGATGACCCAAGTACTTGGGCCCTGCACCCCAAGAAAGCTCCTGGCTTCTGATCAGCCCAGCTCTAGCCATTGTGGCCATTTGGGGAGTGAACCAGTGGATGGAAGATATCTTTCTTTCTTCCTCTCTCTCTGTAACTCTGCCCTTCAAATAAAACAAACAAATCTTGAAAAAAAGAAAGAAAGAAAGAAAGAGGTATGCTTATATCTAGTAACTGTTTACTGGAAAAACATTTAATCAAAGCAATTTTTTTACCCATAACATTTGAGTAAGAATACTTCACTCCCAAAATAATAGAAAAGTACTTATAAAGGATTATGTAATGGGATAAATAACCCAAAATCCTTTTTAAAAATCAGTCAAAAACATTTTGGGCCTGACGATATCTGACCCAAAATTTTTCTTCTTTTTTTTTTTTTTTCCAAACAATACTGACTGTAATATATAAAGGGCAAAAATATGGGGTAAATAGACAAAGATTATACCAAAACTTTCAATTTCTAAGGTATTCTTAGATGCTTCACTTTTGACTTAGAAAAGTTAGATTATCTAGTGTGGAATTCCAAATAGTGTCGAAGTGCATTATAGTAATTGATGTTAACATTAAGCAGTATGGAAAGTTCTTGCCAGAAATGACACTACAGTTCAAGACCACACTAACTGGCTAGAAATAAGCATCTCTCTGGAAAGTGCTGCCTGTCAAAAATAAAATATTTTGACACATTTGCATGCCTGAAGTCTAAGTTCCATGTGGATCACAAATTGGGAGACTAGCCACGGCTACTAGATATGCTCATCTTGCTCCCTTCTCAGCTGCGCTGGAGACTAAAGTAGCAGTTTGGTTGTGGGCTTATATTCCAAACACAGCCAGTGTGACTGAGTTTCAGCCAGAGAGAAAGCTTTCCTTGGGTGCAGATACCAGGACTGTGCCCTTGAAGTATAACCTGAAGATGAAGCTCTCTAATTAAATAAGCTCAAATTTTAAAAGTAAGACTTTAAACATTTAGATTCTCCTTTTAAGTAAAAATATCACTGGTAAATGTGATAAATTGTTTGGTATTATCAGAATTCAGTCCTTAGTAACAGCACAGATAGGTACCTTGTGTTTAGACAATAGGAATCATCACACTCCCATAATTCTTACAAAACAGTTTTCATTTTTCTGTAAATTTAGTTTTCAAAGCACAGAATGTTCCAAAGGAATTAAGAAAGGGAGACAGAGAGAAAGCAGATGAAAAAAAATTTACTCTGATTTAGAGTTTTGCATAAGTAAATATTAGGCACTAGTAGCCTAAAACATTCAACACCAAAGAAAAAAGGGAAGAATTGGGCAGAAAAACCTATGAATGTGGAGCCACAATATGAATACTGTATTCTTCTTAAGGCATTATATAATGATTTTATGAACACATTAACACAAAATAAAAGCTCTATGACAATAAAAGATTCAGAAAAGAGAAAATGGAATCATCCTTCTGTCGCTCCCCGTCTTCGTGGAGGAACGACACAGGACCCTGCGCTGTTCTTTCGTCTGCTCGGCCCTCCCCGGGTTTGCTGCTGGTTCTTCCCGGGTTGGCTACTGTCCCTTCCACCTTCGTGGAAGGGCGGTTCCCCCTGGCCACTTTCCCCACTTCCGCGGGGGAGCAGCACACCGCCGGCCGGCTCTCTCGGGGGCTGCACAGGTGTTCCCTCAGATGTTCCCCTTAGATGTTCCTGGTGCATGTTGTCTCTCTCCTCCTTTATAGTCCTCTTCCGCCAATCCCAACTCAGCTGCCCACACGCCGAGTACGCTGCTCTCCTCCAATCAGGAGCAGGATCAGCTCCTGGAGGTCATCACTCAAGTTGGCAAGAGGCAGCTGCGTAGAAGCTGTTTTATCCTCTCCCAGCGCCATATTGTGGGAGAGCAGATGCATAGAATAAGTCTTAATTCCAGTAACTTAGTCTAGTCCGGGTTGCTCCCCACATCCTTCTACTATTTTTAAATTTCAATTTTAATTTTCACTTGTATCTATTTTGAGAGCATAAAATGTTCAAACTGCTTGTGGTACATATTTACACATTTTGAACGGTTTTCACTTAAGAGAAAACAACTGTTATATATATTTTCACTTCATCTTCAAACTTTCTAATGGATGTAAAATATTCTGTCATCTGATTAAACTCATCCTTCATTGATTAAAAAATACATTTAGTACCTACATATCCCAGGTTCTGTCCAAAGCACTGGGCATATAGCAGATATAAGTTCAATGTTTTGTTTTCATAGAATAATGTTCTAGTGGGGGACACAGACGGTAAGTACATAAATTTCTAATAATATAATGGATAGTTAGAAAACAAATGGATAGGAGCCTGCTTTAGAAAAAATTACCCAAGCGCTGGCGCTGTGGTACAGCAGGTTAATGCCCTGGCCTGAAGTGCCGGCATCCCATATGGGTGCCGGTTCTAGTCCTGGCTGCTCCTCTTCCGATCCAGCTCTCTGCTAATGTGCCTGGGAAGGCAGTGGAAGATGGCTCAAGTGCTTGGGCCCGTGCACCCATATGGGAGACCCATAAGAAGATCCTGGCTCCTGGCTTCGGATTGGCTCAGCTCCAGCCGTTGCAGCCATCTGGTGAGTGAACCATCGGATGGAAGACTTCTCCCTCTCTCTCTCTCTCTCTCTGCCTCTTCTTCTCTGAGTAATTCTGCCTTTCAAATAAATAAATAAATCTTTAAAAAAAAGAAAAAGTTACCCATCGATCTCTCCAAGGGGAAATATTTAAAGAAGACATGAAAGAAGGGCTGCAGTCATTCATTAAACTCTCTTGGGGAACATTGGGCATAGGGGAGAGAAAATACATAAACCCTGAGATGCTTGGAGAAATCAGAAAGCCAGCTCAGTTATTCTGATTCTATGAAAGAAAGAGGTATGAAATGAAGTCAGCACCATTACGAGGCCAAAATATAGGTCAGGGGCTGGGAATACATAGTAAGGATGTCTTCTTTATTCATACACTGGCATCATCAAACTTTGGGAGCAGGGGTTGATCTAACCTACTTGTGAGTGTTTTGAAGAGGTTGATCATAGAGATAGAGACAAGAAGAATGCTAGGACACTACTGCTGACTTAGATACCAAACTAATCAATGTCCTACTCTTCAATAAAACATATCTGTCTACACTTACATATTGATGAGACACAAATCTTCAAGTTAACAGGTACTTTAACAGAATCTGACCCTTTAATAAATTGTATGCGAGTTACAGAAAGGCACCTCCTTGGGTCTCTTCAACAGTACTCCAACATCACATTAAAAAGACAAGGTTTTCTTTGTTTTATTGCAATGTGTCAGGTATTTTTTTAAAAAGCTGAGTTAATATATTCTAGATGAGGAGAAATTTGTGGGAAAGGGTCAGCCATGGTTTACTTGCCCACCCAATTAACATTATTTGATTAGGAATAGTATTATAACTGATGGTTATTATTAACCTTTTTTTTGTACAAAGGATATTCTTAGAATAAATTTACAAGAGAGGAAGTAATTGGTCCCTATAAAATTTTTCTATTTTCTATCAAGCAGTATATGGACTTAATACTAATGTATCATTCCAATTAGTTTCTCTTTTAATCTAGCCTTGGGAATTGTAATAACCTGTAAATTGTATTTTTTAGTGTTTCCATAACTTTTTTAACCTTGTTTTCCAGATTTTACCTGTCTATAAAGCTTTAGACCTTGGTGTGGATGTGTGTGGTCAGAGGCAGAAGAGGCCATTGGATTAGTAAAACTATTTGTACTGAAATGTTTCCTCAGAACTTTTGTCACTGTATTTGATCTGAAGCTGAAAAGCAATTTTTAAAAGGGTATTATGACCTTTAAATGTGTCCTGTTTTAGTCACTCTGACAATTAAAGAAATTACAAGACAAAGTGACTACCTTTGAAAAAAAACAATTCACTTTCTCTTTAGATGAGCTATGAATATGAATTGACAGGAGTATGGTATAGGAAAATAAATATGGTATTTGGAGACATTTATTTAGATTTATTTGAAAGGCAGAGAAAGAGGGACAGTGAGAGAGAGCGAGAGAATGCATGAGCACATAAGCTGGTTTAATCCTCAAATGCCCACAACAGCAAAGTCTGGACCAGCCCAAAACCAAGAACAATACAAGTCTAACTTAAGGGTGTCAAGGACCCAAGAACGTAAGCCATAACCTGCTGCCTACCAGGGTGTGCATGAGTAGTAAGCTGGAATCAACAATGGAGCTGGGACTTGAACCCAGGTACTCTGCTTTGTAGGCATCCCAACCTGAAGCTTAACTGCTAGGCCAAATTCTCATCCCTGATTACTTCAAAGTAACACAGTTGCATTCACATGCATTTTACATGACAATCTACAATCACTGAAGAGTACTTAAAGGGAGAAGATTCCACAGTTTTGAAGAACACTAATAAACAAACAAATAGGAGAGTTTGAAAACCACAGAATAAGGGTCAGCATGTGAGAGACTAGACAATAGTATTAATCTGCCATGTAACTCATTGTCTACTACAAAGTTCTTGAGATTTACATCTGTTATATACAACAATCACTTTCTTGAGTAGTTCTTCAAATATAATCTTAATGTCATGTTCAGCAGCCAAGGACAAGACAAGACCACCCAGAACAAAGACCTGGAATGCAGCCAGTCCACCAACTTTACTATAATACTGTAAACCATTCAATTCTGCTGAATCATACATGTTAATAGGGCCTAAAAAACAAACAGGTGTGCCTTCAACTTGAAAATCAAATAACCAAATAAAAGCTAAAAAAGATGTGTAGAAGTCCTTTTAGCAGCATTACTTTGAATAGCCAGGAATCAGTGATCTATGGTCCGAGCCAACAATGGGGGAATCAAATCACCCAACAAGTGAAAGAACAAGGGCACAAGAGCTATAACTGTATTTCCAGAAGGAAAAAAAAAAAACACCATCATTGTCACAGAGGAAGGATGGCCTTCTATGCTATTCATAACTTCAGGTGACTTCACTGTAAAATATGCCTTAAAGATTTGTGTACTGCCTATGACCAAACAAGTACAGACAGTCCTATTGGCAACAGTCCACACTGCAGAATGTCCAGGAGGATAAGTTGTTTCTCAGATTTCCTAGAGAGGATCTTCCAAGATAACATACTGATCACATGTCTACAGTAAAAATCTGTATCCTCTGAAGCACAGATTCTGGAAATCCAGACTTAAAAATATGGGTCTCCAGATGAGGCCGGTGGTAGACAGTGACCAAGCAGGTGTAGTAATGAGGTTATTAGAAAGACTAGTGGGGGAACAATCCATGTGAGGCAAACCTGAAAAATTAGATTACAGGTGAGTAAAATTAAAGGGATCACACTGAGATATTAAAGAAGCAGAACACTGAGAAACCAAGGAATGCATATACAGAGTTGCAGATCTGACCTCACAAGAAAAATGAGTAATTAGAGAGGGAGGACAAGAGAAGGATAAGATGAATAGAAAACACGCATTTAGCTTCCTCAGGATGAGACAAGAATGTGAGATGGGCAATCCAGGGCAAACACACTGTAATGGCTAGCCTCGGGGAGAAAGTCTGATTAGAAGAGGAGTGTAGGTCTGATCTGATTTCATCATCATTTAAAAAAAAAATCATCTATTATTTTTCACTTTATGTTTCTGTGTGGGAACAAACTGTTGAAATCCTTACTTAAGGTATACTAAGCTGATCTTCTGTATACTAAGATAATCGAAAATGAATCTTGATGTGAATGGAAGGGGAGAGGGAGTGGGAAAGGGGAGGGTGGTGGGTGGGAGGGACGGTATGGGGGGGAAAGCCATTGTAACCCATGAGACGTACTTTGGAAATTTATATTCATTAAATAAAAGATAAAAAAAAATAAATAAATAAATTGGTAAAAAAAAAAAAAAAAAAAAAGGAGTGTAGGATATATTCTCAGACCGGTTCAAGTAAAAGCCATTGTAAAATTATTGCCATGACTGGCTTGCTGGATTTAGAAAATTCCATTTGTTGAAAAACAGAATTAAAAGATATATTTATTTAGATGCATTTTTTAAATCCATTCACTTTTTTTTTTCATGTATTTCTATGAAAGTTCTGAAGATCTCTTGTATTACCTACCCAATCCTCCTAAGAGTAGAAATTATATCAATAGCCAATTTACTTGATAACTGTCTTAACATTTTGTACATTATTTTCTGCATCTGTAGTGGCTGCAAGAAGACAATGGTTCTTACCAGACAATAGTCAGAAAGACTGGAAGAACTACACGGAGCCTTTTGCCTCGCTCTCCAGCCTACTGAAGGATTTGTCTCACCCAAAGCCACTTTGAATCAGGGTAATCAAGTGGTAGAAGGGAAGAAGAATCAACGAGGTCACCATCACTGTCATCAGCAAGCATCCCTAAGGTGTGAAGTCAGTGTCAGGGAAAGCATGGACTTAACGCAAAGCCCATCCTTTCCACAGTGATGGTGAATATTCCCATCTGGCTATAGTTGAATCTGCATCTGGTTGTATCAGGAGCTGTTTAAAAGAAGTGCACAGGGGCTGGCACTGCAGTGCAGCAAGTGAAAGCCCCAGCTTGCAGTGCCAGCATCCCTTATGGGTGCCAGTTCGAGTCCTGGCTGCTCCACTTTCGATCCAGCTCCCTGTTAATGTGCCTGGGAAAGCAGCCAGGGATGGTTCATGTTCTTGGACCTCTGCACCCAAGTGTGAGACCCTGAAGAAGTTCATGGCTCATGGCTTTGTATCAGCTCAGTTCTGGTCATTGCGGCCATTTGGGGAGTTAACCAGTAGATGGAAGACCTCTCTCCCTCTCTGTCTCTCTCTCTGTCTCTCTCTCTGTCTCTCTCTCTCTCTGTGTCTCTACTTCTCTCTGTGTGTAACTCTTTCAAATAAATAAATAAATCTTTTTAAAAAAGTAAGAAAAAAGATGTGTGAAAGGAACAAAATAGATAGTTTTTTAAATGTTAAGAATGCCCCATTTAGATGTCCTCATATTATAGGCAAATTGTTTAAATTCAACAGAAATGGAAGATACGCACTCCTGGAAGTGTGGAGGAAGGATTCACGGTTTTGATTCATCTATCTGCCCCCAGACAGTTGCTATTGATTTTGGCTTGGCTGAGATCATGATGCTTTTATGACAGGGATTTATTTCTGCTGAAAGACTTGGGAAACATTCATGTCTTTCAGATATTTCCTGGAGAAGTCTCATGTCTTACCAGCAACAATGCACACTCAGGACTAGTGATTGTTAAAAATGAAAGCATAGAATTTCTTTTTAAAAAATGAGTATTAAAAGTCACTCACAGGATTAAAGAACATCTGTGATTCACCAAAGTCATTGCCTTTGTTAGCCCTTTCTTCTGGGGTTCAGTGCATATTCAAAGTCATGAACAGGCTTTTCTCAGGTTCTTGATCTCTAATTCATTAAAAACTAATTGTTCATAAATGTTCTAAGTCAACACATCATTTCACTGATAATATATCCTATAGTTTTAGTTCCCAAATGCCAATTTCTTCCATCATGGTACAATTTTTTTGACATTTCAAAATGGCTTTAAATATATAAAACAAAAATTCAGAGGTAGTGATATAGTTCCCACAAGCCCTTCAGCCCATTCCCCCCCATTAACCCCCTATTAACATCTCATATCAGTATCCTTGTCAGAATTAACAAACCACACGCAGCTTCCCCTATTCTTTAATCAAAGTTCCTTTTATTCTTTCTACTTCTCTCAGACTCTGGTAACCAATATTCTGTATTTATATCGAGTTCTCTCTTCCTTTTACTCTTTTTAATTTAGTTCCCAAATGTAAAGGAGAATATGTGGTATTTGTCTTTCTGCGTCTTGCTTATCTGATTCAAAATGATGTCATCCAGTTCCATTCAATTTGCTGAAAATGACAGGATTTCTTTATTTTTAAAAACTGAATAGTATTCTATTGGCATATATACCACATTTTCTTTATCCATTCATCCAATGATGGACACTTTGGTTGATTTTATATTTTGGCTTTGTGGACAGTGCTGCCTCAAACATGGTAAAGCAGGTGTATCTTTGAAAACAATGAGTCCTGCCTTTTGGGTGAATATCCATAGCAGGGCTGCTGAATCTTATGGCAGTTCTATTTCTCCATACTGTTGTCTCAGTGGCTGCACCAATTCATAATCCCATTAACGGCATATCACAGTTCTTTTCTCTACGTTCTCCTCAGAATTCATTACTCTCTTCCTTTTTGATAAAAATTGTCCTGACAGGTGGCAGAAAACCTTTAAATGTGTATATAAAGTAAATGATTAACAAACCAGATGCATAAGTCATATATGAATATTAATAATTGGTTTCCAACATCAGGCAAGGATAGTGAACCTGAGATCTATTTCCTGCTTAGGTCAGATATTACTGCCCATTCATCATCATCCAATATTTATAGGCTCAAAGTAGGATTAAAATGGAGAGACTCTACCTTTATGTTCTACCCATGAAACACTTAAAGTACAAAATATAACTTCACACTTTAGATGCGTTTTCCTAAAGACGTCCAATTATCTGATTGCAGAGATGCATGCTCACGGCACATGTGACCAGTGCACATTCACCAGCTCCCTGCTGCCTGATTCTGAACACCTTCAGTTTGAAAGACTTCTAACTGCTCACAGCTGAGTGATAGCAGCACTAGCGACAGAACTACATTTCCCATCTCTCGGATACATGCTTAGTTATCACTCGCATCAATGCAGTAGCCGAGAAAAACGCTCCTGAGAGATTCACTGCTTCCTCACCTGATTTCTCAGCCACTCCCAGACCAGCACCGAGGGGTGCAGTGTTCTTAGGCATTTCTACAGTCCCAACTCCAAAGGTCACTGATCTGCTTCAGAGTTAACATCTCAAAGAATTTTAGATAAACATGAACCTTCTGACTCTTCTATCCCAGGGTAGCTGCAAGCTAACTGTAAGTGAAGTGTGTATGTTTCTCTTTGCGTATGGCTGCTGGACAGACTCCCAGTGGCAATTTGAAAATTGCACAAAACTAACAACTGGACCCAGGCAATAGGAGCTCCTTTACTTTCAAGGGTCCAGAGTAAGTCCTAAGTAAGCTCGTGGAGGTTTTCATATAATGATCTCATCCAAGTTCCTTGGAGTTATTAGTAATTGGCTAAATTCACAGCTTCGATTCGATGTGATTCATCAACAAAGTGTTTAACTGCTTATCAAAACCTACACAACTAGAGTTATAAACTTAGTACCGATAGAGTCCTATGCATTCTTTCCTGTGGGACTGCAGGCTGACAAAGCAGACTTCTAGAGCATGCCAGGGCTTTTAGCGCTGACAGATATGAGGGGAAAAAAACCTGGCAACAGAAAAAAAGTCAATATTTTCCCCCTTAGATAACGTATTTATTTTTCAGAAATTGGTTTCAATATTTGGAGTGCTTGCTTTCTAAACGCTTACTTGCCTGTCTTCAACAGACACTTCCCTACAAGCACAATTATTATCCCTTTTAGTAGTCTTAGATCAAAGATATCAAAACTCGGAATTTGGTTTTTCTGTAAAAATCTGTTCCCCATTTGGCACAGGGGACTCAGTTCCAGTCTGATGCTTGGCAGCCTCCAGCAAATCACGCAAGCCGGGACGCACTTGCTGCTTAGTGCACACGCGCATTGCGTGCGCACGAGGACATTCACAGTGAGGCTCCTCCCCTCCTGAAGAAGAGTACAGAAAGCCATATCTCACTAGACACACTAAAGAACAGCACACTAAGGACAGAGATCCTACATGAGGAGTAAGTGCACAGTGACTCCTGTTGTTGACTTAACAAATTGACACTCTTGTTTATGGCATCAGTAATCACCCTAGGCTCTTGTCATGAGCTGCCAAGGCTATGGAAGCCCCCTGAGTTCACTGACTCTGATCATATTTAGACAAGGCCATGGTCAAAGTGGAAGTTTTATCCTCCCTTCAGAGAAAGGTACCTCCTTCTTTGATGGCCCATTCTTTCCACTGGGATCTCACTCGCAGAGATCTTACATTTAGTTCCCGCCCCCCCCCCCAGAGTGTCTTGGCTTTCCACATGAAATACTCTCATGGGCTTTTCAACCGGATCCACATGCCTTAAGGGCTGATTCTGAGGCCAGAGTGCTGTTTAGGACATCTGCCATTCTATGGGTCTGCTGTGTATCTCACTTCCCATGTTGGATCATTCTCTCCCTTTTTGATTCTATCAGCTAGTATTTGCAGACACTATTTTTGTTTATGTGATCCCTTTGGTTCTTAGTCCTATCATTATGATCAATTGTGAACAGAAACTGATCACTGGGACTAGTGAGATGGCATTGGTACATGCCACTTTGATGGGATTGAATTGGAATCCCCTGGTATGTTTCTAACTCTACCGTTTGAGGTAAGTCAGCTTGAGCATGTCCCGAATTGCACATCTCTTCCCTCTCTTATTCCCACTCTTACATTTAACAGCGATCACTTTTCAGTTAAGTTTCAGCACTTAAGAAGAATTGTGTATTGATTACAGTATTCAACCAAAAGTATTAAGTAGAACAAACAAACAAAAAATACTTAGAGGGATAACATATCAAGTTGCTCATCAACAGTCAGGGTGAGGGCTGATCAAGTCACTGTTTCTCCTAGTGTTCATTTCACTTTAACAGGTTTCCTTTTTGGTGCTCAGTTAGTTGTCACCTATCAAAGAGAACAAGTGGTATTTGTCCCTTTGGGATTGGCTTATTTCACTCAGCATAATGTTTTCCAAATTCCTAACGGGGATCACTTAATTAAAACTTTATATTTGATCTCAGCCAAAAGGCAGAGAAGCAATTAAATTAAAACGTCATACTGCTATTTCTTTTATTAAAGTAGGTGATCAGTATAGTTTCCTATGGCTCCTCTGCAGCTAAAAATTTTATCCTTGTAAATAGATAAAGATTCTCCTTGGTAGACATGTTAGTGTGACACTAGTTTTCTTTGGCAGTGTCTGCAATCCAATATATACTGATGTCTACCTTACATTGAGGACCGGGATCTGGGAATTTTTCTTTACCAAGATATTAAGCTACATCTTGCTTAGAGAGACAAATTTACACTTCTTGGTATACTTTCCACAGACCTTCTACATAACATCAGAGTTCTTATGAACAAAGCTTTATAGCATCCTTTGTCAGGAAAGTACAGTTAAAATGAAATGTATGTTCCCTCTTTCCTATGGATCATTTATTTCTGGATGAAAGTTAACCTTGAGAATTAATGAACAAAGCAAAGAATGATGGTAGTGGGACTTAGGAAAAGTATGTTAAACAATTAAATATAATATTTGACTAATTTTGTAATTGAGAGATCTCTTATAAAAAGTGGTACTTTCCATAAACAGAGAGAGCAATTGGGAACCAGAGAAGTCATGACTTACAAGGCTGAATATTTAGGGAAAAGAAGGCACAGAACAAAAAGAAAAATGCCAGCTTCATAATATGGAGGCTGAGTTAAAAATGGCTAAGCATTTCTGTCAGTCATGTATGTTAAACTTCTAGGTTGTATTATTCATGTAAAAAACTTTTGGTTACAAATAGTAGTAGTTGTTGGAGTAGTGGAAACATAAATACAACAAACATTACTACTACAAAGACACATGTATTAGAAACTAGTAATACACTAAGTGTTTCAGAATACATGCCAATATAGAAGGACATTCTTAACAGAAAAAAAGAATTATGAAAGATTATTAAGCATAGAAATGGGAATTATTCACTATCATCCTAGGAAATAAGATTTTAGAAGGTGTCTTTATAATAAAGCATAAAGTATTACATTTGTTTCACAGCTGTATTATATATAAGTATTGCAATTCCCTCCCATAGGAATAAAGTATTTTCTGCGGAATGAGTGAATTCTAAAGCAGTGTGAATTCTTAAGCAATAAAATAAGTAAGTACAATCTTACACAAAGGAATTAGGTAAGAATGGTCAAGAAAATTATTTCAACACAATTAGCTGCAACAGTTGAAAGATATTAAAGGTCTGGAAAGAATCTTTTAACCATATGGGAGTTATTAATAAATCAATATCATATTTGACAGCCATTCTAATAACCTAAAACCAGCTTCAAAGTCAGATTATTTGGAAATCTGTATTTATTTTAGCATATCAGATGACAAAGGAAGAAATGTGGTATTTATACATAAAAATATGTTCATATGTTGATATGAGGGCAATTAGTAACCTATGGGATAAAGCTAAAGCAATCTTTAGTGTAATTGTTTCCATTTTGCACATTTATAAAGGCAGATGAGAAAAAGCACTCCATATTACTAGGCAGTACACATTCCATTAAATTAACCCTCTTAGGGCAACCATGTATTTAATTTTCAACTCTGGTACTTTAGCAGTAATTAAAACAGGAGGTCAGCTATACAATATTACTTAAATAACCTGCCAATGGTAGGTAAAAATCATCTCTTTAGAAATATCTTCAAGACTCACACTCAACACTCTTCCTATATCCAAATTGGTTACTTATTGCATGTTGTGCTTATAATAAAGCAGCATGAAAAAGTGGTATGTTTCATTTTAGTGCCATCATAACAAATCAAACCATATTAGATACACATCTGAGGTAACAGACCCAGTCAACATGGCACTACATAATGAAGTGCAGTAGAAAGCCTCATCTTGAAGCCTTACTTTGAAGATAAATTAAACAGAAAAACAATCTTCAGTAAGTAAAGCCTACAGGGGACTGTTTTACATCATCACTGATTCATGCACAGATTTGGTTATTATTATTCTACAACTTGGTTGATTTTTGGACAACCTCATTGGCAAAAAGAATTTTTGTAAAGTTTCCACTTTCTAACATCTTCTTAGAAGTTGAAATTTTCCCCTTCTCTAGTAATTTCCAGCTTTTTCCATTTGGTTGCTATTACCATTTATTTTTCTTATGTTTCAACTGGAAGAGCTGCCAAACAAAGATGTCTTTTCAGGACATGCAGAGGGAGTGCCAGTGCATGGTTCCAACATCGCCACTTGGTGGTTCCCTGCCAGCTGCAGAGGAGAAGGGGGGTTCATTCTCTTTTCTTGGCCCTCACAGGCAATCATATGACTCATCTTTTCAGAGACGCTTAGAGGAGTTGTGAAAAGCGTTCATTTTAACATACAGATTTTTAGAATGAGAGGATGTGTCTAAGAAATATGGATTTATGAAGGCTTTTGATGAAGCAATGGCACAAGAAAGTCAGCTGTAAGTTTTGTTAAAAATATAATAAAGTTGATACACGAGGTTCTCTCAGTAGCACTGAAAGAATGATTTGGCTGTCTGAAACATAAGCCAAGACCCTGTATTTTTATTAACCTTCCCCCCTTTCCTTTTTTTAGATTTTGGAAACAGCAAATACAGATGAATCAAAAAGGTCTTTTAAGGCAGTTACCTTTAAGAAAAGTTTGATAGAAGACCAACACAGTGGAAAAGGTCAGAAGGCATTTGGGGAAGCACCAGGGATGAGCTGGTGTAGTCAGCTGTCTATGTGATTTTATGTAACTTTCAATGTGTTACTTAACCTTCTATGCTTCATTTTTTCCCATTCATAAAAATGACAATAATTACACTTGCCACCTGTGTACCTCAAAGGAGAGAGGGAGGACTAATGAAATGTCTGTCAAGGGCTTTGAACTTTCCAGAATAAAGCTTTTATGACTCCATAAAGTACAAAGTAGTATCCCAAGCTTGTATTTTTCCTGGCATTTACCTCGATCTATCAAGTTCTTTGCACACCATTGGCTACTGTTGCTCACAACATCCTCCTCTCTTAGTGACTGCCAGAGCTATTCTAGAGGAGTGCCAGGCTGCTGCTGCTTTCTTCACACAAGGCTAGGGAGACTTTGTCATTTTAGTCATGGTACTGAAACTTTTGTTCCTTTGCCTATTTCCCTGGGCGTGTGAGATTTTTTTTTCTTTTTTGTGGGCACGGGAGCATGGGTAAATGACACAAGAACCAATGTGGGAAACATCAACTCAGACATTCCCAAATGACACATTGATACTGAGAATATATCATTACAGAGCCAGCTTGGAATGCTACAAAACATCTCCCACTATTGTAAAAGAAAAGTTCATCTTGCCAAATGCAACCTTATAGCTTATAAATTCTTAAAAATATTTATGTTTTATCACCCTTTCTCTCTTTTTAACTTTTTGGTTTTCCTTGAACAAGGATCCAGAAACAATTTCATGGCTATTGAAATCAAAACTTTGATCTTTAAAGGAATCAATCCTTTTTTGTATTTCACTGAGGGGACTTTAAGAGTACAGTAGATTTGGATCTTCTGATATTCATGCCCACAATGCTGGTGAGGATTCTAAAATCAGTCTATGCTGAGGGTCATGGTGAAATTACAGCAATGGGTTATTCCAAATTACTGCTTTACTGATAGGAAAGTTGGAAAAATAACTTCAAGAATTAAAAAAAATTTTTTGATCTACTCAAAAGGAAGAGAGTGAGAGACTGATTTTCTATCTGCTGGTTCACTCCTACACACCCACAATAGCCAGTGCTGGGCCAGAATGAAGCTAGGAACTGAGAACTCCATCCTCATCTCCCCCATGGATGGCAGGGGCCTATGTCTCCCAGGATGCATTAGCAGGAAGCTGGATAAGAAGCAGAGCAGCCAGGACTTGGAACAGCATATGCAATGTGGTACTGATTGATACGTGCCAAACATTGGAAAATTCAAGGAAAAATATCAGACATAGCCCAGGTCCTTAGAGTATATTCTCATTCATCATCTGAGAATCCCCACTTTTGCAATTTTATACATAACAAAGTAAAAACAAACAAGCAAAAACTAACAAAGGAAATAGTCACACACCCCCACACCTGCGCATGTGCATCTACATGCATTATCTTCCTTCTTGGCTCTCTAATTCTTAAAGTACCACCCCTGTGAATTCCATGGAGGAATTCTGCTTGCACCAGAAAAGATTTTTAATCTTCAGTAAGAATCTGATTATTGAAATTGCAAGTACTTTCTGTATGCATTTGTTAAGATCATTAGTTAGCTAAAGATTTATAAAAGGCATTTTTTTTCTGGAACATCACATATATGGCAATTAGAAACATGTAATTACATACATGGGGTGCGAGGGTACATGATATATAAAATCTGGCTTCAGGAAACTTTTATTCTTTCACAGAGAGATTTAAAACGAATTTACATAATAAAGTGCAAATGAGATTTAATTTTATATGTAATCATTTTATTCTATAACTACTTCCTTCATGAAAAACCCTTCAAAGACATCCCATTAGCTAAAAAAAAATGTTTCAGGACTGGTAGGATAGAGTCAAGTACATACTTGGGGTACATCAAACTTACTGAAGTTATTGTCAAGCATTTATTCATCTGCCTCCTTCAGTGACTGACACAATACTTTTGTAGGGTTAGGAAGATTAAAAACAGAAGTCCCTGTGCTGAAGTTGACAGCATAGTGTGAAGATAAAGCATGGCCAATCTCAACTCAGGGTGACAATTATGATGATATCTGTATACATGGGTGTCCGTGGGCCATTTTTTTGTTTTTAAATTTTTTTTTATCTTTTTCCATCCTTTTATTTAATGAATATAAATTTCCAAAGTACAGCTTATGGATTACAATGGCTTCTCCCCCATAACGTCCCTCCCACCCGCAACCCTCCCCTTTCCCACTGCCTCTCCCCTTCCATTCACATCAAGATTCATTTTTGATTCTCTTTATATACAGAAGATCAGTTTAGCATACATTAAGTAAATATTTCAACAGTTTGCTCCCACACAGAAACATAAAGTGAAAAATACTGTTTGAGTACTAGTTATAGCATTAAATCACAATGTACAGCACACTAAGGACAGAGATCCTACATGAGGAGTAAGTGCACAGTGACTCCTGTTGTTGACTTAACAAATTGACACTCTTGTTTATGGCCTCAGTAATCACCCTAGGCTCTTGTCATGAGCTGCCAAGGCTATGGAAGCCCCCTGAGTTCACTGTGGGCCATTTTAAGAGGACTGATGCCTGGCCTTGCTGAAGATGATGTGTCAGAGAAGGTGAAGGTGTCCTTCCTAAGTCCTTTGATGTCTTGAGTCAGAAACAGGAGCTATCTGATGGGGGGGAAAGTTTACAGGGAGAGAAAACAAGGAAATCTGAAAACCACAGTAAGTAGTTCATTGCAGTGTAGGGCAAAAGATGGAGCATGGCGATCATACCAATATTAGAGTGATGGGGTTAGCTTCAGTGATGGCTAGACAGGGGCAATGAGACTGGAATCAGGCAATGCTGTCACAAATCAAGAATCCAAGGAAGACGAACGAGTCCACGGGAGGCAGAATCCAAACAGGTATGAAAGGGTAGTGATTCTCTCAAGCTCACCTTCCCAGACAGCCTACATTTATAGACTTCTGGTGTTACTGTCACATGAGCTTTTGCAGAGTTGCTGCATCTCTGTATGAGTGTTGGACTTAAGTATAATCATTAACTCATATTACCATTTTTAACTCTTTGGATATTTCCTTACTTTCTAAGGCAGGTCTTTAAAAGTTCATGGAATTATACATTTTGAAAAAGCTATGCATGTATTTCAAAAATTTTTGCAACAAAATACAGTTATTCTTCAATTCCTTCATCCGCAAACTTTTTAAAGTATCTTTATATATGCAGAAAGCCTAGAAAATGCAAGAGGACTGTAACTCCCTGGCCCTGCAGTTAGGTATAATGAAGGAGACTGGTAGACTTAAGAGGGTTTTTAACCCTGCACAGGTGAAAAGTTTTGCCTAAGTTTGCCCAGCTGTTTCATGGCAATGCAGTAACAAAACTAGACTCCCAGCTTAGACCTCTTTTATATCCCTATGCCCTAATTCTATATTCTTTGTGTCAGACAGCAAATAAGTAGCTCCAAGCTTTAGCTACTCAATTTTTTTAAAAATTTTTATTTATTTTTTTGAGAGGTAGAGTTACAGACAGTGAGAGGTAGAGACAGAGAGAAAGGTCTTTGGTCTGCTTGTTCACTCCCCAAATGGCTGCAAAGACCAGAGCTCCATTGATCTGAGCCAGGAGCCAGGAGCTTCCTCTGGGTCTCCCACGTGGGTGCAGGGGCCCAAGGACTTGGGTCATCTTCCACCTCTTTCCCAGGCCATAGCAGAGAGCTGGATGGGAAGAGGAGCAGATGGGACTAGAACTGTTGCCTACATGGGATGCCAGAGCTGCAGGCGGAGGATCAACCTACTGCGCCACAGCGCCGGCCCCCTACTCAATTAATTTTAAATATAATCATTATTACTTGATGCCTAAAACACTGATGAAGAGAAGAGAGTAGAAAGAGGCAACATCTGAAGATTTTGTGTGTGTGTACGCGTGTGTGTCCATGTGTGTGCTGGGGGACTAAGTACTAAAAAGTAATGAAGCACAAAAACCTGGTTAGTTTCAATTAGAAAAAGAAAATAAATACTTGGTGAAATAGATTATTGTAGTAGAGGAATATAAGCAAGGAACCCTCCTTTACTTTTCCAGCTGGGGGGAGCTGCACACAGAATAGCTTCCCTTTCCTTTCAGCTCTGGCTTTGCCATTACCTTATTTAGTAAAGATCCTTAGAATACTCGTATTTGTTTCAACATCTAAGATAGATTGGTTGAAAAAAGCATCTTATTATGGGTCTTTATTTTGTAGTTCAATTTGTAATTGCAGTTATTTAAATGAGAAGCAGACAGTGGAACACATCTAAATTTAGCCACACTGAGTGGTTAGTAAAGGATGAAAAAATACCAAACCTGGCAAATCTCATTGATGGATACAAATCTTAAGAGTTTATGCAATAATGACATAGATTTTCAAATACCTAATATTTGGTCACCTGCAGATTAACGCTCAGTAAACTTACAACTTTAAAAGATCTGCCCAGGCTGGACAAATTATTTTCCCATCAGCAGTATTAACCACTGCCACAGCTGAAAAGACAAACAAACCACAAACATCTGAGAAAGAGATGAATTAAGAACACAAGGAGGACTCCTTCAGACTGCGACGAGTACAACTTTCCCTTTCTTTCTGCTGGATTATCTCCAATCTACCCTCAATTGCTGAACTGACATGTGGTAAGCTTGGACGACCCAGAAGAAGCGAAACACATCCAGCTGTGCGTATCTGGCAGTCTGCTATTTCACCTGGTATTTTTGGATAGTGGGCCCACTGCCATGCATTTGGATCAATCACTTGCAGTAAGTTAAACGTTTTCCCAGTTTCCTGGCACAGGCAATGAAAAATATCTCTGGAAAGCCAAAGTTCATAGCACAGACTTGCAAGTGACTCCTCACTCATCAGTTTTAGATCAGTTTAAGTTGGAGAAGGCACTCATTTAATTTAGCTGACTATCTCTGCTGCTCCTGGAAATAGGAGGTAAGAAATAGTTTAGAGATTCTTTTATAAAACTCTTAGATTTCTATAGTGTAGATTCTAATTTCTCTAGAAGCTTTAAAACACAACTGAAGGCATCCCTGAGTCTACCTGACTTTTGAGGGCTCCCTCAGTGTCTCGGCCTTGCTTTCCTATTCTCAGTTGCTAAATTGATAACTGTGGTGAAATGTCATTTAAATTCGATGAAAGAGTCATTTACACTTTGTACTTTTTGAATTTGAAGGATTATAGAAAGTTAAACATATATTCAAATTACTATGCTATATTGCAGTATATAACAAATGCTGTAAGAAAAAATGACAGAGAATACAAGGAAGATAGGGTACATTTCCAATTGGGGAACCTAGAATAAACCACAAAGTATATGGGAAAAAGCACATTAACAAGTAAAATGGATGGGAAAAGGCAAATAAGAGCCACAGAGCTAGAGATCTCAGGCTATGTGTCGGGAAGGCTAAGCTAGTCATTAATGATGTTGGACACAATGTGCAAATTAGTGGACATTAACTGAGTATCGACAGGCACTGCAGAGAAAGCTGGGCAGGGCTCAGTGTTATGGTCCATCGAAAGACAAGGCAGAGATTGTGTCTTACCCTAATGGCCACATGTACATTACAGAAGTCCAGTATCTAATTGGCACGTAAGACCCTGTAACATCTAGACCAAACTTTCCATTTGTTTTCCAAGACTCTTCTTCCTGAACCACAGGCAGGTTAATCAGCTATTATGTCTTTTATTTGAAGCAAGTTTTCCTAACTTTCTCACTCTGTTGATGTCTTCTCTAAAGAGTTTTCCTTTCTCCATTTCTGCTTGTGTGAACTGGAAGTCCCATTTCAGACACCATTGCCTTTTTAAGACGTTTCTTTTTTTTTTTCTTTTTTCCTTTTTTGACAGGCACAGCTGGACAGTGAAAGAGTGAGAGAGAGAGAGAGAGAGAGAAAGAGACAGAAAGGTCTTCCTTCCATTGGTTCACCCCCCAAATGGCTGCTACAGCCGGCGCGCTGTGCCGATCCAAAGCCAGGAGCCAGGTGCTTCCTCCCAGTCTCCCATGCAGGTGCAGGGCCCAAGCACTTGGGCCACCCTCCACTGCCTTCCTGGGCCACAGCAGAGAGCTGGACTGGAAGAAAAGCAACCTGGACAGAATCCGGCACCCCAACCGGGGCTAGAACCCGGGTGCCGGCACTGCAGACAGAGGATTAGCCTAGTGAGCTGAGGCACTGGCCAAGACATTTCTTAATTTCTTTCCAAGTCTGTGCATTTAAATTCATACAGAACCTTATTGACAGAAGTTATTTTCTGTTTTTTAATGATTCAGTATGAATATAGCTAACCTAACAAATTATAACACTGTATATCTGTCAATTCCTTTTTTGTGTATGCTTCTAGAAATTAGCAAAGAGTTATGTTTATAATGGAAGCATTACATATTGGTTGAATGGACAAATCAATGAGCAGATAAGAAAAGTTTAAAAAAGAAACTACATATTTTTGGAAGGTTAAGTTCTAAAAATCTGTAGCTCGATGTTAACTATATATGAAAGTGTGAAAGTCTTTAAGTTTAAAGCTGTATTACAACCACATTGATTTAGAGGGATGGCAGTAGACTGTATGAGGAGGAATAGATTACAGAACATATTTAATTAATTATATTTTATTTTTCCAAAAAGGTTACTTATCTTAAATCACAAAATGTGAACTAAGAAGTTAAAACCAGTTTTTAAAACATCTGTTTCACAGATAACACCATACAAATCATGAGAAAACATTCAGGAAATACTGTATTGTCTCCATGGCTATGAACATACTTTAAAACATGCTGTGGATTCTATAATTTTGAAAACAAAACTCAATTTCATTGATAATATAAATATTTAATGTTCTAAATTCTGTGTTAGTACACTTTTCCTAATATATAAAAAAAGATAAAGATTGCTGTGTCAAATAATTCTAGCACAAAATCAGAGCATACATATACAGATACAGACAGACAAAATAATACATGTAAATATGGCTTTATAATTTATTTTCTGCCTGAGAGATAAATTATAATCTTCCACTAATATACTCTTTTATAGCTTTTAAACTAATATGGAATACTAGCAAATCTTTAAAGCACTAATGAAGCTAGATTAGTTTGAGGTTAAAATGTGGTAAGTAAATACACATGGATAAATGGTTAAATTCCTAATTGAAATGCAGAGCTTTTCATTTTGCAAATTGAGAGCATGAACTCATTGTTTCAAAAGTGAATAAGGTAAAAAAAAACATACAAAAGATCAGCAAAAAGAATAGATTTTTTTAGAAAAAAAAATTGACACACCATTGGCCCAACTAACCAAAAAAAATAGAGAAGACTCAATAAAATTAGAGATTAAAAGGAAATGTAACAACAGGCAACATAGAAATAAAAAGAATCATCAGAAATTACCACAAAAAGCTGTATGTCTATAAACTGGGAACCCAGAAAAAATGGACAGATTTCTGGACACATACAACCTACCTAAATTGACCCATGAAGACAAAAAAAAGTTAAACACACAAATAACTAAGGCAGAAACTGAATCAGTATTAAAGACCATCACAACAAAGTAAAGTCTAGGGCCAGATGGATTCACTGCTGAATTTTATCAGACATTTAATGAAGAACTAAACCCACTTCTTCTCAACCTATTCAAAACAATTGAAAGGGAGAGACTCCTCCCAAATTCTATGAAGCCAGCATCACCTTAATTCTTAAACCTGGAAGATATACAACACAGAAAGAGAACTACAGACCAATTTCCCTGATCAACATAGACACAAAAATCCTCAACAAAATTCTAGCCAATCGAATACAACAAAATATCAAAAAGGTCATTCACTGGGACCAAGTGGGATTTATCCCTGGTAGGCAGAGATGGTTCAACATTTGCAAATCATTCAATGCAATATATTACATTAACAAATTGAAGAACAAAAACCATATGATTATCTCAATAGATGCAGAGAAAGCATTTGATAAAATACAACACCCTTTCATGATGAAAACTATAAGCTAATTGGGTACAGAAAGAACATTCCTCAACACAATCAAGGCAATTTATGACGAATCCATTGCCAGAGTCTATTGAATGGGGAAAAGTTGGAAGCATTCTCACTGAGATCCAGAACCAGACAAGGATGACCACTCTCACCACTGCTATTCAATACAGTCCTAGAAGTTTTAGCCAGAGATATTAGGCAAGAAAAAGAAATCAAATGGATACAAATTGGGAAGGAGGAAGTCAAACTATCCCTATTTGCATATGACTTGATTCTATAGATAGGGGATCCAAAAAACTTTACTTAAAGATTATTGGAACTCATAGAAGAGTTTGGTAAAGTGGCAGCATATAAAATCGACAAAAATCAACAGCCTTTGTATACTCAGATAATCTGATGTCAAAGATCTCTATGATGAGAATTATAAAACATTGAAGAATTAGAAGAAGGCAAAAAAAAAGGAAAAATATTCCATGTTCATGGATTGGAAGAATCAATATAATCTGAATGTCCATATTACCAAAGAAAATCTACAGATTCAATGTAATAACAATCAAATACCAAGGACATTCTTCTTCTAAGATCTAGAAAAAATGATGCTAAAATTCATTTGGAAATACACGAGACCCCAAATAGCTAAAGCAATCATATTAAAAAAACAAAGCCGGAGGCATCACAATACCAGATTTCAAGACATACTACAGGAAGTTATAATTGAAACAGCCTGGGACTGTTACAAAAACAGGATAGACCAATGGGACAGAATATAAATGCCAGGAATCAACCCACATATCTATAATCAACTTTTCTTTGACAAAGGAGATAAAATAAAGCCCTGGAGCAAGGACAGTCTCTTCAACAAATGGTGCTGGGAAAACTGGATCTCCACATGCAGAAGTATGAAGCAAGACCCCCTACCTTACACCTTACACAAAAAGCCACTCAAAATGATCAAAGACCTAAATCTATGACACAATACCATCAAATTATTAGAGAACATTGGGGAAACCTGCAAGACATTGGCATAAGCAAAGAGTTCTTGAAAAAGACTCCGAGGTACAAGCAATCAAATAAAAAATGGCCAAAGGGATTATATCAACAACCTAGTTAAGAGATGGGCAAAGAACTTAAAAAGGCATTTTTCAAAAGAAGAAATCTGGATGGCCAACAGACATATAACTAGCTGTCAGGGAAATGCAAATCAAAACCACAATGAAATTTTACCTCACCCCAATTAGAATGTCTTTCATAGAGAAATCAACAAACAACACATGCTAGCAAGGATATGGGGGAAAAGGTAGCATAATTCACTGAGGGTGGGAATGTAAACCGGTACAGAAACTGTAGAAATTAGTATGAAATACCTCAGAAATCTGAATATAGTCCTACCATATGACCCAGCCATCCCACCTTGGGAATTGACCCAAGAGAAATGGAATCAGCATATGAAAGAGTTGTCTGTACCCCCATGTTTATTGCAGCTCAATTTACAATAGATAGCATAGGGAATCAACCCAAATTTCCGTCAACTGAGGACTGGATAGAGAAATTATGGGATATGTACCTCATGGAATACTACACAGTGTTAAAAAATACAAAATCTGGTTGTTTGCAACAAAACAGATGAAACATTATCCTCAGTGAAATAAGCCAGTCACAAAAGGACAAATGCCATCTGTACTCCTTCTCCCTTGGAGTCACAGAAACCAGTTGTGGAGGACATTCCATGTGTTAAAGGATGCAATTACTAGGGCAAAGCAAGAATCTTACCCAAATGTAGAGAATTCTCTATTGGAAGTTCTCTTTATTGGTTGGGTTTATAGTCCATATAATAGAGCAGAGTTATCAGAAGTGAGAAAAACATGATCAAAAAAATATAAAAGAGGAATACAGCCAAAAAGGGAAACAGCAACGTTAGTAGTGGACAAGGATCCAGACAGCGATCTTGGTGCAGGAAAAGCAAGGATCTTTATCCCTTCCTTTTACTTATGTACTTGTATTTTATGTGATGTGTGTTGGTGGGTGTAATTGCTGACCTGGGTTGCAGGGGTGAATGTTGATAGTGTTACACAGGAAGTGACCTGTTACCCATATTTCAATGTATGATGGGAGATACTTTTTTCATCAAAACCCAATCAGCAGGTGATGTTACCCGCCAAAGGGCATTTATTTTTCACAAAAAAGTTATTTGAAAGCTATTTATTTCTATGTGCTATTTCCTCCATTTTCCCTTCTCTTTCCATGCCGTACTGCCTCCACCACCACTCAAAGATAAAGTAGCTTTCTGCCCCTGCACTCAGCTTGCCTCCTGAACCTCCACACCCCACCTCATCACTTGCGTTTTGCAATGCAGTGGTTCTCTCAGTTACAAAGAGACAGAGAGACATAGGCAGAGAGATCCTCCACCCATTGGTTCACTCCCCAAATGGCCACAATGGCCAGGGCTGGGCCAGGCTAAAGCCAAGATCATAGAGCTCCATCCAGGTCTTCCACTGAAGTGGCGGGGGCTCTAGCACTTGAGCCATCCTCTGATGTTCTCCAGGTATGTCAGCAGGGAATGAGAGCTGAAGTGGAGCATCTGGGATTTCAACTGGCTGCTCGTATGGGACACTGGCACCACTGGTGGTATCTTAAGCTGTCGTATCAAAAGCTGGCCTCAGGAAATTTTGATTGATTTTGAGATTTCCAGATGTCTGGTATTTTGGAAAGATTATGGGAAAAAATGAAATGTAAGTTTCCACTATTTATTAAAATAATCCCTTGATTGCCTAATGGGGTATTCTGTCCTTGCATCTTGGCAGTTCTTGAGAGCTGGAATCACAGGCAAAAGAGCTTCTTTAAACATCTAATAATCGGCTTTCTTTTGGAGGATTTTGTTTTAAATAAGGGTCTTTACATCAAACTTCCACTTGATTATTCTTCAAGAATACTCAGTATTCTTCAAGGAGTTTAGGACATTGATGTTATACTTCAGATAAAAACAGTTTAGTCTGGGATATGGTATAATCTGTGGTTTATTTCTATGTGATAATAGTTTTTCCTTCTTTCCTTCCCTTTCTATAGCTTATTGCCCACACCTCCATGTCTTTCTACTCCTTCCCACATTCTTCTTTATTTTTCTCACCCCATCTCATCACTGGCTTTGTGAAATGCAGTGATTCCTCAAAACCAATCCTCCTATCAATTTAATCATAACAATCTGGTATATGAGCCAAAAACCAAATTGAAACAAAAACAACTTCCCTAGCCAGACCTAAATGTACTAAATTAGCCACAAATAACCACTAGGAACACTGATTAGATATTATAACCATTCACAACTTTAGCAAATCTCTAAGAATAGCAATAGGTTATGTAGAGCAGGCTCTTGTATTTTGTGTGGAGTCCATTAAATCTGGCTGGAAACAAACAATTTTCATAAATATAAAGTATTCCTAATAGTTTCCTTTCCCACATTATTTTTTAAACATGAAAACCATGTAATAAAAGAGAGGTAGTCCTATGGATTTATGTTGGATTAGTTGTGATGTAAGAAGGGCTTTTATAGAATCTAATATCCATTTATTTACTGATTTTAAACTATCTACTGACCATTTCAGAAATAAAGACCTAGGTGGATATAAAAGACTCAAATAATTAATATAATAACTTTAAATTAGTACTATCTGCCGGCACTGTGGCTCACTTGGCTAATCCTCCGCCTGTGGCACAGACATCCCATATGGGCACATGATTCTGTCCCGGTTGCTCCTCTTCCAGTCCAGCTCTCTGCTGTGGCCCGGGAAAGCAGTGGAGGATGGCCCAAGTGCTTGGGTGCCTGCACCCGCATGGGAGACCAGGAAGAAGCACCTGGCTCCTGGCTTCCAATTGGCGCAGTGCCAGCTGTAGTGGCTATTTGGGGAGTGAACCAACGGAAGACCTTTCTCTATGTCTCTCTCTCTCTTTCAATGTCTATAATTCTACCTGTCAAATAAAAAAAAAAATAACAAATTAGTGGGCCGGTGCCACTGCTCACTAGGCTAATCCTCCGCCTTGTGGTGCCGGCACACCGGGTTCTAGTCCCGGCCAGGGCGCCGGATTCTGTCCCGGTTGCCCCTCTTCCAGGCCAGCTCTCTGCTGTGGCCTGGGAGTGCAGTGGAGGATGGCCCAAGTCCTTGGGCCCTGCACCCCATGGGAGACCAGGAGAAGCACCTGGCTCCTGGCCTCGGATCAGCGGGTTGCACCGGCCGAGGCAGCCATTGGAGGGTGAACCAACGGCAAAGGAAGACCTTTCTCTCTGTCTCTCTCTCTCACTGTCCACTCTGCCTGTCAAAAAAAAATAACAAATTAGTACTATCATAGAATCAAAAACCATACTTTGCAGGTTTCAGAATATATTACTGACAATTATTAAATGATAATGAAATTAGAGTAGATAGTTGGCACATAGAACTGTAGACTTTGGCTCTGGTCTTGAGGATACTTTAGTTCAGTGCTTTTCAAAAACATCTTGAGCAACTGAAGTCATCTTTTTCAAATGAAATTTTACATAAGATCATCATATAAAATATTAATTAAAGTAGAGTTGTTTTGGTTAAGCAAAAAAGAGATCAAATCTAGTCAAATTTTACAGAAGACACAATTTAGGTCAAGAGAACTCTTCAGTTTATCAAAGGTAATAATAAAAAAAATGAATAAAAGCTCCTATTATTGAATTCCCATTTCAGACATGTTGTTCTGTAAAATGTGATGAATCTAGAGAAGAAATCTGATGATGGGAAAATTAAGCCATTTAGACTTAATGAATGTATTCATTTTCTAGGGCTGCTGTGACAAAGTACAGCAGACTGGGTAAACAAGGGAAATTTACAAACATTTCTTATAGTTCTAGAAGCTGAACATCTAAGATCAAGATGTTGGGAAGGGTAGTTTTTTCTGGGGCCTTTCTTCTTGTTTGTGAAGGGCCACCTTCTCCCTGGGTCTTCACATGGGCTTCATCTGTGAGTGTCTGAGTCCTAACCCTTCATATCAGGATGCTAGTCATAAAGGATTAGAACCCAGAATGGTCAGAGTGGGCTCTGAGAGGCCAAGCTGCTCCTTTGTCCACATTCACATGCACTGCAAGTGCAACCTAGGCAGTCTGAGAGCACACCCTGGGCATGCCACCTGCTGCTTCTGTGGCTTTGCATCTGCTGCCCACAGATCCCATGAGCCAGAGACTTCTCCTGTCCCACATTCTCTGCTCTGCTCCCTGTGTGTTCTGAAGAAAGAGGACATGTTCTCAGGACTGGAAACCTAAAGGATAAAATCAAATGACTCATCATAGAGGTTCCACAAGTTCCTGAAAGCATGGAACAAGAGAAAGGATTAGAAGGCCTTTTTAGTGAAATACTAGCAGAAAACTTCCCTAATTAGGAGAAAGAAAGAGACATCCAAGTACAGGAAGCACACAGAACTCCTAATAGAAACAAACAGGAAAGATATTCACTATGACACATTGTAATCAAACTCACCACAGTAAAACATAAAGAGGGGCTGGTGCCCTGGCTCACTGGGTTAATCTTCTGCCTGTGGTGCCAGCATTCCATATGGTTTCCAGATTCTAGTCCCAGTTGTTCCTCGTTCAGTCCAGGTCTCTGCTTTGGCCCAGGAAAGCAGTGGAGGATGGCCCAAGTGCCTGGGCACCTTCACTGGCATAGGAGACCAGGAAGAAGCACCTGGCTCCTGGCTTTGGATTGGCGCAGCGCTGGCTGTTGCAGTCAATTGGGGAGTGAATCAGTGGATATAAAACCTCTCTCTCTCTCTCTCTCTCTCTCTAGGCTTCTGCCTTTCAAATAAATAAATCTTTTTTAAACATAAATAATTCACCACACTCCAACGTGGCCATTTGGGGAGTGAACCAACAGAAGGAAGACCTTTCTCTCTCACACTGTCTATAACTCTACCTGTCAAATAAAAATAAAACATAAAGAAATATTCTGAAATGTGCAAGAGAGAAACACCAGATTACTTTCAGAGGATCTCTAATTAGAGTCACAGCAGACTTCTCGTCAGAACCCCTACAGACTAAGAGAGAAAGGCAAGATATAGTTTAAATCTTAACAGAAAATAATTGTTAACCCAGACACTAAAACCTGCGAAGCTCTCATTTATGAATGAAGGTGAAATAAAGACCTTCCATAACAAACAGAAATTGAAAAAAAATTGTCACCACACATCAGGACCTATAGAAGATACTTAAGGATACACTGCACAAAGAAACACAGAAACATGGTCATTACTACAAAAGAAGGAAAAGGAAGGAAATCTCCCAGTAAAAGTTTAAAGGAAATTCTAAGTAAAAGATAGGAACGTATGTGAAAAAATGGAAGAGCAAAGTCATTACTTATCAATAGTCACTTTGAATGTAAATGGCCTCAACTCTCCAGTTAAAAGACACAGAGTGGCTGAATGGATTAAAAAACAAAACTTATCTATTGCTGCCTACAAGAAAAATATCTCACCAACAAAGATGCACGCAGACTGAAAGTGAAAGGATGGAAAAAGATATTCTATGCTAACAGAAACCAAAAAAGAGCTGTTATAGCCATCCTAATATCAGACAAAAGAGACATTAACAAAATACTGTTAAGAGATAAAGAAGGGCACTATGTAATGATTAAGAGATCAATTCAACAGGAAGAGGTGATATCATAAATGTATATGCACCTAACTTCAGGGCAACTGGCTATTTCAATGATATATTAAGGTATCTAGAGGGAGATATAGTCTCCAATACAAAAGTAATGAAGGACTTCAATACCCCACTTTCAGCAATTGATATATCAATCAATATCAATCAGATAGAAAATCAGCAAGGAAACAGCAGAGGTAACAGACATAATAGACCAAATGGACCTAACAGGTATCAACAGAACTTTTCATCCACAAGTACAGAATACACATTCTTTTCAGCAGTGCACAGATCTTTCTCTAGGAGTGACCAAATACTAGGCCTTAAAGCAAGTCTCAGCAAATTCAAAAAAGCTGAAATCATACCATGCATTTTCTAAGACTACAATGCAATGAATCCAGAAATAAACAGATCAGGAATATATACAAACATATACAAACACATGGAGAATGAACAACATGTTCCTGAATGAATAGTCGGTCATAGAAAAACAAAAGAGAAGTCAAAAAATTTCTGGAAAAAAATGAAGATGACAATACAACATATCAAAACCTATAGGATACAGCAAAAGCAGTGTTAAGAGGAAAGTTTATAGCAATTGGTGCCTACATCAAGAAATTGGAAAGGCACCAAATAAATGAGCTATCAATGTATATCAAGGATCTAGAGGAGCTGGCGCCGCAGCTCACTAGGCTAATCCTCCGCCTTGCGGCACCAGCACACCGGATTCTAGTCCCGGTCGGTGCGCCAGATTCTGTCCTGGTTGCCCCTCTTCCAGGTCAGCTCTCTGCTGTGGCCATGGAGTGCAGTGGAGGATGGCCCAAGTACTTGTGCCTTGCACCCCATGGGAGACCAGGATAAGAACCTGGCTCCTGCAATCAGATCAGCACAGCGTGCTGGCCATGGTGGCCATTGGAGGGTGAACCAATGGCAAAGGAAGACCTTTCTCTCTGTCTCTCCCTCTCACTGTCCACTCTGCTTGTCCAAAAAAAAAAAAAAAAAAAGGATCTAGAAAAACAACAGCAAACTCAATCAAAAACTAGTAGGAGAAAAGAAATAAATAATTAAAATTGGAGGAAAAAAACAACACACTTAAATCCAAAAAATACAAAAGATCAGAAAAAAGAAGTCTTTTTTTTTGAAAAAAAAAATAAACAAAATTGACACATCATTGGCTCAACTAACCAAAAAAAGGAGAGGACTCAAATCAATAAAATTAAAGATGAAAAGGGAAATATAACAGATACCACAGACAAAAGAGAATCATCAGAAATTGTTAAAAAGAGCTGTATGCCTACAAACTGGGAAACCCTGAAGAAATAAACAGATTCCTGGACACATACAACCTACCTAAATTGAACCACGAAGACATAGAAAACCTGAACAGACCCATAACCAAGACAGAAACTGAATCAGTAATAAATACTCTCCCCTGCAAAAAAGCCCAGGATCAGATGGCTTCACTGCTGAATTCTAACACACAATTAAAGAACTAACTCCAATTCTTCTCAAGTTATTCAAAACAACTGAAAGGGAGAGAATCCTCCCAATTTTTTCTATGAAGCCAGCATCACCTTAATTCCTACACCTGAAAAAGATGCAACAGAGAGAGAATTACAGACCAATTTCTCTGAATAACATAGATGCAAAAATCCTCAATGAAATTCTGCCCAATGGAATCCAACAAAACATCTGAAAGATCATTCACCCAGACCAAGTATGATTTATCCCTGCTATACATGGATGGTTCAATATTCACAAATCAATCAATGTGACACCTAACATTAGAAACTGAAGAACAAAAGCTATGATTATCTCAATAGATACAGAAGAAGCCTTTGATAAAATACAATACCCTTTCATGATGAAAACTGTAAGCAAATTTGGTATAGAAAGAACATTTCTCAACACAATCTAGACAATTTATGACAAACACACAGCCAGAGTCCTATTGAATTGGGAAAAGTTTGAAGGATTCCCACTGAGATCTGGAACCAGAAAATAGTGCTCACTCTCACCATTGCTATTCAATATATTACTAGAAGTATTAGCCAGAGCCATTAGGAAACAAAAAGAAATCAAACAGGTACAAATTGGGAAGAAAGAAGGCAAACTATCCCTATTTGCGGATGACATGACTCCACCAAGAGACTATTGGAACTCGTAGAAGAGTTTGGTAAAGTAGCAGGATACAAAATCAAAACACAAATATCAACAGCCTTTGCATACCCAGACAATGCCAAGGCTGAGACTGACCTTCTAAGATCAATCCCATTCACAATAGCTACAAAAAAAATCAAAATGCTTGGAATAAATTTAACCAAGATTATCAACAATCTCTATTATGAGAATTACAAAACATTAAAGAAACAGAAGACAAAAAAATGGAAATCTTCCATGTTCATGGATTGTAAGAATCAATACCATCAAAATGTCCATTTTTCTGAAGGTAATTTACAAATTTAATGTAATATAAATAATAAATGCAAGGACACTCTTCTCAGATATAAAAAAATGATGCTGAAGTTCATATGGAAACACAGGAGACTTTAGATAGCTACAGTAATCTTATATTACAAAAACAAAGCCAGAGGCATCACAATACCAGATTTCAACACATACTACAAGGCAGTTATAATCAAAACAGCCTGGTACTGGTACCAAAACAGATGGATAGACTAATGGAATAGAATAGAATGACCAGAAATCAATCCAAGCATCTATAACCAACTTATCTTTGACAAAATAGCTAAAACCAATCCCTGGAGTAAGGAGAGTCTCTTCAACAAATGGTCTGGGAAAATGGATTTCCACGTGCAGAAGTATGAAGCAAGACCTCTACCTTACACTTTACACAAAAATTCACTCAAAATGTATTAAAGATCAAAATCCAAAAACATGATACCATCAAATTATTAGAGAACATTGGGGAAATGCTGCAAGAAATTAGCATAGGCAAAGAGTTCTTGGAAAAGACACTAGAGGCATAGGTTGTGAAAGCCAAAATTAACAAATGGGATTACATAAAATTGAGGAGTTTCTGCCATGCAAAAGAAACACTCAGGAGATTAAAGAGGCAACGACAGAATGGGAGCAATTATTCACAAACTATGCAACTGATAAAGGATTAATAACCAGAATATACAAAGAGATCACGAAACTCCACAACAAAACAACCAACCCAGGTAAGGGATGGGCCAGGGAATTAAACAGACATTTCTCGGGGCTGGCGCTGTGGCGCAGTAGGTTAACACCTTGGCCTGAAGTGCCGGCATCCCACATGGGTGCCGGTTCAAGACCTGACTGCTCCACTTCTAATCCAGCTCTCTGATATGGCCTGGGAAAGCAGTGGAAGTTGGCCCAAGTCCTTGGACCCCTGCACCCACATGGGAGACAGGGAAGAAGCTCCTGACTCCTGGCTATGGATTGGCACAGCTCCGGCCATTGCGGCCATCTGGTGAATGAACCATTGGATGGAAGACCTCTCTCTTTCTGCCTATCCTCTCTGTGTAACTCTTTCAAATAAATAAATAAATCTTTAAAAAAAAAAAAAAAAGCAGGCATTTCTCAAAGAGGAAATTCAAATGGCCGACAGACACATGAAAAAATGTTAGGATCACTAGCCATACTAGCCATCAGGGAAACATAAATCAAAACCACAATGACGTTTCACCTCACCCCAGTTAGAATGGCTTTCATACAGAAATAATCAAACATCAAATTCTGGCAAGGATGTGGGGAAAAAGGTACCCTAATCCACTGACGGTGGGATTGTAGACTGGTAAAGCCACTTTGGAGGATGGTATAGAGATACCTCAGAAATCTGAATATAGACCTACTATTTGTCCCAGCCATCCCACTCCTGGGAATTTACCCAAAGGAAATGAAATCAGCAAATAAGAGTTATCTGTACCCCTGTTTACTGCAGCTCAATTCACAATAGCTAAGACATGGAACAAACTTAAATTCCCATCAAACAAAGACTGGATAAAGAAATTATGGATATGTACACTATGGAATACTACACAACAGTAAAAAAAATGAAATCTGGTCATTTAAAACAAAATGGATGGATCTGGAAAACATCATATTTATTGAGATAAGCCAGTATAAAATGACAAATACCATATGTTCTCCCTTATCTCTAAGAACAAATAGAACACCTATAACAAATTCTGCCAAAGTGAAATTGACATTTTGAGAAGGGATGGCCTGAGATGCCCTTGTTTTGACTGTCAAGGAACAGTTTTTTTTTTTTTTTATCTTTCATTTTTTTCTCTTCATACTGTTTCTTGAACTCATTACTTAACATAGAGTTAATTATATGTGCATAAAGTCAATTGAAGATGGTTCTCAGTAAGAAATGTGTGGGAATAAGAGAGGGAGGAGGAAATTTGTAACTGTAAAACTGTATAGTACTGCATACATTCCTAAGGATTAACTTCTAAGGATACAGATTAAAAACTTGTCATTGGATCCCAAATCCCATTAAGCAGGGTGATAAAAATGTCAACTTAAGTGTGAAAGTGATCATATTAAGTGCTAAAGTGAATATATAGATAGGATTAAGTGTTAAAGTGACCATATACATAGGATCAAGTGTTGGGTAATTATAACAGAATTAAAAAGGAGAGAATGTTCAACATGGAAAGCAGTCCGCACAACTGACTCATAGAAGGTCTATTGCTTTAAGTAACACTCTGTCCTTAGAATCAGCCCTTAAGGCTTCCCAGTCTGGATGAAAAGCCTCTGTGAGTATTTCAGGCATGGAAAGCCAAGACACTGGGGCAAAAATTATTCTACATGAAGAATCTCTGTGAGTGAGACACCAGTGGAAAGAAGTGGCCATCAAAGAAGGATGTACTTTTCTCTAAAGGAAGGAAAGAACTTCCACTTTGCTTATGGCCTTGTCTAATAACGATGGAGTTTGTGCATTCAAAAGGCTTCCATAGCCTAGGCAGCTCATGTAAAGATCCTTGCATGGTCGCTGAACTCACACAAAAGAGTGTTAATTGTTAAATTAACAACAGGAATCACTGTGTACTAACTTCCCATGCAGGACCTCTGCCCTCAATGAGCTGTATTATGAGAGTTAACTGTGATACTTGTGTGTGTGTGTGTGTGTATGTGTGTGTGTGTGTGTGAAAATAGTTGAAATCTTTACTTAGTACAGAGTTGGTCTTCTGTTTACAAAGTTAATTGAATATGAATCTTAATGAAGAATGGTACTGGGAAAGGCAGAGGGAGGAGAAGGAGTGTGCGTGGGACAGAGGCTATGGTGGAAAGAATAACTTTATTCCTAAAGTTCTACATATGAAATTTGTATTCCTTAAAAATAAATTAATTAAAAATCAAATTTCCAAATTCTTTGGACTTTGATATTTTCAGTTGTGCCCCTGGAAATGTCAGGATATATCTCTCATCTTGTAGAGACATCAACTAATTAGGTTATTTGGATAATATTGAAGATGCTGTCTAGATGTGAAATTTGTTAAAGTTATGATAATGTAAAATGCTACAAATACAAATGTCCAAAAGTTTTTTTTGAATAACCCAGTTTCATGATTTTAATTATCCTTGGCTATATGGGATGTTGGCTTTGCAAGTAGCATCTTAATCCACTGTGCTACAACACCAGCCCCATGATATTGTATTTTTAACTCACATACCATGCTGTATATTGGATCTCCAGAACTCATTTTGTATAACTGAAATGCTACCTTTTGAACAACATCATCTCATTCCCTCTCCACCAGGCCCCTGGAACCAGCATTCTATTCTCTGGTTTTATAGTTTGACTATTTTAGATTCCACATATAAGTGAGATAATGCAGTTTTCTTTTTCTGTGTCTGGCTTAAATTTCATTTAGCATAAGTTTTCTAGATACATCAATATTACTGCAAATTTTTCTTTTTTGTAAAAGTTGAATAATTTTCCAATGTGTGTGTGTATGTGTGTGCATCTGATTTTCTGTATTTATTCGTCCATCAAAAAAGATTTTAAGTTGTTTCCACATCTTGGCTGATCCTGTGATGAACATGAGTTTACAGATATCTTTGAACGATCCATCATGGGAAGTGGGATACACAGCAGACTCATAGAATGGCAGATGTCCCAAATAGCACTCTGGCCTCAGAATCACCTCATTCGGATCTGGCTGAAGAGCCCATGAGAGTATTTTAGGCATGGAAAGCCAAGACACTCTGGGAAAAAAAAAAAAAAAAAAAAAAACTAAATGAAAGATCTCCGCGAGTGAGATCCCAGTGCAAAGAACGGGGCCATCAAAGAAGGAGGTACCTTTCTCTGAAGGGAGGAGAGAACTTCCACTTTGACTATGACCCTGTCGGAATAAGATCGAAGTCGGCGAACTCAAAAGGCTTCCATAACCTTGGCAACTCATGACTAGAGCCTAGGGAGATTACTGACGCCATAAACAAGAGTGTCAAATTGGTAAGTCAACAAGAGGAGTCACTGTGTACTTACTTCTCATGTGGGATCTGTCCTTAGTGTGTTGTCCAAAGTGAAGTAATGCTATAACTAGTACTGAAACAGTATTTTACACTTTGTGTTTCTGTGTGAGTGCAAACTGATGAAATCTTTACTTAATATATACTAAATTGATCTTCTGTATATAAAGATAATTGAAAATGAATCTTGATGTGAATGGAATGGGAGAGAGAGCGGGAGATGGGAGGGGTGTGAGTGGGAGGGAAAATAAAAAAAATAAACAATTACTCTTAGGTGTTTAATTAATGCTATAACTAGCACTCAAATAGTATTTTACACTTTGTGTTTCTGTGTGGGTGCAAACTGGAAATCTTTACTTAATATATGCTAAATTGATCTTCTGTATATAAAGATAATTGAAAATTAATCTTGATGTGAATGGAAGGGGAGAGGGAGTGGGAGAGGGGAGTGTTGTGGGTGGGAGGGAAGTTATGGGGCGGGGAAGCTATTGTAATCCATAAGCTGTACTTTGGAAATTTATGTTCATTAAATTAAAAAAAAGCAAAAAATTAAATGATGATAACTACATTAAAAAAATTGAGATTGGTGGATCTTACAGTAGTTCTATTTTTAATATTTTGAGGTAAATCCATACTTCTTCCTGTAATGGCTACATAGGTTTATTTTCCTACAAATTTTATAAATGATTCCCTTTTATCCACATGCACATTAACACTTGTGATCTTGTGCTTTTTTGATCACAGAATTCCTGACATATGTGAGTTGACAGTTCATTGAGGTTTTTGACTTGTATTTCCCTGATATAGATGTGGAGCATCACTTCCTTTACATGTTGGCCATATGATTTTGCTATTTCTAGAATGGTCTATTTGCCTATTTTTTAAATATTTGTATTTTTGTTGTAGTTGTATGAGTTCCTTATGCTTTTGGATATTAACCTCTTATCAGAGAAACAGCATACAATTATTTCCCTATTCCACGGGTGCCTTTCACTTTGTTGATTGTGTCTTATTGATTGATCTTATAATCAAAATCCCAATTGCATTTTTTTTAGTTGAAGTTCATATGGAGTCACAAAAGACTCCAAATAGCCAAAGCAGTGTTGGGCAAGAACAAAACTAAAGGCGTCACATTTTCCTGACTTTGAATTATATCACAAAGGTATAGTAATCAAAACAGCATGGTATTGTCATAAAACAGATATACGGACTAATGGGACAGAATAGAGAAAGAAATAAACTTATGTATTTACTGTCAATTGCTGTTTAATGAGTGCTAGGAACACACAATGAGGAAAGGAAAATTTCTTCAATAAGTGGTGCTGAGAAATCTGGACATCTAAATATCAAAAAATGAACTGAACCCTAACTCATGCCATATACAAAAATTAACTATAAACTTAAATATAAAATTTTAAATAGTAAAACTCAGGGCCGGTGCTGTGACGCAATAGGCTAAGCCTTCAGCTGCAGTGTCAGCATCCCATATGGACGCTGGTTTGTGTCCTGCCCGGTCCTCAACCTATCAAGCTCCCTGCTTATGGCCTGGGAAGGCAGTGGAAGACGGCCCCAGTGCTTGGGCATCAGTACCCATGTGAGAAACCTGAAGAAACTCCCGGTTCTACGCTTTGGATCTGTTCAGCCATTTGGAGAGTGAACCAGCAAATGGAAGACCTTTCTCTCTGTCTCTCCCTCTGTCTGTCTGTAACTCTAAGTCTCAAATAAATAAATAAAAGCTTAAAAAAAGAAATAGTAAAACTGCTAGAAGAAAGCATATGGGAAAACCTTCTTGACACTGGTGTTAGCAATAATTTTCTGAATGTGACACCACAAGCAGAGTCAAAAAAGGCAAAACTGGATAAGTGATATTATAAGTGAAATTGGCATGCTAATGTTTAATTCTACTGTGTCCATAGGATAGTGATACACATGGGACCCCCATCCATCAGATCTATAGAGGTTAAGAATCAAGTGAGTAACAACCCTAAAGAACATTAATATCAAAGAGTTAGTCCTTCTTTGTGCTAAAATGCACCTGTAAATTCAGGAAGACAAATCTGTTTGCATTCCACTTTATATTTCATAAAGGCATTAAAGAAAAAAAATTTCCCTGGACCAAGACTGTAGACTGATCACAGTCAAAGTAAGACTGTTAAAATTTTTTTAATGCAATAAAATAAGCCCTAGGCAAAAAGAAAAGGCAACTCAGTTCTGGTACTGAACCTGTCAACTACCTTGCACCTTGAAAGCAGCTCAGCTGAGACTACCTGATGGTCTGTAGCAGTAGAGGTGACAGAAGAGACTGTTGCACAAATCTGGGCTTTGATTCTGCTCCAGCAACAACAGACCAAGTTGGAAGAGACTGCCTCAGTCCAGTGGAACAGCTATCACCCCTTTCCTGGTATTGAGATTCTGAAGAAGTTTAGTTTCTGTTTTAAATGTATTTGGAGTTCATGACATTTAGTTACCAACTGTTCTTTCTTTGGAGGGACAATCTTCTATTTTCAAATCATATTCTTCTAGTTTGTGGGGAGGGAAGTCTTCAAATGTCTTGTCTACATGGAAACAGAGGTTACAGTAAGGAGTACGTGCTTTTAAACAAACTTACTGGGCAAAATAAAAAGTTGAAAACTCTAAAAACCAAAAAAGAAATCAGCTCCACACTCTTCAGCCCACCTACCTTTTATGGTCTGAATTATTCCAGGCCTAGACATCAGTTAGAAATTAAAATAAGAGTTAGCTTATTCAAAGAAATTTTACTTTGGTGTGAGTGACTAATCACAAGGCTCTCTTAACTCTTCAAGGGCACTTGTATTTGAGCCATGAAGACACAGAAAACTTAAACCGACCAATAACCAAGACAAATTGAGTCAGTAATAAAGACCCTCCCAACAAAGAAAAACCCAGGACCAAATGGTTTCACTGCTAAATTCTCCCAGACATTTAAGAATGAACTCCAATTCTTCAAAAGCTATTCAAAACAACTGAAAGGGAGGGAGTCCTCTCAAACTGCTTCTATGAAGCCAGAATCACCTTAATTCCTAAAAGAGCAAAAGATACAAGAGAGAAAGAGAACTGTAGATCAATTTCCCTGATGCACATAGACACAAAAACCCTCAATAAAATTCCAGCCCATCGAACACAACAACACATCATAAAAATCATTTACCCAGATCAAGTGGGATTTAACCCTGATATTTAGGGATGGTTCAACATTCACAAATCAATCAATGTGATACACCACATTAACAGCCTGAAGAACAAACACCATATGATTATCTCAAGATGAAGAGAAAGCACTTGATAAAAATACAACATCCTTTCATGATGAAAACCTTAAGCAAATTGGGTATAGAAGGAACATTCCTCACTAAGACAATTTATGACAAAACCATGGCAGGCATCCTATTAAATGGGGATAAACTGGAAGCATTCCCACTAAGATTCAGAACCAGACAAGGATGCCCACTTTCACTATTGTTGTTCAATATAGTTCTAGAAGTCTTTGCTAGAGCCATTAGACAAGAAAAAGAAGTAAAGGTGATGCAAGTTGTTAAGGAGAAAGTCAAACTATCCCTATTTGCAGATGACATGATTCTATATATATGGGATCCAAAAGAGACTATTGAAACTCATAAAGGAGTTTGGTAAAGTGGCAGGATACGAAATTAACATACAATAATCAATAGACTTTGTAGACACAGGCAATGCCAAGGCTGAAGAAGAACTTCTAAGATCAATCCCATTCACAATATCTACAAAAAATAAATATCTTGGAATAAATTTAAACAAGAACATCAAAGATCTCTATAATAAAAATTACAAAACATTAAAGAAAGAAATAGAAGAAGATACAAGAAAATAGAAAAATCTTCCATGTTTATGGATTGGAAGAATCAGTGTTATCAAAATGTCCACACTACCGAAAGCAATTTACAGATTCAATGTGATCTCAATAAAAATACCAAAGACATCTTTCTCAGTTATAGAACAAATGACGCTTAAATTCATTTGGAAACCCAGGAGACCTCGAATAGCTCAAGCAATCTTATACAACAAAAATAATGCCAGAGGTATCACAATAGCAGATTTTAAGACATACTACAGGGAAGTTATAATCAAAACAGCCTGGTACTGGCAAAAGATAAAACAGATGGGTAGACCAATGGAACAGAATAGAAACACCAGAAATCAATCCACATATCTACAATTAACTTATCTTTGACGAAGGAGCTAAAATCAATCTCTGGAGCAAGGTGCAAAATATAGGAAAACTGTATCTCCACATGCAGAGGAATGAAGAAAGACCCCTACCTTACACCATACACAGAAATCCACTTAAAATGGATCAAAGACCTAAATCTATGACCTGATACCATCAAATTACTAGAGAACATTAGGGAAACACTGCAAGACATTGGCAAAGGCAAATACTTCCTGGAAAAAAAACCTGAAGTACAGGCATTCAAAGCCAAAATTGACATATATAATTACATCAAATTGAGAAACTTCTGTACTGCAAAAGAGACTCTCAGCAAAATAAATGACAGAATAAGATAAAACATTTGCAAACTATGCAATTGATAAAGGATTAATAACCGAATCTATAAAGAACTCAAGAAACTCAACAACAAAACAATCTAGTTAATAATGGGCAAAGGACTTGAAAATACATTTTTTAAAAGATTTATTTATTTATTTGAAAGAGTTACAGAGAGAGGTCTTCCATCCACTTTTTCACTCTCCAGATGGCTGCAACGGCCGGAGCTGAGCCATTCTGAAGCCAGGGGCCAGGAGCTTCTGCTGGTCTCCTACACGGGTGCTGGGGCCAAGGACTTGGGCCACCTTCTACTGCTTTCCCAGGCCATAGCAGCGAGCTGGATTGGAAGAGGAGCAGCTGGGACTAGAACCAGCGCCCATATGGGATGCCAGCACCACGGGTGGAGGATTAACCCACGGTACCACCGAATGGCCCCAAAAATACATTTTTCAAAGGAGGAACTCCAAATGGCAAACAGACACATGAAAAAATGCTCAGGATCACTAGCAGTCAGAGAAATGCAAGTCATAACCACAATGAGGTTTCACCTCACCCCAGTTAGAATGTCTTTCATTCAGAAATCAGCAAAGAACAAATGCTGTTGAGAATGTGGGTGGGAACAAGTACCCTAATACACTGTTGGTGGGAATGTAAACTGGTACAGACACTGTGGAAAACAGTATGGAGATACCTCAGAAATCTGAATATAGACCTACCACATGACCCAGGCATCCTACTCCTGGGAATTGACCCAAGAGAAATGAAATCAACAGATGAAAGAGTTATCTGTAACCCCATGTTTATTGCAGCTCAATTCACAATCAATAAGATATAGAAACAACCCAGATGTCTATCAACTGAAGACTAGATAAAGAAATTATGGTATATATACACCATGGAATACCACACAGTTGCAAAAATAAAACTGAAATTCTGTCATTTGCAGCAAAATGGGTGAAACTTGAAAATATTAAACTTAGTGAAATAAGCCAGTCCCGAAAAGACAAACACTAGATGTTCTCCCTGATCTGTGGTAACTAACAAAGCACCTACACGGTAATCTATGTAAGTGAAATTGATATTTTGAGATGTGATGACTTTGAACAGCCCTTTTCTCAACTGTTGAAGAACAGATTTTTTTAATACTATTTGTTGAACTCTTTACTCAGTAAAGGGTTAATCTGATGCACATAAAGTTAATTGAAAATATATCTTAATAAAAAATAAGAATGGGAATAACAAAGGAGGAGGAAGGAGGGTGGGAATTCAGATGGGAAGAATCACTATATTACTAAATTTGTATATATGAAATGCATGAATTTGTATACCTTAAATAAAATAAAATAAAGAAAATCTGTCAAGTCAAGTAAATTGCCAATTAGTGGACAGTGTTGTAATTTTTAAAGGGTTAAAAAAGTTTTCAGACAGGAAGGGAAATATTTCTGGTAAGAAAAATATTTTGTGTCCATTAATTCTCATTCCTTGTTACTCATAGTTAATGAATTTTTAACTCAGTTTTTGGCAATATTAACAAAATAAAATGAAAACAAATTTCATAATTTTCATGGATTCTGAAAACAGCCTCACTGACAATTCCTATTTTGTTTACCAAAGTATTTATTTTGTCTTATTTATTGAGTGCCATCTTAGTCTTTTTGGTGTTGCTGTAACAATATCACAGACTGGGCAACTGATAAGGAAAATTAGTTTTATGGCTCATAGTTCTAGAGATCAGACGTCTAAGAGCATGGTCCGGCATCTACATAGCATCCAGTGAGGTGCTTATTGCTGCATTATTCCATGGCAGAAGGTGAGACAGCAAGTGAGCATGAGCAAAAGGGGAAGAAAGAAGGGCCAGACTCACTTTTCTAACAATCTCCTTCATGATTCCTAACAGCCCTGTGATAACAACATTAATCCAGTCATGAATGCTTCACTCCCCTGACCCAGTCACCTTCCCCTGGTTAGACCCCGTCTCCCAGTACTGCTGCACTGGGGACCGAGTTTCAAATACATGAATCTTGGAGAACACACTCAGACCATAATATTTTGCCATAGCCCCTAAAATCATGTCCTTCTCACAATGAAATACACATCCATTCCATCCTCAAAGTCCTAAAAGTCTCAACTCATTCTGCCACCAACTCAGAAGTCCAAAATCCAGAGTATCATATACACCAGATGCAGATGAGAGTCAAGGCATGACTTACCAGAGGAGAATTTTCCTCTAGCTGCAAGCCAGTAAACTCAAAAGTTTTCCGCATCCAAAATGCATTGGTGGTGCATGCACAAGATTGACAGTCACATCACGAAAGGGAAAAAGACATGAAGAAAAGGGCAAGCGGTCCAAGACCTAACAGGGCGAACAAAATGAAATCTTAGGGCTCCAGGATAATCTTTCACTCCATGTGCTACCTCCTGCACACACTTGGGGGACTGTGCTCCAAAACGTTAGGCAGCTCTGTTCTGTTGGCTTCGCTGGGCTCAGCCCATCCAGCACCTCTCATTGATCATCCTTTGGCATCTGCAGTTCTCCCAGGCTGCAGCTGCACACTGGGAGCTCTGCAGCTCAGGGAGACAGCCCCACTCTCATGGCTCCCCTAGGCATCCTCTCAGAAACTTCCGTGGTGGCTCTGATTTCACATTTCCACTCAGCAATGCCATCGTAGGGGCTATCTCCAGTGGCTCTGTCCTTGCAACAGGTCTCTTCCTTGGTCTCCAAGCTGTCCACAATATCTTTTAAAATCCATGTGGGGAGAGCCAGTCTCGCACAGCTCTTGCCTCTGCATGCCTACAGAAAGAGTACCACATGGCTGCTGCCAAGGCTTACTGTGTGCATCTCCTGGTGCAGTGGCAGGAGTTGTATTTGAACTCATCTGAACCAAAGCTGCGCCAGCCAAGGAGTGGTGTGTCGCTCCCCCTCTTCGCGGAGGAACGACACTAAACCCTGCCTAGGCTTCATATCCGAGTCACAGCACCATTATGTCGCTCCCCCTCTTCGTGGAGGAACGACACTAAACCCTGCCTAGGCTTCATATCCGAGTCACGGCACCATTATGTCGCTCCCCGTCTTCGTGGAGGAACGACACAGGACCCTGTGCTGTTCTTTTGTCTGCTCGGCCCTCCCCGGGTTTGCTGCTGGTTCTTCCCGGGTTGGCTACCGACCCTTCCACCTCCGTGGAAGGGCGGTTCCCCCTGCCACTTTCCCCACTTCCGCGGGGGAGCGGCACACCGCCGGCCGGCTCTCAGGGGCTGCACAGGTGTTCCTTCAGATAGATGTTCCTGGTGCATGTTGTCTCTCTCCTCCTTTATAGTCCTCTTCCACCAATCCCAACTCTGCTACCCACACACCGAGTACGCTGCTCTCCTCCAATCAGGAGCAGGTCCTGCTGTTTATTGGTTGAACTGGAGGCAGCTGTGTAGAAGCTGTTTCCTCCTCTCCCAGCGCCATATTGTGGGAGAGCAGATGCATAGAATAAGTCTTAATTCGAGTAACAGTCTAGTCCAAGTTGCTCCCCACAGTGGTGTATTTGAATGCAGGAATCAGAGACCTGATTTCTGAGGCGGCTCAGTGCAGTGAGCCCGTAGAGGGTAACCCCAGCCTGTCCCCTGAATCCACTCTGCCCTCCTAGAACTCTTGGAAAGATCTCTTAAAAGCCTTTGGAATCATTCTCCATCGCCTTGATGTATGCAAGCGGGCTTGCTTCTACTGATGTTTTCAAAATTCTCTCAGCTGAGCAATTCCCAAATCTTTCTATTCTACTTCCCTTTTAATTATAAATTCTATCTTTAAATCATGTCTTTCCACTCTCATTTTATTGTAAGCAGTTACAGGTATCCTTGCAACTCCTTCAGTATTTTGCTTAGAAACTTCTTCTGCCATCATTCTTAAACTCTGCCTTCCATTGGATCCCAGAACAAGGGCATACTGATGCCATCCTCTTTGTAGCTGTTTAATAAGGTTGGCCTTTAGTTTCCAACACCTTGGTCTTCAGTTCTATCACAGAATTCAGCAGAATGGTCTTTACTATCCCTGCTTCTACCAACATTCTGATTCCACCAACTAAGAAGTTCCAGATTTTTCCTGTATTTCTTCTACTGAGCTATCACTAGAAATGCCTTTAGTGTTCCATTCATGTCCATGTACAATTTTTCTAGTATGCTCCTTCACATTCTTTCAGCCTATAACTATTACTCAGTCCAAAGCTCTTTTCACATTTTCTGTATTATTTTACCAATAGCCCCACTTCTTGGCACTAATTATCTGCCTTCGTCTGTTTTTGTTGTTGTAACAGAATACCACAGAGTGGGTAACTTACAAAGAAAATAAGCTTATTAGGCTCACAGATCTGGAAGTCCAAGAGCATGGTGCAGGCCTTCTTGTCACACTGTCTCATGAAGGAAGGCTAGAGAGGGTGTGAGTGCATATGAAGGAAGAAGAAAGAGGAGCCAGATTGGCTTTCATAACAGTCCACTGTCACTATAACTAACCTACTTCCATGATAATGGATGCAATATATTCCCAAGGGCCTTCTTTGTAAATTCAGCAAATTCAGAGGCACAAGAGTGTTTGCATTATACTTTATGCCCCATCAGGTTAAAGAAAAGACTCAATCATCCACATTGGGACCCATTTCCCAATACTGTTATGCTGGGATCCAAGTTTCTAACACATGAACTTTGGAGGACACATTCAAAGGATATCAAGTGTCATCTAAGTTAACTGAAGAACATTTCATAATTTCCAAATATTTTTCCATGGAAAAATATGAAGCCATTTTGTATGTAAAGAGCCATACAATAATGCATGCAAGATTTTTGACTTTTCAGAAGGCATTACTAATGACTTAAATGTGTTTACTTTGTGTTGCTATTGTTGTAATAGAATTAACACAAAGTAGTCGTTAGCATCTAGGACATCGTAGTTTAATTCCATTGCCTTTAGTCCAACCTGTATTTCTTGTTGCTTATGGATTTGGAGCATTTTTCTCCTGTGATTCAGTTTCTTTGTATGTGAAGACAATATCTACCTTGCAGATTCACTATGAGGATTAAATCCATGAATGCATATAAAGTGCTTATTAGAGAAGTAGGCATCCTGTAAATGCTCAATAAATGCTAGTTATTATTGTTGTTGCTGCTGCTGCTGCTAGCTCCCTCATCTCACCTGCATCCTACAAAAAGCAGAGGTCATCTATTGCACAAAGACCAAAACGATGGAAATATGTATAATGTTACCCATATAGAAGAATAATCTGGGCCATATAATTCCAACAACTAAGGAAGTGTCCAAATACTCCCAGAGGTATGTGCAACTGGACAGCACCTGAGCATTACTTCATTTTGCATGTCTTTTTACTATACTAACAGTTTATAAATAAATACACAGAACCTCTGAGGGAGGCCTGGCACTAGCCAGCTGGGCTGAGGGCTGCTGGCTTTGTGTCAAGTGCAAGCTCCCCTATGCCGATCATTAGTTGCCAGGAAATGCTTGCCTTATTAGTCATTATTGCCTGAGGATTTGCTAGTGATAGAGTGTTAATACCATATGAAATGCTATAATTACAAGACTGGATTAGGAGATTTGTACTGTACTTCATTATTATACTTTGAAGCCTGCCACTAAAGTGATCACTTTGTCAAAAAAATATATTACATAACACATTTCAAAGAGTTTTCAGTGTAGACATAGACTTAGTTCTACAGTTTAGAGCAGAAGCAAGTAAGTGGTACTGGCAAGAGGGACTAGAATGTTAGAGACTCAGTCTCTCAATGAATGCACTCACCAGAGGCATACTATATGCTTAGCCTTGTCCTAAAACATACATGACCTGGATTTACAGATATTTGGCATTCATAATCTTGCTAGAGACTAAACGACCCCACATAAAACATGTTTGTGTCATATTTACATAAACAGAACTAATGTTTAAAAAAACCACTTGGTGAATAAAGTTATCTGAACTTGGTAAGATATTTGAATACAGTTAAATAATTAGCAATGGTACTTGAGCATTTTTAAACTGGATTTCAAATGTTCCACTTGAGAGCCAGGATTGCAGGTGTTTCTCTCTGCCAAAAGCCACTTGGTAACCAGATCTCAAAACAAAACAAAACAAAACAAAACAAAAAATGCTAAAGAGAGCCTATTAGTGATAAGAAACTTGTCTGCTATGAAAACTTAGAGCAGCACAAAAATTGGCACAGGAGGCCGGCGCCGTGGCTCAATAGGCTAATCCTCCACCTTGCGGCGCCGGCACACCGGGTTCTAGTCCCGGTCAGGGCGCCGGATTCTGTCCCGGTTGCCCCTCTTCCAGGCCAGCTCTCTGCTATGGCCAGGGAGTGCAGTGGAGGATGGCCCAGGTGCTTGGGCCCTGCACCCCATGGGAGACCAGGAAAAGCACCTGGCTCCTGGCTCCTGCCATCGGATCAGCGCGGTGCGCCGGCTGCAGCGGCGGCCATTGGAGGGTGAACCAACGGCAAAAGGAAGACCTTTCTCTCTCTGTCTCTCTATCTCACTGTCCACTCTGCCTGTCAAAAATAAAAAAAAAAAAAAAAATTGGCACAGGAAGGCCCACAGAGGAACAGCCAAGGATATGGTCCTTCATTTACTCTTTGTGTTAACCTTTTTACTAGGTGTCATGAGAAATACAAAGTGCCCAATAAATGTTAGATGAATGAGGAATGGGCAAAGGGTGGGTAGAGTTAACATGTACTGGCCACACTGTCCTGCCCCTTCCTAGCTTCTAGACAGGAAGCTAGACCTGTAAACCCAGCAGGAAGCAAGCCTGCCCTGCAATATAATTGGGCTAGAATGTTGGTGCTTTACACATTGTCTTGGACCTGACTGTGGACTTTTTTTTTTTTAAATATTGGGTATTTATTTATTTATTTATTTGACAGGCAGAGGACAGTGAGAGAGAGAGACAGAGAAAAAGGTCTTCCTTTTGCCATTGGTTCACCCTCCAATGGCCGCCGTGGCCGGTGCACCGCGCCTATCCAAAGCCAGGAGCCAGGTGCTTCTCCTGGTCTCCCATGCCGGTGCAGAGCCCAAGCACTTGGGCCATCCTCCACTGCACTCCCGGGCCACAGCAGAGAGCTGGCCTGGAAGAGGGGCAACCGGGACAGAATCCAGCGCCCCGACCGGGACTAGAACCCAGTGTGCCAGTGCCGCAGGCGGAGGATTAGCCTAGTGAGTCACGGCGCCGGCCCTTACTGTGGACTTTTCAACCAAATATTTAAAAATTAAGCTGACTTCTATAATTGCATTCATGATTGATGAATTGAAACCCATTTTTATTGGTTTCTACTAGGCATTTTATTTTATGTAGTAGATTTTAGGGACATGACTGGTTCCTGAATATATTTGATTTTCTACAATTACCAATTTGCCTTAACAGGATGTATACTTTTTTCAACATAATTTTTTTTTTGACAGGCAGAGTTAGACAGTGAGAGAGAGAGACAGAGAGAAAGGTCTTCCTTCCGTTGGTTCACCCCCCAAATGGCTGCTACAGCTGGCACTGCGCCGATCCAAAGCCAGGAGCCAGGTGCTTCCTCCTGGTCTCCCATGCGGGTGCAGGGCCCAAGCTCTTGGGCCATTCTCCACTGCCTTCCCGGGCCACAGCTGAGAGCTGGAATGGAAGAGGAGCAACCGGGACAGAACCAGTGCCCCGACCAGGACTAGAACCCGGAGTGCCGGTGCCGCAGGTGGAGGATTAGCCTAGTGAGCCGCGGCGCCGGCCTTTCCGTGTAATTTTGATGATGAGTATTCAAAGCTGAAAGCCTCAGCTGGTATGAATCTGTTCTATTCTACATATAGAATGTGTACAATGCCCTCGTAATAATTTTAATGGTGATACTAACAGCATTTACTGAAAGTGATGGCTTTTAGCAACTTTCCCTTTTTTCTTTTAAAGATTTATTTATTTATTTCAGAGTTACACAGAGAGAGAGGCAGAGAGAGAGAGAGGTCTTCCATCCACTGGTTCACTCCCCAACCAGCTGGAGCTGTGCCGATCCGAAGGCAGGAGCCAGGAGCTTCTTCCCGGTCTCCCGCTCCCACGTGGGTGCAGGGGCCCAAGATGTGGGCCATCCTCCACTGCTTTCCCAGGCCATAGCAGAGAGCTGGATTGGAAGTGGAGCAGCCGGGACTAGAACCAGCGCCCATATGGGATGCCTGCGCTTCAGGTCAGGGCGTTAACCGGCTGCACCACAGAGCTGGCTAGCAAATTTCTTAAAGTTGAATGCAGTGGACTCAGTTAGCTGTGGTAACTGGGCACAGGAACATCACAGATGAACTTCACAAAATAGATTCTTCTTGTGGTTTCAACTTCCTCTCCAGAGATTTGAAGAAAAAAAAGATTCAAATGTAAATTCCTCTCTTTATGTGCCAAAGTACTTGGTTCCTGGTGACATAGCACAGGTAACAGCAGCAAGAAAATGACCTTAGAAAGGCTGCCTTGCCCATGCCCTGTATAAATTCCTTCCCCTTGAGTTCAGTGGGGACGTGAGACTGGCTTCTCATCGAGAACACAGCCAAGGCAATGGGCTATCATTTCTGTGGTTGCATTATGTTGTAGAAGATTCTGTCTTAACAGCACGGAGAGGGTCATTCTTCTTGTGAGACTGATGAAGTGAGCCACTGTTATAAGAAGTTCCCAGAGCAAGGGCAGCCTTTAGGACCCGAGAGTAGCCTGAAGCTGAGAGCTACAAGCCAGGTCCTCAAACACAGTCCCCAGAAAAGTGGATTTTCCAACCCGAATGCACATCCCTTTTCAGCAGACCCTGATAAGAATACTGCCTCAACTGCAGCCTGTGATACTGAGCAGGGAAGCCAGCTCAGCCCTGCCTAGACTTCTGAACCACGGACTCTGTGAGATAATAGACATGCATGTTTCTTAAGTTGCTGAGTTTGCTGTACGTTGTTACGCAATAGAAGAAAACAACCAACTACAGATATCAGTCTCTGAAAGGGAACGGCTGCGATAATAAACACCTAAAATGAAACTGTGCCTTTCCAACTATTTGGTGGCAGAGACTGAAAGAATGTGGGAAGCATGCTATAGGAAACCTATTTTCCTTGAAAAGACTATTCCTAAGAATCTGGACTTGAAAATACTGATTTTGAGTTCATAAATAAGTGATGAACAGGTTACAAGAAACTGAAGGAAGGAAGATCCTTGTTACATAGAAGCAAAAAGCTTAGTGAAACTGTCTCCTGAAGTACAGGAAAGAAAGAGCTCACAAGCGATAAAGTTGGATATTCAACCCCTCTCATTCTGTCGGTTTGTCCTTGAGTGGGAGAAAACTCCGCTCTTCAGGGTTCATGTGATTATGTCAAGCCCACCTAGAAAACCCCATATTTTAAGTGGACTGTATCCTGTAACACAGTGTCATCCTGGGAGATACATTTTGCTCATATTCAATTTTCTGGGGCACTGTTCAGGGGAACATTTTAGAAATTCTGTCTACCACAAAATCTTCAGAAAACAGGCAACATTAGTAGTTGTTTTCTTTACAGAAAAAAAGGAGGTGAAGTGCTTTGGTGATCTTTGCATTTTATGGGGATATTAAATATAAGCAATTCATAGCTTATGTATCATTTCTACTTTTGTACTTTTATGAAGAAAACAGTATAATTAAGGCATTTTTATGAGTTCAGACTAATTGCAATTGTCATCTCTTATTTACACAGGCAAAATGTCTGGTTCATAACATCGATCAGTGATAAACAGATTGCTTTTACAATCATTTTGTCTCTAAATTTCTGCTCAGATTAAAAGAATACACACTGCGATTCAATGAGATGAGAAAGTTATGTAAAATAATTGCTCTTTCTGTCTAGCTTTTAAGATATAGGTTTAATTTAAGATAGAGTGCTTCAAACTGCAAAGGATCTTTGGTCAGTCTACTCTCCACAGCAATGCACTTCCCCTTAAACTTCTCCGTTTACAGCAGCGTCAGTTCCTCAGTTCCCTGGAGCCGGTCTGCTTCACAGCTGCTCCTAGTCATTGGGTCACTGGGAGCTGGCACAGCGTGTGCACAGAGGGAGGATGCTCATTCTTTGGCACAAAGGTGCCACCCACTGGCTAGACTGCTTTCCAGAAGTTGACCTTGCCCTCAGTGGGGCTTTTATTTTTATTTTTTAAAGTCATCCATATGGAGAGGTAGCCCTTTCAATACTGGTAGTAAGAATTGAGAGTACTTAGTCTGTTTCAGGCACTGGAGCTAGTGAACCACTTAAAAAACACAATCTTGTGAATTAGGTGATATCTGTATCCACATTATACAGCTGACGGAAATGAGGGTTAACGATGTTACATAATTTAACCAAGACCACAGAATTTGTTTTTGAAAGAACTGGGACCTGAACCTACTGAATTAGATTCCAAAAACACAAGTTGTCAAATATGCTTGTTCTATCGCCTCTCTGTCCATTTACCCATTATGAATATTCTTAAAATATAATGCAGTGAAATAAAGTAAAATAAAATATGCCTTAGAAAGGTCTTATAACAATCAACAGGTGAAGAAATCAGAGCCCAGAAATTCAAAGTAACTGTGGCATCTGAGTAGTTACTTAATTGTAAAACCACAAAGAAATTCCAGATTTCCTTACACTAACCCAAGAAAGGGTCAAATAAGCGTAGGAGAGAGAAAGGAAAGTATGAGTGGCAAAAAACCATCATCAAGATTGTGTACTTCATTACGTTAACATTTAGGAGGGTAACAGAACACACGTCAGCAAGTAAGAAAGGAAATACATGACTTTCTAACTATCACTTAGGTCAACTATCTGATGCAATTACCTCCTAAATATTTAACTTTCTAACTGATACTAAAGACAAGTTATTTACCATTGTTGAACACTTGTCTCCCAAATAACACAACCAGATCAGGATGCCAGAAGAAAGTATAAATTCAAACTCTGAACTCCTAAACATAATTTCCCCAAAGTACAACTTGGCGCTTGTTGGAAAGCTTTCATGCTCCCAACCACGGCCCATCTTGTGTACCTGAGAGGCTTCTGAACATTGCCTGGGCCTGGGCGGTCACTGTGTGTATCAGGCATTTCAACAACTTACTAAACAGCTGAAAAAGATGGAGTGCACCACCCAAGTTTATACCGAACTCTTTCTTTCATTAAGGGTCTTGACAACACTTAACTCTGAGATGACCAAGGTCATTCACAATTTGAAAATCAGAGAAAAATATTTGATTATTTAATAAAAAGATGTCTTAATTGGATTTATATACACAGTATCTTCATAATCACATATATTTTTAATTTAAAGGAATTAAGTTCTTGACATATATAAAATGAAATTTTTGGATTTTTTGTATTAATAGATAATAGCTTGTTACGATTCCAGTTAAATTAGATCAGCTGACTCATAATTTGTAGCATGTGGCTCATAGCTAGGTATGACTTCTGAGAATATGTTCCACAAACATATGCGATAGAACTAACATACATAGAGATTAATAATGGCTTACCTTATTCAGCCAGTAAGAGTAGAACCAGGACTGGAATCCAGCAACATCTGAGAACAAAAATAAAGTAAATGTAATTTTCACTATACCACACTGAGAACATGGGGTATAATGGTGCTTCCTCTATGAATTTTTCACTGATATCTTCTTCAATTAACCCTTTTCTGTCAGGAATAAGCAGGTATAAATTATATTGTATTTATGGCAAAGAGGAAATAATAGGAGAGAAAGCAAGTGGGAGTGAGGAGAAAATGATGAGTTCAGTTATTATGTGAGTTTGAGGTTATAGTACACTGTCCAGAGAAGTCTGAAAATATAGCTCTGAACTCCTTGCTGTGCCATATAAACCCTTACATGATATTTCTCTAATCTCATTTTTTATTTTACCACATACGTTGGTTAAGGTATTGCTAGTTGCTATAACAAACAAACTTTAACTTATCAATGGCTTAACGTAATAAAAACTAATATATAAAGCACAATACAGTGTATATAGTACTCTCTGGAGTTTTAGGCATCCATATAGAACATACCCCTTGATCACTTAATCATCTGAGGTAGGACAACAAGGCAGGTGGGTGCAGGAAAATTCTATTCCACCCAAGTATAACAACATGCAGACTGACAACCATCTTCCACCTTCAACGAGAAGCTTCTGCAGCTGCCCTGGGCCAAACATTCACGTGACAGTGGGGGCTCATCACATGACCCAACGCAGAAGCAATAAGAAAATGAAGTGACTTGGTAGGCAGTAGTGTCCTAGCTACAACTGTGGTTTGGGGTGCGGGGCAGTAAAGATCTTTGGCCATTACTGGGAAGCCTCTACTGACCACTCATTCACGTGCCTCCAGCCAGAGTGGCTTATTTTAGTTTCTTAAACACAGTGAATTCTTTGCTACTTTAGTGCCTGTAGGCTTGGCATTCCCTCTGCTTGGACTAACCATTTCCTCTACATGGCTAGTTCCTGCTCTTTCTTCTGGTCTTAGCCCACACGTAACATGCTGACTGTTTTTCTTGACCATTCAACATAAAAACTACCAATCACCCATGAATCCAATATATCTTTCATAATCATATAATTTACAATTATCTTAATGTACTTATACATTGTTTGTCTGCCATAATTGCAAGGCAAATTTCTGAAAAGAAGGAACCTGGTCTCCCCTGATAATCTACATTGCTTAAAATAAAAAACAATAAATATTTAGAGTAATCTCTTATCCACAAGGGATATATGTTCCATGTGGATGCCTACAACTGCAGAGTACTACATGCTGTATATATTTCTTCCATAAATGTACAAAGATACTTGAAAAGTTGATGGAAAAGTTAATTAAAAGATGTCTATTTTTGGCAAAACTTTTTCAAAGCTATGCTTAAGTTTTTACAGTATACATTTTGCATGAAATTTCTAAAGATCTCTCAAACACACCAATCACAATATTTTTACATTTTTTTAAATTTCTTTTTAACTAATATAATGTTATGATAAAGCATAATTTATAAATTAGGCACAAGCAGAGATTAATAATTAACTGTAAATTTTGGCAACTTCAAAGTAAGATTTTGTTTTTCTTTCCTTTGCAAGCCAAGAATTATCACCTTTTTCGCATAGAGGAGTCACTTTACAGCTTCTCTATGACAAAGTAGAATTGCTGGCACCACTACTCCTGTGCTTTGGAGTCATTCTCATGGTAACCAAGTCACTTCCACAGTAACTGTATTAATCCCTTTATGAAGGCAGAGCCCTGATGACCTAATCACCTCTAAAACAACCCACCTCTCAACACTTTTGCATTGAGGATTAAGTTTCCAACTTTCCTAAGTTCCATGAACTTTGGTGGAAACATTTAAATTATATCAAGTTCTTCAATAATTTGGAAATAGGGAAAATAGGATTAAATTCTGAGATACTGTTTAAATATGTGGAATTAGAGCAAGAAAAATGTGCAGTCATTTCAGAAAGATATAAGTCCTAGATGTGCCACACTAGATTATGACTCAATTGAATAAGTTATTATATGTGAGAAACACACTGACTTGAAGGTAGTTTGCTCAGACACTGGATATACAGAAGAAAGAATCAAAAAGCCAAGCTAAGAGGTCCTAACCAAACACTATTCATGTGGGAGAGAATACCAAAGTTCAACCTCTCATATCCTCAGTAATATATAATGTGGAAATGGGTGTTTTTTGTTATTTCCACTGAAAAAATCACACAATATCTGAACCATGTAACTAATTCCAGTGCTGTAATTTCATGAGTACCAAGAAACTTTTAAGTTATCACTCACCTTAGTACCATGCTGGTGTTCATGCAGCATTTTCTGCAGGAGGTCCTGTGTTCCAAAGCAGTAACAGCCTAGCAAATCACAGAAATACCCGGGGTGGGCACTAGCCCTGGTTAAACTTACTCAGTGTTGCAGCAACATTGTGAGGTGGGATCCAACAGCCTGTAATGTTGTAGTGGGTCATGGCTGTTGTCATTGGTTTTATTTATTAAATAAATACCTCTTGCTGTCCTCCTTCTAGATACAAGGTAAGATTGTATTTCTCCTCTCCTGTTATGAGTACTTGTTTTGAAAAATTCCATGTGAGTAGGCATAAATTATATCATCTCTAAGCAGAAGTTTTTAGTGTCAGGACACAACTTGTCATCCTCCGCTCCTCCCACGGCAGCAATGGTGAAAGCAAAGAGACTAAGGCTCCCCTGCTTCTTTTTTTAAGATTTATTTATTTATTCGAATGGCAGAGTTACAGTGAGACAGAAGCAGAGCGAGAGCAAGAGCAAGAGAGCGAGGTCTTCCATCTGCTGGTTCACTCCCCAGATAGCCGCAATGGCTGGAGCTGTGCAAATTTGAAGCAGGGAGCCAGAAGCTTCATCTGGGTTTCCCATGTGGGTGCTGGGGCCCAAGGACTTGGGCCATCTTCTACTGCTATCCCAGGCCATAGCAGAGAGCTGGGTTGAAGTGGAGCAGCTGGGACTCAAATTGGTGTCCATATGGGATGCCGGCACTGCAGGGGGTGGCTTTAATTGGCTTCGCCACAGCACAGACCCGAAGCTCCCTTACTTCTTAAACAGGAAAATGAACTTGTAGAGTGATAATGAGAAAAAAATGTCTTTGCTGTTTAAATCATTGAAAACTTGGAGCCACTTATTATCATCATTATTGGAGCATCGTACATTGACTATTACAAAAAGGATCCATTATTTTTGGATGGCTGAAGACATCTTTCTCGTGTTTCAAAGACTAAGTCTTAATTTTGTAAGGCATATTCACTAACTGATGACCCTATTTTCTGCCTTGTCCTTGGACCTTGTCATTGGTTAACAAGTTGTTATTCTGAATAGCAAGGTGTCTGACAGATCATAGTAGTTAAGAGAAAACTCTGAAGTCATAGTATATACAGTCTGTGCTCCCGGATTTGTTACTAACTTATGCCATTTAATGGAAATGAGATAATGTTATCTATGCACATTCCTAGAAAATTATTTCTTCTTATGTTCAGAATAGTTACCTTTTGAGGTGTTGATTTAACATATTTATAAATCACTTTACAAATCAGAGAACAATTTTGAATCTCAAAGGTACCATCTACTCCCTATTCCTCCTTCCAGGCTAAATTCCCAGCTTATACTCCAGCAAGGTAACAGGGAAGGTTTTGCAAGGGCCACCAAATGTAGGCATGAACCAATCCTTAGTGTTCTAGAAAGTTGTCTCAAGACCTTTGGTTTAAAGTTTAACTGCGAAAGGGAGGCGAGCAGTTGAAGAGGTAGATAGACTGTTTCATGGGAAAATCTTGTGTATATTTAAAAGCCAATGGAAATCAGCCATAAAGGGGTAGTGTGGTTTCCACTATACATCAGACAAGAGATAATCAACAGATGATTGCTGAGAGTGCAGGAGCAATATGATCTAAGATATCGATGGGGAAATTAGTTTTAGAGGCACAGCCTTTTTACCGTTACTGTGTGTCACACAGATTTTGTTACGTGTACTTCATACAGCTTTGATCTCGATTTTTGTTTCCCTTCTGTCTGAAAAGTTATGTTAAGACAAAGTTTTTCCTCCATTCCCTTTCCCACTCCTGTACCCTCATTTCCTCTCTTCCCTTGTCTGGTTTTACAAGCTAAGTAGTCCTGCACTCATTGGATGGGTTTGGAAGGGCCCTCTTTCAGATTACTGGTTTGAAAAGCGCTGGTATTAATTCCTCTTTAAATGCTTGTGAGAATTCAGCAGTGAAGCCATCTGGTCTGGGGTTTTTCTTCATTGAGAAATTTTTGATTATTGATTTAATCTCATTACTTATTATGGCTTGTCCAGATTTCCTATGTCTTTGTTGTTCAATTTTGGTAAGCCATTTCTTCCAGGCGTTTCAACTTGTTGGCATATAGTTGTTCACAATAGCCACTTTTGTATCTCTGGGGTATCAGGTATAATAATTCCTCGATCATCTATGATTTTGGTTTTTTTATAAGTCTAGTTAAATGTTTATCAATTTTATCATTTCAAAAAAACAATTCTTCATTTCATTGATTTTTTTGTATTTTTTATTCTCTATTTTATTTACTTCTGCTCCAATTTTGTTATTTCCGTTTTCTACTAACTTTGGGTTTAGTTCTTGCTTGCCTAGGTCTTTGAGTTCATTATTATGTTGGTTATGAGATATATTTAAGATGCAGCTGCTTGTTGTTATATATATATCCCTCATTTCTTTTGCTGTATCCCATAAGTTTTGTTCTGTTGTTTCCATTTTTTGTTTCAAAGAATTAAAAGTTTTCCCACTTGATTTCTGATGTTTGTTTTGTTGATTTCTAGCTTTATTCTATTGTGGTCAGAAAGATACAGGATTTTGATTTTTTAAAATTTGTTGAGACTTTTTTTGTGGACTAATATATGATCTATGCTAGAGAAGGGCCTATGTGCTGAACAATGTGTATTCAGCTGTCAGATAGAATGTTTTGTTAATGTCTATTGGATCCATTTAGCTTGTGCTATAGTTTGTGATGTGTCTCGATTTTTTTTTTTGGCTAAATGATCTGTCCATCAATGATAGTGGGGTGTGAAATTCCCTTTCGTTATTGTATTTAAGTTTATCCATTTAGATTTAATGATTTTTGAATAAACTGGGTATTCTTGAACTATATACATGCACATTTATAATTCTTATATCTTCCTATTCAACTGATCACTTATTCATTTTATAATCACCTTCTTTGCCAAATTTTGTTTTAAAGTCTATTATGTCTGATATGGAGAAAGCTACCCCCCACTTTTGTTTTATATTTGCATGGTATATCTTTTTTTTCCTTTAACTTTTAGTCTGGGTGTGTCTTTACTGGGAAAGTTTCTTATAGGCAGCATATCATAGTGTCTTATTTTATTAATTCACTCATCTTTATTTTTATTAATAGAGAGCACGATTTTATCTATTTCATAGGTACAAGTCTAAGAATTAATCATATTTTACTTCCTCCTCCTCTCCCTCCCTTAATCCCGTAATTAGGGAATTTAGTCCATTTACATTCAAGGTTGTTATTGAAAAGTAATGCTTCAGTCTTCTCAATTTAAAGAAGTTCTTCTGTTTATTTTTAATATCATTTTCTCTTTCTTCCAGTTTTATACTTTCACATGTTTTCACAATGGTATTTATTTTTTTGAGGGGCTTCTTTTTGAAGAACTCTCAGGCATCCTTTTAAAGTTGGTCTAGCCGGTGCCGCAGCTCACTATGCTAATCCTCCGCCTTGCGGTGCCAGCACACCAGGTTCTAGTCCCGGTCGGGGCGCCGGATTCAGTCCCGGTTGCCCCTCTTCCAGGCCAGCTCTCTGCTGTGGCCATGGAGTGCAGTGGAGGATGGCCCAAGTGCTTGGGCCCTGCACCCCATGGGAGACCAGGATAAGTACCTGGCTCCTGCCATCAGATCAGCCCAGTGCGCCGGCCGCAGTGTGCTGGCTGCAGCGGCCATTGGAGGGTGAACCAACGGCAAAGGAAAACCTTTCTCTCTGTCTCTCTCTCACTGTCCACTCTGCCTGTCAAAAAAAAAAAAAAAAAAAAAAGTTGGTCTGGTGGTGATAAACCCCGTTTTGGCTCGTCTTGGAAACTGTATTTCATTGATGAGGGATATTCTTGCTGGTATAGTAGTCTTGGTTGAAGAACCTGAAATATACACTTTTCATTCCTGGCCCATAAGGTTTCTGCTGAGAAATCTGCTGTTAGTCTAATGGAGGCTCCCTTAAGTATGGTTTGTTATTCTTTTTCAGATTTTTGAACTCTGTCATTGTGCTATCCTTTTGAGAGTTTGATTATAATGTGTCAAGGTGAGGACTTTGTTTTTTTCTTTTCAGTAGCTTAGTATGATTTTGAGATTTATTGAATTGTTAGCAGAATTGTACCTGCACCATATCTACTTTGGGGAATGCTTTGAGATTTTCTTAGTGACTTAGTAATATGTGTTTAATATTTGTGATGTGTGCAACTAAAAAGAAGTTATTTAGGCAAAAAATGAAATATGACTAATGGTACTGCATAACTATTACTTCATTTATCTATATATGGGAGGCAGCAGGGGGCAGGAGGACAAACCATGGGGACAGGTCAAGTTTCATTTCCTATTTACCAGCCAAATTTCCTTGAACAAGACATTTGACATTTCAACATTTAATTTGCTGACCCTTTAAACTTGATGTGATTAAAGTTCTTATCACATTAGGTTTCTAAAAAGATTAAATCCATTAAAACAAATAATGTATTTAATTGGTATTTGGTACACAATAAGACTTTCTTACTCTTATTTGTCTTCTTCCTCTTCATGGGCTTGGGAAAGTGAATTAAGCTTTATATAAGTAACAATTTCTTCATTTGAATTTGTTTTTTCTATACTTATTTCATTAATTTTCATCCCATATTATGCAATATTTAAGTAATTATATTCACTGTACATGTGAGAAATGTAGTTCTAGGTCCATAATTATGATATCTTCATTGAAAAGAGCACCTTGTTTGATTACATTTTGACTTCAAACTTGCCTAGCATTAAATTCATGATCTCTGCTTCATTTAGGGGCATTTGCTTGATTTGTCTCTACCTACCCTTTTATATTCTAACTTTCTGATCACTTGTCTTTTAGGTGTGGCATATGTACACGGCATGTAGCCTGGTTTTGGCTTTGGCAGATAATATGAGAATTGTTTACTTTTAAAATTGTAGCTTACCCAACTTATATTGCTATTTATCATACCTTAGACTATCTATTCATCACATTTAATACTGTATCTTTTTTTACCTACATATAAAGGCAACTTCTAAGAGTTATTGGCAAAGTAGAATTAAAAGATAATATATTTTCCAAGACTTGTTTGAAGCTTCCTCGTATAGAATTATATATTATGAACAGTGTATATTTTGTTGACTTTTTTGATGTGCTCTGCCCATGTATATCATTGGTGATTTAGAAGAATTTTAACTTTGTTTTACTGACTACTGAAATGCCTATCACTCAGGAGAGACATGAAGCTATTCTCATCATTTTCCCTTTGTAGGTGATGATTCTTCTATCTGGATTATAAGAATTCTTTAATTTTGAAATTCAGTGATTGTATTAGGATACAATACAGATCATGTTGATCATTCAACATCAGTTTTTCTTCTGACATGGCTGTCACTTTGATTTCCAAAAATTATCACGGAATTATATTTTATATATTTTTACTCATTATAATTGTGGCTTTTTCTTTAGGAAAATTAACTATATACATGTGCTACAGTCTTTGTTGGTATCATATATTCATATTTTCTCTTGAATTTATTTTCAGCAATGGTTTTATTTTAAAGATTTATTTTTATTTATATGAAAAGCAGAGTTACACAGAGAGAGAGAGGGAGAGACACACAGAAAGAGGTTTCTTCCATCAGTTGGTTCACTCCTCAAAATGGCCACAACAGCCAGGGCTGGGCCAGGCAAAGGCCAGGGGCTTCTTGCAGGTCCCCCACATGGGTGCAGGGGCCCAAGTAATTGGGCCATATTCTGCTGCTTTTACCAGGCATATTAGTAAGAAGCTGGATTGGAATTGAACAGCCAGGACTTGGACTGGTGCCCCTATGGGATGCTGGCAAGGTAGGCAGTGACTTTAACTGCAATGCCACAACAGTAGCCTCTTGGTAATGGTTCTTTTACCTTTCATTTTGCTTCTTTGCATCACTACTGCCCATATATGCTGTGTTTTCAGCTAAGTTTACTCTCCATTGTGTTGCTTTCAATGTGGTCTTTTATTCTGTGATAGTTTGTTATCTTCTCTGATCTTTTGTAGCTCTTGATATTCCTGTTAACCAATAAAATTTATTTCACTAAAGCTTTTTTTTCTATTTATGTCTCATTTATTATTTATTACTATTTCTTTTCTGTATCTTGATATCTTTTGCATTACATTAAAATCATTTTTATAGATCCTCAGCTGGTTATTTTTACATTGTAAGTTACTTTTAAAGTGTTGAGTTTTTCTTGCAACAGCAAGAAGTTCTTCTAGCATTAACTTGTCTGAGCCACCAGAGATCACGTAGATTTTCCTTCTTCATCTCCTTATTTCCTGACTTCTTCTGCAATCAGGGGTTCTATTCACTTCTGCTTACTTCCAAGCATCAGCATCAATGGCTTCTCACAATTCTCTTGTATTAATGCACATATGTATGTGTATGGATACAATCATAGATATGCATTTGGTATATGTCATTTCATTGAGATTTGTATCTTATTGGAGACATACATCTCTAATATTCTAAATGTTTCTTTCATGTCTATGTGCTTTATACACAGTTTGATAGACATGATTTGCTATTAATAATATTTCTCATTTCATAAAACAGAGCTTGCTTTCCAAATTGCTTTTGGTATTTTCTAAAAAACAAAATGGAAAAATTAAGCCTTTGATCCACCATCTGAAAAAAGCAGATGTTTTCTGCAATTCTTGAAGTACCTTCTAGATACTTACTTCTGTGCCTGCTGAATGGTATATATTAGAAAAGGATTGTCCATTACCTTCAATTCTACTAGATGAGTAGTTTAGTTCCTTAAAGGAACAACTCTGGTTCTTATTATTCATAAACAGATAATTTTAACCATATTTCCATATTCAGTTTTATGCACATTCATTTATATAATTCTTTTTTATTATAGCTAACTATATTTTTAAATATTGTGTATTTCCTTAGTGATGGATTTTAGCTGAGTCTATTGCAATCAAACCTAAATTGTACCTCTTCAATGCCATCTAATGAGATTCATTTCCTTTCATACGTTGTTTACTTTGTGTTTTATTTGAACTAGGTATATCTGTCTTTGGACATGTTACACATTTGTTTCCCTATTTCATTATTTCAATTTTTATGAGAAATTCTGCAATCACTTCTTTATAAATGAAGTCTTGCTATAGCTATTTCCATTGTCCATCTGCATATTTATCTGGTTTTTATAGCACCACACTATATACAAAAATCCAAAAGACTCCACTAAGATTATTGGAACATATAGAAGAGTTTGGTAAAGCAGCAGGATATAAAATCAACACAAAATAATCAATAGCCTTTGTATACATAAACAATGCCATGGCTGAAATAGAACTTGAAAATAAATCCCATTCCCAATGGCTACAAAAAAGCCCAAATTAACCAAATTAATGATTTAACCAAGGATGTCAAAGATCTCTACGACGAGAATTACAAAATATTAAAGAAAGAAATAGAAGATACAAGAAAATGGAAAAATATTCCATGTTCATGGATTGAAAGAATCAATGTCATCAAAATATCCATTCTTCTAAAAGCAATTTATTTATTTATTTATTTTCAATTTTTTTAAACGTTTATTTAATGAATATAAATTTCCAAAGTACAGCTTATGGATTACAATGGCTTCCCCCCATAACTTCCTTCTCTAAAAGCAATTTATAGATTCAATGTGATACCAGTCAAAATATTAAGGACATTCTTCTCATATATAGAAAAAAATGATGCTGAAATTCATATGGAAATACAGGAGACCCCAAATAACTAAAGCAATCTTACATAACAAAAACAAAGCTTGAGGCATCTTCATACCAGATTTCAAGGCATACTACAGGTCAGTTATAATAAAACAGCCTGGTATGGTACAAACACAGATGGATAGACCGATGGAACAGAATAGAAATGCCAGAAATCAATCCATGCATCAATCAATGCATCTACACCAACTTATCTCTGACAAAGGAGCTAAAATCAATCCCTGGAGTTAGGATAGTCTCTTTAACAAATGGTGCTTGGAAAACTGGATTTCCACATGCAGAAATATGAAGCAAGACCCCTACCTTATACCTTACACAAAAATCCACTCAAAATGGACTAAAGACCTTGGTCTATGACCCAATACCATCAAATTATTAGAGAACATTGGGGAAACCCTGCAAGACATTGGTATATGTAAAGACTTCTTGGAAAATACCCCAGAGGCACAGGCAATCAAAGTCAAAACTGGCAAATGTAATTACATCAAATTGGGAAGCTTCTGTACTGCAAAATAAACACTCGAGAAAGTAAAGAGGCAAACGACAGAATGGGAGAAATTATTTGCAAACTATGCAACTGGTGATGGATTAATAATCAGAATATATAAAGAATTCACAAAACTCAACAAAACAACTCAGTTAAGAAATGGGCAAAGGACTTAAACAGGCATTTTCAAAAGGGAAAATCCAAATGGTCAGCAGGTACATGAAAAGATGCTCAGGATCACTAGCAGTCAGGGCAATGTAAATCAAAACCACAATGAAGCTTCACCTCACCCCCTTTAGAATGGCTGTCATTCAGAAACCAACAAAGAACAAATGCTTGCAAGGATGTGGGAAAAAAGGTATCCTAATCCACTGTTGGTGGGAATGCAAACTGGTACAGACACTATGGAAGACAGTATGGAGACACTTTAGAAATCTGAATATAGACCTACCACATGACCCAGCCATCCCACTCCTGGGAATTGACCCAAAGGAAATGAAATCAGCATATGAAAGTTTTATTTGTACCTCCATGTTTATTGCAGCTTAAATCACAATAGCAAAGCCATGGAATCAACCCAAATGCCCATCAACTGAAGATTAGATAAAGAAATTGTGGGATATGTACACTATGGTATAGCTCACAGTGGTTAAAAAAAAAAATTGGTCATTTGCAACAAAATGGAAAACATCATATTTAGTGACATAAGCCAATTCCAAAGGGACAAATATCAATATCTCTCTGACCTGTGATAACTAATAGAGCACCTAAAAGGCCATCTGTAACACTGAGAAGCAATGACTTTGAACAGTCTTTGTCTCAACTATTGAGGAACATTTTTTTTTCTTTTATAGTACTATTTGTTGAATTCCTTACTTAACAGTTAATCATTTGTGCATAAAGTTAACTGAAAATATATTTTAGTAAAAAAAAATGTGTGGGAATAGGAGAGGGAGGAGAAAGAGGGGTTGGAGAGTGTGTGGGAGAGTGGGTACAATGTCAAGAACCACCACGTTCCTCAAGTTGTAATTATGAAATGTATGACGCTTGTATTCCTTAAATGAAATGTTTCTGGGAAAAAAACGGTGTACTTATTTTTTGAAAGTAAGAGTGATGTGCAAAAAGAGGGAGCGATCCAGAGACAAATCATTCATGTGCTGGTTCACTCCCCCAAATGGCTGTCACTGCCAAAGCTAGGTCAGCCACACACAGGAGCCAGGAACTCCACCAAGCTCTCCCACATGGGTGGCAGGGGCCCAAATACTTCAGGCACCATCTGCTGCTGATTCAGACACACTGGCAGGGAGCTGATTAGGAAATGGAGCAGCCAGGACTCAATGCTATGCAGAAGATAACACGTCAGCTTTGTTAAGCAGCAGCTTTACCGGCTGCACCACAATGCCAGCCCCCATTTTAAATACTTCTTGATCAATCCAGTACACGAAAGAATTTGTTAAACACATTCCTGCAGGTTTCCTAGATTCACTCATATTCCTCTTGCCTGTAGTCTTCGCTTATGGTACTTTTATGCTGTTTGCTTTAATTCTCTACTGAAAAATGTAATTGATCAATCCAGTACACGAAAGAATTTGTTAAACACATTCCTGCAGGTTTCCTAGATTCACTCATATTCCTCATGCCTGTAGTCTTCGCTTACGGTACTTTTATGCTGTTTGCTTTAATTCTCTACTGAAAAATGTAATTATACATATTGCAGATCTAATATTCATTTCCTATGTGAAATAGCAGAAGTGACTAGTACTTAGTCTATTAGATGCATCTTGGCAGGACAGCTACCATATTTCAAATACCTTCTGTGGGAGGGATGTCCATCTAGTTACAAGTGCTTTCATAGCTCTAATTAAATTACTATGATCTATCTTCAGTTGGGCTAAACAACAAGATTTCTAATTGCTAGGGTTTATAGCTCTGCAGTATTATTCTGCATGACTGGACTTCAACCAGAGTGTCTGATAGAGCAATGAAAAAGTGGAGTTGTAATTCGGCAGATGATACCTGTGTATGATATGCTGTCTTGGCTCAAAACAAGGCATACCTTGGGAGATGAACTTGAATGATTGTATCAGGATGTGGTGGGCTAGGTTGGGTACAGGACTGACTACCTCTGCTGGCAAGATGGAGCTTTCACAAAGTCTGAAACCCCTGTTCACAGAAGTTCCAGATCTATTTCATTATCCAGTAACATCTCTTTCTCTACTGAGTCATGTTCTTTCATGTAACTGCCAGTCACTAATGGGTTTCTCTCTCCAAGTTTCCTCTTAAATTATTTTTGTTCATATGTTTATGCTCCTAAATGAACCAGAACAAAGGTGCACCAATCAGAGCTTTCCTACTCCTAGTGCACACCCTTGCATTTGTAGTGAATATGCATAGTGACTGATTCAGATAGGGATAGTAAGAAAATCACATGACCCGTGGGCGCTGCAGCTCCCTGGGCTAATCCTCCGCCTGCAGCGCCAGTACTCCAGGTTCTAGTTCCGGTTGGGGCACCAGTTCTGTCCTGGTTGCTCCCCTTCCAGTCCAGGTCTCTGCTGTGGCCTGGAAAGGCAGTGAAGGATGGCCCAAGGGCTTGGGCCCTGCACTCATATGGGAAACCAGGAGGAAGCACCTGGCTCCTGGCTTCGGATCTCAAAATTGTTATTTCTTGGACATTCGTGCAGAAGAACTGATGTCCTCTGCAGAACATCATCTCCCATCCTTGACCCCTGCAAAATGACTGAATTATCTTGAAGAGAGATTTTGGTAATATCTAGGGGCAATCTGATGATGCTCCAGCAAGTAAGGGCTCAATTTAAATTAGCTGCTTTCCACCGCCAAGCCTGTGCTCACCCCAAGTCCAGTAAAGATTTAAATGAACATGAAAAGAACTTTGTCCTGACATATGTTACTAAACCAAGGCCTAGCTTAAAAATTAGAGCAGGAAAAGGAATATAGTTTTATGCAGAATGGATAAAATTAGGAAACAACACTGGATTTTCTATTATAAAAATAGGAATGTTAAAAGCAGAATGTTAAAAAAATAGAAGTAGTAAGCCAGCGCCGCGGCTCACTAGGCTAACCCTCCACCTTGCGGCGCCGGTCCCGGTTGGGGTGCCGGATTCTGTCCCGGTTGCCCCTCTTCCAGGCCAGCTCTCTGCTGTGGCCAGGGAGTGCAGTGGAGGATGGCCCAAGTACTTGGGCCCTGCACCCCATAGGAGACCAGGAAAAGCACCTGGCTCCTGGCTCCTGCCTTCGGATCAGCGCGGTGTGCCGGCCGCAGCACGCTGGCCGCAGCGGCCATTGGAGGGTGAACCAACGGCAAAGGAAGACCTTTCTCTCTGTCTCTCTCTCTCACTGTCCACTCTGTCAAAAAATAAATAAATAAATAAATAAATAAAAGTAGTAAAAGGGTAAAAGAGTGACAAAATGTTAAAAGACAAAATTTACATGTTGAAAATCTTCTAGAAATAGTTCTGTTAAAGTTCATTTTTTTGTATTTTTATATCAGTTAACAAATCATGATTTTAACTAAGTATTGATTACCTTTAAATCAAATATTACCACCCATTCCAATACACATAGAAAATAAAATTTATTTTCCTTTAGTTCTTTGTTTTCCTTTCAGTGTTTGCCCTGTTAGATAATGAAGCAGTAGCTTCCTCTTGACTGCCTGATATTCTCCAGTATAAACAGACTTTCCATTGACCAAAATTCTCATAGAAGTTTTTTAAAAAAGTAAATTGGAGTTTTTCCTCCATCTTCTCCAGGTGGAATAACTGAATTGCTACCCCATGTGGCTTCCAGGCAGCAGCGTTCCGCGGCATGTCAGGTGTTGCCATGGTGCTGAGAATCGTGCTCACTGGCATCCTTTCATGATGTCTTCATCTCAGATCTGAGCTACACTACACACATTACTAATTCACTCCTGGCTATACACAAATATCTGCATACCCTCCGTTTTTCTCTTTTCCATACCTTTAAGAATACCCATCATTCTTCTTCTTCAGTTATTAATGTAACTCATTATGGGCTTCTCCAGCTGTCCTCAAAATGTATGCTAAATAAGATATGAGGAGGAAAGCTTTTTTTTTTTTAAAAAAAAGCTGTTCCAATCTAGGCAAGTCATTAGATGAATTTAAGTCAGACAGTGGAGGAAAGTTTTCCATATTGTGCAGTTGAATCGTTAGTCACACACTCTATGAAATGGATGAAAAAATACTATTTTTCCCATACTATTAACAGTGATAACATAAATACCTTAAATTTCAGAAAATGCTTTTTTTCTGTATCATAGAATGAAGTAAAGGACATTTTTCACTGCAGAATTCTAGACTTATAACAAGCAATTATAACTTGTAAAAATTTTTTTAATGAGCTTAATAATCTGCTTCCAATTGTGTTTATAGATACAGTGGGCACTCTGTATCTTCAACCAGATTTAACCTACTGTGGATTCAAAGTATTTTTTTTAAAGATTTACTTAATTACTTGAAAGTCAGAGTTACAGAGAGAGAGCAGGAGAAGCAGAGAGAGAGGTCTTCCATCCGCTGGTTCACTCCTCAGATGGCCACAATGGCCAGAGCTGCGACTATCCAAAGCCAGGAGCCAGGAGCTTCTTCGGGTCTCCCACATGGGTGCAGGGGTGCAAGGACTTGAGCTATCTTCTACCGCTTTCCCAGGTCATAGAAGAGAGCTGGATCGGAAGTGGAGCAGCCAGGATTTGAACCTTTGAGGATGGAACCAAACAGCTGAAGGATTTGCAGAAATTGGGGAGGCAGGGGTAGGGTGGGTGGTGGCCATAACTGGAAACTGACTGTTCCTTTTTGCTCTGGGAGAGGAAATCCGCATCCTGTGAGGGTCATGGGGTAAGGGACTTCAAGCAGGTGACGAGGGCAGCAACCGACCCTTTGGGGATTGTGAACAGAAATAAAATCAACAAAACAAAGAGCAGAGAGGATGTGTATCAGGAAGTTTTTGGAATGATGAACTACAAAGAATTTATTTTCAGCTATTAATTTCATAGCCAGGTTCTATAACCACATTGATACTGGAATAAAGAGAAGCAAGTCACAACTGCATTGGAAATTGTATTTTTAATAACTTTCTATATCCTAGACCTTGCTATATTTTGAAATGCATTATATATTTAATATTCCTAACAAGTATTAAATTATTGGTGAGTCCCCTCTAAAGACGAGGCGCCTTAAGTTTAGAAGTGTCAAGCTATTTTTGCAAGGTTACAGTATAGTGTGTTGTAGAATATAGGTTTGAGAAATCTTAATTTTATATCTGAATAATAACAGTTTTATTGGTTTTAAATTTTCATCAACTTTTAGTAAGCTGTATATATCATATTTGCTAAACTATGTAGTCCTTAGTGGCTCACAAGTTTATACTGATTATGTTAAAATATTTGAAAAATTTCTATTTGATAATTTATTATTGAATGAGAAGGCAAATAGTTTAATCTCAATTTTTTAATTATTAAACCCTTTATAGATTGTAACTTTTCATTTAAATGATCAGTTCTAACAAATTCATCTCTGAATTGAATGCCATAAAATTTTGTTTGTCAAGGTCTGGGGTTGCAAACGGAGAAACCACTGCTGATTATGAGAAGTAGTAAAGAAATAAAGAAAAAAGAAGCTGAAATGATGTATAGTACCTTACAAAAACCAATAGAAAGGCAAGAGGACACATAGAAAATTGTGCTTGAGTTAACTGAGGCTGAGAAGCCAGGAAATCAGCCAGTACACTATGAAAGAAATCCCTAAAACATATGGCAATTTCAGTGAGTGACTTAGAGCAACACAGCTTAATAGCAGAGGAAAGTCTTAACAGCTAGGTGTCTGGAGTTTTTTTTGTTGTTGTTGTTTTTGTTTTGTTGTTGTTGTTGTTCTGTTTTGTTTTTTTTTTTATATGAACTTGCCATGTTTGTCCATACTTTTATGAAGCATGGCAAATACAATACCTATCACAGAACTTCCATGGTATGTGTGTTTCAAATGCTGCTTTGCTTTTTCCCCTTGTTTTTTGAGTTTTGATTGAAGAAATGAGAATGATCTCATGCATCAACACTGGAAAATTGTTTATTATGGGTCTCAATCCAACTCTTTAAAATGACATCTGGGATATTGTCACCTTGCATTCACCACCAGCATATGTGTCAGTGCATAAAACAGGATCTCAAGGAGAAGTTGCACTAATCAGCTATTTCAGTCTTTAGAGCAGGTAACTTGATCTCCTGCTTCACTGGTGAGAAAAGAAAAGCTTAGTCGCTCAATTTGAAAAACATGTAGTAGTCCCAACAAGTTGAATGTTCAAGTGAGTTCTGCAATTCTTTCTATCCCATTCAATTCACAGCAGAAAAAGAAGGGATTCAAAAACCTGTGTTGATAAGTAAGATTTATTTTGCATAATAACTAAACCCTGCCATTTTCATCAATAACAGCAATATTTCTATGTTCTTACTCTTTGTAGGCATTGTGATGTTGACCTGCATAAACGTAAGATAGGGTTATTTCCCTCAAGTATTTCATTATAAAGAAAAGACATTCAAAATACAAAGGCAGTGCAAAAAAGAAAAAATTCAATGGTCTTTCCTTTGTTAAGCATATACATAAACATATATTTAATACCTACAATAATATATACATATTTGAATACATGTTATTCTTATATTTTACAATACAACTAAGAAAATGAAAAGGGGGGGCTGGCATTGTGGTATATTGAGTTACACATCCTAGGTGAGCTGTGTTTTCAGTCTCAGCTGATCTGCTTAGAATTCAGCTCCCTGCTAATGCACCTGAGAAGGCAGCAAACGATGGACCAAGTGCTTGGGCCCCTGCTACCCACGTGGGAGAGTCAGGTGGATTACCTGACTCCTGGTTTCAACCTGGCCCAGACACAGCCTTTGTGGCCATTTGGGGAGTGAACCAGTGGGTGGAAGATGTCTTTGTGTGTGTGTTTCTGTAACTGTCTTTCAAATAAATAAATGAAATGAAATTTAAAAAGAAGAAGAAAGGGCAGGGGTCAACATTGTGGCATAGTGTAAAGTATGCCAAATGGGAGCCAGTTTCTGTCCCAGCTGCTCCACCTCCAATTCAGCTCCCTGCTAATGGCCTGGGGAAAGCAATGAAAATGACCCAAAGGTTTGGGCTCCTGCCACCCATGTGGGAGACCTAGATGAAGCTCCATGCTCCTGGCTTCAGCCTGTCTCAGAGCTAGACATTGCAGCCATCTGAGGAGTGAACCAGTGGAAGATCTCTCTCTCTCTCTCTCTAACATTGATTTTTCAAAATAAATAAATCTTAGAAAAAAAAATAGTAGATTCCCACCACATAACGACTATTGGTAGTTGAAAGATTTTTAAATCATATTTTCAAATATCTGTCTTTGGCATAAATAATAAAAAGTTAAAATGTTTCTTTACAAGCAATTTTAAGAAAATAATTTGCAGACTCAAGTAAAATGACAAAGCAGTGTTTTTGAATCCCTCAAATCTCTCCCCCATGAAATAAATACAATTAGTAGAATGGTATAGCAAAAGAAAAAAAAAACTTGTGGACAATTTACAATAAATTTACAGTAAATCTAAGACAACACTGAAGTATTCCTGCAGACCTTAAAATACAGCTACAAGTCCCACGTGTCAGCACCTGTGTACAGGAAGCAGCAGAGGGCTTTCAGATGCACTGATTGCTGGGACATGCCAGGTGAGTCAGTGAGTACTCACTGGAATGCTAAGGAATTGATAAGAGAACAGCAGTCAAAGTGGGAGGAAGTTTTACAGGCTCAAATTGGCAGATGAGTGCAGGTGGACTGTGGTAAATTTGGATGCTGCTGAATGGATTTAGGTTGTACAAACTCTTGTTATTAACCTGGCAAGATCCCCTATAGGTAAAAGCCCAGTGCTAAGGAGAAATTACTGAGAATATGGTTTACATTTAGCATGAAAAGGACAATAGGGACATAGAAGAGATATGGTAGATATATAAGTGAGAGAGGGGGTGAGGGCTGACAGAGCTCAGAAAGTATGTAATCATATTTTCTTTTTTTGCAAAGATTTATTTATTTGAAAGGCAGAGTTACAGAGAAGGAGATGCACATATTTATATATATATATATGTCATATATATATATATATATATATGAATGAGAGAGAGAGAGAGGACACACTTCTGTGTGCTGATATCCTCCCAAATGGCTGTAGCAAATGGGGCTGTGCCAGGCCAAAGCCAGGGACTTTCTTAGGCACATTAGCAAGCAGCTAGACCAGAAGTTGAGCCGCTTTGTTTCACCCTCATGTCCATATGGGAAATTGGCATTGCAGGTGCAGCTAAACCACTATTCAACAGTGCCAGCTCCTGTAATCACAGTTTTTTTTTTTTTCTTTTTTTTTAAAGATTTATTTATTTGACAGTCAGAGTTATACAGTGAGAGCAGGAGAGGCAGAGAAAGAGAGACAGAGATCCATCAATAGACAAATAAAATGGTATATACATGGAAATAATTTTTCAATTTTAAAAAAATAATAAAAATATGATACATGCTCAGTATGTATTAGATATTATCTAAGTGAAATAAGCCTAACATGAAAGGATAAATGTTGTATAACTTCACTTAGATAATTTATCAAACATATTCTAATTTATAGGGAAAGAAGCCAGTACAGATGTCATCAGGTTGATAGTAGTGAAAAGGATTGGGGAGTTATTATTATTCAAATGGTATAGAGCTGCATTTTAGGATGATGAAAACATTCTGGAAATTGTTACACATCATTGTGAATGCACTTATTGCCACTGAATTATGTTCTGAAAAATGGCTAAAATGATAGATTGTAATATACATTTTACTAAAAAAATAGAAAATTTATCCAATAGCCAATAAGAAAAATTTTACATCATATACCTGTGAATATCAACCCAGACTGCATGAACATAGAAGCTTTTATTTGTAAAATGTGTTAGACTTTAAAAAGAGGAAAGTGAGCATTTAACATTCAAACAAGAAGATTGAATCATTTATAAATGAAAGCAAACTTCGTTGGTGTTAGATTTTTTATGACAGAAGAAAATGGAGAAATGTTTAAGAAGGTCAAGGAAAGAAACGTGTGCCAAAGATTTTATTTTCAGTCAAACTGATATTAAAAATATATAGGATTCTCTGTTGATCGGCATTTAGGTTGATTCCAGGTCTTGGCTATTGTGAATTGAGCTGCAATAAACATTGAGGTGCTGATAGCTCTTTTATTTGCCAATTTAATTTCCTTTGGGTAAATTCCAAGGAGTGGGATGGGGTAGCGTTATATTCAGATTTCTGAGGAATCTCCAAACTGATTTCCATAGTGGCTTTACCAGTTTGCATTCCCACCAGCAGTGGGTTAGTGTCCCTTTTTTCCCTCATCCTTGCCAGCATCTGTTGTTGGTAGATTTCTGTATGTGAACCATTCTAATGGGGGTGAGGAGAAACCTCATTGTGATTTTGATTTGCATTTCCCTGATGGCTAGTGATATTGAACATTTTTTCATGTGTCTGTTGGCCATTTGGATTTCCTCTTTTGAAAAATGTCTATTGAAGTCCTTGGCCCATCTCTTACCTGGATTGGTTGTTTTGTTGTGGAGTTTCTTGAGCTCTTTGTAGATTCTGGTTATTAATGCTTTATTGGTTGCATAGTTTGCAAATATTTTTTCCCATTCTGTTGGTTGCCTCTTCACTTTCCTGACTGTTTCTTTTGCAGTACAGAAACTTCTCAATTTGATGTAATCCCAATTGTTAATTTTGGCTTTGACTGCCTGTGCCTCCAACTTTTCTAAGAAGTCTTTGCCTATGTCTATATCTTGCAGGGTTTCTCCAATGTTCTCTAATAATTTGATGGTGTCAGGTCATAGATTTAGATCTTTAATGTTTATTGCAGCTCATTTCACAATAGCCAAGACATGGAATCAACCTAAATGCCCATCAACAGTAGATTGGATAAAGAAATTATGGGATATGTACTCTACAGAATACTATACTGCAGTAAAAAAAAAAATGAAATCTTGTCATTTGCAACAAAATGGAGAAATCTGGAAAACATCCTGCTGAGTGAATTAAGCTAATCCCAAAGGGACAAATATCATATATTCTCCCTGATCAGTAACAACTAACCAAGCCCCAAAAAGGAAACCTGTTGAAGTGAAATGGACACTATGAGAAACAATGACTTGATCAGCCCTTGTCCTGACTGTTGAGGAACAACTTAATACTTTATTCCTTTTGGTATTTTTTTTTGTTCTACTTAATACTATTGGTTGAACTCTTTAATTAACACACAATTATTCTTAGGTGTTTAAATTTAACTGAAAAGTGATCCCTGTTAAATATAAGAGTGAGAATAAGAGAGGGAGGAGATGTACAGTTTGGCATACACTCAATCAGACTTGCCCCAAATGGTAGAGTTAGAAGCTTGCCAGGGGATTCCAATTCAATCCCATCAAGGTGGCATGTACCAATGCCATCTCACTAGTCAAAGTGATCAGTTTCAGTTCACATTGATCATAATGATAGGATTAAGAGTCAAAGGGATCACATAAATGAGACTAGTACCTGCTAATACTAACCAATAGAATCAAAAAGGAGAAAAGAATTCAACATGGGAAGCAGGGTACACAGCAGACTCCTAGAATGGCAGATGTCCTAAACAGCACTCTGGCCTCAGAATCATCCCTTAAGGCATTCAGATCTGGCTAAAAAGCCCATGAGAGTATTTCAGGAATGGATAGCCAAGACACTCTGGCAAAAAAAAAAAAAAAAAAAAAAAAAAAAAAGGCCTAAATGAAAAATCTCTGTGAATCTCTGTGAGTGAGATCCCATCGGAAAGAATGGGCCATCAAAGAAGGAGGTACCGTTCTCTGAAGGGAGGAGAGAACTTCCACTTTGACTATGACCTTGTCTAAATAAGATCGGAGTTGACGAACTCAAAATGCTTCCATAGCCTTGGCAGCTCATGACAAGAGCCTCGGGTGATTACTGACATCATAAATAAGAGTGTCACCTGTTAAATCAACAACAGGAGTCACTGTGCACTTACTCCCCATGTAGGATCTCTGTCTTTAATGTGTTGTACTATGTGAATTAATAGTATAACTAGTACTCAAACAGTACTTTACATTTTGTGTTTCTGTGTGTTTGCAAACTGTTGAAATCTTTACTTAGTATATACTAAGTTGATCTTCTGTATATAAAGATAATTGAAAATGAATCTTGATGTGAATGGGATGGGAGAGGGAGCGGGAGATGGAATGGTTGCGGTTGGGAGGAGGTTGAGAGGGGAAAAAGTCACAGTAATCCAAAATCTGTACTTTGGAAATTTTATTTATTAAATAAAAGTTTTTAAAAAAGTCTAGAAAACTAAATAAAATAATTTATCTGTTCACACTTATATATATATATATATATATATATATATAGGCTCCTCACAATCTGTTGTGAATGTGCCAAAACTGAAGAGAGTATTGTTCCTATACACCTTTTCTGAGGAACCTTCTAGAACATGAATTCCCTACCACTAAATGACTGGAGCAATTAAGTGTAAAGTCTGGTAGGTATCAGAAAGATTGATTTTATCTCTAGTAAGGACAGAAAGAAGAGATGCTAGCTGCTGCATGACTTCTGAGAATGGATATTAGTCCCCAAGAAGCATGTACTGTACTTACATTAAAGTCTGTATATGCTAGAGTGAATTACAAGACCAGAGAGCTCTTATTTATAATTAATGAATTAATTTTTTAATGATACAGCCTTTTGAGAATCCATTGAATTAGGTTACATGACATCTGAAGATTCATATTGCATTTCAAGGATTCCCTGATGTTTTAATTTTAGTAAATATTTCTTCTTTCCAACAATAGGAATGTAGTATTTTCATAGCTTAATGAACTTCCATGTTAACATATGCTTTACCTCTTGTTTATCTTAGCATTAAGCAGAAAGTCAAGCTTTATTATATAACTATGTGAATTGATTTTTATTCCCATATTATTCTCGGTATCTTTTAACCTGACCTAAACTTTCCTGTTCTTCCATTACTGTGACCATTTTCTCAATCACATTACTTTATATCACCTTCAGTTCTAGATCTCCTGGTATTTAATGGTATTTTTTTCATCCTGCATTCATTGTTATAGCCTTGTTACATATGCTTCAATTTTTCTATTTCAAACTCCCCATTCTGACTTCACCTTCCAGTTTAACATCCTTCAATCTACCATTTCCACTTCAGTAATGAAATATCCATCGTTCATCCCACTGTGAATATACTCTCTGACCCTACCTTTATGTCCTTGTTACCCTCCTTGCAAGCTTCAATTCTATGGCCCTTCTGACATATTTTATTTATTTATTTGACTGACTTTTTCCTGTTGTCACGGTCATGCGATAATATCTCAAGCCCTAGTCAAACCTGTCTTATCTGTCTGTCCTGTTTCTGTACCAGAGCAGCAAAAGGTTCAAAGAAACATACAGACATATAATTAGTATTACTCAAATCTCAAATGAGCCTTCAGCACAGTCTTGCAATCTTGTTATACTCTTCAAAATGTCTGTTTCACAGCTTTCTCTTTAAACTTTTGCATCAAATCCCTGATCTTGATTTATACTCATAGCTGAGACTAAGGCTTTTGTGTCATTAAGAAACTGAAGAAATTAGAAACGCATATTTTTGTAACTCATGATTGTCTGCCAACTAATCTGCACATAAACTCACACCCTCTACCTTCTTCCTGTACTGAGCAGCAAATAGTCCTGCCTCAGCCGCAACCAGCCCCTCAAGTTTCGCTCGGTGTACAACCCTTGTATTTTTGTGATACTCTTCCTGAAATTTTGCCTCTGAGAAATTCTAGTCACATATATAGCTATTAACTGGAAATGTCAGCTTTGACATCTAGTAATTTAAAATCAGACTTATCCCATAGAGCATTCTCTGTTTTGTTCAGCCTTATACCAGAAATGTGCCTCTCCCCAATTTTCTTTATCTTGAGTAAATGATGCTACTAGTCAACCAAGTGAAGTCAAAAATCTAGAAGTCATCCTTGATTTCTCTTTTATTTCCCATATTCCATACCTTATCCGATGCTATTGAATACATTCTATACATTCAATACATTCTATATTATTTTTTTTCATCTGTTATGACACATCATTTTTTTATAAAGATTTATTTATTTATTTGAAAGTTAGAGTTACAGAGAGAGAGGGAAAGATGGAGAGAGAGCATCTTCTGTCCTCTGGCTTACTTGCTAGTTTACTCCCTAGATGGTCGCAATGGCCATGGCTGGGCTGGGGCAAAGCCAGGAATCTGGAGCTATTTCTGGGTTTCCCACATGTGTGCAGTGGCCCAAATACTTGGGTTATATCCACTGCTTCGCTCAGGCCATTAGCAGGGAGTTGGATTGGAAGTTGGAGCAAATGAGACACAAACCAGTGCCCCTAGGGAATGCCAGCATCGCAGGCAGCAGCGTAACCTCTGTGCCGTAACACCAGCCCCTACTTAGGAGTTTTACAAAAGCTTCCTCTATGGTCTCCTTACTTCCACTCATATTTTTATAATCTATTCTCCAATTAGTTGCATAATTTATAAAACATAGATCATGTCATAAAACTATGCATTTCAGAAAAATTCCTGACTCTCACTGTGTAGTCCTATAAACTTGCTATCAGTTACTAGTATGGTTTCCTGCTAGTTTGTATGTTCAACATTGTTCAAATGCCTGTGCTCCCTCTCCTGGAGGACACTCTTAGGAGGTGATGGGGACTTTAGAAGACAAGGTCTGTAGGTCGCTGGGGGCACCGGAAGGCAGTTAACATGAGACCTGGTCTCTCTGCTCCCTGGCTCGCCATGTAATCTTCCTTTGCCGGTTCTCTTCCAGTGACATCCACCACGCTCCCAGGAGCCAAAGCACCGGGGCTGCCTGATCTCGGACTTGAGACTCCAAACTGCGGGCTCCATAAACCTTTTCTTTTTATAAAGTTAGCTGCCTCGGGTATTTCATTGTAGTAAATAAAAGCGGAATAGCAACGCTACCTATGTATTCCACCTCATGTCACACAGCTCTTTCCTTCACTCCCCAGGCCATACCCGCATTCTTTGTTTCTTGGACACATCCGTGTCATCTCAGCTTTGGAACTTTTAGCTCAATTTCTCTTCAGTGATTTTGTGCTTAGTCGTTTCTCCTGTTTGAAATGTTCTTTCTCTTAATCTTGGTTTTTATATTTAGGGACCACCTTTAAGGTAATCTTCCCAAAGATGACTTTCCTAACAACCATGTCTAAATTAGCTACTTACTCATTACCTTTCATGCCACCATATTTTAATTTTCTGTATACTTATTATTGTCATCTGTTTTCATTTTCTTTTTAAGCAATTGTTTGCATTGGTGTAATTGTTCAGAACATTCCAGTGCATAGGTACCAGTCTATTTTAATGTGCTCATGTATCCCTGGGTCACAGAACTGTGAAGGCATGTAGTAGTGAATGATTTTTTTAAAAGATTTATTTATTTATTTGAAAGTCAGAGTTACACAGAGAAAGGAGAGGCAGAGAGAGAGAGAGAGAGAGAGAGAGAGGTCTTCCATCCGATGGTTCACTCCCCAATTGTCCACAATGGCCGGAGCTGTGCCAATCCGAAGCCAGGAGCCAGGAGCTTTTTCCGGGTCTCCCAAATGGGTGCAGGAGCCCAAGGACATGGGCTATCTTCTTCTGCCTTCCCAGGCCATAGCAGAGAGCTGGATCAGAAGTGGAGCAGACAGGTCTCGAACTGGCATCCATATGGGATGCCAGTGCTTCAGGCCAGGGCATTAACCCACTGTGCCACAGCGCTGGCCCCAGTGAATGATTTTTTAGTTATGAATATAAATATCCAAGCTCATGAAATTTATGAATAAAACAGAGTGGCAATTTATTTGTTTAAAATAAGAACTAATATTATAAAAGTGAGCAGGATATTTGATGCACTGTTATTTGTGTTTTTGTGTTCATGAATCAGGTTGGCTTAGAAATCAACTTGGAATCAGAATGCTAGTTTTTAATCTGAAATGGAGAAAGAACATTCAAAGAGAAGGGACTCCTATAATATATTTGCTGTCACAGCATCTTCTACCAGTGGATGAAAAAATGAAAATCCAAAGGTTTCTTTGTATTATATATAGTATAGAGTTAGGGTAAAGAAAATTAGAGGAATCAAATAGCATAATGCCATCAAAATGATACATAATGCCAACAGTTTTCCAGTAGAAGAGTCTTGTCAGTCTCAAAGTCCTTGAGATCTGTTTTCTAAATTTATGAAACAATTTAACATTTTTGAAGTGCTACCTGTGTGCTAAGCCCTGTATTTATTAGCACTTCAAATGTTTCCTCACATAAGCCTCACAACAGTCCTAGTTTTGTATATGTAATTAATTAGGATTTCAAGATTTTACCCATAGCTAATGAATGTGAGAAGACATCAATGAAAGGCATGTTGTAGCAATGTGAGCTGGCTAAGGGAAATCTGGAAGGGATGGATGGGCAGACAGCTGGAAGCCAGCATAGCAGGTAAGTGTCCGCTTCCCCAAGGAAGGGACAAGGAGGGGAGGCTGTTTCTGGAGTTCAATGAGAGCTGGAAGCACAGAAGTTGGGAGGATTGGCCCACCTCAGGGGCTGTATTCATCCTCAGGAAGGCGTAGAACTACTGCCACAGACAGACACAGGCAAAGAAGTGGGGAAGAGATGCTCCGATCTGGCTCCGCTCCTTCTGGAGCTGTGCTTTGGCTGAGTCTGCCTGGAAGCTTGGGGCAGTAGACCTGAAAGGCAGCTCCCAGGAGTTAGCCTCCTGAGCCGCGGGGCCACACAGAGAAGGGCGCAGAATGGATTGGGGCCAGGGCGTGGCAAATGAAGACTCGGACAGTTGTAGTGTCTTTATTGAGCAGAAAGGAAAACTATTAAGAGAAATAAGCACCTTACCTAAATTCACACAAGAAAACCACAATTGCAATGCACAGGTGTATGCCTGCACGAAGGCCTTTATCTAAAAACTTGACATGATGCTGTGTCCTTGTGGTTCTTTTGTACGAAACTAGGTGTGTCACACACTGTAATTCTCTCTGTCCGTTATGGGTATGCTGGTCTTCGGTAGCAGAGTCTAAGGCCTTTTCTTTAGGTTCAGTTATATAATTTTTATGTTTTGTATTTCTTCTTTCACTCTCAAATTCTCCCTTCTAAGTAGCTTTTAACAGTTGCTAGTTCATTTCATGCTTACTGGTTTCAGTGCCCCATATTTGTTCATCTGCCAGTGAGATAATATCTTCAAGTAGTGGTTTGAAGCTGAGTGCTTATATTCTGAACCATCTTACATCTTTCACTATTTTTAGTTTAAGCACACACTACTCCTAATATGCCACAGACATTGTTTTGTTGTCTTCTGGAGTGTTGCATTGAACAACAGACTGATTTTATTTTTAAATTGGTTTGTAGATAGGGGAAATTCAATATAACATTATTCATGTTCACTGTAAACATTTAAGTGATACATAAAATATGAAGAAGGTAAAAATGATTTGAAATCATTGAAGCATCAATCATTCATATTTTTATGGTCATTTTTCAGATATCTCAATGTTTATGGTGTATAAATATACAGAATTTTACATAAAACATGTTTTCTTATGTAGTTCATATATATTCACATATGCATTTTTCAAGCAATATAATAGCATTTTCTGTGTCAAGGCATAATATTCTATGGTTAGTTTGTATTGCATTGTATTTGCCAGTTCTTAGGAGTATTGAAGTTGTTTCTATCTTATTTACTACCATTGGAATATACATTTTGTAATTGTATTTTTCCATACTTATATATTTGCTTTGTGAAGTTAAACTCCTAGAAGTGGAATTGTTGAATTTTCATACACTTTAAATTTTGTAATATGTTGCCAGATTTCAGTTTGTATATTTACCCTATAACCTTGCCACTACTGGGTTTGTTGGTGAGTGTATCATTGAAACAAATACGCCTTATTTCAAAATTTGCTTTGCTTTGAGTAGTTTTCAAGTATTTTGAATATTTTTAATTAGATTGTCTTTTTAATCTGAAGTTCTTCATATGTTCTGAATGTCATTTATTTGTTGGATACATGGATTGCTGTGGCTTTCTGTTTCATTCTTTTTATGATTTTTAACTTATCAGAAGTCCATAATTTTAATAAAGTATAACTTGGTAATTTATTCTTTTATAGCCAGCTATTTAGTGCCATATTTAGGCAATATTTATGTAACCTCAGTTCCTGAAAATATTTTTCTAAGCTTTCTCATACATGTTTTCTTGTTTTAATTTTATGATCCATCCGTAGCAAACATTATGGTGCCTTTACCAAATCCTGTAGATTTAGACCATCCATCTCAAGCTACTCTGAGTGTCAGTTGCTAATGGTGCAGAAACTCACTTGGGAAATTTTTCTTCTTCCTCAAAGTGTGATAATGGCTTCCATTTCAGGTGTATGAGATGCCAAACTCCTTGATTCCAGAAGAGATAACAGTGATATGGTCTAGTCTTCAGAGGCATAAACTGTGACTCTAATCCAGGCCAGACTTTATCTGAGACTGTATCTTTTTTCAAACTTTTACCCTCCCTCATTTCTTTTTTTTTTTTTATCAAACCTTGTCATATTTGTTTTCTGAAGAAGCACTATAAATAAATCTCATGTAATGTATCATCATGTTGGTTTCTGTTTCTAGCGACCTTACCTAACACATAGGTCGAAGTATTTTTTTTTTTATGTAGCATAATTGGGCACTCCATTTTTTTTCACAGATCTGTTTACTTATGCTTGTACCATATGCTATCTTAATTACTGAAGCTTTGCAGTAAGTCTTGATAATATAGTATAAGTCCTCCTATAGTGTAAGTCCATCTTCTCCAAGATGGACTTCACTAGTCCAGCCATGTCTGTGTAATTTTAGAGGCATTTTATTAATTTCCAAGAAAATATCCTGTAGAAGTTTGTGGTGGGCTGTCCATATCCAAATCCTTAAACCTTGTCACCTTATTTGAGAGAAAGGTCTTTTAAGATGTGATTAAATTATGCAACTTGTGATGAGGAGAACATCCCGGATTACCCTTGAGAGCCCTAAATCCATAACAAATATCCTTACAAGAGATAAGCAATGGGAGATAAAAGGCACTGCATAGATTCTGTGAGAAGGGCAGAAACTGGGGTGATGTCGCCACAAGCCAAGAAATGAGAAGGAATGCTGATAGTCACTAAAAACCTAAAATACTCCACAGATTTTCCCCATTTGAAAGTTTGGCCGTTTGAAAGTTCTGGACGGTCTTGTCAAGCCACCCACTGAGCAGTAATTGGTGACAGAAGTCACAAGATACTAACATGGGATTCTAAGACACTGCATTTTCTTTTCTATAGATCATTTTAGGAAAACTCGACATTTCAACAATATTAAGTTTTCTGTCCCATGATCATAGTAATCTGAATCTTTATTTTGAATATTTTTGTATTGATTTCAGTAAGATTTTGTAGTTTTTGGCATGAAAGTATCCAGTGTTATATAGTTTGATCTATTTCCTGATATTTATTTTATTGTTATTTCCATTTTCCTTTTTTTTTTTTTTTGCTGTTTCTTTTCTAGCTTCTTGAAATGATTTCCAATTTTTCTTTTTCTGATTATGCATCAATATATGTAAGTCCTCCTTTGTGGACTAAATTGTGTCCTGTATATTTTGATCTGCATGATTTCCTTATTCTGGTTAAATATTTTCTGATTTTCATGTTGATAGTCTCTCTACTCATTTCTTTTGAGATACATGCATCTTAAGTTCCAATCATGTGGATCTTTGAGTTATATTTCTGCTCCCTTTTCTTTTGCTAAATTTTATTTTATTTTCAAATTCAGAATGCATGGCAATCTTCAAAAACTTCATAGAAAAGCATATTATGAAAAAACCTATATGTGAATTTCAAATTTTTGCTACAAAATAAACGTTTTAATTCTATTTCACTTTTTTTTTTTTTTTTGACAGGCAGAGTTAGACTGTGAGAGCAACAGAGAGAGGGTTATAGACAGTGAGAGAGAGACAGAGAAAAAGGTCTTCCTTCCGTTGGTTCACTCCCCAAATGGCCGCTACGGCCAGTGCTGTGCTGATCCGAAGCCAGGATCCAGGTTCTTCCTCCCAGTCTCCCATGTGGGTGCAGGGACCCAAGCACTTGGGCCATGCTCCGCTGCCCTCCCGGGCCACTGCAGAGAACTAGACTGGAAGAGAAGCAACCGGGACCAGTACCCAGCGCCCCAGCCTGGACTAGAACCCGGGCTGCCGGTGCCACAGACGGAGGATTAGCCTGGTGAGCTGCGGGCCAGCCCCATTTCACTTTTTGAAGTACCCTGATACTTTATATACTTACAGTCTTTTTAAAATTTTCACAAAGTTGTGTTTTATTACTAATTTGTACTAGTATTTTAAATGATACATTGAATACTATAAAACAGTTTCTATTCTTAACTTTTGTGTGCAGGGTTCTATAATCACTAATACCAGTTGGTTAAATATTCTGCAACCACAGTAATATCTTGACTTGGTTTATCACTAATGTTATATTTTATATATGTTTTATTATTTTAAACTGTAATGATACAATTTAAAACATGTATCTTTAACCAACTATGATCTCTTTTAAATGACAATGCTTACCTCATTTTGAATGATAAAGAAATTAAGAGTGTTTAACTTCATTTATCATCATCCCCCCACCATCCATGGCTTTTGGTTTTATTGACTTATACTTTCTTTCTCTTTATGTCATAAATCAAGAAGGCATAATTATTATTCTTCCTTTAAAATTTTCAATCTTTTAAATTCCTCCATGAGTTGTATATTCTGGCAGCACTCCTTGCAATTGTAACTGTATGTTTTCCTCTACTTTCATTATCATTTCAATTCAGTCTAACAGATCTCCATAAGTAATTCCTAAAGTTTCGATTAAACTGGCACACATTTTCTCCAGCTATTTTTCAGAGGTGAACATCTGTAAACAAGTTTACATTGCCCTGTTGCCTCTACAAAATTGACATTTTGAGAATTGATTATTGTTTACAGAGGAACAATGTTTGTTTCATCTTACTGTTGAATTTTTTTCTTAGTGGAGGGTTAATCATGATTATAAAACTGAAAGTATGCACTGTAAAAAAAAAGGAAAGAAAAAGAAAGGAAGTAGGAGGGAGGGAAGCATGGGCTGGAGGGAGGGCAGGGTGGAAATATCACCATGCTCTTAAATCTGTATATATTAAATACATATAATTTTCTCACCTTATATAAATAAAAAAGAAAAAAGATTTATTGTGTTTGAAAGGCAGAATTACAGAGAGAGAGACAGATCATCCATCTGCTGGTTCACCCCCTACATGGCCACAAGGGCCAGGGCTGGGCCAGATGGAAGCCAGGAGCTAGGAACTTCATCTGGCTCTCTCACCTGGGTGGAGGGGACCAAGCTCTTGGGTCATCTGCTGCTGCTTCCCCAGGCACATTACATTGAGTGTCTTTTTTTTTTTTTTTTTGACAGAGTTGTAGACAGAGAGACAGAGAGAAAGGTCTTCCTTCCATTGGTTCATTCCCCAAATGGCCACCACAGCTGGAGCTATGCCGATCCGAAGCCATGAGCCAGGGGCTTCTTCCTGGTCTCCCATGTGGGTGCAGGGGCCCAAGCACTTGGGCCATCCTCCACTGCCTTCCTGGGCCACAGCAGAGAGCTGGACTGGAAGAGGAGCAACCAGGACTAGAACCCGGCACCCATATGGGATGCAGGCACTGCAGGCGGAGGATTAACCAAGTGAGCCACGGTGCCGGCCCCTCCCAGGCACATTAACGGGGAGCTGGATGCCAGCATTGCATGTGACATCTTTACTCACTGTGCCACAACACTGGCCTGCCTCTCATCTGTTTTTGTTTGTTTTGAGAGTCAGGGATAGATGGAATACAGAAAGGACTCCCATCCACAGTCAGGGGTGGGGGGGAGAGGGAGGAGGAAGGAAAGAGAAAGATATGGAATCAACCCAGGTGTCCATCAACTGATGACTGGATAAAAAATATTTTATATTGACCCTGTAGAATACTACCCAGCTTTAAAAAATATAATTCTGTCTTTTGCTACACAATAGATGCAACTGGAAGCCACTATACTTTAGAAATAAGCAATTCCAAAAGGACAGACACCATATGTTTTCCCTGATCTGTAGTAACTACTGGAGTACCAAAAAATGCAATGTATAGAAGTGAAATTGACATTTTGAGATTCTTTGATTGTATACAGCCCTTGTGTCTACTGTTGAGGAACAGTGCTTTCTTTCTTCATACTATTTGTTGAACTGTTTACTTAGTGTAGGGTTAATCTTATAAGTTTAAAGTAAGCTGAAAATAGATCTTTGGGAAAGTTGAGTGGGAGTAGTAAAGGAAGGAGGAAGAAGGGTAGGAACATGGTGGGGAGAGGAGGGTGTGGATTATCACAATATTCCTCAATCTGTATGTATGAAATTTGTGTACCTTAAATAAAATATAAAAAGAAAAAGCAAACTTGCACTTTCATCTACTGGTTGATCCTCCAGATGTCAGAAACAGCTAGGGTTGGACTGGGCCGAAGCTGGGAATAGGGAACTCAATCTATGCCCATCTTTTTGGCGTCAGGATTCTATTTGACATCATCTGCTATCCCAGTGTCTGCATTAAGAATCTAGTATTGGAGGCCGGCACTGCGGCTCACTAGGCTAATCCTCCGCCTTGCGGCGCCGGCACACCGGGTTCTAGTCCCGGTTGGGGTGCCAGATTCTGTCCCGGTTGCCCCTCTTCCAGGCCAGCTCTCTGCTATGGCCCGGGAGTGCAGTGGAGGATGGCCCAATGACTTGGACCCTGCACCCCATGGGAGACCAGAAGTACCTGGCTCCTGCCATCGGGCCGAGGGTGAACCAACGGCAAAGGAAGACCTTTCTCTCTGTCTCTCTCTCTCTCACTGTCCACTCTGCCTGTCAAAAAAAAAAAAAAAAATCTAGAATTGGGAGCCAGAGCCAGGAATTGAACCCAAGCACTTCTCCATGAGGTGTAGGTGTCTTAACTTAATCCCCATGCCCAGATGCTTCTGCCTGTCTTAATTTTTGATGGATATATGCTGAGGAATTGAAGCTGTTGATTGGCAGGTTCCCCTCACCCTATCTAGGCACTTAACAGATGTTATTGCACTGTCTTCTGCATTCCATTATTTCTCTTCGAGTAAGGTTTAATGTTGGGTCGTGAAAAGCAATGTGATATTGTATTTGGCTGCCTTTAAGATTTTTGTCTTTGGGATTCAGCATATGGATTTTGACTTGTCTAGATGTTTTATTTTTTCCAATGAAGATTTTTGTTGCTTTGTGAGCTTCTCCAGTCTGTGGGCCAATACATTTCCTTAGTTTGGGGAAATTCTTGTTCTTAGCCATTATCTCTTTGAATACTACATTTTCTACATTCCTATTCTCACTGTGTCTCTCTCTCTGTCTCTCTGTCTGACTCTCTCTCTCTCTCTGATTCCCTTTGCTTCACATTAGATATTTTCTATTTATCTTTTCATGTCTTTTAAATTTTTATTCTACACAAAACATTATTTATAACGAGTCACAGAAGCTCTAGATTGTAATTTTCCCCCAGAAACATTCTCCATCTCCTTAGATACACATAAGTGAGCTGAATTGGGTCAGAGTTGAAATTTCAGTAAGAACTTACAGTTTGTCTCTAGACCTGTGTTAGAGAGTAAAGACCTCAGAAGACTCATTTGAGTTATGGATTTAGAACTATTCTCTCTTCACCTGGGAAAGACTGAGGGAAATTTAGTTGTGTTCCACATGGTCTGAACATCATGCTTTTACCTTGTTAATTTTTAATATTATATTCCTTATATGCATTTATTATAGATTGGCACAAACATTTAAATAAAGTAATACATATATAAAATGTTTAATACAGTTCTTGGCATATAGTAAATTCTCAAGACGTGAACTTTTGTTACAGATCATTGTGAATATTTTTCCTTCAATCTTCTATGATTGCTACTATGATCTTTTTAGAGACATTTGGTAAGCTGAAATTTGTATTGGTGATTACATACAGATGTAATTGTGTTGACTGTATGAATGATTGTGCAAAGGAAAATGTTAAATTGATGGCCAAACCTGCTGCTGATACCTAGCTAGGCTGTGACAGATTGCATGTTCCAGGAATGACTACAATCATATCTTCCATTTCATATGATTTGCCACCAGTGTGACTTTGATGGTCTTCCCATTGAAGAGATTTTATTTATTTCAATGAACATATTATGGAAGAAGAAATGTACTATGATTTCAAAGACTAACGTGTTAATTCAGCTTCTACTTTGCTTGCAAGAGTACTTAACCATTAAAGAGTTAAGCTATACCTAAGCTGTTGGTCAGCTCTGATGTTGGCATGCGTCATACTTAGAAGAAGTATAGACCAGTCCATGTAACAGGTCAGTTGGAAAGTTTTGAGATGACATTAAGAGTCCCATGCTCATCTACCCCCGATGTATTTTAAATGTACTTAAGGAGTTTGGATTTTATAAGTTATAGGGGACACTTGTAGCTTTAAGGAGGAAAGAGACAAGTTCCATCTCTGTTTCAGATAGAGTGTGCATGAAGCATCAATGGACTGCAAGAAGAGAGCAAGAAGACCGATGCCATCAGTATCACCCTCTTAGTTAGCACCAAGCTAACTTAGATTCCTTCCTCAGGTGCCACACCTGAAAGACTGTGCTCTGGCCCTCTTCTGCATGTGTCCCTTCCCATGAGGTGGCGCATCTGTAGGCTGAGAAAATGTTCAGTGGCAGCCCATCCTACCACCCCTTCCTCTATTATGGAATGAACATGCTTCAGGTACAAGCACCCCATTTTCTCTTGAGTCAACATCTCCATGGCTCACAGGGTTCTTTCCTCTGGGTTATATTTTTGAGGGTGAGCTCTACTGCTGATAACCTCACCTCTTACCCAGGGAATGATGGAGTGGCAGTAAGGGTCATAGGAGACATCAGTTGGATATGTAGCATCTACTGTTCTTTCAACTGCCTGACTAGCATGTGGGAAACCCTTAGCCAAACTATACAACTCTTCCCAAATTTTTGATCATAGGAATTATAAAACAATAAAATGAGGATGGTTGCTTTGAGCCACTGTGTTTTAGAGTGCTTTATTATTCAACAATAGATAATTAGAATGAAGTTTTCTAAGATGCTTTCTTTGTCCCATTGTCGTCCATGCAATTTTGACCTCTTAAGCAGTTTTCCTTGTCCCAAATCATGCCTAGCCATGCTCACATGAACTAAACTGAATCTCTTTCTCTCTCTGGAATTTGCACAATAATTGTCTAACTAATCTAATAAATTAATTTACCCTAAAGACTTTGTTACTGATGTTTTAATACATGTACCATCCTAGGGAAACATTTAAATATATTTTAAAAATAATGTAATTTGGCACTCAAAATAGATTGACTAGTGTTTGAATTTTTAGATAGAGTGAAGATCTTTTGAGAAAAATATTTTTAAGAACAGAAGGAGGAGGTGTGGAATGTTGTAAGATGTTCATTGCCTGAAAAAAATAAAATCATACTACATGGGTTCTGCCTGTGACCCATTGAAACCTAAAATAATAGTTAAAATGACTAGATGATAGAATATCATTTTGCTATTGGTTATGCATATTGAAATATAGCTAATAGTCTTAATAGTTGGAAAACATTGTGAATTCATGACATCAAAATGGCAGCCTAATAATAAAGATATTATTACCATTGAATAAGATTCCATATAATGAGTTTCAAACTGACCCTGTAAGGTTAGTTATGTTAGAGAAGCTAATATGTATAAGCTAATACAAATGTTAATCTGATTGTTAAAATTTACCAAGCTGATATTCTAAATTATGAAATTCCACTAAGACAATAAACAAATGATATCTAAATTGGAAGTCCCCCCACACCCCAGACATAACATATAACATATAACATCTTACTTTCAGTAAGATGAAAACTGACCTATAAACTGTCTGCAAGATGTTAATGAAGTTTCTTCTTACCCAAGGCTTAAGTGACTTCTCAGAGAGGACTATAGAACCTGAATAATTTTTTGTTACACAAATATTCTATTAAGTTTCCGAAGATAATATTCCAGTGGGCACCAAGCATAGTCCCCAAGATTTTAATGGAGAAGTTCTCCAAAAATATGTCAGATATTTTCTTGCCTGTTCTTGGAAACCTTTTCTCTCTATAGCTAACATGGACATGCCAAATTAGAAATCAGTATATCATCTGTTTCAAAATATCTTTCTCTAAGCTTGGGTCTTGGTCGTTGTTTTTATGAACAATCCAAGAAAATGTTCTTTAGATTTCTGACTGGTATCACTCAGCCCTTTTCTCTGTCGATTGACTTGCTTCTGGATTTTCAAATGTACCTCAATCTTTCTATCTTAAAAATAAAAAAAAGATAAGCCCACACACTTGTGAATAACGCTTTTCATACACTGTTTACGCCTCAGACTACACTTCTATTTCTTTCTTGGTTTTAATGTCAACCTTCTGTCCATGAAACCTTTGAATTCAACTTTGATTTTTGTATTTATTTCTTAAAAGTTTCCCTCAATCCCAAGACCTCTTTTTGCCTTCCAAATATTTCTTTAACTTATCCTTTCCCTTTCTATACCTACGTGCACTCTCCTTGTCTATGCCTACCATATGCATATATGAACTGATAACGTATTTTACAGAAAGGGAATCATTACTGCATGGTCCTCCTTCTATGTTGTGTCAGCTCTGTTTACAAACAATTCTGTATTGTGTGGGGAAAAATGGTCTATGTTAGATCATTGAGTTGTGGGTTCTTTCTGAATTGTTAATTGAACCATGTGATGAGTAAATATGACAACTTGGCACTTTTGTTGGAGACTATAAAACATATCAAATAAAGTGCTAGTTTTGTGAGGTTTAACTAAAATTGCAGCTAAGTTCAGACAAGAGGAGAAATAAAATAACCATTTCTTTTTTTATCATGTTCTTGAATGTGAAAAATATAATGAAACAGAAAACCATTCATATGTCTATGTGATACTTCTTGAAAGCATTTGCAGTAGTATTGCATGCAAAAATGCATAGATGGGAGGATATATTTCCTTCAGTGGTTTTTTGAGTATTTTCTAAAATGTTTATTTCCTCAATATTGTATTAATGATAATGTGACTCATTTCATTTATTTAAAAAATCAAAGAATTGCCATAATAGGAATTTTACTGTAAATAGGCAAAATATTTCTTGACGTCACATGTATTAAATATACCTCAAAGGCACAACAGATTCCACAACATAAAATTCTCAAATTTCAAAATGAATATTGAATGGGGTACATGTGTCTTACAACAGAATGTTCATTATAAAATCATTTATACATGATTATTATTCATAACGTACACAAAAGCTTTTTTACTTAAAACTAGTGTGACTTGAGACCAAGATCTCCTAAATGTACACAAGTCAAATTTCTGCAAATATAGGAGTATTTTGTTTGGGAGGATACTGGTCAGTCGAGTTTTGCCATAAGGTCTGCTCAAGGCACACAGCAAACAAAGGAATTTTTCACTTGTAAATAATGGGCCAAATACACCCCCCCCCCCATGAGCCTTTTCCATTATGTTTCTTTCTGGAGGCTGTTCATTCTGTTTTCTTTTCTCCATGGTTGGATGTGTTGGCATATAAAATAGCAGTTTCAAATACTCTTTGTGATGGCTAATCCTATTAGTTTGGAAAAATGATTTTCCTGAAATTTGGAAAACAGGATAATTTGCTTTGTGAGGCTTTTCGCATATGTTGTTATTTCATCACAATGCAGTTTTTATTGCCATAAAATAAGAAAGGCTCTATGTCTTTTTTTTTTTCTCATGTCCCTTTCTTCTAACTTGGAAGCCTAATTAGTCCAGATTGTATTAAAATGCTTTGTTTTTGCTGCATTGTCAGAGAAGAGTTAGAACATGATGCCTCTCTTGGTAGGTCACAGACTGAAGAGGCCTGACCCAGGGAATCAAATGTCTGACCTGGCCTGACCCTAACCTCTACTTAAAATCAAGTCTTTACTTTTATTTTAAAACAGAGGTATATTTTCCATGTATCTTTTTCCCCTCGTGTCCCAGCTGCTCCAAAGCACCCCTGGCTATTCATCCAAGGGCTCAGGGTGGGAAAGGACATTTTCCAATCTTCTCAGTTTGGAGAATTGAGTCTAGGCTTGATTTAATTGTGTTTGCTTAGGAAACACTCCACTGGATTGTCTAGGAATTTCATGTGAGAGTAGTGCAACCAAAAAAATGTAGAAGTAGATGAATTGAAGGTTTTCCCTCTGCTGCACATGAAACTTAAACATTTACTTATTTTAAGTAAATTCTTATATTGAATTCAAAATTATGCTTGATTATGTTTTAGCATTTAGATAGATCACTTGGCAAACATAATAAATGTTCTACCAACTGTAATTTTTTAAAACAATGTCAATTTTCTGTTAGAAATATAGAAGATTGAGTGAGCTCCTCTAATAATAATACTATTAATCACTTCATGGTTTTGTGCTCTCACTTCTGAGGCAAATGATCAATACCCTTAATTTTAGTCTTGCTTTTATTGTTCAGCTCTGTGATCCTTTCTGCTCTGTTTGTATGGTTGTTACAGTAAATTTAATTTATGACTGTGCAGGGCGATGTATCCTGTAGGTCATATCCTGTAATCTTTCATGTGGAGAATTCCCATGGAGTTATTCTGTGAGATTTGATGGCAGACTCTTTTGCTCTTTCGCTTTTATTTTAAACATCTTTACTTTTGGGATGTGGGGGTATGGGAGGTTAGCTAATTCAGTGCATTCCAAATTACAATGCACAGAGAATGTTATTTAAGTCATTTAAGTCTGAGGTATAACTGCAGACTTGGTGGATAACTTCAGACGCTCCTTCTTATTCTAAATTCAATAATTTGTGACTTTGAAAATAAAAATTCTTTAGTGTCTCACAATTTAAATTGTTCCACTCTCCATCTCTGATTACCATTGCTAGCTTAGCTTAAGAAAAGGGCCACGTTTTTCATGATTCTCAAATCTTGCCAGTTGTGATCTTTAGTACAACAGACAAGTGTCAGCCGTCATGGTAATGTGACTTTAACTTTTTAGAGAGGAAGCTTGTTGGATTGACATTTTCAAATTCAAGTGTAGCAAACATAGTCAAGGTTAAGTTGTTTGTGGAGCAAACATGCCTCTTCAACCTGTGATACTTTTGCTCTGTTGATTTAATCACAAACTGAAGAGAAAAAGACACTAAAAATATCTTCAGAAGTGAAAGTGAGTTACTAAAAATGTCTCGGTGTGAAGACTGTCTTTATTTTTCAGTTGACCCATATGAAGTGACTGTAAGTTAAAGTGCCAATGCAAAATTAAATCTGGATGCACAAGCTTTGATTTAAAATTATTAAAATGCTTCAGAATTGAGAGGGCTCTCCAGTTTGTGAAGTACATGAGCTGTGAGCCATGGACAGGGCAATTTAAAATTATTCAAGCTCTTCAGATTTCCCAGAGTGCTTCAATTTGGACATTATCTGTGTTCCAGGAATGTGTAATGCATAGAAATGTGAGGCTACTGAAAATACTCTTTTTTTTTAATAGAAAAAAAGCTCTTCGTTTGTGTTTAGACATCTGGGCATGTGCAGACACTGAGGAATAAATTGATGTAAAATTGTTTGAGTGCTCCAATTTGTAAGTGATTCAGAGAGATGCCTAGCTCACTCAGCACATGTTCAAATGATTGCCCCATTCAAAAAGTGGAGGGAAAATTGAAACCAAATCTTCATTGAAAAGGGTAATGGCCAAGGAATTAAAACATTTCTCAAAAATATGATATTTCGAGAGAGGTGACTTAGAATATGGAGAATACATTATTAAAGAGTTAAGTTCAGTTAAGGTTTTTTTGTGAAAGCCTCCCTTATGGTAATTTCACACTACGTTGTTAGTGAACTATAAGCAGGATAGATGACCTGCTCTTCTTTGAATGGCCCATATATGCCCATGTTGATGTCTTACTGGCCCCTTCTCTCATTGACAGTTCAGTGATGAAAGTAGATCTCATCGTATGGCGTGTCAGGTCATTTCACTTCTTAGTAGATGCCTGGAGTGCTGTGTTGAGAATTCAGAGGCCACAATAGACTTCCATAGAAAAAAAACAAGTCATAGTTAATGCTGTCACTGTGGATAAAGGAGAGACATTTAGAATCACACACCTGTTTCCTGTTCTTTCTTACCCATGTTCTGTACTTCTAGAAGATCCTGTTCAGGTCCCACCCTTGAATTTTCAAATTTATTTAGTCAGAATTTTTCAGCATTATAGTTTTTGGTCTTTAGCAACACAATGTTTTTGCCACTTCAGATTTTAAATATGAAAAAAATGATGAGAATTGTAAAATACATTTACGCCTATGTAATATAGGACAATCCAATGAGTGGTAATGTATTTTCTGTTTCAGGAACATGTCATATTAACAAATAATCATAGAAGGTCACCGCATATATCAATATTGTTGACCTTCTTGGTCTTGTGTCTACCCCTTCTTAGTTGTAGGATGTTAACAAGGCCTCATTTCACTTCACTGTTTCCCACTGGTTTCATCTGTTAAGTGAAGGCTTAAATGAACAGCTAGCTGCCTGTGGGTCTTTGCCCATCTGAGCTGTGGATGCCAGCAATTGAAGATGTGATCAATGGGACTCCTCTCCTCAGATAAGGAAACGTCAGACTGAACTAACTGAGCGATGGTGACAGCCCTGGTAACGTGGATCTTCTCAGCATCCTCGGGAAAATTCCTCCATCAAGTGTTTGGATTTCTACTCTGCTGGCCCCCGCGGTGGCCAGTGGTGGGCTGCCTATTTGCTATGATTCCAGAGTTTGCAGAGTAGCTTTCAGGACCTTTTCCCAACAGCTCCTGCTCACCAACTGGTGCTGGTAATTACTTTAGGGACAAATATTTATTTATTTCTTAATTTAAAGAAAAAGTGTTAAAAAGTAGAAAGAGCAGGATTTTGAGGGGCAGAGAGTTCTGAATCTCAGCTCCACTATTCACTATTTTTATGAGCTTTCATATGTTCCTGGGGTTCTCTGAGGCCCAGCATCTGTAGATACGAAATAGTAACAGTAAAAGCCATCTCCTAGACTTCTGATGAGGAATAACCGTGACAGGGCTGCATAAACTAGTTAGTACTGGTGTGGACTGAATGCTTTTGTCTCCTCAAAATTCGTATGTTAAAATCCATTAGGTTGGTTTAAGAAGTGGGACCTTTGGGAGATAATTAGGTAATGAAATGTTCAGCCTCATGAATGAGATTAGTTCCGTTATAACAGGACAAGTGAGAGAAATGACTTTCCTTTGATGACATGAGAATAGAAAGAGAAGTCTACCATCTACTAACCAGGAAGCCAGTCCTCTCCAGACCCTAAGTCTGTCTTCCAGCCCAAGTCTATATGTAGACATTTTAGTCTAAAATCAGAAATGTGTTTAGGATTAGACTGGTAATGACTTTAAATGGCAGGCAATGGAGATTGAGTGACATCTAGCTAGTGGAAAACCCTTGAAGCTCCTGAACAGGAAAGTGACATGTTCTCCATTGTCCAAAAGCCAGTTGGAGAAAGGGTATATGGACGTGGCTGGTGGCTGATGGGAGAAAGACTCTGTACAACACAAGGCTGTTCTATGGGCATAGGTACCAGTGTGGGTGGTGACAGTCCAGCAGAGTAAGGCAGGAAGGCTAGGAAGATCATTTGAAAAGATTAATTACCAGTGATTTCTACCTAATTACATGGGAGAAGAAAAATAGCCATAATATCCAGGTTTTTTAATTTTCCGGTAACTAGATCCCAAACCCCAGACCAATTATTTAAATCTCTCTGACTCTCAGTAGAGTGTACAGCAACTGGCATCAGTAGCTCAGAGACTGTAAAGTGGAGGGATTTACTATGATCTCATATTTTACTTTTAGCTTGCTAATGTGGAATGTATTAGATTTTCCCACATAATAAATCACATGGGCAATTTTTCTGATTAAGATGTTGATAAATATATTCATAGGCCCTGGCTGCATGATTAGACATAAAGATGTAGGAAGTAAATTAGAAAGACAAAAGAATGGGCTTACTTTGTGAAAACTTAGGAAAACCAAAAAGTCTAGTCATACTTGTGGACTGGGCATAGTGTGCCTGTGCTCAGGCATATCGAATGCCCACTTGATCAACTATGTACACAGGGCAGCTTCCCAGAGTTGATGTAAGTCTTGAGGCCTGACCTCAAGGTGTAAATCACTGGTTCCCAAACTAGGAATTTCATGGTCCACTCGACTCAAAAAAAAAAAAAAAAAAAAAAAAGCCATTCAACAGAAAGTGTCAACTTCTATTTTGAAAAATATAAATTTTAAAAAGAAAAAAAATCCAAAATGCTACCATCTCTCTTGCTAACATAATTTAGTTAAAAAAAAAAAAGGAATAAATTTAAAGTCTCAAAGAGAAACAGTGGACATAATCTCAGAACAAAGAACCAGTTTTTTTTTAAATAAATATATTTAGCCTTATGAAAACGTTACTACTTTTTGCTGTAGGCCTTTGAAAGTGTGTTACAAATGTCCCAGATCCAAAGATGATGAATTGAAATCTACTGGTATTAGTCATATCTGCTCAGGCCCACACTTATAATTAAGGGTAACATTTTGGTATGTGGGAACTCTAACTTATTTATTTTCATATATTACAGTAACTTGTTGCCTGATATATAAAGTAGGTGATCAATAAATACTTGTTTTATGAATGCTGAGTAATAAATGAATCAATCCATCAGTCAATGATAGCTTGTATGAAAGCAGCAAATCTATAATTTTTTCAGGAGCTCTTCTTGTGGATAGAGAATAATATAGCTTGTTAACATCAGATTTGATTGCATCTGAGGGCTGACAGAGCCAGACTTCCAATAGAAATTGCTGTGAAGAGAATCCTATAGTTTACTGATAGGTTATAGGAGAAGAGAAAATTTTTTTACATACTGCAGGTGCCCAGGGTAGGAAGTTGGTCTTTCCAGGATTAGTTAGATGGCAAGTGTGTGAAAGCTCACAAATTTCAGTACTGAAGTCACTATAAACAGTAATTCAGAAAATTAATAGTTTAAATGAATAAAAGAGTGAGATCACTTTTCAATTTAATGTATATTGTTTTCCATTTTGGATTTTACCTCCTCACACAATCAAACCATCCACATTCACCTAAGTAAAGACCAACATCCACCTTTTATCTACATGATCTTGTACGTTCACTACAACCTTTAGGTCTAAAGTAGAACCACGAATTCTTTCTCTATGCTTGCTGTTTCTCGTTCTCTTCTTCCTCTTTCTTCTTTATTCAGGCCCCATTAGGACTTAAGTAGGAGGGAATGTCTCAACATTAACTAATGACTTTCAAATATGGGCTTTTTGGTATTATCTCCAATTGTATAGCTATATTCCAGAGACTCACTGTCAGGTTAAAAAAAATGGTTTGTGGTACAACTGTACTATTTTTTAAAAAATATTTTTTTTTGAAAGGTTGAGTTACAGAGAGGGAGACACATAGTCTGCTGGTCCATTCCCCAAGTGGTTGCAATGACAAGATACAGTCCAGGCTCCCATGTGAGGGGCTGGTAGGGACCCAAGTTATTGGGCCATCTTCCACTGCTTTCCCAGGTGCTTAGCGGGGAGTTAGACTGGAAGCAGAGTAGCCAAGTCTTGAACCAAATCTCAAGCATCACCTCTACCTGCTGTGCCACAATGGTGCTCCCATTGGGGGAGCATTCCAGTATCCTATTATCATATCATAATCTGAGATAGGATATACATTTATAATTTTAGAAATTTAATTTCCCTGTAGCAGTATAATGTAATTTGCACAAAGAGTGGTAATTTATCGAATTATTAAATTAAAGCTCAGGTATTTTTTTTCTTGGTGCTCATTTGGTACTTTCTAATATTTTTAATGTAGCAAACATTTCAGAATATAGAAGTAACTGGATATCTCTTGGCCTGTGAAAAACAGCCTGCACCAGCATAGATCTTTCTCAGCTTTCCCCCTGTACTTGGTTGGAAGTATTTGTTGGAATGAGGGAAGAGCAGCCATGAAAACAAAAGGGATACTTGTGATTGGGATGGACCTGAGGGAAATAAAGTTTGTTCAGAGTGTCATTTTCCTTCAGATTGGACTGAAGAATTTCTCTGTGTTACTTCTATGCTGATTGTCTATCCAAGACTTGGAGGTTATGTAAAGTGTGGAGCTGTTGAAGCCTGTGGAAACGGGTATGTAGAGATATAAAAAGAGATGATGGATCAGTTCCCATAGAACAGGTGTGGTTCCTCCCCCATCTTTTATTTTCCATTTTGCCTTTTTCCTGTATAGTACCTTTGAAATGTTTTAGTCTGAGAAATGCCCATTATAAGAAAGAGGACTGGAAAAATCATTCTTTCCTTATATCACTCATTAATTCCTTATAAATATGTCTGAAAGATTCCTTTTCCATGAGTATTTATTATGAAATAGCTATCCACCAATTGAGCAAGATGATGTTAGGCCTCAACTAAAGAGTGAACTTTTTGAGAAGAGAAAGTGTGGTGTAATCAGTGAGTTCAAAAGGACAGAAGAATAGGGCATTTCATTCTCAGGCAGGATTGCTCCATCTGAGCACTGGTGATGTTTTGGAATATGTAATTCATGTTGTCGGGAATTGTTTTGTTTATTACTGCATATTTAGTAGTATCTCCAGCCCTACCCACTAGATACCAGTACCAGCCACTAAAATATGACGAAATAGAATTTTTCCATGCTTTGCAAAATATCCCTGCTAGAGAATCAATAATATAAGCAATAGTGATTTGCATGTCAAAAGATTAATATTTAGAAAAGCCAATGCATCTATGAGAAGTAGAAAACCTGCACCTTTATCCATAAATGCTACACATAAGGGAGCTAGTTACACATTTCTAACACTCAGTCTCATATTCTCACTCTGTTTTAATTTCCTGTGTCTTCTGTACTCAGTACGTCCTCCCCAGTATCACCAATATAATCTTCCTAGTATACATGAAGCTTTTATTCCAAAGAACAAATTGATAAATAACCAACACTGTCAGTTGGTTGCAATCCTGTTCATGTAATTCACTGTCAATGCAACTTGTGTTAAGAATCAAGATGTTTGAAAGAATTAGGTATTGCGTTGCAATGTATTTGATTGGATATTATCATAGTGCTTTGAGGAAATTAATAAAGTATTTATTCTAAGATACACACTGAACAAGCGTTTATGTGTGCACGTATGCTGTAGTTGCTATATTATAGTAAATAATTCGATATGAAGCTAAATTTTGGCTTGGGTTTAAGTGCATCTTTGTGATGGAATTTTTGGAACATAATAATGAATAAAGTTTGAGTGAATCCTCAATTTGAGTTATTATAGCTTACTAGTGTTTTAGAATCTGGCAGGAATTAGCTCTGGTAACAGTGGACCAAGACCATTTGTCATCTTTCTGTGGAATTAAACTTTCACATATTTTTAAAAACACAAAAATATATTCAAACTAATAGTTTTATAAATACAGGTGATTCAGTGGTTTATGATAATAATATGCTGCAGAGAGATTAAGTATTGGTAATTTTTTTAATTGACATATTCTCTATTTCTTTTTTTTTTTGAAGTTTAAAAAAAGTTTATTCTCTTAAATCCAATGCATTCACAGGGTGTTAACACTTCTAATGTTTATCATTTCCACCAATCGCAGCATTATCTAAGTAAACCAAAATAAGCACTTTTTTCATAGGTGTAATCAATGATTAATAATAGCTTTTTTTAAAGGACCTAAACTTCCCCCAAATTTCAGCACAGGTAGTATTGTATGTTTCATTTAGTAGATGATTAAAAACAAATAGTGTATAGAAATGAATAGTTTCAAACTTTGTAAATATATTATACCATGTTATCAACCCACCAAATCAAAAGCAATTGCCAAGCTGAATAAGTTACAAAGAAATAAAAATTCTAGCCTGTAAAGAAATGTGCAGTGTTTTCAAAGCTCTTAACAGTTAGTTACCCATTAATACAGATCTCCAAAGCATAGAGCTGGAAGAGGAGTTTCACAGTAACGTAATTTTAACCTCCATTTACATTCATTAATATATTACTAAGATGGTTATGCTATGTCACAATGGTGCTTTCCAGTGTTCACAATTTACAGTTTCCATTTGTACATATGTAACTCACTAAGAGAGAGTTACTACTATTCCAAACTATCCCCTAAAATGAAAAACAAAATTCCATCTTACATAGAACTCTGAACATGGTGTGACTTAAAACAGATTAATGCAACATGGTTTTTAATATTTTAGCTATTTTCTATATACCAGCATGTAAACTTGCCTATCTGAGAGCTACAACTTTATTGTCTGAGAATTATGCATTAATTTTGCTCGACCACCTTTCTTATCTTAACTCAAAAAAATTTCATGACTTGCATGTTCTGCCTGAGTCTTAAAGAGAATGAAAGCGATATAACTTGGACATGCGTGGAGAGGAAACTAGGATGAGAGACAAAAAACAAAACAAAACAAAACAAAACAACAAATCACTGCTATCTCTTCCTGCTCCACAGTTCTGACTTCCATTCTGAAAAATTTTAAAATCTCCCTTAACATAATTTATATCATTGGGTGGCAAGTTCAGGACCAATACCAGTATTTCTTTGGTGGAAGCTTATACTCTTTGAATGCCTAATCTATGTAATGTTATACATGAGAGATTAGCTAAAACAAGCATCAGAGACAGTTTTGGGTGAATATTTCACTAAGGTTCATGGCTGGTTAAAAGTACTGGGGTATCTGGAAGGCAGAGCATAAATTATATTTACCTTAGTGATTATGACTGGACATTTGAATTTGCTATATGAGCATATTAACTTTATGATACTATAAATGAGATGTAAGTAATTTCACTTCATAAATTATCACCTGAGTCTGCTCAATTGCGTTAAGTAGCATCATTTTTTCTTACTGCAAAGTTAAGTGTCTAAAATGCACAGAAAATTGAAGAGCTTTTCAAAGGGGGAAGTAACTATAAGTTAGAGATACTCTGAGATCTAGAGGAGGAACTGGAGAAAATGCCTGTTTTGCTGAAGTTACATCACGGCAGAAGTTGCATGTGATGTATTGCTGTGTCAAAGTGCCTATCCAGGGCTCACATAGTAAGCCCACAACAAATATTTAATGAATGAATCAGTTAAGCCAAACTTAAAAATGTTTTGCTTAATAAACGTGGATGAAATGTATTGTTTCCCACGCCTTCCCTTAGAGTTCACCAAGTACAGTGGAGTTGCATTATTGTGCCATAACAATTGTTCTCCATGGAAACTACTTGCCAGGAAATACAAAAAACAAAAGCCATAATATCAGAAAAAAAAACTCGGAAGCTTAGGCTCAGGTGGACAAGGGAGCTATCCCAGGTCAAGCACTCTTGCCAATAAGTTCCTTTTGTATGAAATACTCTCACTTGGTCTAATCTTTCTAGTTAGAAATATGCATTTCATTTGTAATGGAGTAAAAAATACAGAAACATTGAATGAAATTCATCTTTCCTTATTGAAAGACATTCTAGTTATGAGGCTAGCAACTAGCTTAAAAGTATGAAAAGAACCCACAGTAAAAGGAGAATTAATGCAGAGCTGGGCCTGGGGTGTGCTAAGATCAGCATGCTCATAAGCGACCTTAGGCTGATGATTGGTTAAGAGGATTTTTCCAAGAGAAGTCTGTCTATCGCAAGGTGACGGCTCCTACAAATAGCGCAGATTACAGGGCTTCAAAAGTCTGTCTCATGTGATTTTTATATGAAGGTTTTAATTAAATATATTCAGGGAACTCAGAGAGATCTTGAGCCAGAAACCAAAGTTAGAAAATATGTCTTTTTTTTTTTTTCCAGAGACTTTGAAGGAATTAGTTATGGTAGATAGTTTAGGGTAAGAAAGATATTTTTTTTTTTTTCGAACACATGGTTTGCTCTATATAAGAACTACCACTAAACCAAAATGAAAGGCTTATTCATTATGGCTGAAAATACTGATTATATCTCGGACAAAATGACACAGACCTGGTCTTTTTCTCCATACCAAAGCACACTGTTATTTTTTTATAATGGTCTCAGTCAATAATCACAGATCTTCACTTCAAGTTGCACTTTAACGAAACAGAGTACTTCAAAAGTCTCCCCAAGTGCCATTCAGGTGATTGTTACCTGTTTCCCACATAGGGAAACAGCGATGTGGACAAGTTGTATGATTTGTCATGTGTGCCATTGTCCAGAAAAGACAGAATCAGTGATTTTCCAACTTAGCCACTGGGCACTGTTATTTCTGTAGAAAAATCTAAACTCTGTGATAAAGTAAAAAGCTTATAGTATAAAAAATTGTTTACTTATTTAACCAACTTTTTTTTTTTTCCTTTGGATCTACCTTGTGGAAAGAAGGCAACTGCCAAATATGTTTATTTGGAGGGAGCCACAGAAATTGGATTCCATAGCCCAATCACTATAAAATCCATTATCTTATGCTATGAGCCACAATAGGTGTAAACTGATTTGAATTAGTTTTTTGAGGAGTTCTAGAAGTTCTATGGTAAATGGTTGAGTTTGTTCAACAGAATATTTTTCAAATATATTTTGATTTTTTTGCATGTATCCAAATGATTTTCTACGCAACACTATAAATATTGTACAAAATTTGGAAGATTAAAATGAGTAATACAATATCCTTGCCCATTATGTTGTATATTGAAAAAAATGAGACAACAATTTATAGTAAAATATAATGTACTATATTAATTAATTATAAAGAACTAAGTGCATAATTTTTCCTAGGGTTCAGGGAAGGTTTTATCAAGGTGAAAAAAGTTGTCTGGCCTGTCATAGATGCCAGGACTGGAGTCCACAGAGTGGAAAAAAAAAATCACAGGTGTATGAATTGACTAACTTTGCCCCAGGGCATCTGCAAGTTGAGTAGTGGGTGAGTCTGGAGGGTGTAAGAGAGAGAACTGAGGCTCTATGATTAACTCTGTGCAATAATGCCAAAATGCCTTGAATACTACATTAAGGAATTTAGACTTTCTAATTTAGATAATGGGGAATCTTGGCAGATCCTTGGACTGAATGAATAAACTGTTTCCTGGATGCTGATAAGACTCAAGGAGTTAACAAATTTGCTTTGGGGTTTCATTCACATTTAACTTCCTCTTACCTTGCCAAACAATTTTTTTAGCAGTATCTGAGCTCCTCTGAGGAGTTCCTTGAAGAGGAAGCACCTGGAAGCAACTTAGCGGCTTGCTTAGGGCAGTTGACGCTGCCACAAGCGTACCAAGATTGAACCAATTCTTTGATATACTACAGTATTTAGATTTAACCATAGGCTCTCAGTCAAATTCTATTTTTAAAATGTGTGGGATAATCTTGACTCAAATCTAAAAGCTTTCTAGAAGGAATACACAGTTTCCCCTAAAATTTTTTAATGTTCTTAAGTAAATAGTTCACAAGAGTTTGCATTTATATTTTCAGAGAACTTAAACTTCTCAACCTTTAAAGTTTCCTTATCTTTAATTAAACACACCATGAAAGTGAGACCTGGTCTATTACAAGTCTGTGCATGTCCAAGTTTTGCATTACATTAGTTCCTAATTCTACTTTATTTTAAATGTCCTTGCCTTCCTCTGAATACAAAATAGATGTTATTTGCTTCCTGAACTTGGCATTTCTGAAACTCATTTAGTACAGAAATATACATCTCTGCTTAGGAATGTGTGCCCATGTTCCGCTGTTTTCTGGAATATACACTCCACATAGCAATATGTTCAGGCTTTTGCCTGATCTCACTGCATGAAAGATGTCTCTAGTCGTGAGAAATGTCAATGGCATTTGTGTTGATAGATCCTCTGAGTACATACAAAGGATCTCAAGGAGGTTGAGGAAAAAAATGAGTTAAAGTAAGTTTTTTAGTTTCTTCATAGTGTGCATTTTAGTGAACTTTTTGAAGACTCTGTATACAGATCTTCAGAGTCCATTTCCTTTTTCAGCCATTTGTAATTGGATGTGTTAATATAGTTAACGCTAATAAACAACATCATTATAATTAAAAATCAAAACTTCCAATTGAGATTAAATCAGAGGATTTTCTCTTGTGGCTTGGTAGAAAAATACCAAGCCACAAATGCTTCCTCTACAACCCAGGTATTCCTCCTGCCAGCAGAAAGCATGTGACTTAGCCATGCTCTGCAAATTAAGAGCTTCTCGTGTAGATACTTTCAAAAAAATCCAAAAGGATTTAATTATATTAAGTCTACGATATTTTTGGTGTATTCTATTCATTTGGCAGAGAGTGAACTATCATTATTGATCTAAATCAGATCTAACATATAAATAATCCCTTTTTACTTCATTGTATTTTTTGTGCTAAAATAAAATTTAATTGTACCTGGGGAATTATAAATGTTAATAAGTAGTGCTGCATTATACCCAATTCTATAGTGACACCTTGAAGTATGCAGTTACTGTTTTGCTATTATTTATATTTGTAATAACTTTACTATTCACTACATTTTTTACACTAACTATTTGATGGAACACTGGTCAAAGATAGAAATAATTGACCTAGTATACATGTTTCCTGAGAAACAGAAGATTGGGAATAAAATAAACATGCACATTATATTTTATATACTTTGACAAGTGATTAGTGAGAGTTATGCTTAGTATCTATCCTATGTTCCCTAATATTCTTTTTTTTAATTAATTTATTTATTTTTGAAAGGCAGAGTGGACAGTGAGAGAGAGAGACAGAGAGAAAGGTCTTCCTTCCGTTGGCTCACCCCCCAATAGCTGCTGCAGCTGGCGCGCTGCAGCCAGCGCACCGCGCCGATCCGAAGCCAGGAGCCAGGTGCTTCTCCTGGTCTCCCATGGGGTGCAGGGCCCAAGGACTTGGGCCATCCTCCACTGCACTCCCGGGCCACAGCGGAGAGATGAACTGGAAGAGGGGCAACCGGGACAGAATCCAGTGCCCTGACCGGGACTAGAACCCTGGGTACCAGCACCGCAGGTGGAGGATTAGTCTATTGAGCCTTGGCGCCGGCCCCCTAATATTCTTATAGTAAGAATTCGAGTATTAAGGAGCAGCATCCTAAAAACTCAAGGTGTTTAGAAACTCAAAGGTTTATACAAATCCAGGAATCACCAGACATGGCTTATAGATAGACTTACCTCCTGTGAGTTTAGGACTTGAGGTATGAGAAAGGTAGGCGGGCTGGTGCTGTGGCATAGCGGGTAAAGCCGCCACCTGTAGTGCCAGCATCCCATATGGGCGCTGGTTCGAGTCCCAGCTGCTCCACTTCCGATCCATCTCTCTGCTATGGCCTGGGAAAGCAGTAGAAGATGGCCCAATGCTTGGGTGCCTGCAGCCATATTGAAGACCCAGGAGAAGCTCTAGGCTCCTGGCTTCAGATCAGCTCAGCTTCCAGCCATTGTGGCCAATTGGAAATGGGGCTGCTGCTGTGGCATAGCGGGTAAAGCCGCCGCCTGCAGTGCCGGCATCCCATATAGGCGCCAGTTCAAGACCTGGCTGCTCCACTTCCAATCCAGCTCTCTGCTGTGGCCTGGGAAAGCAGTAGAGGATGGCCCAAGTCCTTGGCCCCTGCACCCACATGGGAGACCTGGAAGAAGTTTCTGGCTCCTGGCTTCGGATCAGTGGATGGAAGACCTCTCTCTCTCTCTCTCTCTCTGCCTCTCCTCTCTCTCTGTATAACTCTGACTTTCAAATAAATAAATAAATCTTAAAGGAAAAATGTAGGCAAGAAGGAAATAGGTAACCACTAAGATTCACATAGGTGTGAAAGAAAGCTGCAGTGATAGTAAGTGGCCTATGAAAAGATAAAAAATTGGTTTATCCATTTATTGCAATAATTTCATAGGATTTAGCGTCAGATGGCCTGATTATGGATTGTTGTAAAGTAAAAGGAAGAGAAGAATATTAAGATTTATTGTGACTAATAGTATTACTCTCTGTTTCCAGGATCCTAAGAAAACACTCATTCTCAGTGTATTTTCTGTGTACCGTCTGCTTTTTGATTTACCTATGAAAATAGTAATAGTAAAAATAGTAACAGTAAACATTTTTGACCATGAAATATATGTGAGATATGAACTTCTTATGTATTATTAGTACAACTATAGAAATACCACCAAAATTAAGGGCAAGTAAATGATAAAATATCATATGAAACAATTTTTGAGTTTTACATCTAGAATGTTAGAAAAACATTTATCAAGAGTTTTAGGAAAATATAAATTCTTAATCTGTTTTTAATTTTTAAGACTACATCTTTTTATTGCTCTTCATGTGTAGGTGAGTATTTTTGTAGGGTAACTTGGTAGCTTTATAGGGGAATAATTGCTGGAAAAAAGGTGATATATATATTAAATATAATTTTTTTCTTGATAAAATGATGGCAAGTAGCAGATCTTAAAAAGATCTTGATCACTATCACTTTCATTTATTTAAGAGTTCATTAGTGTACTTTTGGATGTTTCTCCAAAAACAGGACCTTTTTTCTCCTATATGATAAAACTCCCTTATATTTCATTCCAGTAATTTGTAATTTTAATATTTTCATTTATTTTTGATAAGTCAAATATTTTTGTTTTGTATGAGGAAAAACTTCACCATTTTACCAAGATTGTCAGTGTTTCAACACTATTTAATGAATATTTCATTTTTCCCACTTACTCAAAATGCAATTAGTTTAAAATTATTTACATTTATACATATTTAAACAAATGATCCATATCTATTTATATAAATATATCAATGCCAGTATCATCCTGTTTAAATTACTAGCATTTGCTTATTTTTATAAATATGTAGTAAGGCAAGTTCTTTATTATTAATTATTTTTCCTCATATGTTGCTTCTTATCGATGAACTTGGGAATCAGGTCATGCAGTTCTATAAATAGTTGGGATTTTGATTGATATTTGATGAAATCATCACATTACTTCAGGGGAGATTGACTGTGAAAGTATTCAGTCATTCAGTTCAGGACTGTCGTGAGTTTCCATTTGCTCAATCCAACCTCTGCTTCCTAGTGACACTGCCACCACCACTTCTCTGTCTTGTCCTCTGTCTCCCTTTTACAAGGATGCGTGTGATTGCATGTAGGGCTCATCCTGACGAGACAAGATAAACTTCTCTCAAGATCTTTAATTTCATCACACCTTTGCCACAGGCTATTATGAGGTTCTGACAATTGGAGCTTGGCTGTGTCATCTTGGAGGCCACTATTCACGCTATCCTCCATCTCCTACTTCCCACACTTCAATGAAAGTTAAATTTTTTATTCAGTTTTGAAACCACACTTAAACTATTCATTTTTTGTTTATGTGCTTATTCTAGAAGGTAATTACTTAAAAATAGCTTATATTCATTATGCCTATAGAATATATTTATTATTATATAGATATAATATTGTTGACTGCAAAGCCAGATAGTATCTTAGGAATATGCCCTGTCTAATGTTACCACCTCTCCTCCAATTGAAAGATAATTTTTCTACTGTCTAGTACAAGGAACTGTTTTTCTTTCATTCAGTTCCACAATTTGGTTTCTTACATAATCATTTAAATTTTTTTCTAGGGATTTAATTGCTTTCTTCCTGGTAGTTAATGTAAGGCACTATATTTTTTTTTTCACCATGCTACTAAGGTTATCTGGAATCTTGATTGTTTTCCCTACTTTCTAGAGTGCGTGTTTCTTCTTAAAATCTTGTAGGTCTCTCACTTCTTACCCTATTGCTTTCTCCTGTTCTTACAGCACAACTCTTTCATCTACAGATTTTACCTTCATTTGTTTGAATGTATCCTTAAGCAATTTCCCGAGAAACTATTGTGGGAGGTAAATTTAGAGTCCTTGATAGACTAAAACCTCTGCATATGACCCTCACAAAGAATTGATACTTTGGCCAGGCATAGCATCTTATGCTTACAATCATTCACCCACTAAAGACTATTTTGTTATTTTTTTTTATTTGTTTGCTTTTGGTTTTGCCCTCTGATAGTGCTTGTCATTGTGATAATCAGAAGGCTCATATGAGTGCAATCCTTGACCCTTTAAAGATGTCCTTTTTCTATTTGCTGTCTTCCTCTGGAAAGTTTTTGCACCTTCTATCTTTTATTCATACTGTAAAATTGTGTGATAAATTCTGTTTACCACCTAGAGAGCTTTTTTTTGCCTAAAAATTTGTGTCCTTGTCACTATGTTAATTTGATGCTTTCAGTTGATTTCAACTTCTTATTTTTGTTATTGATTGGGAAATGAGTTTACCAAAGAGATATTGGGCAGACATTACAGTCCTTATTCGTGCAGCTAATCAAAAGGCTGTGGTTGATAGTTTTGCTTTCTTTCACCACTAAGCATTTTATGATCCATATACCTTCAGAAAGTTCCCCTTGTTGTGTTTTTTATCCAAAGAGGTGACCCAGTCTTTCATTACTTTTGAAGGTTCCTACTTATGTGGGTTTTCCATTTTCTTCCATTAGCTTTTACTGCTGATCATGAAACCATTAGCATATTTTCTAGGAAAGTGTCATTCTGATGGTTTTAAAGTCCACCTCTGTGAAGCCTCTGAAATAACCATTCCTGGGTGTTGCTTTCTACTTCTCTTTAGTATTTAAATTATGCAACAGGAAACTTCTGTCCTCTGTCTTTTCATCAAAACATCACTGTTGACTTGACCAAGGACTCAGGTTCTGTACATGTCCTGCCTTACTCTGTCCTCCTACACAGTTTCTCTTTCTGTAGGTTTGAACATATTCATTTCTCTTGGGTTTCATCCTTTTTTCTTTCATTCAGTTTTATCTTTCTTTTTCAGCTTTGGGGTGGATTGTTAAGGGATTTTTTAAAAACATTTATGTTATTTATTTGAAAGGCTGAGTTACAGAGAGATAGGGAGAGACAGAAAGAGAGAGAGGTCTTCCATCCACTGGCCCCCTTCCCAGATGTCCACAACAGCTGGGGCTGGGCCAGGCTGAAGTCAGGAGCTAATTTCGAGTCTCCAACGTGGGTGCGAGGGCTAAGCATTTGAGCCATCTTCTGCTGCTTTCCCAGGCGCATTAGCAGGGAACTGGATCAGAAGTGTAGCAGCTGGAACCGCAGCTGGCACCATCGGGGACGCCAGTGCTGTGGGAGGTATCTTAACCTGCTATGCCACAGTTCCGGCCCGATTGTTAGGGGATTTTAAGGTTCCCTTCAGAAAACCATATATTATTGTCTGCCATGCACTGTTCCTATTCACAGCAATTACCTCAGCACTCAATTCCTATTATTCATAACCTACTTTACCCATGTTCCTTTTATTTTATTTTTGTTACATGGATCAACTCCTGGACTGTGACGCGTAATAACAATAGGCATCGTAGTCCTCTTTGCAGAATCTCACTGTGGACTAAGTTCTGACTGCATACAATAGGAGGTACATAAATACTCACATAGTCAACAATATTGACTGAACAATTTGCCTGGGCATAGTTTTTTGTTGTTGTTGTTTGTTTGTTTGTTTTTTGTTTTTTTGACAGGCAGAGGTAGACAGTGAGAGAGAGACAGAGAGAAAGGTCTTCCTTTTCCGTTGGTTCATCCCCCAGATAGCCGCCATGGCCAGTGCACTGTGCCAATCCGAAGCCAGGAGCCAGTTGCTTCCTCCTGGTCTCCCATGTGGGTGCAGGGCCCAAGAACTTGGGCCATCCTCCACTGCCTTCCCGGGCCACAGCAGAGAGCTGGACTGGAAGAGGAGCAACCAGGACAGAACCGGCGCTCCAACCAGGACTAGAACCCAGAGTACCGGTGCCACAGGCAGAGGATTAGCCTAGTGAGCCATGGTCCCGGCCATGCCTGGGCACAGTTTTGAGAACTGAGGATACAGAATTCAGTCAGGCACAGGTGGCTCTTGTCCTCATGGAACTTCTATTCAAATGCTTCATTATGTGACATTCAGTTCTATCTGAATTTAGGTTGAATTCTCTTGATTTGATCAGACCTAAACTTACTGTGTACCTGGCCTGCATATGTGAATGTGTTGGGCTTTTGGTAGGAAGGAAATGATAAAAGCGTGAAAACATGGATCCAGACCCCTAAAGATACTGATAATTTAATGAATCACATGCAGTATATAGAGACACGTGCAGGTTGAAGGAATACCTTTTGGATACTGATTTATAAGGAGAAGAGTACGGTTTTCATAGGAGAGGCAACATTTGAGTTAGCCTTGAGGTAGAAACGGTTTGAGTGGATAGAGTTTGGGCACTGAGTCGAGAGAGAGGGAAGATGTAGCACTACATTTGGCTCACAGGTCCTTCTTCTCCATCTCAGAGCAACTATGAAATCCATTCGTATTCATCTCATGCAGCAATGTGTTGATCACAAGGAATGGTCAATGCTAATGATCTGCAAGGTCAAGAACTTGACTGTTCCTGTCCCAATTCTGAACTATGAGATCTCTGTATAGCTCCATGTATAGCACTGGTCATGCAGAGAGTCTCTAAGGGAATTATTTTTAATCAAGCGTTTTAAAAAAGGAAGTTCTTTTATCCAGCCTGCTTTATTTATATCACATTTAAGGCCCTGACTATACTCTTGCTGAATTTTCTTTTCAGTTTGCTTCCTGTCAGTTTCAAAATGATGAGCTCCTCCTCCAGCTCAAAGTTTTGTTTTAAAATAGGTTCACAAAGCCATTAGAGTCACAACCCAGGAAGGAATTTCTCTTTCTTTATAGAAATCGGCCCGAGCCCCTTACAAGCCTAACGAGCAAATAAAGTCCTAAAGCTGAGTTGTTTTAAGAGAGCTTACAGGCAATTTTTTGGCTAATGTTCAAGATTCTCTTTAAATATTTCACCGTAAAGTCTCCTGACTGTTTCTCTTTATGGAACTGAAATGGCGTGTTAGGAAAATATGTATTTTCCTCAAAAATAAAAAATGAGCACACCGTGAAAACTTTCTGTCCAAGGAGCTTGAATTACAAGTTACAAGCTTCCAGCCCAAACAACTTCTGAAGTTTTTAATTCCTCTTCTTACAAAGAACACAGCACCAAGCTATTTAAATATCCTCAGTGCAGAAATAAGGCCAATTTATTTGGTATTGGTGGCTTTTATTTTGGAAAATTAGATAAAACAATAAGTATTATCTGAGTTTATTCTATTGTTTGTACTGAAACTAGGTTTTTATATATTTGTGAACTTTTGTAATGAAAATTAAAAACAAATAAGCAGAATACAACAATAAATACGGTACATCTTAAATTATTTGGAGACTAATAGCTCAGTTACAGAAATAGTCGACCACTAGTATTTTAACACTTGCTTGATTCTTGCTAGACTCCACACTCCACACTTAAAAAGAATGAAATGGAACACAATAAATCTAAACTCATTTTGTACTGGTGTGCAAGTCTGATAAGGACCTTGGTGAGTCTGAGATTGAAAATAGTTCAGTTACTTAATGTTACCTGCAGATGTAAAATAATTCCTGCTCTTTTCCTCTTTAACTTAGAAAACAAGAGAGTTGCATATGTTGTTCTGAGAATGAGCATACTGGCCTGCCTTTTATTTGGAAGCCTGCATGTTTTCTTCAGTCGTAAGTAAGACATAATCCAGATTATATGAGAAATATCATTCAAGTTAAATTCAATTCTAGTCATTTAATCATCACCTAAAAGTAATTTAAGAAAAAACTTTTTTTCACAAGTAAGGCGGGTATAACTCAGAATTTTCCTGGAGTCCTTTCTCACATTTCTCTGTAAAGCATCACTCTTTATTTTGTCAGTTTCTATTCTTTCAACTTAATCCTAGGTGACCTAAATTTCAGTGCATGAATGTGGGATAATAACTGGCCCTTTGTATAGCATTTGAAAGGTTATAAATTAATGTTAGTATATCATTCCATTTGATTCCCTCAACAACTTTAGTTTGTATGGAATGTTATTATTTCTTAAAGTTAAATCTAAGAAGAAGAAGAGATAATAGATTGGCTTGGCTGGAGGTATAAAAGTATATCTAACAGATGGCCGGTACCGCAGCTCAGTAGGCTAATCCTCTGCCTTGCGGCGCCGGCACACCGACTTCTAGTCTCGGTCGGGGCGCCAGATTCTGTCCTGGTTGCCCCTCTTCCAGTCCAGCTCTCTGCTATGGCCCAGGAGTGCAGTGGAGGATGGCCCAAGTGCTTGGGCCCTGCACCCCATGGGAGACCAGGAAAAGCACCTGGCACCTGGCTCCTGGCTTTGGATCAGTGTGATGCGCTGGCCACAGTGCAACAGCCACAGCAGCCATTGGAAGTGAACCAACGGCAAAAGGAAGACCTTTCTCTCTGTCTCTCTCTCTCACTGTCCACTCTGCCTGTCAAAAAAATAAATAAATAAAAAATAAAAAATTAAGTATATCTAACAGAAAATCAGCTACTTCTCTTCTGCTTTCAATGATAATAAAAATAACACTGATTACTTAGTTATATGCCAGCCATTGAACTCAGCAGATGCTGGTTGTAATCTCATTGGATCCTATAGGATTCTCTGCAATACGATTATTAGTGTCCCCATTGAGCAGGGGAGGACGAACTCTGAGAGGTGAGGTAAGTTGTCCAAGCAATTCCACTGGTTAAGCAAAAACTCACATTGGTCAGATACAGTCTGCTTTCATATCCCGCTTGGTTGTACTGTCTGTAGTACTGTGTCAGAATAATGGGAAATATCTTAAACACTCAAGTAATGGGAAATACCATAACCATGCCAATGCATGTTACCCTTTCTAGAAAAGTATTCTTTCAGAAGGTTCTATTGACAATTTTCACTGCATGCAGGGCCCACAACAACAGTAAGTGCCCTCAAGCGCATATTCTGGAGTGGGGAAGATACTGACAAGTGTCTCACAGGAGAGGTTCCCCGGCACATTGGTTTAATGAGAAACGGGTTCTTCTCATGTCTTACTTTACTGCACTTTGATTGTTGGAGCTTTTATTCTTTTTTATTCTTCATTTTTTCTTTCTATATGGATAAAGAAATCTGATAGAGATGAATTTAATTTGTATCATTCCAGGATGTTTTCCGTTTTCAGGAAAACTTTATCTTGTTAAATATCTGACACAAAGGAAGTGTTCTGTCTGCAGAAGGAAGCTTGTTGCAGCAGAGTTTATCTTTATTTGGGCATGGTTTAGATGGTTTGCCCCTGCTAAGAATTCTTTGGTTCTGCTCCCCACAATGATTTCATGCTTTTTTATTATAAAATATCTAATACTTATCACCATTAAAAATATATCTTAGCATTCAGGGGTCATTGTTTCACAGTTGGAATCCTACCAAAAAAGTATTTCCAAGTCAGATTCTAATCCTGTTATGAAGTTCAGGTGGAGCGGCTCCAGTGGTGATAAGGTAGACTCCCTTTTTAAAGGTGGGTTGTAGTAGTGCCCTCGTGGAATCTGCTAGTGGCAAGTTCTGCAGCTTTATTCCCAGCTTAAGCCTGTTCACTGATCAGAATTTTATCATATGTTGCAGTTGCTGAATTTTCTTAAAAATTCTGATCATTGAAAAAGAATATTCTCTTCCCATAATCTTAGCTATTCTCATCTTGGTATCAAAGAATCCACTCTGAAGTCCTGGAAATTGTTGTCTTGTGTATATATATGAGTACATGGTACATGTACTCTTATGTAATATATTTGAGTACATGGTAAATAGACCTATAATAATAACTACATACATACAAATTGTGTGAGTGTGTATATAAAACTGAAGGATAAATAAAAGTAAAGAAATACAAGATATGTTATTTTAGAAATCCAGACTTAGGAGAAAGATAACCTATGAATCAGAATAGGAAAAAACGAAAATACTGCCATTATGGGTGTAATTATTTTATGTAATTTTATATAATCTGTTTTGGCTTCCTTTGTGTTATCTTTTCTGTGAATTCTCTCTCATAGGGCAGAGAGTAAAGAAGGTAGCGATTATTTATTTAAATCACTAAAGCAAAAGCAAAGCTTAAAATTAAAAATATTCATGTAATTTTCACTCTTATAACCAAAAAACTTAAGTTGTTGAGTACCTTAATATGAGGTAATCCATGTTTTTCAGTTATTCATATAATACACCTTTATACCTATAATCTCTGAAATGAATATTTTGCTTATAGTAGTGATCAAATGTAGCCTTTCATTTTTCAAAATATGGCTGAAACAGGGGCCAGCGCCGTGGCTCACTTGGCTAATCCTCCGTCTGCAGCACTAGCATCCCTTATGGGCGCTGGGTTCTAATCCCGGTTGTTCCTCTTCCAGTCCAGCTCTGCTGTGGCTCAGGAGGGTAGAGGAGGATGGCCCAAGTGCTTGGGCCCGTGCACCCGCTTGGGAGACCAGGAGGAAGCACCTGGCTCCTGACTTCAGATCAGCATAGCTCCAGCCGTATTGGCCATTTGGGGGTGAACCAATGGAAGGAAGACCTTTCTCTCTAACTCTCACTCTCTCTCTGTGTCTAGCTCTATCTGTCAAATAAAAAAACAAAACAAAACAAAAAAAAAAAAACAAACTTGCTTTATACTAGATTGCACAGTTAAAGAGCTAAAGGGATTCGCTGAATAATTTTGATCTAGTTAGGAAAAATAAATATTTAATATTTAGCCACTCATTCGATCTAAAGGCATTCATGAGGATGTACTGGTTCCAGGAACAATACTAGGTGCTGAGGTGACAGTAAACAAACAGATTCCTTTTCAAGATAATACAGAGATACTGAATTCACCTTAAAACACTAATGTGAGTGTTCAGTCAGGCCACATTGAAGGATATTTGACTTTTAATTTACATCCTTGGTTTAAAGATAGACCACACTAATGAGATACATAATGATGATGCAGAATGACACTGAAGCTTCATCTCAGATACAGGCACAGAAACCTGAAGCATGATTATACTCTTGAAATGGAATCCGTTCTGAAACCCTGACCTCATTTCCACCAAAATAGATCTGCATTCTACAAAATCCGTGATTCAGTGACATCTGTTTAATCTGCCCCATCATTTGAATATGAAAACATGCACTTGGTTATACAGGTCAGCAGTGCCCTTTTCTTGTTTTCCTTGCAAGTTCAAGTTTCCTGTGTAGGTTAGTTATGTCAGATCCCTAAGAATCTTCAATCTTGAAAGCTGATAAATGGCTGACATTTTGTGTCTCTCACTAAAATTTTATTCCAAAAGAGTCCTTCATCAGGAATTAATTCAGTAAGTTCTTCCAAGAAGCTTCCCTGACTTAAGTATCTGTAGCATTAAAGAGAAAATAACCATCAACAAAATCCTTCATATGATATGACATCTCGACTTCTTCCAAACAGTTCCTCAGTAATGGATAAGAGACAGGACAAAGGAAATTTGCTTTCCGGTCTATTTACTATGAGCCATCTTGCTATAAATCTATCATGCAAAGTTCCAGCATAAACTCACCTCATAAATACACAGTGGGGCATGGGGTCACCAGTCTTCACATTTAAGTTAAATAAACTTTTTTTAAAAGATTTATTTATTTATTTATTTGAAAGTGAGAGTTACACAGAGAGAGGAGAGGCAGAAAGAAAGAGAGGTCTTCCATCCGCTGGTTCACTCCCCAATTGGCCCCAACAGCGAGAGCTGCACTGATCCAAAACCAGGAGCCAGGAGCTTCTTCTGGGTCTCCTATGCAGGTACAGGGGCCCAAGGACTTGGGCCATCTTCTACGGCTTTCCCAGGCCATAGCAAAGAGCTGGATTGGAAGTGGAGCATCCGGGTCTTGAACCAGCACCCATATGGGATGCTGGCGCTTCAGGCTAGGGCGTTAACCCCACTGTGCCACAACGCAGGCCCCTAAATAAGCTCTTAAAACAGTTTGTCCTCTTTTTTCATTGCTGGTACTCTATCATCAGTGAAACATTTCCATTTTTCACAATAATTCTTCAAGAATTCTCTACTTTGTAGGTAAAAAATAAGGCCCTCTAGGTTGACTGTTATTTATTTGAAAATCATATAAAAGTTTGTAGAATTCCAAACACCAGGTAAATCCACATGTTGGTTCTAGTAATTGAAACAATATTTAGGATATCCAGGTCTTTAACATTAAATGTGTTATTTATTTCATATCTCAGAATCTTGTTTTTTTTTTTTTTTGAGTTCAATCCATCTACTTGGAGGACCTGTATTTATTATCCTTTCTTATATTATGGTTTGTGCATATTGTATATTTATTTGGCACCATGTGTGTTCAAGAACAGCGCTTTGCAAATCTGATTGCCCAGTAGAATAACTTGTGTGCAAAATACAGATTCCTAGGACCTTCAAATTATTTTTGAAAAGATATCATTAAGTTTTCAAGTTAGTCTTCCATGGTAGAAAAACAGTATACGGATGTTTAAAGTGATTTGTTGTAGTACACTGATTTTTAGGAGTAAGATAGCATATATAGAAATAATAATTGACTTAAAACTAATAGGGTTTTGAAATTAAATATTTTTATATAAAACTTATTATTTTTAATAATGGGAGAACACCCTTGACATTTCACCCTCTTAATGACTTAGGAAACATAATCAAATTTGAGATCACTGATTAGATCCTGATTTAAAGAACCATCCAGTATATTTGTGTTTGGTGGTAACTGGTAAATTTCTATATGAGTTGCATATTCAGTAAATACTGGGAATTACTTTTGCAGTTTGGTTAGGCTTGCAAACAGTATCATTTTTCTTTTTTGAAGGATTTCTGTTTTTTTAAAGATAGATTTGCTTATTTGTTTATTTTTATTTGAAAGGCAAGAGCCACAGATAGAGGATAGAGTAGAGAGGGAGGGAGGGAGGAATGGAGGGAGGGAGGGAGGGAGAGAGAGAGAGAGAGAGAGAGAGAATCAATTGATCAATCGATCTTCCATCCACTAGTTCACTCTTCAGATGACTGCAACAGCCAGATCTGGGGCATGCTGAAGCCAGGAGCTGGGAACTTCCTCTGAGTCTCCCTTGTGGGTGGCAGGGTTCCAAGTACTTATGCCATCTTCCACTGCGTTAGGATCATTAGCAGGGAAATGGATCCGAAGCAGAGCAGCTGGGACTTGAACCAGCTCTCCAAACTGGGATGCTGTAATCACAGACAGTGTCTTAGCATTCTGTACCACTGCCAGCCCTGATATTGTGCTAATCAAAGAGAATGTCCTCATTTTCAGGGGGATGCAAACATGAGATTCTGAAACTCTAGGATTGTCATACTTCTCTATCACTTGAAAAGTGGATTATAGAATAAAGCAAGTAACAAATGTACAAATGTTTGTATTAACAGATAACAAATATACACATATTTGAATTGACAGAAGTCAAGTAATTAAAAAGAGAATGTCGAGACAAAAGTGAATAAAATGCAACCTTCTAGTCGTGACTCTAAGCACTAATTTCACATATCCATAACTCATCCAGTCATTATTTGGTGTCAAAACTTCAGATAATGTTCATTGAGTTGTTCATTAAATATATACACTCAATAAAAATGGCTGGGAAATTGTTATCAAACATTGAATACAGGTGTTTATTTTTCCATTTACTGTATGTTTGAAAACTTTCATAATAAAAAGCTAAAACAACAAATAACCCTTTCCCAAGGCCATCATCACTTAAAATGACTTTTTTAGGGGCCAGCATTGTAGTATAGCTTGTAGAAGCCACCACTTGTGGCGCCAGCATCCTATATGTGTGCCAGTTCATGTCCCTGATACTCCACTTCCAATCCAGCTCCCTGCTAATGGCTTGGAAAAGGCAGCAGGAGCTTGGACTCCTACCGCTGCAGCCATCTGGGGCGTGAACGGAAGACTTCTCTCTCCGTCTCTCCCTCTCTCTCTCTAACTCTGGCTTTCAAATAAATAAAGAAAGAAATCTTTTTAAAAAGGAGAGAGAAAATGACCTTAAAGTTATGAAAGTATGTGTTCTTTTATGTTCTCTTTATTTATGTATTTATTATTCAAACACTATCTGCTATTTTTCAAGAGTAATAATGTTATAGATTTCAGGCGATAAAGATATAGCTTAATTAATAAGCTATATTCCCAGCACTGAGAATTACTGTCAAATGATTCCTAAACATTTTTCCATACGGCACCATATAGAAAATAATACTTCTACAGCACACTGGGAGGCAAAGTTGGGGTAGATTTGGGAATTTATATGAAGATTGAAAAAATTATTAATGTTTTCTGTAATCAATAATTTTGAAAAGGAAATTAAAGCTAAAACATTAGAGAGTATTTAATATTACATAACAAATCCAAGTAAAACCTGTGAGAAACTTAAGGTTGTGCTGTTAACTGAGCATTGTCTTTTTATTTCCATCATTTTATTATAAAATATACTGTTGATAATTTTCATGCTTTCTTATAAAATTAGTAATTCTATTAATAACCATTTTGATTGTAATACTAACTGAAAAACTTTGTGTCTAACTTCTTAAGCCATTCCAATACTGTTGTAAAAAACTAAGCTCAGGATGGAATTTTTTTTTTTTATGCTTTACAACTTTCAAAAAAATCTTGTCATCATTTTCTGTGTAATTGTGTATATTTTTGTTTGACCCACTGATTTGCTTGATAACTTTCCTGTGCATTAAGAACGTAAGATATTTAATTGGAGACAGATAGTATTTATCAGATAAATAATTTTTTTATTTCATCTTATCTGGAATACTCCATTTAGTCAATTTAAATTTTTAAAAATTGAGAATATATTCATCTAGTACCTTTCTACCTCTCTACATTATGTTTTAGAAAATAAAATTCAAGCCGGCGCCGTGGCTCAATAGGCTAATCCTCCACCTTGCGGCGCCGGCACACCGGGTTCTAGTCCCGGTTGGGGCGCCGGATTCTGTCCCGGTTGCCCCTCTTCCAGGCCAGCTCTCTGCTATGGCCAGGGAGTGCAGTGGAGGATGGCCCAGGTGCTTGGGCCCTGCACCCCATGGGAGACCAGGAAAAAGCACCTGGCTCCTGGCTCCTGCCAGGATCAGCGCGGTGCGCCGGCTGCAGCGGCGGCCATTGGAGAGTGAACCAACGGCAAAAGGAAGACCTTTCTCTCTCTGTCTCTCTCTCTCACTGTCCACTCTGCCTGTCAAAAAAAAAAAAAAAAAAAGAAAATAAAATTCTTTGTGAAATATATAAGTTAAATATTAAATACTACATTTTTTGAAAATAATATACTTAGGGATGAAATAGATTATTATCACACAGATGATTGATTTAAAAATATAGAGGTTAGAGGTTAAATATTAAATACTACATTTTTTGAAAATAATACACTTAGGGATCAAACAGGTTATTATAACACAGATGATTGATTTAAAAATAAATATAAAAATATAGAAAAATCCTATTAAAATTTAAAAAACTAGGCCTGAGATAAGTTTTTGCAAAATTAACAATTATAAATTCTAAGAACTTAATAGGTAGAAATATTACTTTTAATCATGTCTGATTAAATATTTTGCATCTCCATAATCTGTCAATATGTAAAAACTAATAGTTCGTGTGAGCTTTCTTTTTAAAATTGTATGCATTTATTATGTTTTGAAAAATAAATTTCTTTTGTTTTGCTGCTGCACATTTGTTTGATGGTGTCTGGCATACCAGGTAGACCAAAAGAACAACAATGCAGTGTCTTAAGGGTGAAAATGGACCAAAAAACAACTGCTATGGACACAATGACCAGAGAGGTGCAGATGCGCCTGGTGGGTTGCAAAGAGTTGAAATGAGCACTCAGAATCAGGAGTAGAGCTTTGTTTTCTTCATTTTTATCAAGGGCCGTTTCCTTTCCTATGGAACTATGTGACTTTTTGTCAGTATGAACATCTGTACCTTGGTTTTATTCTAATTTTGAATGTTTGAAGTGATAAGGAAGTACAGCAAACTTAGACTGAACATGAAGACGAACTTTATCGGCAGGTGCTATAAGGAATTATGTTTGATACCAGTGGTCAGCACCACATGTGCATGCCGCAAACCCCAGAGAAAGAACAGTGCCTCCTGCTCTGCTTCGTTTGCTCCCTCTCTTCCTTCCCGGGTTCAGTCCTCTTGAACACTGCTTATGCTACATTCTTTAAATCTATTACTTCATCTAACCCTGTATCTAGTAGACATACATTCAGTTATGTTAATGAAAAGCTATTGCAAATACTTGTTGTTTCTTGTAGTTGTTTTAACTGAGAACTGTCCTCATTTCACGATGACCATTTGAGAGTGGTCTTGTGGTTTTGTTATTTCTGCAGTCATCCACTGTTAAGGGAGTAAAGAGATTGAAGGTGCAGGTGGAGTGTGTCAATAATACAGCAAGCCTTTAGACCTGAGCACTTGTTGCTCCTCTTATAAACCCTCCGTAGAAAATATGGCAGCATAAAATCAGCCATGTCTGAAGAATTGTGATGTTAATTTTTGAAGGCATAAGGTAAATGTGTTTTTTTTTATTAGCAAGATAAGGTAATGAAAAAGCCTTAAAAGAAAGCATTGTCTTAATTTGAACTAATACATTCCCATGTCTCTCAATCTATTATCCTTATAGCTTTGTTAATTCTACATTATCGCAATGTGTTTGAGCTTCCAGCGTCAGTAGATGTAACCAAGCCTCGTTTAGGTGTTTGCCATTCTGGCAAAGTTTCACTCATTCAAAAAAAGAAAAGCTTACACAATACTATTTCAAAGCTTTCCTCCACTTCTGCTTAGAGGGACAAAAGTAGTTTTGGGTGAAATTTTAAGGAGTAAAGGACTCTGAAGTGACAGCCAGAGCGATTGTATTTCCCACGTGAAGGGACATGTGTGTGAGGTGCTCTGTGATTGTGGGCAATTCTTCCATGAAGTTTTCCAGTCACTTCCAGTCCAGAGGGCAACCAGACCACCTGGACAGCTGCCACCTCTTCCTGCCCACTCTGCTACCCTCAGTTCCCTGGCCCTGGAGAAGCTGTGGCAGCCTGTGAGAGGGAAGAGGAGAAACAATAGGGAAGACCCAGGGGATGGTATGATGTCCCCTTTTCCTTCCCAGGTAGCCAGAGTGAAAGCCGGCCAGAGCTGATGAAGGGGGAAGCATCTTCAAAAAAAGGGCCAGGAATTCTCGCCATGACATGAGGTGGGCTTCACTGTGACTGAACTGAGAGTGACAAGAAGAGTCATGGGATTTGCTCTACTTTCCTTTCAAGAAGTGAGAAAGATTCTAGCCCCATCCAGGAGAGGCTGGATGGAACAGAAGAGGGTGAAAACAGGTTACTTTTCTGATTGTGCTCTTGAGTCCCCCACGTCCAGACAGCAGTTATGTAACACCTGTGGTCACACAACCATCATGAGTGATGCTCTAAATTGGAGTTCTTGCCTGTCACACTTCTGAGGCTTGTGTGATCCAATGCAACCAACTGGGATAAGCTTGGATTAATGTTGGACTAAAACAAGTTTACAAAAGGGATTTTACAAAAGAAAAATACAGTCATTGAACGTTGCTGAATATTTACATCTTGCTAGGTCTTTTAATGGATATAAAAATGTTGTCAGCAAGCCTGCTTCTCTCACTAATTATGCTGTCTAGCATATACTTCACAATATATCCTTTAGGTATTCACTGCTTTCAGATGCAATGCCATTCGTAATCAAAGCGTGATGTTTTAGAAAACATGGAAGTTTGTGAATTCAACTCCTGATCTGCTGTGGATTGGCTCTATCATCTGCCTTCTCTGAGCTTTGGTTTCCTCAATTGTGGGGAAAAAATGGCTAATTCTGCTTACTCAGCCTATTTAATTAATTTATGCATTTCTTAGAAATAAATTTATTTATTTGAAGTTCGGAGTTGGGGATGGGGGAGAGAGATCTTTCATCCACTGGTTCACTCCCCAGATGACTGCAATGGCTCAGGCTGGGTTAAGCTGAATCCAGGAGCCAGGAGCTTCTTCAGTGTCTCTTACAGAGGTGGCAGGGGCCAAACACTTGGGCTACCTTCCACTTTTTTTCACAAGCCATTACCAGGTAACTGGATGAGAAGTGGAACAGCTGGGACATGAACCAGCACCCATAGAGGATGCTGGCGTTTCAGGCAGCAGCTTTACTGCTATGCCCTAATTCTGGTCCCTACTCTGCCTATTTTAAATAATTGCATTTTGTTATAAATTAAATATATTTATAAATGAATGTAACCATATATAATTTTATCGATATATTTGCACATGTTTTTGTGTTTCAGTCTGCTCAGGCTGCCCTAACATAGTGCCAACGACTGGGTGGTTTAAGTAACAGAGATTTATTTCTTACCTGTCTTGAGGCTGAGGAGTCCCAGATCAAGGTGTTGGCTGATTCGTTTCTTGGTGAGAGCTCTCTTCCTGGCCTGCAGAGTCTGTGTCCTGATATAACCTTGGATCAGTTAAGGGATTTGGCTGCTTATAAAACCACGAATCCCATCTTGGGGATCCTGCTGTCACAGAGTGCCTAATCTAACCCTATTTATTGTCCGAAGGTCCCATCTTCAAATACTATCACACTGAGGGTTAGTGCTACAACCTGTGAATGGGGGGAGGTGATATGAACCTGAAATTCATAGCTGTGTGTAGTAATTCAATTCCATAAACATGTGAGTGACTTTAATTCAAGGATCTTTGTAGTTCTGGAAGAATGATTATAGTAACCTGCCTAATAAGGAAGTAGTTTACTATCCATTTGAGGTATAAATGTGTGTGTGGACAATACCTGTAATACAGAATGATGTAAAGTAAAATTTCAGCACCAGTAATCCAAAATAGGTGCTGTGAGAGAACAGCATAGTTGCAGTTCACTCTCCTGGAGGAGCCGAGGATGCCTTCCCAAAAGCTGTCCCATTCCAGTTGGGTGCTGTGGCCATGGTACCCAGAGGATTGCGTTCTGTTTATTAATGGCATACTTATTGTTTGCAGTGTCAAGTGGCTCATACTTCAGAAGTCCTTGCCCGAGGGGTGAATGCTGATTAATTTAAAGCAGTACTTATCAACCTTTCTTTCATTATCTTGCCCCTCAGGAGCCTTTCCAGACCTTTCTTTTTTCCTAATTATCTCCCTATCTGAAATTGTAAAACCAGGGGTCCTGTATCTTTTTATGCACTGTATGCACATTTTTTGAACATAAAAAGAGTAGGAATTTTTCATGCCCGCAATTACCAGTTACGACCCTCTTGGGGATGATGTTATTCCTGTTTATTAAAGCGGATCATAGGAATTCCTTTTCCTCAGGCAAAGCATGTGATGCAACTGTGGTCAGTGAGCTACAGGAGGAACCCGGGGAAGGGGCCTGGGCTTCCTGTCTTTGCATATGGTCATGTTAGGATGTGATCATGAGAGCTTCAACCATTTTGACACCATGAGTGGAAACATGGAAGGAGTCAGGGGACGCTAATTTAATGTTTCAACACCTTGAGCTACTTTATTAACCAACTTCGGGGTTTGCTCTTCCTCCATACATCATGATATATGAGACAGTAGATGTTCTTAGTTTTTAACCCATAGTAGTTTATATTCCATCATTTGAAGTTGAAATCCTGTTATTCTGACATAAATGTCCAAGTCTGGGAGCACTTTGATAGCAAGTATTTCCAGGCTCAGAGATCAATATGGGCAAATGCACAGAGAAATGAAAGTCCTCAGGAAGTTCAAAGCAGACTGAATTTTCTGGTACAGATGTGAGAACAGGGAATATGATAGAACTTAAAGGGATATGAGGGCAGAATAATACAGTGAGTCCAGATGGCGAAGGCACTACTTTCCAAATTAAACAATCTGTTTGAATTTTTTTTTCAAAAACACAACTCCTCTGACATATTTGGAAAGAAAACAGATGTCAGTGATGAGCTGGCTGAAGAGAGATTGGGAGTAATCTGAGAAAGACTTAATTATGGCAGCAAGAATGCATAGATGGATATGTATGAAACATACAAGTAGAATAAGAATTTAGCGAATGATTGGGAAAGTAGAGTGAATAAGAGAAAAAGAATTAATGATGATTCAGAGTCTCTAGACTTGATGTTTTTGAGAAAATGTTAACATTAACTGAGATAAGATATAGCAAGTTACCTTTGGGTTATTTTGAATTTCACATACTAGCAGGATACAGAGCTGGGAATGCTCAACAGGGCTTGGAAAAGCCTGTGGTAATACATTATATGGTTTTTTGTAGTCTGAATTTTTATTCTCTTATCTTGAATTTGGAAAACAAGAAATTACAGAATGGCTGTGTCCCAAATCATCAGCAGGAGATTTTTATAGCAGTATATAAGGTGCCTTTTCTCCACACATCACAGAAGCAGCGTTTATGAGCATTAAAGATTCCCAGACAGTTCTTTTCAACAAACCAGGTTATCATTTCACGTATTGGTAGACCACATACAGGCTTTAGCTGGTCTTAACAGTTATTCATCTTTCTTGTTCTGTTTTAACTTTCTAGAATATTGGGCTGCAATAGCACATAAATCAAATATGAAACCTATCTATGTGCATCAAAATTTAAATGCTTTTTGGTATCATCTGTCTTCAGAATGAAAAAAAAAAGCTGAATAAGGACCATAACGAGTGTAAATCCAAAAATACTTATGTCTAAACTAGAGCTAAAAGAGATCACTCCTTTGTCTTAGCTAAGAAAAAACCCAATTCAGGTTGTAAGCCCTTTCTCCTCTAAAAATCAAAACAAAACAGCCGAATAACATTGCAATGTAGACTCCTTACTGCCTTCGAACCCATTATTTTAAAGAAGGGATTTTCTGTACTTTTTACAGAGTCTTAAATGTTTTTTGTTGTTCCCCATATGTTTTGACACTGTTTCAGACTGACTTCAAAGGGATTGTCTCACTGGAAAATTTAGGCATTTAATCCTCAAAAGGAAAATTCCACAATAGCACTTCAGAAGACCCGAAGAGGAAGTGTTTCACATATCTCTGGGAAAGGAAAAGCATTTGTTTTTTATGTTTTTATGGAGTTTGAGAGTTTGTAATACCCAGTAACATTAGCCTCTTTCTTTATCTCCATTAGAGAATTCTTTGATTTTCCTGTTTCTCTTTTTATTGCATGAAAAATATTCTCAGCCTCCATTTACCATGGGATAGAAACTCCAGCACATGGTATGCATGGTGTTCAGCCAAGAGGATATGATGAGTGCAGCTCTCTCCAGGGCTCGTGAAGTGTATATCCATTTAAAATCACACAAGGCAATAGGACCATCCTTGATTTTTAAAAAGAATGATTCTTCCCAATTCACAGGTAGCTCTACAGAGGAGATTCATGAAACATCAGCCAAAGATACTTTTCAAGTTGGAGGGACATATTATAAAACTTGATGAATGTACAAATCCTTTAGATAAACACACTAATATACTGAAATAAAGTTATATTGTGTCACGATGAATAAAAAACTGTACAAACCCAGCAGAGGTCTCTCTGATTTCCAGATCCCCCATAAAACCACTAAAGTCCTTGCAAAAATATGGCATTCCTGAAGTGAAATATTATTGACGCCATGCCAGGAGTCATGCCAGGATTGCTACTTTCCAAACGATGCTAAACATGGACAACAAGGGATCCTTCCTGTCTCCTATGCTCATTACCTCAAGTCCAAAGTAAAGTAAAAAAGGCAAGAAAAAGGAATCAGGGACAAAAGCTCTCACATGCAGGTGTCCACGAATCTGAGAAGGCTGTTGTGTCGAAATCTGCTGATTTACAAACTGCCAATTAGGTCATGCCTTTGAGATAAGTGCAGAGAAAAGTTTGACGCCAAAATCTAAACTAAGCAAAGTAATTATTATTAAAATTATTTTCAGTTAAAAATGCTCATCATTGTATCATATTAAACATTTATTCAAGTAAGCTTTTTTACTATTCTCAATGCTTCATATAAAATCGTTTACATAAATTCTTATAATGTTTAAAATATCACGAACTACACAAAAGTTTTAATTAAATTCATTCAAAATTCATTTTATTTGTATATTTTATTCACAAATGTTTACAACAGAACAGTGATATCAAAGTTTAGAAACAATGGGTGTCATTATTTTAGTAGCATTCGTTTTTTATAAAAGAGACGTGGAAATTTTTACGTGATGAAAGATTTCAAATTGCAGTGGAACATGCTGCTTCATGTGAGATTTCAGTCTATGTATTTTCCAAGAATGTCACGTCTCTAAAGAAAAGATCCTTGTCATCTAGAACTTCCTTGGTGCCTCCTTATTCCGGAGGAACTTTGTCTCCCAGCTTTCACACTAACTGGTTGAATCTCTCCATCCTTTCCTTGAGAGCCTGACCCTACTATTTCAACTTATTGATTTTTATCTTAAAAATAAAAGATAGAATAAAGAAGGATTTATTTGAACTAAAAGGAAGAGAAATAAGAAAATTAAGGATAGGCAAAAGGGAATGGAAGAAGAGACAGACTTGTAGATGAAAGCAGGGGGAATTTGTTTTAATAGGACATTTTTAAGCTTTTTCACTAGTGGAACTTTCCATAAAACAACCAACTTGCTTTCAAAGCCCTAGGAGACGTTAGAGAAGAGGGACTGGGCCTGGAGCTTTCTGTCTGTTCTTTCTGCCAATCATCTATATCAAGGAGCAACTTTAGATATAGAGGTGGTCCTTTGGGCTGAAGCTGGGGTTGAGTGGAGCAAGAGGGAGAATTGGGGCTAGTACTAGAGCTAAAGGTGAGACCAAGCCCGGGACTGGGGCTAGTGCAGAGGCCAGGTCAGGCAAGGTGACCAAACTTTCTTGGGTCACCTCATATTAACTGCCACAAACTGGGTGGATTAAAACAACAGAAATGTATTCTTTCTCAGTCTGGAATCTGAAAATTCACAATGAGAGTGTTATAAGGATGTTCCTTCTGGATGATCTGAAGGTGACTCTATTCCACGCCTCTCTCCTAATATTCTGTGCCATTTCTCAGCTTAAGGATATATCACTCCAATGTCTGTCTTCATAGAACTTCTTTCTTGTATTCTGTATCCCTGTGTCCAAATTTTCCTCTTTTTACATGCATATCAATCATGTTGTATGTAGGCTCACCCTAACCCGGCATGACCTCATAACCTGTTTACATTCTCCTAAGAGCCGATTTCTAAGTAATGCCAATTCTCAGGATCTCAGTAGAGCATTATTCAACCTGTGACACCTCTTTTTGTTTCTTTTGGATCTTGAGTTGAAGTTCCAGCATCTGGAAATGTGACAGAAACTAGACAACAGCAACCAACAAGAGGAAAATGCTAAAATTTCTTATGGTGACCAAATGTAATGTATATGTTAAGCTATATGGAAATAACATTGAAAAGGATTATCATATTCTATATTAAGAGAACTGGGTTGGATCTTGTTTTGTTAGAAAACCTCTTGAACACATTTTATGTTTCTGTTCCCAGTGCTGGCTTTCACTTTGGATGCTTTAAAAGTGTCTGACTTCACACCCTCTGAACAGAGCTACTGTGAGTGTTTTAGATGCTACAGAGTGACCTACTTTCGATTATCAAAACTTGAGGTGTGAGAAAAAAATTAAAATCAATTTGGGTAACTAAAAGGAGAAAAAGAGGTATAGAAAAATCACAGAAAGCTGTTAGTTGTACTTTCATGCTGACATTATGTAGGAAGATACAAAGAACCATCTGTTAGTATAGTCTTTAGATATGTTTAAACAGTCATACATACAGGCAGCCTCCGATAATCACCATGGAGGAAGATTATACCATATTGACATCATTTACAAGTACTGGTGGTATATTATACCATAAAATAAAATATATACATACATGTCTGAAGTTGTATGCCAGATTAATTTTATATATTATGTTCATGATATTTACTACAACCTTGTAGCATTACTATACCCTCTAATTTCCATCTACTTTCATGGTTTGCTTTGGAATGGATTGATTCAATTGTGTCTCATACTAGCAATTTTATTAATTATGGCACATGAGGCTGTAGGTACTGAAATAATAACCTCAGAAGTTACTCCAGCTTAAAACGTAAGACCTTCCTTTCTTACTCCTGCAAAATGTGTGTTAGTGAGCATCCTCCTTCATTGGGTGTGGTAAATTTGTATTAAGGATGCCTCCAATGACCCCTATCTCCTTGCATTCATCCCACCTCTGTCTTCTTGGATTATACCTTTTTCTTGAGTATAGGCTGGACTTATTCACGAATAATGACCAAAACGCTGCAGCATTAATAGGTTGTCGCTTCTAAGATTAGGTTTCAAAGATACCATAGTTTTCATCTTGGCATTTTTTTCTCATTTTCTCTTGAATTATTTACTCAAGGGAAACCAGTTGCCATGGTCTAAGGGAGCCCTGTGGTGAGGCACACATGGCCATGGCTGGAAGGATGCTCATAAGCATCAGTAAGAAAGGAAGTGGATCCTCCCCTACCACTTTTTAGCCTTCAGAAGATACTGTGGCCCCAGAGAACAGCTTAGCACTAATCTTATGTGAGAACCTGAGCCAGAGATTCCAGCTAAGCTGTGCCTGGGTTCTTAATGTGGAGAACCTGTGAGATGACAAGTGTTTGTTTTGGAATAATTTGTTATGCAGGGATAAGTAACTAATATATGGGGCAGCTTGGGGACCCTGGGGCTCTTTGTCTTGTGATGCAATCACAATACAATTACCTTGGCTATCCAGAAAAGAGATAATGAGGAATTCACTTTTAAACTGAAACACATCAAACCTAACTTTGTGGGAAACTATGAGAAACAGGGGAGTGCATGAAATTTTCCATGGAAATTACTGTCTCCATTACATAATGATTTATTCCATCCAGTAAGCCAATCAATCAAAATATTTTAAAAGTTACTACAATGCTTACCACCTCATTAAGTTAAAATCCCTAGTTATTTCTTTACTTATATGATAACTTATTTTGCAATATTATGCTTCATTAAAGAAATGTCAGACATTCTGCCTCCACTTCCTCTATCCCCACCAGTGCTTAAGCCTGTGGCAATCTGACTTCTACTCCAAAGTTAAAACAGCACAAGTTTTGAATATTTACAATCATTCCTAAATTTAAGACGAGGAAAACATTTTACAGCTCTCCTATTTTACTTCTGTGGCTTTACAACAATGTAAATATCAATTTTGTTAGAATTTGTATTTTCTTTCAATTCTTGTGACATATTCTATTATTTTGCTCAGTAATTGGAGAAGTATTGATAAGACTTCTCTAAATGTAATGTCACCTACAGTTCTATTCCCTTGATACTGGTTTTAGTTATTGGGCATAAACATAAACAAGGAGGTGTAAAAGTAAATTAGCATGTTTTTTAGCTAAATTGTATTTGAGTTATTTTAATTCCTGAACTGCCTTTCTCTCAGATCTCAGGGTGACTTGGAGATATAGTAGAACTATCAACTACAAAGTATCAAAAACTATTAAATAGTGAATTGGGATTTCTCCTTTTTCTACTGTTTCTCATATTTGCCAGCAAAATGAGCAGCTTTATATTCCTAGGGATAAAAAGGAATTATACTCTGAATTTAAGAAAACTATTAGAATAAAACTCTGATTATTTGTCTTAAAGTCATGTATTAAATTTTTGTAAACTTATTATTTAATAAGAGCAAGTCATTTAATTGGAATATATCATGGAATATATATTTCTGTTAAAAACTGGATTGCAAACTGGTAAAGCCACTATGGATGTCAGTTTGGAGATTCCTCAGAAACCTGAATATAACCCTACCATACAACCCAGCCATCCCACTCCATGGAATTTTTCCAAAGAAAATTAAATTGACAAATAAAAGAGCTATCTGTACCTCAATGTTTATTGCAGCTCAGTTCACAATAGCTAAGACCTGGAGGCAACCTAAATGCCCATCAACAGAATACTGGGTAAAGAAATTATGGGATATGTACTCTATAGAATACTATGCTGCAGTAAAAAAAATGAAATCTGGTCACTTGCAACAAAATGGAAGAATCTGGAAAGCATCATACTGAGTGAAATAAGCCAGTCCCAAAGGGACAAATATCACATGTTCTCCCTGATCAGTGACAACTAACTGAGCACCAAAAAGGAAACCTGTTGAAGTGAAATGGACACTATGAGAAACAATGACTTGATCAGCCCTTGTCTTGGCTGTCGAGGAACAGCTTACTATTTTATTCTTTTTAGTATTTTTTTGTTCTACTTAATACCATGATTAAACTCTTTAATTAACATATGATTATTCTTAGGTTTTAAATTTAACTGAAAATTGATCACTGTTAAAAATAAGAGTGGGAATAATAGAGGAAGTAGATGTACAGTTCAGTACATGCTCCCTCGGACTTACCCCTAATGGTAGAGCTAGAAACGTGCCATGGGATCAAGTCCTATTAAGGTAGCATGTACCAATCTTACTAGTTAAAGTGATCAGTTTAAGTTCATAATTGATCATAAAGATAGGATTAAGTGTCAAAGGGATCACATAAACAAGACCAGTGTCTGCTAACAACTGTTAGAATTAAAAAGGAGAGAATGATCCAACATGGGAAGTGGGATACACAGCAGACTCATAGAATGGCAGATGCCCTAAACCACTCTGGCCTCAGAATTAGCCCTTAAGGCATTCAGATCTGGCTAAAAAGCCCATGAGAATTTCTCAGGCATGGAAAGCCAAGACACCGTGGCAAAAAAAAAAACAAACAAAAAAAAAAAAAAAAAAAAAAAAAACACCTAAATGAAAGATCTCTTTGAGTGAGATCCCAGTGGAAAGAATGGGCCATCAAAGAAGGAGGCACCTTTCTCTGAAGGGAAAACAGAACTTCCACTTTGATTATGGCCTTGTCTAAATAAGGTTGGAGTTTGTGAACTCAAGAGGCTTCCATAGCCTTGGCAGCTCATGACAAGTGCCTCGGGTGATTACTGATGTCATAAATAAGAGTGTCAATTGTTAAATTAACAACAGGAGTCACTGTGCACTTATTCCCCATGTAGGCTCTCTGTCCTTAATGTGTTTTACTATGCAAATTAATGCTAAAGCTAGTATTCAAACAATACTCTATACTGTCTATGTCTGTGTGGGTGCAAACTGTTGAAATCTGTACTTAGTATATACTAAGCTGATCTTCTATATCTAAAGATAATTAAAAATTAATCTTACTGAAGAATGGGGTGGGAGAGGGAGTAGGAGATGGGATGGTTTGTGGTTGGGAGGAAGGTTATGGGGGAAAAGCTGCTACTTTCAAAATTTAAATTTATTAAATAAATTTAAAATATTGGATTGCAAAATGTACACTGACTTATGTAAGCCTACGAAAAGGATTTGTGAGGGGGGTAGTCTAGTATATCTTCCACAAAAGTGGTTTTGATAAAACTTTTTTTTTAAGATTTATTTTATTTATTTGAAAGACAGAGTTAGAGAGAGGTAGAGACACAGAGAGAGAGGTCTTCCATCCGATGGTTCACTCTCCAGATGGCCGCATCGGCCAGAACTGTGCTGATTCGAAGCCAGGAGCCAGGAGCTTCTTCTGGGTCTCCCACGTGGGTGCAGGGGCCTGAGGACTTGGGCCATCTTCTACTGCTTTCCCAGGCCATAGCAGAGAGCTGGATCTGAAGAGGAGCAGCTGGGACTGGAACTGGCACCCACATGGTATGCCGGGGCTTCAGGCCAGGATGTTAACCCGCTGCGCCACAGCGCCGGCCCCCTGATAACACTTTTATACTGCCACTTCTTTTGCACTTTCTGTAATTCTCTGTTACCTTTAATGTAGTGGCTCCCATATGTTCTGACTTTGACTTATCTTTCAACCGTTTCTTTCCTTGGTGATCCAGTCTGCTCCCACAGCTTCAAATGACACTGCCCTGGGTATAATGGCCAATGTAGATTTCTAGACTTCACCACATTTCTAAGTCCGAGATCTGATTTCCAATGCCTATTGGCTGCCCTCTGACACTCTGCTCTACCCGTCCAAAACAAAACTCAAACCTCCTTGCTGTTCTGATTTTGTATTTATGTTAATGATATGATCCTTCTACTAGTTACTGATGTAAAAAACTCTTGAGTAGTCTGATTCTCCCCTTGCCCGGAAGTAATAGTTTTCCAAGTTCTGTTAGTTCTGCCTCAGCCAAAGTGTTCTCAGTTACGTCCTCATTGCTTTGTTAGTGCCTTTGTTTATCCTATCTCCTAATATGTTGCCTCTCATGGAAAACACAGTCAATAGATATTTACTTATTCTGAATCCTGTTTGCTATGATCTACCTCTGTCTAATCCATAATTTATATTGATCAAAGTTTAATCTTTTCACTCCAATACCCTGTAGTCTGATTGTGTGCCCCAGAATTAATATGTTGGAAACTTAGCTTCTATGCAACAGAATTTAGAAATGGGGACTTGGGGCATGAGCACTTGTCCTCACAAGTGGATTAATACCAATCCAAAAGAGGGCAGGGGAGTAGGCTCTCCTCTGCTGCTCTTCTGCCATGAAAGAACTCAGCCTTGGTCTCTTTTGCCCTTCTGCCTTTCTTCACGCAAGAATGCAGATAGAAGGCCATCCCAGATGCCAGTGCCTTGATCCTGGGTTTCCCAGCCCCTAGAGAGTAATAAATTTCTATTCTTCCCAAAGTACCCAATCTCAGATATTCTTTTAGAGCAGCAAAAGATTGACTGAGACAACTTGTTTGGAAGGGTTCTCAAAGAATGTTCATGAGAGAGAGAATGAGAAAGAGGGGAGGCATGCAGAGGAAGAGAGACAGACAAAAGTTCTGCTCATTTCTCTCAGTTCCAGTGGGGTGTGAAGAAGACCTAGATATTCCAGTTTTCCGTGAGAGACATGAATTAGAGCTGAAACAGAAAAATGATGGTGTCGAGGAGAGTTGTGCTCTGGGAGACAGTGCTTACTGAGGTCCTGAGTGGAGTCACAGCATCTTAGGAATTCACATCAGCTTCAGCAGTCAAGGTATAGCCTCTACTTCTTGGACTTTTCCACTTGTTCTTAGATTATTGGCTGACTAGAAGGAGGTTGCAGAGATAATTCCAGTGGGAAGTGATTGGTGTGTAATTCCCATGCTGAGAAGGAAAGTAGTGAATTATGTATACAGTTAATTCAGTAGGGTTAGCAGTCAACAATCTAAGAGTAAGTAGGGTGAGAAAGCTCAGCAGAGACCATTAAGGGTACAAGAGGCTTAAGGCCAGCAAGCTTATTTTACGTAAGTTCGATCTGAATACCACCTGAGATTCAAATGTCATCTTCCAGGTTGAATCAAGCAGGATTTCTGGGATGTGAAATGATTCAATGTTACATTTTTCTCCCATTTTCCATTAAGTACTTATTTAATATTTCTTTGTTCCTAATGAAAACTTTGGCAAACTGATGGCATTTCTGACTACAGCTAGGTGATAAGTCTTACAACCAATTTAAATAAAAGCAGCATCTCTCTTCAGTTGAATTATATAGTCCCATTTAATCTTCAACATTGCAAGCCTTGTCTAAACTTAAAATTGATCTCTTTGGATACACAAGAAGCAGGGAATAGAGGTGTGACAGAACTTACACTTCAGTACCTTTCTCCTTCATCTCCCTAATGGTTTCTGGCTCCCATTGGGGTCAACACAAGATCTGGGAGGGGAGAGAGGTGGGAAAGCAAATAGTTCTCACAGTGTTAGGGATGACTTCAGTATTTAACTGATTTTAAAGGATAAACTCTCTCTCTCCTGGGTATTTTTATACTTTTTTTTAAAAAGACCTTTTCTTCCTTGGACCTATTAAATATACTTCTCATGACACTGAAGATATATTTTCTCCATTAACTCTAAATAAGTTTTTAGTTATCCACTCAAACAGACTTTCACTCTAATGTTTTTGTTAGTGTTCTAACAGTCAGTCAAATAGGAGGACAGTAAAATGGTTCTAGATTAGTCCTCTTCCTGGGATACCCTGCATTTTGCCACTGGGAAACATGCATGCAACCTTCCAGATGCACACAACATCATGACTGCTTCTCCCTCTCTGGTTGGGGGAGTTGACTGACCCATCTCTGTTGGGTCATTACATTTTCCCAGGCTGGAATCAGGTGGGATGATTTCTCCAGCTAGTCGCATGGAAGTTGGGAATTGACTAAATACCTTGGATCATAATGGTTAAAACATAAGACGTCAGTTATGGAGATATAAAGTAAGTTGTGCCATCCTGTGTTGCACATACTAATTGTAAACTCATTATGCTATGTTTTGGGGTCCTTGCTTTGTTTACTTATTTATCTCAAGAGCGTCTGCTGAATAACTGTTGTTTATTAAATACTCAAGATTGCTGAACAAGTGAATTGGTTGAAGTTAAGGATAGTCTCTGATTTGATCTTTGAGAAACTGAGCCTCTCTAAAGTAATTGCATATGCCTGTTGTGAGCCAATAATCTTGGCTACTAGCAGAGAATAAGAGGATCTCATTTTTAGTATTTTGAGCCTAGGTTGGAGGCTACCTCTAACATACAAGAAGATGTTCTGTATCCAGATCAGTCTAGCTGCTCACTGAAGCTTTTCTTTAGCCCTTAAACACATAACCTCATACAAATAATACTTATTCTGCTGTTGATCTTTGCCTGGATGCATCCATTTCTTCTGATGGCTTTGTGAGAATTGGGAATTGGCTAACGAGGAATGGAATTCCTTGTTCCTGGGTTACTTGATGAAAACACATCCTGATTTAACTCCTTTCACTTCCCCCAAATAGGTTTATATTTCCTCTTTGCATATTTGTGGTCTTACTCTTCCTTCTTGGTATGTCCTTACCTGATTTCTTCCAAAAACATTTTTTGCCATCCCTTCTAGTTTGTAGCCAAACGCCCTTGAAATTTTACTTCAAATCTACTGGAAGTAGGTTACTCCCTTCTCTGGATCCTGCAAGCATTTCATCAAAATTTATGGATTAGGACTTTTTTAGATACTTACTGCTGCACAGTTTTTTTGCCTTCTCATCTAGTTTATTTGTTTAATTACCTTTGAATTCCTCACAAGGTATTATACTGAGTCTAATACTTAATTGACTTTTTAAATTGAAAGAAAAACAGAGGAAGAGAGAGAAAGAGAATGTGAGAATATGCTCAAGATAAATCCTCAGTTCATTTCCCAAATACTCATGACATCCAGGGCCTGACCAGGCTGAAACCAGAAGCAGGAACTCCTATCAGGTCTCCCACATAGGTAGTGGGGAACTACCACTGAACACATTTGAGCTGGGATGTGAACTCAGGCACTCTGATATGAGATGTAGACTTCCCAAAAGCAGTGTTGAAATTGCATGCCAAACACTCTCCCATAACTGATTTTTAAGAATTCTTATTCAATGCATTAATTCACATTGGAAAATATTAGAATTTATAATGTGTTTCTATTAGACACCAATTGAATTAGGTGACATAAATTGTACATGTATCCAAAAGTTATTCTAGTCCAGATTCCTGTCTATATTTCATTTATGGGCCAGTGCCTTTAGGACTAATACTTAATTGTACATACTTAATATAGCTCTGAAATGATGTTATATTTGTAAATAATATTTTATCCCCATTCTATAATAAACTTAAAAGGGAAAGGACTTTTTTTTATGGCCTTGTGGCATTTATGGCAACACTGGGTTATTTAGACATTAGAGTTGTTATTGAATACACAGAATTTAGTTGATTGGACATTTTGTGTAAGATTCCCATCAAATTGTTATTGCTATAATCTTGAAAATATCTTTTTAATTAGACTGTACAAAAATTTAACACTTTATAATATGGTAAAACTGATTTATTTGATCTTACAGATTCACACTAAGATTTATCTTGTTGAAACCAAAGCATCTGAGTAAAACTTGAAGAGTTTACCTATTTAAGATAAGGTAATCCACTTAAAAAGCCTTGAATAGTTACTTCAATTGGTCCATTCCAAGCAGAAGTATTTTTAATCTTTTTTAAAAAGGTTTGTTTATTTATTTGAAAGAATTACGCAGAGAGAGGAGAGGCAGAGAGAGATGTCTTACATCTGATGGTTCACTCCCCAATTGGCCACAACAGTCAGAGCTGCACCAATCTGAAGCCAGGAGCTTCTTCCGGGTCTCCTACGTGGGTTCAGGGGCCCAAGGACATGGGCCATCTTCCACTGCCCTCCCAGACCATAGCAGAGAGCTGAATTGGAAGTGGAGCAGCTGGGTCTTGAACTGGCACCCACATGGGATGTTGGCACTGCAGGCAGCAGTTTTACCTGCTATGCCACAGCGCAGGCCCCCAAAGCAGAGTTATTAAAAAACATTATTTATTTATTTCAAACTTTCTGAATATATGGGTTTTATTTAAGTATCTTGAAATTAGGGACCTTAAAATAAATTCAGAGAGAGGCTGACACTGTGGCATAGTAGGTTAAGCCTCTGCCTGTGGGGCCAAAATCCCAAATGGGTATCAGTTCAAGTCCCAGCTGCTCCATTTCCAATTGAGCTGTCTGCTGATGGCCTAGGAAAGTAGTGGAAGGTGGCTCAAGTGCTTGGGTCCTTGCACCAACTTGGGAGACCTGCAGGAGGCTCCTGGTATCTGGCTTTGGATTGACCCAGCTCCAGCCATTGAGGCCACTTAGGGGGTGAAGCAGCAGATGGAAAACCTCTCTCTCTTTCTCTGTACCTCTGCATCTCAAAAATTAAATAAATATTTAAAAAAAAAACCTTTGGAGAAGCATTTATAATTCAGAATTTTGATGCCAAATATAATAATGCATCAATCAGAGCCAATGGAATCTTATGTTTTTATGTAAACAATTTGTACATTTTCAGAAAGAAAGAATGTATCTTATCATTAAAGTTATCCAATTAAACTGGATTATTGACTAAAAAAAATACTTGTCCTGGCTACACTTCCTATCCATCTCCCTGCCAATGCACCTGGGAAAGCAGCAGAGGATGGCTCAACTATTTGCGGCCTGGAGACCTAGTTGGAGATTCTGGGTTATGGCCTCAGCCATTCTCTCTCTCTCTCTCTCTCTCTCTCTCTCTCCCTCTCCCTCTCCCTCTCCCTCTCCCTCTCCCTCTCCCTCTCCCTCTCCCTCCCTCTCCCTCTCCCTCCCTCCCTCCCTCTTTTCTCTGTCTTTTAAATAACTAAATATTTTTTTTCTTTTTTTAGAAAAAGGATGCAGTCTTGGGTAGACAGGTTTGAAATGTGGAAATCCGTGCACTTTTTTTGATATGCATTTTTATTGACATTTTGAAAACCTGCTCATAGACAGACAGAGTCTAGAATAAAACTCAATACTAAAGCCTAATATTTTGTTACCTGAGACTTTAACCCCATTTACTTGCAGATTAAGGAAGACCTGAAAGTTAATGTGTGAATGACTGAAAATCTGTCACCTATGCCCAAATATAGAAATTCTACCAACAGAAAAGGGAGTAGGAAAAGGAAAGTGTTATTATCAGTTTCCATACCTGTTAATGAGAATCATAGGAGTATTTATCTCTTAGGCTAATTCTACAGAATAATAATTTTATAAATGTCAAGTGCTTAAAACTTGGCATTTAGTTAGAATTCAGGAAGGCTTCGCCATCATTTCTGTTATGTCCAAATTCTGTTCTATCAGTCTTAATGAATTGATCATGCTATCTATAAAGTATATATAAATTGTGTATAACTCACATATGTATATGCAAATAAACATGTGAATGCATGTATGTAAGGGAGTTACATGCACTTTATAGAAAATGGATCTCACATCTCATGAAAATCTATTGAGATTTTGGGGGCAATTATAACTATATCCATGTTTTATATTTGTTTTTGTTTTTAATGTCAATTTAACAATTTTCTTTGGGCTATGAGCTAAAAAATGGCATCTATGCCTAAAATGTTGATCTCTTGATTTGTCATTCATTATTATTTATATCATAAGTTGTTACTTTTGATGACTGCTCCTCTAAATTGCTAAACAATTATATTCTGGAGAGCTTAGCTAAAAATTAACATGATAGCTAACCATCACTGCTTAAATGATGAAATGGTTGAATTTTTTTTCTGCATTTACTGAATAGAGAATAATGTAAATATTAAGTGGATGTATGTTCACACACAAAAGGAGCAAGTGAATATCACAGCTCTTATATCAGCCTTTTGATTTTGATCAAATCATTCCACTTTCACAAGACCTAGACAAAAATTGAAGAGTATTGTTTTTACCTGCTGTATACATCAATGGCTTGGGGCACTACTGAATAATATTTTCGATTTTCACATTGACTTTTTTAGAAGATTTTTATGAGGGTTTTCCTATATAAGCACTATCTTAATTACTTTAGAAGAAAATTTCCCATTTCTCGAATGCACATGTAATTCATTAAATCAAAATTTAAAAAAAAGAGAGAAACTATTGAAAGCAGTTAATGCAGTAGTTAAAATGTGGTTGTGTTTGCAAGACTCAGATAAATGTTTCCACCCATCTGGATTCCATCTATATATCACTAATGTTTCAGACTTTTGATCTTTGGCTTTCAGACTGTGGGACTTGGGGTAAGGATGGGATGAGAGGAGAAAGAGAGGTTGAAGGAAAATGATGAATAAGGGGTATTTTTAATTTTAGCAGTTAAGCAGCCAGTATCATGTCTGTATGTGAGCCAGGCTTGCAGACTTATTTATATCAGGGAGCTAGTATACAGTTCCAAAGTCAGTGCCACTAGGAAGTACTTAAAAAGGAATTGTGCAAAAGAAATAAACCCAAAAGGCAGGAAGAATTTCACATTTGCTCCAGGAGACCATAGTTCCATTGGGGATTTACTAAAGTCTTCAAATACTATTTTTATTTGCATTTCCTGAAGCTACAAATACATGTTATCACAAGATATTTTTATTCCATTTTTAGAAGCACAAATTTTTAAAAATTAGCATCACTTTTCCTCTCCTCCCATCTTTTTTAAAAAAAATCAACGCTAAAGATTTGTTTAAAAACAGATATTCCAAAAGTTAGCAACAAAGGAAGAAAAAAAATAATAGATGCCACTTAATTTGGTTACTGATTTTTACTTGAAGATGCCATTTGTAATTTTGTGGTTGACTCAGATCACAGAGTCTCTTAAGTAATCATCATTCTTTTGTCGTTTCACTTTGACTCATCCGACTTACAACATTGAGTAGAGAAAAGATCAAAATCAGACAAGACTTCTCTTGTGAAAGAGGCGCTCAGGGCACTGATAAAGGAGACACATTCATTCAGAGTGAAGAACCTGTGGGGCAAGGCTTAGGACCTCACTCACCCAGCAACGGAGATGGAGGTCTAATCTGGCTGGGAGGATATCCTGTCCACAGCACCATATTTTGCCTTTTATAGTTGCTGGAAGTCTCTGTCGGAGGGAGTTTTAATTCTACTAAGACGGAACTGTAAGGCTGAGCCCTCTGGTAGAAGAAATGCCTTGAGTTCTGCAAAGTTTAAATTGCTGGGAGCAGATGATGTCACTAATCAACCAGCAGGCATTTACTGACCACTCATACGGCCATGTGCTTGGTGACATGGTGAACTGAAGCATGTGGGTCCTGCTGCCCTCTTTGATGTCTTCCTGAAATTCTCCAGGCTGAACTGATCATTCCCTTATTTGGGCTATCACTGTGATGTCACACACCTCTTCAACCCCATATGTCTCCCGCACTGGATTTGTAATCTTCATACAAGAGCTAAGACTGGCTAGGACAGGGGCCAGTGCTGTGGTGCAACCAGTCACATCACCGCCTTGCAGTGCAGGCATCCCATAGAGGCACCAGACGCTCTGTGTCCCATCCAGCTCCCTGCTAATGTGCCTGGGAAAGCACCAGAGGATGGCCCAAGTCCTTGGCCCCTGCCACCCTCCTGGGAGACCCAGAAGAAGCTCCTGACTCATAGCTTCAGATTGGCTCAGCTCCAGCCATTGTGGCCATTTGGGGGTTGAACGAGCAGATGAAAGACTTCTTCCTCTGTCTCTACCTCTCTCTGTTACTGATCAGCATAGCCCTGACTGTTAATGAACAACTTAATACATTATCCCTCTTAGTAGTTTTTTTTTTGTCTTTTCTACTTAATATGACTGGTTTAATTCTGTAATTAATACACAGTTATTCTTAAGTGTTGAAATTTAACTGAAATGTGATCCCTGTTAAACATAAGAGTGGGAATAAGAGAGGGAAGAAATGTACAATTTGGGACATGCTCAAGCTGACTTGCCCCAAATGGTAGAGTTAGAAACATACCAGGGGACTCCAATTTAATACTATCAAGGTGGCATGTACCAATGCCATCTCACTAGTCCAAGTGATCAATTTCAGTTCACAATTGATCATAACGAAAGTTCTAAGAGTCAAAGGGAGCACATAAACAAGTCTAGTACCTGCTAATACTAACCGATAGAATAAATAAAGGGGAGAGTGATCCAACATGGGAAGCGAGATACTCAGCAGACTCATAGAATGGCGGATGTCCTAAACAGCACTCTGGCCTCAGAATCAGCCCTAAAGGCATTCGGATCTGGCTAAAAAGTCCATGAGAGTATTTCAGGCATGGAAAGCCAAGACACTCTGGCAAAAAAACAAACAAACAAACAAACAAACAAACAAAAAAAAACCACCTAAATGAAAGATCTCTGTGAGTGAGATCCCAGTGGAAAGAACACGTCTTCAAAGAAGGAGGTACCTTTCTCTGAAGGGAGGAGAGAACCTCCACTTTGACTATGACCTTGTCTGAACAAGATAAGAGTCGGAGAACTCAAGGGGCTTCCATAGCCTTGGAAACTCATGACTGGTGCATAGGGAGATTACTGATGCCATAAACAGGAGTGTCAATTTGTAAAGTCAACAACAGGAGTCACTGTGCACTTACTCCTCATGTAGGATCTCTGTCCTTAATGTGCTGTACATTGAGACTTAATGCTATAACGAGTACTCAAACAATATATTTCACTTTGTGTTTCTATGGGGGTGCAAACTGTTGAAATCTTTACTTAATGCATACTAAACTGATCCTCTGTAAAAAAAAAAAAAAAAAGAAATTATCAACTCCCAACTTGACTCTCACTGGGATTAAACATGACAATAGGTCTGATCTGATTTCATCATCATTTAAAAAATCATCTATTATTTTTCACTTTATGTTTCTGTGTGGGAGCAAACTGTTGAAATCTTTACTTAATGTATGCTAAACTGATCTTCTGTATATAAAGAGAATCGAAAATGAATCCTCATGTGAATGGAAGGGGAGAGGGAGTGGGAAAGGGGAGGATTGTGGGTGGGAGGGACATTATGGGGGGGAAGCCATTGTAATCCATAAGCCGTACTTTGGAAATTTATATTCATTAAATAAAAGTTAAAAAAAAGAAAAAAAAGAAAAAATAAAACTTAAAAAAGAAAAAAAAAAGACTGGCTGGCTCACTAGGCTAATTCTCCGCCTATGGCACCGGCACACCGGGTTCTAGTCCCAGTCAGAGCACCGGATTCTGCCCCGGTTGCTCCTCTTCCAGTCCAGGTCTCTGCTGTGGCCGCGGGGAGTGCAGTGGAGGATGGCCCAAATCCTTGGGCCCTGTACCCGCATGGGAGACCAGGAGAAGCACCTGGCTCCTGGCTTCGGATCAGCGTGGTGCGCAGTGCAGCGCGCCAGCCGCGGCGGCCATTGGGGGTGAACCAACGGAAAAAGAAAGACCTTTCTTTCTGTCTCCCTCTCTCTCACTGTCCACTCTATGTGTCTAAAAAAAAATCTTAAAAAAAAAAAGACTGGCTAGGTCGTATTCAGACTGCATCAGGGTCTTCAGGGTCTTGGCACATAATTAACACTCTGCGCGTGCTTAGACTGAGGTAGATATTATTGCTACTCTTATGGCACTTGACAACTAGGAAAGGAATTCAGACATTAACATGGAGCAGATTGATTGAGAGATTAGTTGCTTTAAGTTTATCATGTAGAGTGGTGAGTTACAGAGGAGACAGAATAAGTGAGATCAATAAGCCCCCAAATGCATTTGCTTTATTCTCTCAGTTTTACTGCACCAGTCTTACATTCAGGTTAGAATATAACAGTCTGGGGCCAGCACTCTGGCATAGGAGGTAAAGCTAACACCTGCACTGCCCGCATCCCATATAGGCAATCTAGCTCTCTGCTATGGCCTGGGAAAGCAGTACAAGATGGCCCAAGTTGTGAGAGACCAGGAAGATAAAGAGACCCATGTGAGAGACCAGGAAGAAGCTCCTGGCTCCTGGCTTCGGATTGGCTCAGCTCCCACTTTAGCAGCCATCTGGGGAGTGAGCCAGAGGATGGAAGACACTCTCCCCATCCTCCGTCTCTGCTTCTGCCTGTCTGTAACTTCTGCTTTTCAAATAAATAAATGTAAAAAAAAAAAAAAGAATAGAATAGGCTATCCATTACACTGCCTTCAAATATTTAGTAGCAATTATCATATGTTTCTCATTTGTTTCCTTGAAGTAGGCTTGGATTTAACTTATTTATTTGGAGAATGCCCAAAGCAATGGAGTGTTGAAGAAATAACACAATCTTTTCCATTTTTCTGTAGGTGCATCTTGAACAGAGGTTTAAAATTAGAAGTGAGTTGAAATGAATGGAAAATTCTAATTCTTTTGGACAACATTGATTTGAATGATAATTTTTGAGTCAAAGATTAACAAATTGAATCCTGTCTCCCTGATTTAATAGGCTTGAGGTGTTAGATCATATACTTCATCTCACTGAACCTCAGTTATCTCATCCAGAAAGTGAAGATAACAGTCTACCCTGTTTATTTGTTACAGCTGGTAGGGGAAGAAAACGTTGTGTACACTATGAGATGCAAGGGACTCTTGCTATTATTGTGATCATAATTACTCCTGCAATCATGACAGTAGAACCCAGTAGAACCAGACCTCAGTGTGAAGGGCTCCTCCACACAATTCAAGTGTCTTACTGCAGCTCAGCTCCAGACACTCCCACCTGTGAAGTAGCAGCTGCTAAGCCCCTAAACTCATCAGAAAAAGAATACACAAATGGTCCCTGAAGAATTCCTGGCACATTAATTTGCTTCCCTGGAAACATCTGGATTCTCTAAAATTAGATTCTTGATGAAAGACCCATGAAGTCTTGCCAGATTTCTGTGTAGATAACTTTATTCACTCAGTAAAGATGATTCAAATATCTATTATAGGTTAGGAGTTGCTCAAGGTAATATAAGGTAGTTGACCATGGCTCCTGGCCTCAAAGAACTTTCATTTTATTGGCAGAGACAGATTCATAATTAGATGTCCATAAACTATATAGTGGAGTTATGTGCAATTATTACATAAATCACAAGTACTATCACAGGAGGAGGGCTAGAACAGGAGCGGAGACTTTCCTAGTGGAAAGGATGCCTGAGATAAATCTTTAATAATAAGTAGGAGTTACAAAAGCAAAGTGGGTGAAAATTGAGGATAATTCCAAGTAAAGGGGGCAAAGATAACTGAAAATAGGAAAAATATGTATATATAACTTATCAGTGTTCCTGGAACAGAAATGGAAATAAAATGTAGAGGGAGATAAAGCTGGAGAAGATTGGTGAAGAACAGATCCATCCACAGAGGGGTCTTGGTTCATGTCCTTTGACTTTGTGGCAAAAATGGAGTCACAGAAAGATATGAAATGGGGAAGTAGCATGGTGCAATATGGCTTTTATATAGAATGCCATGTGTAGTGTATTGACTAAGAAGAAAGACTGGAAGCAGGATCATTGGTCAGGGAGTTAGGGTGGTAATTCAGAGATGAATCAAGGAAATGATAATTTAGGAGGGACTCAGCCACAGTTGTGAGATACAGTGATTATTGCAGGTAAGAGTGTATACACACACACTGGAATTTGATATCTGTTTTCATGTGGCATTCAGAAATAGAGTTGTTAAGGCAGATTACCTAGACACAATACTGATTAAAGAGAGAAGAGTCAAAGTTCGTGAAATCAAAAACACTGAGATATAAATTTATTTTTAATCAACTACCTAACTTCTGACTCCAATCCAAATTCCAGTAATTTGGGGAAAAGAAATGCCTAAACCCCAAACTTCAGTCTTTACTGAAGTTTCTCCACTCTGTGTTGTGCCAGGATTTGGAAGTCTTACTTGCCAAGGAGTTGATGGTGGCCCATGCAGGCAGCTGCCAAGTCAGCAGTCATCCTGGCCTACATGGGCCCCACAGGTCCCTGCCATCTCTCTGCTGCCGCTGTCCCAGCTACAACTCGTTGACAAAACACTGGGAAGAGGGCTGGTGTTCTCCCTGTCCAGGAGCAGTGTGAAGCAGTTGTCTCTGCTTGCTGTGTTTTCCGAGGTAACTCAAGTGGAGAGGAAGCGCCTCCTGCCACTAGGGAGTCCTCAGCTCTTTAGCCATTCTTTCTCTTCTTAATCTGAGGTGCTCATTCTCTGAGGAAAATACTCCTCTTTTTATTTTAATTTTGTCTCAATTGACATATAAACATACATGGGGAATGTGTGATGTTTCAGTACATGTGTACATTGCAGAATTATCAGATAAGCGTATTCACGTCTCTTTGGCTCTATTTGTTTATGTCCCAATTTTTCCTGTCTCCTATGGGGTTTAGTTTTGATACAGAAAATTGATCAAGATGATTCCTTATTGATATTCACATTTATCATATACCTGTTTTCTTTTACCTTTTATTGTCTGCCCTTTCCCTATCCATGAGATGAAACTTTGTCTCCTTGCCATTTGTCTTTGGCACCCTGAACACTCTGGCACATATCAGGAACACATACACACACATACAGACTTGTTTACTGAATAACTCGGTATGAAGATGAGTTATTAATGGGCAGAGCTCTTCTAATTTATTTTAGGAGGATGATGTTGTGTGAGAATTCTCTCTGCAGTTCCATGTAGTAAAAGAGTAGATGAATGAATTAGCTTAAAAATCGATAAAGCTATTGCTACCTTTCTTTTTTGTTCTTTCCCCTGAGGCATTGAACACAGAGTTGAATACACAGAGGCGGAAAAAAAGAAAGAAAAATTCAATGAGGAAAGAATTATTTAAAATATTAAAATAATGGCCAGCATTGTGGCACAGCAGGTTAATCCACCACCTGCCACACTAACATCCCATGTAAGCACCAGTTCAAGTCCTGGCCATTCCACTGACAATCCAGCTACCTGTTAATGCTTGTGGGAAAGGAGCATACAATGGCTAGAGTGGTTGGAACCCTGCACGCACGTGGGAGACCTGGATGGAGTTCCATGCTCCTGACTTTGGCCTGGCCCAGACCCTGCCATTGCAACCATTTGGAGAGTGAACCAGCAAATGGAAGATCTCTCTCTTTCTCTTTTGTTCTCTCTGTAACTTTGCCTTTCAAATAACTAATTGAATGAATGAATGAATGAATATATCTCCTGAAAAATATATATTAAAATAATTCAACCAGACTAAGTATTTCATCTAATATCATTCAAAACACTATTTGTTAGCAATCTAAATTAAATTTATATTAAAATACAAAGTAGATTTGGACAGGCATTTGACCTAATGCTTGAAACACCAGTTAAGACACATCTTATGTCAGAGTTTCTATGTTGAAGTCCTGTCTGTACTCTTGATTCCAGCTTCCTACTAATGCAGACCTTGGAATCATCAGGTGTGGCTCAAGTAATTGAATTCCTGCCATTTATGTGGGAGAGCTGGATTGAGTTCCTGGCTCTAGGTTTCAGTTCAGCCCAGCCCTAGCTGTTGCAGGCATTGGAACAGTGAATCAATGGAAGGGAGCTCTCTGCCTTTCTATCAGAGTCTGTCTCCCAAATAAGTAAATTTGTGAAAGTTTAAAAATATAAAAAGTTGATTTAAGTTACATATAAAGGATAGAATTAAAGAATTGGAGAGAGTACTAAGACAGTCAGTTGTCCAGTTTGTGCAGAGAGAAGTCATTTCTTTATCTTTTTCTATGACTAACCAGATTTTACTACCTGGTCCTAGGACCCATACTGCTTATTCTTTTAGGTTTTTGTTTTTTCTTTCTATATGTGTATATATATATATATATATATATATATTTGTCAAAAGAGGAACCAGTCAGGGCAAAATCATTCAAACCTGGTTGTGAAGTCTTTTGGAGTACAGAAACAAACAAGCAGCAAAAATAGCCCACCAGAAAACAAAATGAAAAAAATGAAAATTAATAAATTTAATTCTCGGACCCTGTGGGTAGTGGAAGGAGAATCACGAGAGCACAAGGGTTTCAACTTTGGATCATGATTTCTTTCTGGACTGGTCTAAGAGAGGAGAGAAAGAATACCACCCCGTCCTTTCATTCATGGGATGTCCCATATCTCCCGTAGGTTCCCTCACTGCCTTACTGTTGGCCTATACTTGGCTGGCAGAAGCATGGAGACACACTTTCCTTCCATGATAGCAGTCACTTCATCAGAATGTTCAAGAGGAGAGAATAGGGAGGTTAAGAAATGTGGGTAATTTTCTCTGAAGACATTAACTTATCTTGGAATGTTATTACTTTTCTGTACCTTGTATTTTGCACTTAACATACTTATTTTCTTTTAGTTTTTATTATTTTTGCTTTCAGATAATTCGCTATATTGCAAGATTCTGGACCTGAACTTGGGTTGATAGACAAAATATATTTTCAAAATATTATTCTCTCTCTCTCTCAGATCTTATCTCTCATCTCTCCATCCCCCCCTCCTCACTCTCTCGCTCTCTCACTCTCACCGTGTGTGTGTGTGTTTGTGTGTGTGTGTGTGTGTATATATATATATATATATATATAACCTTTTCATTGTCTACAGTCAAGGATCCAACAATTCAACACTGCATACTATGCTATATATATATATATATATATATATAGATTTATTTTATTTATTTGAAAGTCAGAGTTAGAGAGAGGAGAGGCAGAGAGAGTCTTCCATCCGATGGTTCACTCCCCAATTGGCCACAATGGCCGGAGCTGCACCGATCCAAAGCCAGGAGCCAGGAGCTTCTTCCAGGTCTCCCATGCAGGTGCAGGGGCCCAAGGACTTGGGCCATCCTCTACTGCTTTCCCAGGCCATAGCAGAGAACTGGACTGGAAGAGGAGAAGCCAGGTCTCGAACCAGTACCCATATGGGATGCTGGTGCTTCAGGCCAGGGCGTTAACCCACTGCACCACAGAACCAGCCCCTATGCTATATGTTTTATGTGCATTTTTTCACAATATCAAAAACATAATATCAGTTGTATGTTCATTTCTTCCTGTAAAGTAAATATTATTGGTTTACAGAGGTACAAATGGAGGCTTGAACAGATAAAATAATTTTCCTCAAATTATACCTCTTTTAAGTTGCTGCATTTAGATTTCAGTATAGGGGAAAATGAAGTTTCAGTACACATTGCTGTTCATTGTCATTTTTGTGCTGGCTCCATGAGAGATTTCTCGGGCACTAAGAGGAATGGGTAAGTCATAGCTGAAAGAAGATACACCTAGGGACAAGAGATTCGGTATTAAACTCTGCCATCTTACACTTTTATGTAGATAAGGTAGGAATAAGAAACAATCTATGAGCTCATGTTTAATTTCGTCATTTACTAACTATGTAAACGTAGGCAAACTTTTTTCATGTCCAGTTTTTCACTTGTCCAGAAGAGAGAACAGTGAGTTGGCTGAGAGAAATAAACATGGAAGTGCACTGTACAGTCAAGCTCCAACCATGGCACAAAGCAAGCACCTAGTAATTGCAGTCCGTCCTTCCCCAGCTAATTTTGATAATTTGTGAAGCATGTGTCATGTTCTCTATAGACTGTTCAGTTATTGGATAAACATACAGGTTTTAGGACCAATAATGTGATGTAACTAAAATAAATGCTAAAGAAATGCATGCCTGAACAAGGAACATTTTTTCTTGCTCTCGTTAAGAAGTTAGGCCATGGATCTAAGCTGCAGAAATGAAGCAGCAATTATTTCCTCACAGAATCCCTTCTTAGATATTCATCTGGCCCAGGATTCTCTGTCCACATTTTAATAACAGCAGTTTATAGCTTTCTCAAGGAGCAGAGAGCCCTGGAAAGATGGTACAGGATTGAATCTGAAGCCACCCTCTGAGTTAAGCAACTGTCCTCACAGCCCAGGGCACTGAGCCAGGAGTTCTGAGCCAAGCCTGCAACATTCCATCTGCTGTACTAACCAAAGGTAAATGACCCTCAAACCCCAAGGGAGTCGTTCAGCTTCAGGAAGGAGAGCTCACCTTTCACACAACAGTCCGGCTGGAGAGATGTTGCTTAAGTGACTGAAGAGGAGGAAAGAAGAATCGGAGACCTGGTTACCGGGATGTATTGAGGTCATTTTCACTCTACATTGATGAAGCTCAGAAAGTGTCAGGAGGGCTATAATTAGGAGATAGAGTTAAAAATTTAACAGCTCTCCAGCTTTCAACTCTATCGATCATCATTTTGAATAGCTCGCTCTTCCCACTTTGCACTTTTAGGGCCTATAGTCTTCCCTTCTCCTTTTCAACATTTGAGAGGAGTTTGTGAAAAAAATATTAAAGGAAAGAGAAGTGATATAATGAAAAGATATTTTGGATGAGCCCAGAAATTCTTAGAAGATAGGTTCGGTTCTGTCTCTCTTTGCCTGTGATTCATTCTAGGACTCTGGGGAGTGTGAAGTTACCGGGTGTGTGTGGCCCCTGTTCCTTGGAAGGACCCAGTGGAGAAAGGAGATTCAGTAAAGCTGTCCTCCCCAGAAAGGCTGATTTTCAGTGGTGCACACTAATCATCCACCGAGGTTTTAGGCTTAGCTTATCCCCTCCTGCATTTTAAAAACAATATATACTTTACATTTTAAAATATTAAATAGCTTTAGGTTCATAGGTATTTAGAATATAAAATAGCTTTAGGGTCATAGGAAATCTGAGCAGAAAACACAGAGTCCCTAAAATGATTCCTGCACTTAGACATCCACAGCGTCCCCTACCACAGACATCCCACCCAAGAGTATTGTACTTGTTGCAATGATGTATCATTATTAGCCAAAATCCATAGCACACAGAAGAAAACCAGACGTTGTTTACTGTGCATCCTGACAGATATGCTGTTGAGTTTGTGAAAGACGAAAAGGGGTTTTTAGTGAGTGATATTTTTGAAACACACATGTTTGAAAAGACACTGGTTCTAAGGTGTACACTTCTATGTATATTTGTTGAGAAGAACCAGAGTCAACTGACTCTGTGCAAGTTATTCTCGCAAGTATTTTCTTCGTTAATCCTTGAAACGTCCCGCATGTTGATGATTTGCAAATAATCTAAGTTGTTTTTGACAGGGCAAAATCTATCAAAAGAGCAGTTTTGCTTAGTAAAGACTAAAAACAGCCTTGCTAAAAGCAAGTTTATGCTTTAAATGACACAAGTGAATGAGATATAATTAGGAATAACCGTTTCTTTCCTCTCTGTTTAGAAACACATGAGCCATTGGCACAGAACTGAAAGGGGTGATCTTATCACTTTTATGTAGAATGTTTTTCCAACGAGGCCATTAAGTTATGCTTATATAAAATGGTACCATGAAGTAGACAAACTAATTTTCCTTATATTCTGTAAATCAAATTTGAATAGCAGTGGTTTTATGACTAAAGAAATTTGCAATAATTAGATTATTGTTGTTGACATCCGTATGTCTTGTATGAAGATAATGTTTGAATATAGGTGAAATAGATAATGTTCAGCAAGAATGTGAATAAAACATTAATTTTAGATTGTCTTTCAAGAAGATTAAAGAACAGTAAATTCCCCATGTTGGAATGCATGTTTGATAACTGTGTTGACCTGTGTTCTCCATAGGATAGTAATATAATTACACACATACACACACACAGAAATGCACACACACAGTTTTCAAAAAGTTCATGACAAATAGAAAATATGCAAATCTTGCATGATTTTCAAAATTATTTAACTTTGATTTGAAATGAAAAGAGCAAAGAGAGGGAGAGAGAGAGAGAGAGATCTTTCAGCAATTGGTTCACTTTCCATATACCCAAAAATCCGAAACAGGACGAGGCCAGAGCCAGGAATGCTGTTTTCAATCCAGGACTCCACGTGGGTAGCAGGGACCCAAGCACTTGATCCATTACCTGCTGCCTTCCAGAGTGAACATCAGCTGGAAGCTGAGTTGGAAATGAGGCAAATCAGCCCCTCCAATATGGGATATGCATGTTTCTAGTGGTGTCTTAATGGCTTCAGCAAATGTGCCCCTTAACTTTTAATTTCATTTTTCAGTGAAATTTGTGTAGTCCCCTCACGTGTGTGTCTGTGTGTGTGTCTGAATCCAGAGTCTTAAGAACCAGGAGGCCGGCGCTGCGGCTCACTTGGCTAATCATCTGCCTGCAGCGCTGGCACCCCGGGTTCTAGTCCCAGTTGGGGTGCTGGATTCTGTCCCAATTGCTCCTCTTCCGGTCTAGCTCTCTGCTGTGGCCCAGGAGTGCAGTGGAGGATGGCCCAAGTGCCTGGGCCCTGCACCCCGTGGGAGACCAGGAGAAGCACCTGGCTCCTGGCTTCGGATCAGCACAGCGCACCGGCCATAGCAGCCATTTGCGGGACGAACCAATGGAAAAGGAAGACCTTTCTCTCTGTCTCTCTGTCTCTCTCTCTCTCTCTAACTCTGCCTGTCTAAAAAAAAAAAAAAAAAAAAAAAAAAAAAAAAAAAAAAAAAAAAAAAAAAACAACCAGAAGAGCCAGTGGCATAAGTTCCAGTCCAAGTTGATGTCCAAAAGCCTGGTGGCTCAGACTGAAGATCATCAAGATCATCAAGAATGGAGGGTAATTCCTTTCTTCCTCAACACTTTTGTTCTGTTTAGGTCTTCAGCTGATTATGGGATGCCACAATACATGGGAGGGCTATATGTCTTATTAAGTCTACTAAAATTTTAATCTCATTCAAAACACCCTCAAAAATGCACTCAGAATAATGTTTGACCAAATATCTAGGCATACTGTCACCCAGTCAAGTTAGTTTATAAAATGTACCATCACATTAATGAAATGTTTTCTAAAAAAAATTTATTTACTTATTTATTTATTTGAAAGGCAAAGTTAGAGAGCAAGAGTGAGATCGAGAGAGAGAGACAGGCATGGATGGAAATAGATTGCCCTTCCATTGGTTCACTCCCCCAAGTGGCTGGAACAGCTAGGACTGGCCAAGCCGAAGCCATGAGCCTCTTTTCTTCTGGGTCTCCCATGTGGGTGCAGGGACCCAAGCACTTGGAACATCTTTTGTTGCTTTCCCAGGCACATTAACAGGAATCTGAATTGGAAGTGGAACATCCAGGACTCGAACTAGCACCCATATGGGATGCCAGTGGCAGCTTTAACCTGATGCAACAGAGCATCGTCTGCAGAAGCTTTTCTGTTAATTCTACCTGATGTGAGTTTGTGAGCACTGCAGTGCACTGTGCTGGGTTCTATGAAGAACACAGAATGCCAATAGCTGGACTTTTTCTTTTAAAAGCTAATAAATTCATGGATGACCCCTACTTACTTAGTTATTGTAATAGTAGGATAAAGAAAAGGTTATGTATGATCCAAAGAATGATTTATTTGGAATGTGGTGATTCGAAAAGGATGACAGAGAAGATATCATTTGTTTTATTTATATAAAGGGAACAGATTTCTCGTATTTCATATATATATAGTTTTAAGAATATAATGACACTTCCATCCTCCCTCCCTCCCTCCCTCCCTCCCTTACTCTCACCCTCCCTTCTTCCTGATTCCTTTCTTATTTGTCTTTTAATTGTTGCGATGACATATTTCCAATTTCCTTAGAATCACAAACATAATCCTCCATTAAAAGAATTCAACAAGTGGTAAGTAGAAAAACCACTTTTCCTCAGGATATTGACAGGTACTATAAACAATAATGAAATTGAAGATGTCAATTCATTCATATACATTACTTTTTTGTATCCATATATTACTTACCAAAAATCAGAATGTGATATATGTCTATTTGGAACTGGTTTATTTCACTAAGCAAATGGTCACCATTTCCATCCATTTTCTTATGAAAGGCAAAATTCCATTGTTTTTTTATGTCTAAGTAGTATCCCATTATGTTTGTTTACCAATCATCGGTTGATGGACAACTGAATACATTCCAAGTCTGAGCTATCTTGAATTGAGCTGCAATAAACAAGCAGGTACAGATAACTCTTCATATGCTGATTTCATTTCCTCTGGCTAAATTACCAGGCCTGGGATAGCTGGGACATAGAGTAGATCTATTCTCAGATTTCTGAGGAATCTCCATACTGTATTCCATAATGGTTGTGTGATTTTATGTTCCCACCAACAGTGTATTAGGGTGCCTTTGTTTTACACATCCTCATCAGCATTTGTTATTTTTGATTTTTGGATGATAACAATTCTAACTCAGGTGAGATGAAATCTCATTGTGGTTTTTATTTGCATTTCCTTGATGGCTAGTGATCCTGAGCATCTATTCATGTGTCTATTGGCCATATGTATTTCATCTTTTAAAAAATACTTGTTCATATCTTTAATCCATTTCTTAACCGGATTGCTTGTCTTGTTGCTTAGTTTCTTGAGCTCAAAATATTTTCTGGATGTTAATCATTTATCAGTTGTACAGCTTGCAGATATTTTCTCCCATTCTGTCAGTTGCCTCTTCACATTATTAGGTGTTTCCTTTGCAGTGCAGAAGCTTCTTAGCTTGATGGAATGCCATTTGTCTATTTTTGCTTTTATTTCCTGTGCTTCTAGGGTTTTTTCTAAGAAGTCTTTGCTTATACCAATGCCTTGCAGTGCTTCCTCTATGTTTTCTTTTAGCAATTTGATGACTTCAGGTAATATGTTGTGAAATCCGGTAATGTGATGCCTCCAGCTTTGTTTTTGTGGCTTAAGATTGCTTTAGCTATCTGACATCTCTTGTGTTCTTTCTTTCCCTAGATCTTAAAAGCATGTCCTTGGTATTTTTATTTGGATCAAATTGAATCTGTAAACTTATTTGGATAGTATAGACATTTTAATGATATTAATTCTTCAAATCCATAAACAGATGACGTTTCCATTTTTTGTGTCTTCTATAACATTTTTAAATGTTTTGTAATTTTCATTGTTGAGTAATTTCACTTCCTTGGTTAAAATTATTCCAAGATATTTAAATTTTTGTAGCTATTTGAATGGGACTGATCTTACTAGTTCTTTCTCAGCCAAGGCATTGTTTGTGTATACAAATACTATTGATTTTTCTAAAGATTTATTATTTATTTATTTGAAAGTAAGAGTTCTACACAGAGAGAAGGAGAGGCAGAGAGAGGTGGGGGGAGAGAGAGAGAGAGAGAGAGAGAGAGAGAGAGAGAGATCTTCCATCCACTGGTTCACTCCCTAATTGGCCACAATGGCCAGAGCTGTGCCAATCCAAAGCCAGGAGCCAGGAGCTTCTTCTGGGTCTCCCACATGAGTGTAGGGGCCCAAGGACTTGGGCCATCTTCTTTTCTTTCCCAGGCCATAGCAGAGAAATGGATCAGAAGTGGAGCAGCCAGGACGCAAACCGTCACCCATATGGAACGACAGCACTGCAGGTGGCAGCTTTATCCAATACGCCACAGAACCAACCCCAACTATTGATTTTTTTATCCTGATTTTATACCCTGCAACTTTACCAAACTCTCCTATGAGTTCAAATAATCTTAGTGGCATTTTGTGGTTCCCATATGTATAGGATCATCATCTGGAAACAGGGATGATTTGGCTTCCTCCTTTCCTCTTGCTATCTGTTGGATTTCTTTTTCTTTGGCTGAAACTTCCAGAACTAATAGCATTGGTAATACTGTGCATCCTTGTTTGGTTCTTGGTCTTAGTGAAAATGCTTCTAACTTTTCCCCATTTGATATGATGCTACCTGTGGGTTTGTTATATATTGCCTTGATTGCGGTGAGGTATTTTCCTTCTATATTCAATTTTATCATTAAAGGATGTTGTTTTATCAAGTGCTTTCTCATCTGTTGAGCTAATCATGTAGCTTTTATTCTTCAGTCTCTTAAAGTGATGTATCACATTTGTTCATTTGTAAATGTCAAATCATCCCTGCCATTTCAAGAATAATTCCCTCTTGGATCTGGTTGAAGATCATTTTTGTGGTTGTTGGATTTGATTAGCTATTATTTTGTTGAGGGTTTATGCATCTATATTTTTCAGGGTTATTGGTATATGGTGATGTTTTACTGCTGTGTCTTTTTCTGTTTTTTAAATTAAGATAATGCTGGCCTCATAGAAGGAGTTTGGGAGGATTCCCTCCATTTCAGTTGTTTTGAATAGTTTAAGAAGTATTGGGGTTTCTTGTTCTTTAAAAGTTTGATAGAGTTAAGCAATGAATCTCTCTGGTCCTAGGCTTTTCTTTGTTGGGATGGTCTTTAGTACTGATTCAATTTCTGTCTTGGTTATTGGTCCATTTCAGTATTCTTTGTCTTCCTGCCTCTAGTTTGGTAAATTGTATGTGTTAAAAATCTACTCATTTCTTCTTGATTTCCCAATTTGTTAGCATATATCTGTTTGTAGTGATTCCTGATTATTCTTTTTCTTTTTCTGGTATCCATTGTAATGTATCCTTTTTCATCTCTGATTTTATTAATTGGGGTCTTCTTCTCCCCCACCTTTTTTTGTTTAGTTTTTCAGTGTGGCCAGTTATTTATTTATTAAATTTTGTTTATTTTTTTAAATCAGATCTTTATATTATTGATCTTTTGTATGGCTCTCTTTATTTCAACTTTATTCTATATTTTAATTACTTAATAATTCGGGGTTTGGTTTATTCTTGTTTCTCTAATTCGTTAAGATGAATGTTTGGTCATTTATTTTATGCCTTTCCAATTTCTTGATGTAGGCATTAATTGCTATAAACTTCTGTCTTGGCACTGCTTTGCTGGATTCCATAAGTTTTGATATGTTTTGTTGTCCTCTTCATTCATTTCTAGGAACTTTTGATTTCTCTTTTATTTCTTTATAACCCTCTGTTAATTCAGGGGAATGTTGTTCCATCTCTATGTGTTTGCTTATTTACTGGAGTTTCTTATGTTGTTAATTTCCAGATTCATTCCATTGTGGCCATACATGGTATGATTTCAGTTTTTTTTTTTTTTTTTTTAAATTTGTTGACAATTCTTTTATGGCCTAGCATGTGCTTTATCATAGAGAATGACCCATGCACTGATGAAAAGAATGTGTATTCTGTAGCTGTGGGATTAAAAGTTCCGTAGATATCAATTAGATCCACTTGTTCAATAGCATAAATTAGCTCTGTTTTTCTTTTTGGTTTTCTGGTCTAGTTGATCTGTCCAGTGATGAAGGTGGGGTGTTGAAGTACCTAGTATTTTTGTGTTGGAGCATACATCTCTCTCTTTTTTTTTTTTTTTTTTTTTTTTTTTTGACAGGCAGAGTGAACAGTGAGAGAGAGAGACAGAGAGAAAGGTCTTCCTTTTGCCATTGGTTCACCCTCCAATGGCTGCCACGGCCAGCGCACCGCACTGATCCGAAGGCAGGAGTCAGGTGCTTCTCCTGGTGTCCCATGGGGTGCAGGGCCCAAGCACTTGGGCCATCCTCCACTGCCTTCCCAGGCTACAGCAGAGAGCTGGCCTGGAAGAGGGGCAACCGGGACAGAATCCGGCGCCCTGACCGGGACTAGAAACCAGTGTGCCGGTGCCGCTAGGTAGAGGATTAGCCTATTGAGCCGCGGCGCCAGCTTGGAGCATACATCCCCTTTTAAGATCCATTAATGTTTGTTTTAAAAATCCAAGTACCCTAGCATTGGGTGTATATTCATTTATTATAGTCACATCTTTCTGTTGAATTGATCCCTTAATCATTACATAATGTCCTCCTTTGTCTCTTTTTAATAGTTTTTGCCTTAAAGTCCATTTTTTCTGATATTAGGATGGCTAATCATGCTTATTTGATTTCCATTTGTGTGGAATATCTTTTTCCATCCTTTCACTTTCTTCAATTTTTTCAATGGTAATTTGATGTTTCTCTCTTGCAAATTTTTGTTTTATCTTTGAAAGGTTGACTATGATCTGTCATGGTGAAGATATTTTTCAATCATGTTTATTAAGGGTTATGTGCACTTCCTGTACTTGGATTTGAATGGGCCATCCATTGTGTGTGGTTACTAGAGAATTGTAACTAATAGGAGGATGAGGAAACAGAGAAGCAAAGGATTTTGGACAGAAAACTTTACGCAATGCCTGTGTTTCTGAATGCAAATTGTATGGCTAAGGTCTCACACTAAAAAGAAAGGTCAAGATCATGCCATGAAGGATCCTCAGTGTCATGCCAAATAATATGTTCTACTTCAGGATTGTGCTTATTTTATAGAAATTACACCTTTCTTATTTTATGATGTTTCAAACATCATAATCATGATCACAGCTACCATTATCGAAGGCAGGTGACCTAAGATTAGCACTTGAATCCTCATCTGCTGTTTTGTAATCCGTTTCACTTGTTTTGTGGTATTTCTTCAATTATACAAAAAGTTGATTTCTGGGTTTTTTGTTGTTTATAGATTATTAATTATACATGCATAATTTCTCTTTATTAAAAGAAAAAATAAATATGAAGAGGTAGCCTTCACTCCCAGACAATGTTCCACTTTCTTCACAACTTGATGAATGGCTATAAATAACAATCTACATAAACTTTGAAACATAGACACTGTGAGCACAATCCACTTTGACTTTATTTTTCTCCACTAGGGAACATAGTGAAATATTCAGTATGCAAAAATTGATCTATAAGCCAATGTAGAAAAACTATAACTTCACAAGAGTGTATCCAGAAAGAATCTTACTTCCTAATTCAGGATTCATAAATCTCGTAATTAAAAGCAAGTAGAAATAGGGCTCTCACTGTTTTTATGGCCAAAGATCTTGTGAGCTCAGTTGTTTCTATCAGGTATACATTGTGCAAAACCTCAGTCTTAGCAACAAAGTACTGAAAAAGAAAATCAAGCTTCTGCTTGAGAACATAATATTTTCTGTACTTACTTTTTATTAATGAAGCATTTTTGTTACTGTATGTTTGCTTTCTTTTTCGGATTCATTTCAGTGAAGCTAAAAAAAAAAAAAAAAGACTGGAGGGGCCAGCATTGTGGCATAGTAGGTTAAGTGTTTCCCTGCAGTGCCAGCATCCCATATGGGCTCTGGTTCAAGTCCCGGCTGCTCCACTCCAATATAACTCCCTCCTGATGACGTGGTAAAGAAGTAGAAGATGGCCCAAGTGCTCAGACAACTGTACCTCTGTGGGAGACTAGAAAGAAGTTCCTGGTTTCTGACTTCAAATTGACCCAGCACTGGCTATTGTGTCCATTTGAAGAGTGAATCAATGGATAGAAGGCCTCTGTCTGTCTTTCTCTCCATCTGTAATTTTGCTTCTCAAGTAAATTAATCTTAAAAAGAAAAGATTGGAGAAAGAGGTACATATTACCATTGACTAATTAATTTTTAGTAATTTCCTAATCCACAAGTGGTTAATCCTTTTTTTTATTTGACAGGTAGAGTTATAGATGGTGAGAGAGAGAGACAGAGAAAGGTCTTCCTTCCGTTGGTTCACCCCCCAAATGGCCGCTACGGCTGGCACGCTGCAATGATCCGAAGCCAGGAATCAGTTGCTTCTTCCTGGTCTCCCATGCGGGTGCAGGAGCCCAAACACTTGGGCCATTCTCCACTGCCTTCACGGGCCACAGCAGAGAGCTGGACTGGAAGAGGAGCAACCAGGACTCGAACCCGGCGCCCATATGGGATGCTGGCGCTGCAAGCAGAGGATTAACCAAGTGAGTCACGGTGCCAGCCCTGGTTTATCCTTTTAACAGTAGGGTTTCTTTAATCAAATAATAATATGTGCTTCAAAAATTAGTTTGAAATTAGTCTCAGTAATTTTTTTTTTACAATTGATGAACCAATTTAACAAAGTTGCTGGTTAGAAAATAAATATTCAGGGGCCAGCACTGTGGCATAGTGTGTAAAGCCACCTCCTGCAGTGCTGGCATCCAATATAGGTAGCAGTTCGAGTCCTGGCTGCTCCATTTCCAATCCAGCTTTCTGCTGTGGCCTGGGAAAGGAGTAGAAGAAGGCCCAAGTCTTGGGCCCTGCACCCGCATGGGAGACCAGGAGGAAGCACCTGGCTCCTGGCTTCGGATTAGTGCAGCGTGCTGGCCGTAGCGGCCATTTGGGGGGTGAACCAACGGAAAGAAGACCTTCCTCTCTCTCTCTCTCTCACTGTCTAACTCTGTCAAAAAAAAAAAAAGAATAAATTTATCAACTTAATAATTTAAAAAATGTGTATTTCTATAGGAATACTTAACATTAATAATCCTGTTGATTTAGAATCTACCATGTTCTTCCTTATAGAAAGCTTAAGCCCTGTTGGAATATGCATATGTGGGAAAAAACTATATATATAATATATGCACATTTAGAAATAATAAGCAAATTTTTTATTATAAATATCTGTATAAAACAAAGATAAGCCCAAAAGTAGAGAAATGATTTTTGAAAACTAAGATAAAATTAAAAATGAAATCAATTTTTTTAAATACCTAATATAACCCTCTAAGGCAGGCTTTCCAATCCTCTCAAATTATTCCTCAAACAATACATTTAGTAATTTTCTCAGGGCTAATAATTCATATTTAAATATCTCATAACTTTATTATATACAAGGAGTCTGAACAATTCATGGAAATTACATGTGATAAAAAACTATGCATGAATTTCAAACATTTTTATACCAAAATAAACATCTTTTAATTCAATTTTCCGTGAACCCTTGAACATTAAATGTAGCCACCATAAGAACAGATTGAGACCAAGAGAGATTATTTTTTCCCTAACACTAGTTATACATATTGTTCTTTACCAAATAAAACTAGTAAATATATTCTCAATACAAGTCAGTAACCCGTGATGTCTGAAAAAGAGCCTTGTCTTGTTTGAAATATTGTTTTATCCTTAAAGAAAGCAAATATGTGGTAAATTTCAAAGAGCTATCTAGGGATTTGGAATACAGAGATACTTTGAGTAAATTCTGAAAGTGCTAAACAGAAGTTAACAGACAAAATGAATGTTCATAGTGTTATTTTATCTTCTCCAATGATGAATTTTAAATTATAGAAGTATATACACTTATAAATTTCCTTTTTATATACTCTGCCCCATTCTTTCACAGCATTGACTTCTGCTGACATGTAACACATGTTTTGACATGTTGCTGTATTTTGATGTCACCAGAAGTTATATAAGTTCTGACATTTTAAATACACATAAACACTGAGTACCAATTTTACATTTATGGGAAAGTCTTTCCAGAAAATTATTCCAATTGAAATTTAATACTTACATATTTAAAATCAAATGACTTTTGGCAAGAGAAAAGTCATTTGCAAGAAAAAAATCTTTTATTTTAAATAGTCTATTTTTATTGGGCGATAATATTCCTTATATATTAAAGCTTAAATAAGTTATCTCTAATAAGGCAATTGCAAAAAGCCTTACCATCACATTAACTTTATAATGGCATCATTAAAAATAGTACATAATAGATGTAAACTAGCCTCTTCAGTTTTTGCTGTTGTTGATTGGATCATGATTAAAAGGCAAAAATTACATTTGCTGTATTGTTAACGTACCATGAGGACGTCTAAGGTTAAGCAAACAGTCTGTGGAGGAGTTTCACCTTCTCTGACCTGCTGCAGTGCGAGCACTGAGCATGAAGGGTGTTGGGGAAGGCAGTAAAACTATTACCTTTTTTTCTTCAGCTTTTCCAGGGGCAAAGAAAGGAACAGGCAGAATGCAGAAGGTCATGCATGACAAACCACGGCAAACCATTGTGAAAGGGAGCCTTTGGTATCTGAGATGAAGGAATTAGATAAAGACAAAAGGATGCAGGGAGTTAGGTGGAGAGCTGCTTTCAGTCAGACAGAGGGTTCTGTTCACATCTGAAGTAAATGTTCTTGTGAGAATTAAGAACAGATCAATATTGCTATGTTCAATATTCAGCTCAGGGCTGGCTAAGGGCTCTCTTATTTCTGGAGTATTATTCAAAGATGTTTGCAGAATTATTTTTGTTACTCAAAGCTTTATGGAGGAATTTTGTGCTTGGAGTTTATAATTTTGTAGCTACAAAATTTAACAGGAATTGCAGGATTTGTGTAATCGGTTTACAATCTTTTTTAAAAATTCTACAACTTGTGGTCATTTTCTGGTAAAACAGTAAGCCAATCATAAAGTATATGCTATACAATATAATTCAAGCATTTGGGAAGTCAATAAACTTGGAGCACTTAACTGTAACTCTAGGGAAGTGAAAATGATGATGGTAGGAGTGAGTAACTTTGTGGTGTAAACAAAAGCAGCTCAAATGAAGTAACACCTTCAGTTAAATTTTAAAAAAGTATATTATTATTACTTTTAAATAGTAGACTTTATGAAGAAATATTCGGAATTCTATTCTCTTGGGAGCTAGTGACTGGTAGAAAGATGTAGCTGGGTAAGCATGTGGCTAGGAAATTTTGAAAATTTCTGCTCAAAACTTACCATTCTCAGGATTTCAAGGATTCATAAAATAAAGGGAACGTAGCCAAGTAGAAAAAGGACAAATACATAATTCATGAAGCAGCCCTTTCTGACATACCCTGCTGCTCTTGGCTCCTAAAAATAGATCAGTTAAAAGCAACATGTAATAATTTCCCTTAAAAATGGTAAAAATATATTTTATTTGAAAATCTTCTAAATTTTTGCAGTATAAGCAAGAGAGGAATCTTTAGCCTATTTTAGAGAGAGACGCAGGATGTTATGCAGATACATCTGAAATAACTTTTTTACTGTGTGTCCTTATTAGCATCTCGCTGGAAGGCATTGCATGCCTTTTTGCTTCACTGTGTCCTATGCAAATTACCAGGATGGAAAGTGCCTTTCCTAATAGATTTAAAATACACTTTAGAGTGATGCATTTTCTCGAAGACAGCATTTTTGACATGGAATCTTCAACTGGAGGCGAAAACATCTACCATCAATTTGAAATCCAGAGAATGTTTAATTTAGTGACACATCAAGTAGCATAAGAAGCCATTTCAGAATAATACAGGATTTCAAAACTTAGACTGCATAAGAAAAATCCATTATCCCCTCTGTCTAAAATTCAAGACTTCTATTAATGTGTTAAATTTGATAAGTACAAGAGTAGGAAGGTATCTAATCTATGTAGAATTATCTTAAAAAATCTAGACGTTAGCCTTTCAACTTGTTTTCTTTACATCATTCAAGTTACTCTATTGCATGAAATTAAAATGTAATAGTATTTAAAATGTTACTATCATGTTGAGGTTAAGCATCATAAAATATTAATCCCAGTTTTATTTGCAGGTACCAATAATTATATTAATGTAACTGAGGTTTGAAAGATTTCTGACTTGGAAAAGTATAATATGAGTATACAATTAGCGTGAACTACATTTTACTATGAACTTTCTAACAGTGGCTAGTATGTCTTCAGTGGTATTATTCATATAAAGTATTTTAATTTATGCCTTAAATTAGCATAATCTCATTAATTTTCATCTGCCTCTGAATAAATGCCAGACTTACAAAAACACTCAAACTGAAAATCTATAGCCTATAGACTTCTACTAGTCTACCTGTCAGTTCTGATTATATTCAGTAATCCAGTTATTTCACTGACCTACTTTTTCAATGAGTATTAACTTTTCTAGGCAGAATTTAAAGGTTTATTTTTTTCTTGATGGTGGTTATTTTTGTTGCCAGAGATTATTAATAATTTAGCCATCATTTATAATGCCAACTTTTATTATTGGAATGTTTTATATATTCATAAACTAATAAATTGTCCATATTTCTCAATTATCTGGAAACATTGTTCAAATTTAATATATGAAATCACTTCAAAAATTTTATTGAAAAGTAGTATTTTAAGATGCACATTTTCCATGATATTTTTGAAACTTTTGTATATTTCATGTTATTTCAATTCAATCTATACATTTGAAAAAAGAATTAAAAATGAAGATAAATGTATGAATCAAGTATCTTCAAAGTGTTAAACAAATTCTGCCTTAATTTAAAGTATTATTAGTGTTTTCTAATGAAAGATAATTAAACTTGGCTACAATGAAGGTGGTTTTAAATTTTGAGAATTACGGAGTTTGTTTCTAATCCTTCTTGATAACGTCTGCTAACTTCAATGAACTTAACTGAACATAGTGCATTTAATCCATCTTGTAATATACACATACACACACACACACAGGTGTGCACAATTATTTGTTCTAATTTGAAATGGCAAAGATGTGACACTAGGTTGACATGATTTTCTTGCCATTCATATTGCTAAACTGGAACCTGCCTGTGGCAAATGACTTATTCTCTAAAATATGTCTAGTGCTTTGGGGCTTCTATTCCATTAATTAGTGAGAAAAAAAGTATCCTTATTTTATAACAGCAATACTGATCCAAAACAGTAATATCTCTGTTAATACACATTAGATGCTTGTTGAAATGTTGGTTTATCATACCTACCATAGTACCATTGAAATATTTGTGGATTAATTACCTATAATCTTAGATGTTTATATCTATGTTTTAATGCTTGCCTTTTAGAAAATTTTATAGGAAATAATATAACCTCCACTGTTTCCTACTGTACCTTCATAGGACTCTACTATCCTTTAGGAATATCCACAATGCACAATGTGAAAATGAGAAGGGTATAATTGGTAAATAGGTCAATCAGAGCACAGTGCAGAAGGGAGCCATGTCGTGCTGTCATTTGTCCTCACCCTCCGATAATGAGGATGTTTGCATTGTAGGTTAAAAGTTGCTTCTGTGAAAAGCAACATTTGAATCATATACAAAGCTGTTGGACCAGGATGACAGGGTTCTTAACAAGAAAGGATAGTGCAAGCACTGGCCAACCCCAATGTGTCCATTATAATAACATTCAAAGGAAAGAGCTAATCTGAACAAGGGATATGAAATAGGAAGCACGTACATCTGAGAGAAAACTATGTGAAAAATGATCACAATGTGATTCATGACCTTAACACTTGTGATGCCATGATAGAGGGAAATTGGCTTTCAATTTCAGAGTAAAAATAAATAATGAACTCTCTCCTAATTTATGCCTCTTGGGGTCCTCTCTTTACAAAATTCTGTCTGGAATTCTCTGTAAATAGATGTCCTCGATAGCAAAAGAGAAAATGATTTTATATTGTTTTCAGAGACAGGAAAAATTCTATTTATTTATTTAATTTATTTAAAGTTTTATTTATTTATTTCGTATTCAGAATTACACAGAGAGAAGGAGAGGCAGAGAGAGAGAGAGAGGTCTTCCCTCTGCTGGTTCACTCCTCAGATGGCCACAGTAGCCGGGGCTGTGACGATCTGAAGACAGGAGCCTCCTCTGTGTCTCCCACGTGGGTGCAGAGGCCCAAGAACTTGGGCCACCCTCTACTGCTTTCTCAGGCCATAGCAGAGAGCTGGATCGGAAGTGGAGCAGCCAGGACTTGAACCAGCGCCCGTATGGGGTGCCAGTACTGTTAATGGCAGCTTTACCCGCCACGGCACTGGCCCCTTATTTTATTTTAAAGATTTATTTATTTATTTGAAAGGCAGCTTTACAGAGAAGGAGAGACAGAGATCTTTCAGCTGGTTCTCTCCCCAGATGGCTGCAATGGCTGGTGCTTTGCCAGGCTGATGCAAGGAAGCAGGAACTTCATCCAAGTTTCCCATATGGGTGGCAGGGGCCCAGGGAGTTGGGTCATCTTGTGCTTCTTTCCCAGTTACATAGCAGGGAGCTGGATTGGGAGTAGAGCAACAGGAACTCAAACCAGTACACTCATGGGATGCCAGCATTGAAAGCAGCAACTTAACCGGCTGTACTACAGCACCAGCCTCCAGAATTTTATTTTTTAAATAATATATTCACATCTAATTGAAAGGGACACGCACACAAACACAGTCACCCACCTGGGGTGGGACAGGTGGATAGGGGAGAGGGGAGAGGGAGAGGGAGAGAGAGAGAATGAGAATCTTCCATCACTAGTTCATTCAGAATGCCCACAATAGCCAGGGCAGGGCCAGACCAAATTCAGTGCCCTGGAATTCCATCTGTTCTCTCATAGTGATGGCAGGGATGCACTTAAATTAAGCCATCGCTGCCTTCTTTCCAGGATATATTAGCAAGAACCTGGATCAGAAGAGGAGGCAGGACTCAGTTGCAGACACTGATATGCGATGATATAGTGAGGGCATGTCAAGTGGTGGCTCATCCCACAGTACTGCAGTGCCCACCTAGAGCCAGAGAAAACTTTGAAAAGCATTGGCTGGATTTCACAAAACTCAGTTGCCATTATCTTTTGGGTCCTTGAGTAACAGATGTAGCTAGAAGAATTAGGTGCAACTAGATCCAACGTGCCTGATTGCAACCTTACAGAAAATGTTGTCACTAAATTTGTATAGCGCAAAAGAAAATAATGGCCCTCGATTTGGGGTCTAAAAGTCTAGTACTTTTTACCCTTCATAATCATGGAAATTTGTTCTCTAACAGAAGTGGGAAGAAATATGCTTTTGTGAGAAATCCACCACAGTAAATCACACAAATAAAAGTAGACTGTGGATTTGCTTGTTTTATAAAGCAAGCTTTGTTCACACAGCTGTTACATATTCTAGAGCAGAGCCTTTTTAATACTAAACGAAGAGAATATTGAGTGTTAGCCTTTACCCTAAAGCAGGTGTTGCATGCTGTCAGAAAAGATCAATCATTTCCTACATTACTTTTTTGTTTTTACAAAAGTCTTCCCTGGTATGACCATGAACTAACTACTATGATTTTAATAAAATTAGGAATAGATGTCAGCTCTAGTCTGCCAAATAAGATGCACACATGCAAACCAAGCTCACTTTAAATTAACGTTTTCAATTTTGCATGTGCTTTCATTACTCTCTAGACTTGATATTTCATGGTTTCCTTTTATGGCTAAGAATATTTTTATTTGCTAATCATTCATTGGTATTAATTTTTTAAGTTTAATAAAGTTGAATGTTCTCCAAGTTACCTGGTTTCATAAGTATCAATTTTAATATGACCACATCTAGAATTTATCTATAGAGCGAGATTTCCTGATCTCCATAAAAAACTAGTTAAGTATTGATTTGTGAAAATGCATATTTAGGACATGCCCCATTGCATAGCCTACTAGTACTAGTATTACTACTAGTACTAGTACTACTACTGAGCCTCTGCCTACAGTTCTGGCATCCTATATGGACACCGGTTTGTGTCCCGGCTACACTTCTTCTGATCCAGATCTCTGTTTATGGCCTGGGAAAGCAGTGGAGGATGGCCCAAATGCTTGGGCCCCTGCATTTACACAGGGACTTGGAAGAAGCTCCTGGCTCCTAGGCTGGCGCCGCGGCTCACTAGGCTAATCCTCCGCCTTGTGGCACCGGCACACCGGGTTCTAGTCCCGGTCGGGGAACCGGATTCTGTCCCGGTTGCCCCTCTTCCAGGCCAGCTCTCTGCTGTGGCCCGGGAGGGCAGTGGAGGATGGCCAAAGTGCTTAGGCCCTGCACCCCATGGGAGACCAGGAAAAGCACCTGGCTCTTGCCATCGGATCAGCGCAGTGTGCCGGCCGCAGGGCGCCGGCCGCGGCGGCCATTGGAGGGTGAACCAATGGCAAAAGGAAGACCTTTCTCTCTGTCTCTCTCTCTCTCACTGTCCACTCTGCCTGTCAAAAAAATTAAAAAAAAAAAAAAAAGAAAAAGCTCCTGGCTTCGGATCAGGCCAGCTCAGGTTCTTGCAACCCTGTTTGGGAATTAAACCTGCAGATGGAAGATGTTTCTTTCTGTGTCTCCCTCTCTCTGTCTGTAACTCTCTCACATGAATAAATAAAATCTTTTTTAAAATGCATACTTAGAATGAAAAAGATAAGTCTCCAAATCATGTATTATTCAAAAAGTAAAATATATATTAAATTTAGCATTACTTTTTAAATTTGTTATTTCAGGTAAGAGTTCTAATTTGATCTAAATCTTGATAGAATTTGATATTTGAGACTAGTTATGTTAACTTTCATTGTGATAACAAATGCTTTTTCTGGACTATGGAAACTTTTTAAAGGTTGTGAAATTGAATGATTTAGAATGATATAAATATGTGAGATCCAATTTTTAAAATTTCTGTGTGGGGTCAGCATTGTGGCACAGCAGATTAAACCATCTCCTGTGATGCTGGCACCCCATATCGTAGCACTGGGACAAGTCCTGGCTGCTCTGCTTCCAATCCAGTTCCACGCTAATGCACCTGGGGAAACAGGAGATGTGGTTCAAGTGCTTGGGGCCCTCCCACTACTGTGGGAGGTCTAGATGGAGTTCTAAACACCTGGCTTTGGCCTGGCCCGACCCTGGCTATTGTGGCCATCTGGGGAATGAGCCAGCAGGTGAAGATCACTTTCTCTCTGAGTCTCTCCCTTTGTTGATCTCTCTGCCTTTCAAATAAATAAAATAAACCTTCAAAAATAAAAATAAACTTCTGCAGTAGATGAGAGTTTGCCGTTATGAGAAAAAAAAATCTTTGTTACTAAACCTTTGTTCTAATTAAGTCCACCTTATCTTCAATATTTTTAGTTTAATCAAAGTAACACATGCATTGAAGTTAAGAGTCATATCTTGCTGAAAGGTTTATAATGAAAAGTAGTTTCCCCTATTCTCTGAGCCCCTATCATTCCAATCCCTAGACACAGCTACACCTGGCCTTAGTTCCATGGGTTGTGCATCGATGGAATCAACCAACTATGGCTCGAAAATATTCATGAAAAAAATTGAGTCTATATTGAACATGTGCAGACATCTATCCCCTTGATTATCAGATTTTGACATTAATTTTTACTTTATATTACAGTATATTCTTATAAAATTATATATTGTAATGTTTATTATATAATCATCATTTTATACTAAATCAGTATTTTGTGGTTTTCTTTTGCATGCTCTAAAAAATCTGTGGTATTTAATAATCGTTTAATATTTAGATTTCTTAGTTTTCTTTTGAAGTGGCACTATAACATTCTGTCTTCAACACCTTTCAAAACTATCTTCAGAAGAATCAAGTAGACTAGATCTTGTTTAAAAAAAAAAAAAAAGACCTCCATTGAGAAGTGCTCTAATCTGGACAGTGCTTTTCTTGTTGCTTTGAGGGTATTAACTCAGCAGTAATTGGGGTCTGGGAGGTAAGAGTGATCTCTTTTAAGTTCAGATGCTAATGGTGTTTATTATAGATCATTTAAAATAATACTAGAATTGGTTAAAAATAAATTCACATTTTTATCAGCACCATGCACCAGTAATTCTTCAATCATAAGGCCAGTTGTTCCAGTCATCCTGGCACCTTAGATGGCTCAGCCATCCTGACACACTCACCCTATCTCTTGTATGCCACTGTATTTTTTTTTTTTTGACAGGCAGAGTTGACAGAGAGAGAGAGAGAGAGAGAGAGAGAAAAGTCTTCCTTTGCCGTTGGTTCACCCTCCAATGGCCGCTGCGGCTGGTGCACCGCGCTGATCCGATGGCAGGATACCAGGTACTTATGCTGGTCTCCCATGGGGTGCAGGGCCCAAGCACTTGGGCCATCCTCCACTGCACTCCCTGGCCACAGCAGAGAGCTGGCCTGGAAGAGGAGCAACCAGGACAGAATCCGGCACCCCGACCAGGACTAGAACCCGGTGTGCCGGCGTCGCAAGCCGGAGGATTAGCCTAGTGAGCCACGGCGCCGGCTCACTGTATTTATTACAGCTCTTTCATACTGTTCTTATTTTTCTGGAATTTTTATATGTCCTCTGAATTATTCTCAATCTTTTTTATATTTCCTTTTTTAAATTTTAAATTCCATTGTATATTTGTTTTATTCATGTTGAAGGCTTTTTTTAGAAGCCTAGTGTCTTCTAACTGCAGATTTGTTTATATAAATGAAATTATTTTAAAAACTAGAAAATTGGTATACTTGGGCTGGGCTTGTTTATCAGTGGGCTGGCCTTTTAGAGCTGGCTCTCAAAGCTCGAGATCTGTGAGTTCTTTCCAGAGTTATTCTGTGCTCCAGAGAATTCTTCAAACTTCTGGCTGCTAATGTTCTAGGAGCCGTGTTGGGAGAGGTAGCTCATGGTCTAATTGTTCCTGAGCCTCCTGGAGTTTCCGTGCCTGGCTTTTCCTTATTGTTTTCCTCTTCCGTGTTGGAGGCATCAACTTCTGTCTATTTCTATTCTCCTAGATTAGGATTTCAACGTTAGAAATGTTTGCTGATTTATTAAATGTGATGCTTTTCCCCCATTCTGTTGTCAGCTAAATCCCTATAGATGTGACTTAGTTCTGAACAGTGCAGTTGTCTGCAACTTATTCTGTTACAGACAGGCTGCTCTGGAACTCTCTGAGTCTTTGGAAAACATATACAGATAAATTTATTCAAAACTTAACTCAAACACGTTAAAATAATCATTAGTAAAATGTATTGATTCTTCCAATCCATGAGCATGGAAGATTTTTCCATTTCTTGGTATCCTCTTCTATTTCTTTCTTTAAGGTTTTGTAATTTTTATCGTAGAGATCTTTAACGTCCTTGGTTAAGTTTATTCCAAGGTATTTGATTGTTTTTGTAGCTATTGTGAATGGGATTGATCTTAGCAGTTCTTTCTCAGCCGTGGCATTGTCTGTGTATACAAAGGCTGTTGATTTTTGTGCATTGATTTTATACCCTGCTACTTTGCCAAAATCTTCTATGAGTTCCAATAGTCTCTTAGTAGAGTTCTTTGGGTCCCCTAAATACAGAATCATGTCATCTGCAAAGAGGGATAGTTTGAGTTCTTCCTTCCCAATTTGTATCCCTTTAATTTCTTTTTCTTGCCTAATAGCTCTGGCTAGAACTTCCAGAACTATATTGAATAGCAGTGGGGAGAGTGGGCATCCCTGTCTGGTACCAGATCTCAGTGGAAATGCTTCCAACTTTTCCCCATTCAATAGGATGTTGGTTGTGGGTTTTTCATAGATTGCTTTGATTGTATTGAGCAATGTTCCTTCCATACCCAGTTTGCTTAGAGTTTTCATCATGAACGGGTGTTGTATTTTATCAAATGCTTTCTCAGCGTCTATTGAGATAATCATATGGTTTTTCTTCTGCAGTCTGTTAATGTGGTGTATCACATTGATTGTTTTGCGCACATTGAACCATCCCTGCATACCAGGGATAAATCCCACTTGGTCTGGGTGGATGATCTTTCTGATGTGTTGTTGCATTCTATTGGCGAGAATTTTATTGAGGATTTTTGCATCTATGTTCATCAGGGATATTGGTCTGTAATTCTCTTTCAATGCTGCATCTTTTTCTGGCTTAGGAATTAAGGTGATGCTGGCTTCATAGAAAGAATTTGGGAGGATTCCCTCTTCTTCGATTGTTCTGAATAGTTTGAGAAGAATTGGAGTCAGTTCTTCTTTAAAAGTCTGGTAGAATTCAGCAGTGAATCCATCTGGTCCTGGGCTTTGCTTTGTTGGGAGGGCCTTTATTACTGTTTCAATTTCTGTCTCAGTTATGGGTCTGTTTAGGTTTTCGATGTCTTCCTGGTTCAATTTAGGTATGTTGCATGTGTCCAGGAATCTATCCATTTCTGATAGGTTTCCCTGTTTGCTGGCATACAAGTCCTTGTAGTAATTTCTGATGATTCTTTTTATTTCTGTGGTGTCTCTTGTTATGTTTCCTTTTTCATCTCTGATTTTATTAATTTGGGTCTTTTCTCTTCTTTTTTTAGTTAGTTGGGCCAATGGAGTGTCAATTTTGTTTATTTTTTCAAAAAACCAGCTCCTCGTTTGGCTGATTTTTTGTAATGTTTTTTTGGATTCAATCCTGTTGATTTCTTCTCTGATTTTAATTATTTCTCTTCTCCTACTAGATTTGGGTCTGGTTTGCTGTAGGTTTTCTAAATCCTTGAGGTGAATTGAAAGCTCATCTATTTGGTGCCTTTCCAATTTCTTGATGTAGGCACCTATTGATATAAACTTTCCTCTTAACACTGCTTTTGCTGTATCTCATAAGTTTTGGTATGTTGTGCTGTTATCCTCATTTACTTCCAGAAAATTTTTGATTTCTCGTTTACTTTCTTCTATGACCCATTGTTCATTCAGGAGCATGTTGTTCAATCTCCATGTGTTTGCGTATGCTCTAGGGATTCCTGAGTTGCTAATTTCCAACTTCATTCCTTTATGGTCTGAGAAGCTGCATGGTATGATTCTAATTCTTTTGAATTTGCTGAGACTTGCTTTATGGCCTAGTATGTGGTCAATCCTAGAGAAGGTTCCATGTACTGCTGAGAAGAATGTAAAATCTTTAGCTGTAGGATTGAAAGTTCTGTATATATCTGTTAGATCCATTTGGGCTATAGTGTCATTTAAATCTACTGTATCCTTGTTATCTTCTGTCCTGTTGATCTGTCTATTTCTGAGAGTGGAGTATTGAAGTCCCCCAGTACTATTGTATTGGGGTCTAAGTCTCCCTTTAAGTCCCTTAACAAATCTTTTAGATAAACCGGTGCCCTGTATTTAGGTGCATATACATTGATAATTGTTATATCTTCCTGTTGAATCCTAATGAACATTGTCCCTATCATACCATTCTAAAAAATACAGCCAACTAATGTGTTCTCTCATAATAATTTAGCCTTTACTCTCTAGCCAACTGTTGTCTTTCCTTGGACTTTATCTAAGAGCTTGTTCGATTGTTGTTATATTATTCACAAGTTAGATGTTGTATTATTGGCCATAGTTGCTAACAATACACTTACACAGTCTAAGAAATTAGCCAAATGATATACGAAATGAAAACGTGTACAAATGGCAGAACTTTTTGGATACTGGATATCATGAGAGTTTCTGAACTGAATTAGGATATGGATGGCATTATTGAGTTCTTTTGGGTTAGCATGTTTTTCAGTCATTTTTACAGAAAAGTTGGTGTTCACATCTTGCTCTGTAAGGTTTAGATCCAAGTAATCACACTCACAAAAGTCTCCTGGAATATACTTGACCACATTTAGCTCTTTATCTGATTTCTCCAGATGTCACACAACTAAGAACATTATTATAGACTGCTCTGCACTTTAGTTGCAGTTGCCTTGGTTGTCCAAATAAAGTTTTAGTCTTAAATCAAAGTTATCATTCTCCCTAGACACAAAAGGACTAGAACGTCAAGTACTGATGCTGACGCTCGAGTTTTTGTTTACATCAAACAAGATGGAGACTTCATAAACAAACCTAAACTGGGTTTGGAAGCTGAAGACAAAAACTAAAAAGGGAAGGACAGGAATGTTATACCTTGAAGGAACCTGAAGAAACCAAGAAATGTTTGCTTTCAGTTAATACTGAATAAAGAAAAAAAAAGACTATTTAGGCGGAAATTTTAGAACCTTTAAACTCCATATTTTCTTGTATTAAAAGTTTGTATTTATATAAAATTCTGATTTGTCTAGAATGAGTCAAGTAAACATTCTTCTCACAGTGCTCTGCTGGCTGCCTAAACTGAGTGAGAATTAAATGGGAAGACTGTGCTCAGTGACCACCTTCGGCTTTGTCAACTTCAGCAGTCCCTCCCCCTTCTGGAAAAATACAGTTTCTCACGTGTAGATAAAGTTATGCCAGGCCTGTGCTCAAACCCTTCCAAGGTTCCCAGTCACCCACATCTACCTGTATAGTTTTTGGTGGGGAAAGGCAGGTACTTTAGTCCGGTTTTATTTGTGGGGGACACATTCCAAGGCCTCCAATGGGTACCTGAAATTGTGGATAAGTACTAAACCTTACATATGCCATGTTTTTATTCATGTATACATACCTATGATAAAGTTTAATTTATTAATTAGGCATTTTAAGAGATTAACTAGGGCCAGCGCTGTGGCGTAGCGGGTAAAGCCACCACCTGCAGTGATGGCATCACAAATGGGTATGGGTTCAAGTCCCAGCTGCTCCATTTTCGATTCGGCTCTCTGCTGTGGCCTGGGAAAGCAGCAGCAGATAGCTAAAGTCCTTGGGCCCCTGAACCTGTGTGGGACACCCGGAGGAAGCTCTTGGCTCCTGGCTTCAGGTCAGCACAGCACCGGCTGATACCTCTCTCTGCCTCTGCCTCTGCCTCTCTGTAACTCTGCCTTTCAAATAAAATAATACATCTAAAAAAAAAAAAAGACTAACCACAATGACTAATAATCAAGTAGGATGTTACAATAGTATACTGTAATAAAAATGATGTGAATGTGGTCTCTCTTTCTGTCCCAAAATGTCTTATTATATATAATATTTTTGACCATGGATAATTGAAAGCGAAACTTTGGATAAGGAAGGTCTATTTATAGAGGCTTCAGAACATATTTGCCTCCCTTTAGGTCAGTATTTTCTTGCCTATGGTGATTGTTACATCAACAAAATGGGTCACAACAGCAGCTTAAAAAGTATGAAATAGAAAAGAAATTTCAGGATGAATCAATCATTATAAAACTGAGTACATTTAAGCATGCATTGGTTGGGGTAGGCAAGTTTCATTTATGCTGGTTTCTCTTCTAATTATCTCTAATTGTACCTTTCACATTCGTTGATGCCCCAGTACAGGAAATAAAAATCTGTTTACCCTCATAATGTGTTGCAAAGTATAATGTATTTACTGGTACAAGTCACAGTAAAAATATTTAAATTGATTTTCTTAGCCACTCTTGAGTCTTTTTATTCCTTACACATGTTAACAAAATTGAAATTCTTTGAATCTGCCTTTCCTTTGTGCCCTTGAATAGGCAGATTCTGTTCCTAGAATATTTTTGTTCTCTCTTCCTCATTCTTTGCCTCCCAGGAAAATTCCTAGTTATTTGTGAAGACTTTTTCTTATCCTGGAAATAATAAAATTCTCTAATAAGTATTAAACATCTGGATAGGGAAATGGGAACAGAACATACAGGAACATCAGTGTCAGGATAACAAATGCAATTGTTTCTTTTTTTCATAAGAAGCATGCACATACATGCACACGAAAGGCAGATGTGTACTTATATTATTTGTGTTTCATAGGCAGTTGACATGAACAAATTTTTTTTTTAAATTAAACACACCTATCTTGCATAAGTGTTAAGAGAAGCTTGACTTGGGTCCTCTAAAATGAGAAGAGGCATGAAAAATACGTTTGGTCTGGGTTTCCCAAACAAGTGGAGCCTGATGCAAGAGCTGGCCTGTAGCTAAGTTTTTGTTGATTTTGTTATTTCTGTTTGTGAGAAATCACCCGAGGAGCAAGAACAAAGCACTAGGAACAGGGGGAAGTTCAGAATTAATGGAAGAGTGTATTGTTAAGCGTTGTCCAGATAGTTCACTGTCTAGACAATTCATGTCCAGTTCCGAATGGAAACCCTGTGAAGAGCTACATAGAAGATGCAAAGGGGAGTAGTGTTACCAGGTCCTGCCTTTGTAAGCGCTGACGCATTGTGTGTCTGCACCCTCCTATTTCTGGGTCTGTTCAGAGTTCAGAATGGCTGAGGTGCTCTCAGGAGGCCCATATGCACAGCTGGGTACCACAGCATCTGCTGGACAAAAAGCTGTACCGATAGGAGATAAGTAGGGCGGAGACGTCTTTGATATTTCTTCAGATAGGATGAATCAAGGGAAAATATTTTAAAATGTTTATTTGTTTGAAAGGCAGAGCCACAGAGAGTGAGAGAGTGAGATGGAGAGACAGAGAGAAGAGATAGGTATCCTCCATCCCTTGGGTCACTCCCCAAGTGACCATAATGTTAGGGGCTGGGCCAGGCCAAAGTTGGGCGGCATGGGTCCAAGTACTTGCCATTTACTACTGCCTTCCCAGGCACATTAGCAGGGAGCTGGATTGAAGCGGAAGAGCCCAGGGGCTGGCACTGTGGTGCAGTGGGTTAACGCCCTAGCCCGAAGCGCCAGCATCCCATATGGGCTCCAGTTCTAGTCCCAGCTGCTCCTCTTCTGATCCAGCTCTCGGCTATGGCCTGGGAAAGCAGTAGAAGATGGCCCAAGTCCTTGGGCCCCTGCACTCACGTGGGAGACCCGAAAAAGCTCCTGGCTCCTGGCTTTGGATCGGCACAGCTCTGGTTGTTGTGGCCAATTGGGGAGTGAACCAGCGGATGGAAAATCTTTCTCTCTGTCTCTCCTGCCTCTCCTCTCTCTGTAACTCTGACTTTCAAATAAATAAATAAACCTTAAAAAAAAAAGAAATGGAAGAGCCAGGACTCAAACCAATGCCCATATGGGATGCTGGCATTGTAGATGATGGCTTAACCTGCTATACCACAATGTTGTTTACAAGAACAAATATTTTTAATGCCTTTTATATTTAATATGATTTTTTACTTTTTTACAAAGATTCTTTTATTTGAAAGGTAGTTATAGACAGACAGCGGGAGAGACATACAGAAAAGCCTTTCATCCATTGGTTCACTCCACAAATGGCTGCAATGGCCAGAGCTGAGCCAGTCTGAAGCCAGGAGCAGAGAGCTTCTTCCAGGTCTCCCACACTGGTGCAGGGGCCCAAGCACCTGGGCCATCTTGTACTGCCTTCCCAGGCCAAAAGCAGAGAGCTGGATTGAAAGTGCAGCTGGGACATGAACTGGCACCCATACGGGATGCCAACACTGCAGGCGGTGGTTTAACCCACTTTGCCACAGCACTAGCTGCTGTTTTTTGTTTGTTTCTTTTCTTTCTTTCTTTTCTTTTCTTTTTTCTTTTTTTTTCTTTTTTTTTTTTTTTTTTTTGACAGGCAGAGTTAGACAATGAGAGAGAGAGACAGAGAGAAAGGTCTTCCTTCCGTTGGTTCACCCTCCAAATGGCCACCACTGCTGGCGTGCTGAGCCGATCCAAAGCCAAGAGCCAGGAGCTTCCTCCTGGTCTCCCATGTGGGTGCAGGAGGCCAAGCACTTGGGCCATCCTCCACTGCCTTCCCAGGCCACATCAGAGAGCTGGACTGGAAGAGGAGCAACCGGGACTAGAACCTGGCGCCCATATGGGATGCCGGCACCTCAGGTGGAGGATTAAAGTGAGCCACGGCGCCGGCCCCGTTTTTCACTTTCTTAAAAGAAAGATTTATTTATATATTTGAAGAGGAGAGAGATCTTCAGTCCTCTGCTACATTCCCTAAAATGACCAGAGCTGGGCCTAGCCAGAGCCAGGAGCTTCATCCTGGCCTCCCATGTGGGTGCAGGTGCCCAAGCACTGGGCCATTTTGTGCTGCTTTCCCAGGTGCTTTATCAGGGAGCTGGCTCAGAAGTGGAGCAGCTGGAACTTGAACTGGCATCCATATGGGATGCCAGTGCTTCAGTCAGCAGCTTAACCCACTTTGCGCAGCGCTGGCCCCTGTTTTTTACGTTGAAACTGTATGATAATGTTTAAATGCAATCACTCAACTGTAGTTCTTATACCTTCTATCAACCCTTAATTGTTCATTTGCATAAATATCTTCTCTTTAGACTTTATACAGAAGGAACAAATTTCATGTTGTTTATATATATATAGTTTTATACTTATGTGTCTTTAAATATGTATTTATTCATTTGAAAGAGAGAGTTGCAAAGAGGCAGAGGCAGAGAGAGGTCTTCCATCCACTGATTCACTCCCCAGATGACCACAACAGCCAGAGCTGGGCTGATCTAAAGCCAGGAGCCAGGAGCTTCCTCCAGCTCTCCCACCTGGGTGCAGGGGCCCAAGGACTTGGGCCATCTTCTGCTTCTTTCCCAGGCCACAGCAAAGAGCTGGATTGGAAGTAGAACAGCCAGGATTAGAACCGGCACCCACATGGGATGCTGGCACTGCAGGTGACAGCTTTACCGGCTACACCACAGCACCGGCCCCCATATATGTATTTTTAGAAACATAGTGTTACTTCTCACTTTAGCCTCCCTCCCTCATTTATTCCCACCTTCCCCCCTCCTCTTAGTTTTATTTAATTTTTGTAATGACATACTCTCACTCTTCTTTATAATCATGAGCTTAACCCTCAACTAAATAGAGAATTCAAGAAGTAATAAGTAGAAAAACCACTGTGCTTCAAGAGTGTAGACAAGGGCTATAAACAATAATCAGATTTCAAAATATAAATTTTGCTTGTATACATGACTTTTCTGGTACTCCACACATTAGTTATTAGAAATCAGGGAAAACATACGATATTTGTCTTTTGCAGACTGGCTTATTCCACTAAGCACACTGATCTCCAGTTGTATCGGTTTATCTTCTGAACCTGAATTCTGTTGGATAAAGGAAGAGCTTGAGTGCAAGATGATGTCAGTGAATCACAAGCAGTTAAAGACGTTACAACATATCTACTTGGAAAGAATAAAAACAGATAGTTATTCTCTTTAAAGTATGGAACCTCCTTCCATCTTCCATAAGCAAGGAATATTTTTATTTGTCTTGGCATACTCTTCTCTTAGCATAGTATTACACATAGAGTATGCAACTATGTGTCCATGTTTGGGTGTGATTAAAATAAATATTGCAGTGCAGAAGAGGAAAGAGTAATGTCTCAATACTTTTAACTATATTAGAGCATTTTTTTTTTTACAAAATGGAAGTAACATGCATCAATAGTCTGATTTGTCACAATAACTAATGATAGCATTATAGTCTCTATTCTTGACTCATTATGTCATTTTAATACAAATAACTATCAAAGGAATAGAATTTTAATTTTAAAGATTTTTTTCGAATCCAAAAATCATCTCTTTTATGAAATAAATTTTTGACTTAAAGGCAAAAATATTTCACCTCACAATTCCTGGTCTGTTGCACTTTTTTAAACTTCAATTACAAACATAATTTCAAATTTTTCCCATGTAATGGCAAAATTGAATTAGCTCAGATTATTTCTTGGTCTTACAATCACTTTGCTACCATGTTTTTAATTTGAAAGCTACTGTTTAGGTGTAGGAATATGTGGTGTCCAAGGGGTTAGAGGTCTGATCAGAGCCCAAAGCAATCTAGAATAATTCTGAAACTAAACTAACTTCCTACTGAAATGAACATGCACAGGAAACTGCATGTGGGTGAACTAGATAACTGAGAGTCACATGAGTTAATTTCTATATAGAATACAATGTTTATTGACAATGCAAAATTAGAATCGCTAGCATGAGGCTCACATATGTATTGTTAAAATTCAAAATAATCATGATGGTTTAAACCATAAAATGCCTCTACCAAGGATGAGCATGTAATCACAGACATTTATAAGAATTATGAAGATATGGTGATAACAAATAGTAGGATAGGTAGTTCTGTTCTTGTTCTTCAATTCTCTAGAAATAAAAAACCCTGTAAATTTAGAGGCAGTCAATTCAATAATCCTGCCTTTGATATACCACTGGTGGTTCGCACTGCTTTATTTTATTACATTATGTTTATTTATTTTTTTATCCAAGAGGCATTTCTGGACTCCTACATCAACAACTTCGTACTGTATCTTCTTCTGAAAGCCTTGGTTTTGTTTTTCATATGTTTGTTTTAAAGAGTAGGATCTGCAATTCATTTCAAATTAATTTTTCATTTGTTGGAAGATAGGTGTCAAAGTTCATTATTCATAAGAATATTCAATTGTTCCAGCATCCTTGTTGAAAATATAAGTCTTTAGAATTGAATGCATTGAAACTTTTGCTAAAAGTTGATTGATTTTATATTGGTAGGTCTGCTTATAGACTGAAGTGATCAGCATCATTTTTCTAATGACTTCTGTTGGGTTCTTTTGTCTTAATTCTGTTACCATATGAATTATATTGATTTCCAAATGTTGAGCCCTTCTGGCATTCGTGAATGTACCCTCCTTGGTTATTATTCATCAGTGTCTGTGTTGCTGGATTCATTTTATTGTATTTGGTTAACAATCTTGGCAAAAACTATATTCTTGATATTAATTTTCACTTTTCATAAAATTAGTTTCTTATGTTTTATTATGAGGATACTGTTTCTTCCTAAATTATTTTAAAAAGTCCCTTCTTTCTCTAGCTTATGAAATAATTGATGTAGGGCAATCATTTGGAATTATTTCCTTTTTAAATGTTGATAGGATCCTCCAGTTCAATCATCTGGGCCTGTGATTATGGGAAAGTTTTGATAATGAGTTTTAGTTTTTTATCTACATATAAGAGAAATACTCAGATTTTTAATAAAATGTTCTTGAGTTGATGTTAGTAAGCAATTGTTTAAAAAATAACTTGTGTACCCACTTCTTAGTTCCTTCCTCTGCACAGGTGCCCCATCTCTTCTTCCTTGTTCTCCAGTTTCCATTCCTGTTATCAACTCCATTCACAGATTTCTGCCTCTGTTCCCTTAGTTGTCCTTCCGTTCTCTGCTTTGTCTCCAACTGGCTATGTCATGGTTGATGAAGTATCTCCAAGTAAAGGGCCTTGTTAATCCTGAAGCATGAGTTTCTCTTCTTTTCTTTTCTTTTTATTTTAATTTGACAGGTAGAGTCATAGACAGTGAGAGAGAGAGAGAAAGAGAGAGAGAGAGAGGTCTTCCTTCCACTGGTTCACTCCCTAAATGGCCGCCACGGCTGGCACGTCGCTGATCCGAAGCCAGCTCTCCCACGTGGGTGCAGGGCCCAAGCACTTGGGCCATCCTCCACTGCCTTTCTGGACCACAGCAGAGAGCTGGACTGGAAAAGGAGCAACCAGGACTAGAACCCGGCGCCCATATGGGATGCCGGCGCCGCAGGCAGAGGATTAACCAAGTGAGCCACAGTTCTGCCCCTGAGTTTCTCTTCTTGAAGGAACTTTTGTCTTGTTCTGTTGCCCAAAACATTAGTGTCCCATATGGTCCCTCCCAGTTTTATACCTGATTATGGGAGAGTACTTGCCTTATACAAAGTGCTCCATTATAGTCAAAGAGAAAGTAGCCTATATTTTTATTCTTATTGTCACTATCTTAATTTAGGCCCTACTGTCCCATATAATTATTTCAACGTTTTCTTCACTGGTATTTCAGACACCGGTTTTCCTATGTCTCCTCTTTTCCACAATGTTACTTTCATCATTTAACTTTTATCTTAAAATAGTTCTTTACTGCATGTGGCTAAATTATGAATTTTCTATTTTGTATTGACCCACCACTAAAGTCTGTTCTCAGCATATCATTTTGTTTTGTTTTGTTTTGTTTTTAAAGATTTATTTGTTTATTTGAAAGAGAGATAGGAGAGGCAGAGAGAGAGAGTCTTCTATCTGCTGGTTCACTCCCCAGTTGGCCACAAATGTCCGAGATGCACCGACCCAAAGCTGGGAGCAAGGAGCTTCTTTCAGATCTCCCACACAAGTGCAGGGACCTAAGGACTTGGGCTATCTTCTACTGATTTCCCAGGTCGTAGCAGAGAGCTGCATTGGAAGTGGAGCAGCTGGGACTCGAACCAGTGTCCATATGGGATGCTGGCACTGCAGGTGGTGGCTTTACCTGCTAAACCACAGTGCTGGACCCTCAACATATGTTTATACATAAATAATCTCTTATATTTTTTACCCATTATAATTGTCAGTCAACCGGGTCTACTTGGAGCATTCTGAACCACATGTCCCTTATTAGTATGTTTCCACATTAGAATCACATCATAAAATGCTCATCCTTACTTCTTTTTGTTCTATAAAAACTTTACCAGTTTTTCAAAATGCAGTTGGTACCCTTTTTCCACAAGTCATTGTTAAACACACAATAGTATTTCTCAACAGCACTCATATGGATTTCATTTTTTACATATTCTTGCCATAGTATAATTACAAATTAGAAGTGATTGTCTTCTCAGAATATATTGAAATCTCACTGAAGGTATAATTTATGTATTTATCTTTCCTAATCCAAGAATACTATCTTTATTGTGTAAGACCATAGGAGCTGATAGAAAATATATACCCCAAATCTCAGCTGCTTCATATAATATAAGCTCTTTCTCACTTACAAAGATCCTGAACAGAGATCTGGTTCACTGCACATCTGTCCTCCAAGTGACCAGGCAGGAGCTGAGTCACCTTCCGTCTGTAGCTCGGCCATTGTCAGCACTCTACCTTCCCCTGTCTCTGTGTTGGATGAAATCAAGCTGCTAGGGGCTTTACTATAAATCACTGCTCATATTCTGTTGACTAGACTCAGTCACATGGGTATAATCTACTACAGAGAGGCTGAGAAATGGAACCCAGCCAGGTGCTCTATAGAAAGGAAACTAAGTACCATTCCTGCGACAACTCTGGTAGTATGATTGCTCCTTTGTCTTATGTGTCAGGCTTCCTAAAGGACACCTTATTGTTTAAAACTGGAGAAAGAGCTTAGGCCTTTCTATGTACCTGACAATGACTACAATCTGTAATTGCAGGCCACTTCCATAGTCCACAGAGAATAAAGGAACGCCACTGACTTGCAAAGTGATCTCAACTTGCAGGCACATCATTGGAAGGAAGAGGTCAGAGAGGGGAATGTCTCAAAGTCCTGCTCTACATATATTTGCCTGCTGCTATTAAAAAAAAAAAAAAAAAAAAAAAACAGATCTCCACATCTCAGATAAAGTTAATTTATAAGGAAAATGCAAGGACTTTGGTTCCTTATGTAGCAGTTCAGTGCCTGCCTTCCTGCAGGAACTACAGCCTTGAAAACTAAAACCACAGTCCTCCTACTTTGCAAAGCATAAAGAAACAACTGTAACTTTGTAGAAGGGGCCAGTTCTTCCAGCAGTTTAGATTTAGGGTTTAGCATTGGCCTGTATTTAGATGCCCTATATATTCCCTTCTTTCTTTTTCTGAACCACCACCCAAGGGCCCAATAATCCAGTTATTTTTCTCTCCCCCTCTCCCTTTCTCTCTCCATTTCTCCCCCTCCCCTCTCATATATAGGCACACACACACACACACACACACAACCCCCGCACATCTCCCGATTTTATTCAGTCTTTGTGACTAAGCCTCTGCTAGCTCCCATTTTTCCATGATCCTTATAGGGACTGTGTTTTGTTTGTTTGTTTGTTTGTTTGTTTTGTTTTGTTTTTCTGTTAATCCAGCCTGCCTCTTTACCCAGGGAGGTGGACACATTAAGTTTCTCAGATTAAATTAAGATACCTAATGAATAAGGTATAAGATAGCGTCTGCTTCCTGGGTCTAACTCAACAAGCATTAACTATCATTCTAACTATGTCATCCGTTGGCGTAACTGCCTCTTTAAAAGTTGATTCAGGGGATCTGCTCTGAAGCACAGTGATTCGGGCCCCCTCTGCAGTGCAGGCACTCCATATAGGCGCCTCATGTCCCTACCGCTCCACTTCTGATCCCGTTCCCTGCTAATGTGCTAGGGAAAGCAGAGGATGGCCCAAGTGCTTGTTGGTCATGGGCGACCCAGCTGAAGCTTCTGGCTCCTGGCTTTGGCCTTGCCCAGTCGTGGTTGTTGCAGCCATTTGGGTAGTGAACCCGCAGATGGAATATCTCCCCTCTCCCCCAGCCCCCCTCTCTCTCTCTGTTCCCTCCCTCACCCCCCAAAACTCTTTAGATAAATAAATAAATAAATCTTGAAAATAAAAGTTGATTTGGGCTCCATGGTGAAGGTGTAAAAGCTGCTGGGTATGAATCAGGCAGCTAAAGTCAAGTAAGCGGATGGGTATGAACCACCAGCCCGAGAATCTGTCTAAAATTTAGACTTAGAATAGCGTTGAACAAGAAGTCCTATTTGTAAAGCACCAGTGTTGTGGAACAGTGAATCAACTGTTGTTTGTGACACCAGAATCCCATCTCTACCACAGTAAACAGATTTACTCAGTAATGGGCACCTGAATTGCCTCCAACTCTGTCACAATAAACAGCTTGGTATTTATGCACCCTTTCAGACTTGAGCAAGAATCACTCTGAGTTTCAACCATGGGGTGTTTATATGGGATCAAAGAACATACTCCTGCTTTACTTAAGTACAAATGTTTGCTTTTTGGAAAATAAAGAAGAGTCTGATTTGAGGATCCAGCATGCATACAGGTAGGATAATTCAGAATAAACAGTTTCCCAGAAAATGCAACAGGAATAGTTAGGAGTTAATGTTTAAGAGCTGAGACTCAGTTAAGGACCCAGGAGTCGTTTCCAACAATTCATGACTCAGGAGTGAAACGATAGGAAAGTTAGATGCTAAGACTACAAGCTAAGTACTTCCTGCCATAAGTTAGGCATGATCTGTGAAAAGCAGTGGAGAAGAACTTATATAGGTAAAGCAAAAAAAAAAAAAAAAAAAAAAAAAAGTCAAGTTCTGAGGAACGAGGGGGTAGAGATGTTAGTATGAAAGGCATTGCCTAATATCAGCATTTATAACCATGTCTCATTATTTTTAAATGGCATACTCAGAGTAGGTGAATTGTACTGCCATGATTTCCCATTATGGCCCATGATTTTCCCTGTTGTTCTTCTAATTCTGCATCCCTCCCTCACCCGCACCCTCACTGCCACGGCTCTCCCTCTTCCTCTCTGTTTCCCTGTCTCTCCCCCACCCTACTCCTCCTCTTCCTCTCCCTCTCCCTGTCTCTCATTCTTTTTTCTCCACTATATCCCTTGTGTTGGTTAAACACATCTCTGAATTCTCTTACATTTTCCCACAAGGTAGGGGGTTTAATTCTCTTTCCTGCGAGTATGGTCCAGTCTCAGTTACTTACTTATAGTAAGTTGAATGTAGAATTGGTGCCATGTGACCTCTGAGTCAATGTAGCTTTGGGCTTTTGTCAGGACATCTGCTTGAGGGTCCCTAAGCCAGCCCTGAATACCTGGAAACCAACATGCTGGTGACCTCACACAGAGAAGATACATACGGATGAACAAAAATTCCTTAGTAGTTAAGTTATTTTAGCCTTTAACTGGTCCAGTCTTCCCATTGCTGACCTGAGATGTGCGTGAGCCCTCAGGAGATTTTAGTCATAGCATTTGAACGATTCTAGCTAAATCCAGGTGCAGGAGAGATGAGACTTTTCTGTATTCCCTGCCTGAAATCCAGAGAAACCAGGACTATGTTATAGGGTTGTTTTATGCCACTGAGTTTTGTGGTGATTTGTTAGGCAGTTTTGTTGGACAGATTTTTAAAAAGAAAACGAGAAAAACAAATAGGAAGAGGATTCTGTCATATCAGAACCTAAAACATAGCTTTGAGACCAGGAAACAGCTGAAGAAAACAGAGAAAGCTCAAGGGGCCATAAAGAAACAGTTAATGCTTGATCAAAGAAACTGCGAGTGAAGCCTTAAAGGAAAGTAGGAAAGTGTTCCTGAGAGCAGAGGGAAGAGACTCTTTGTCATATCATGGCAGAAAGCTTTGCAACAGATTTGATGAAGGAAAGTGAAATTGAACCTTGTGTGCTGAATGCTCTGTGTAAGGAGATTTCTAGCAGAGTAAAGTTGCCACCTGGTTTCTTCTTGCTGCTTGTAATAAAATCTGGGAGAAGGTAAAGATAAGCTGAAGGAAAAACTTCCTTTACATTTACTTGTTTGAAAGGCAGTTGTCTGTGGTTGCGGGGGTAGAGGGAAGAAGATCCATTTTGCATACACTGGTTCACTCCCTCAAATGCCCACAACAGCCAGGGCTGTGCCAGGCCGAAGTCAGGAGCCAGTAACTCCATTCAGATCTCCCACAGGACTGACAGATCCCTACGCACTTGGACCGACCCCTGCTGCCTTCCCGGGTGCATGAGTAGGTCCTGAATTGGAAGCAGAGCAGCCAGACTCAAAACAGTACTCCAATGTCTATGTTGACATCACAAGCAATACTTAACCTAAGGCTCCACAATGCTGTCCCCAGGAAGTACTCCTAAGTAGCAGACCCTGGACTTGTAGGGTTTTAAGAAAAACAGAGTCATTGTTAGTCTCTCAGAGATTTTCAAGTTAAGAAAAAGCTTCGGAACAAGATCAAAATCTATCTTGGGGCTATAAAATATTTTAGTAAGAAGTCTCAAATATTTAAGATTGTGTCTCTGCGTAATATTTACATGTAAGATATTTACATATGTACTTTGACAGAAGCTTGCATGCCCAATACAGTGTATCAGACATGAGAGTTGCTAAAGGAAATTGTGCCTTTTCAAACCATGTTATTCCTTGTTTCTTTGGTCAAAGTAGGTTGCTCACTGGTGTCCATATTTCAACTATTAAAGAGAAGGGACAGAAAGTTAAAAAAATGAAATTAATCAGCAATGGCACAGCAAACTTCCCTGTTTTTTCATTTTCATTCATCGAGTGTAAGCAAATGTGAAGCCACTATGCAAGCGTTCAAATGCTGACTTAATAGGCCCTTTCGCCAGCTTATAAGAATCAAGTTAATATTTTAAGAAAAGACTTAACCTGAAGATAATGTAGTGATGAAACATAAATAACTCCACAAGTATTTATACTAATCATTATTTTATTCGAAAGTACAAATTTGTAGCAATTGATATTTTAACATAAAAATGTCAAAATGATATCTTGTTTATCTGTCATAGTTGAATTGATATAGAGGCCTGGGAAATATAAACAATTAGTAAAAAAAGGATATTGCCTTTACTAGTAACTCAAAGAGCATTTGGGATGAGGAATTAAAAGTAGTTAATTAGAAGAGAATATTAAATTTTGAAGAATTCAGCAGAACACTTTTTTTCTTATGTAAGTGAGACATAATATTTAGGCTGTAGAGAAAAGCAATATGTAAACCTTGTTCTCAGCCCATAGAGAAGCAGAAACACAGGCATCTTCAGAGTGCAAGGTCATGTTTACCAGATAGCTTCTTTTTGCTTGATTTGATTACCTACGAGACTAGATGCTTCTTTTTTCAAGCAAAGACTGAATGTTGAATATTGGAACTATTTTCCAAGTATCTTGGAAACCAGGCTAGGTGTACTTGGTCACAATGAGAATTGAATGAGTGAAGAACACATAAGAGAATAACATAGACCCAGGGAAACTCCATGGAAAATATCAATATTTGAAGGACAGGCAGAGTACTGCAAAAAAAAACTGCAAGAAATAAATAGGCCAAGGTGTTAGAGAGGATCCAGGAGAGAAAGATCAAGGGAAGAGAAATTGAGACGGAGAAGGCAGATTCCCACAGTAGATTCTACTCACTATATGTCAATTTACCATTGACGACATTGTGACAATCTCCTAGCTCACTTTCCCATCATTGCACATTGGCCCCACCAGGTAAATCCCTTCCGCTATCGGTCTTTCTTTCCCCTTTCTGTCTCCCTACCAAAGTGTTTTCGTGCTGCTGTGAATACAGAACACTGGGTTCTGAATCTGAAATCCTAAGTGCTTATGTGGGCAGGTGGGATGTGTGAGTGTGAGAGTGTGCATGAGTGTGTGTGGGTGTGTGTGTAGGTGCATGCATGCACACGCAAGAAAGGGAGTATTCCTAAAGTTGCAAATACAGAGCTAGTTAGAAGGCTGATGCTAATTAAAAACAGAAAGACTTCCAGGTACTTGGAAGTACCTGAAGCCTAGAGTCTTCACATCAGTGGACTATGTCATGTTACATGGGATCCAACACAAAAAACCTGTTAAGAGTCCCAGTTGCATGCCATTGAAGCCAGGCAGCAAGAATTTTTGAAATTCTGAGAGGCATTCTTGTGTAAGCATTCTTGCTTCACAAACTGACTAAATAAATATCCAAATATCAAGCTTGTTGAAAAGAAATATCATTATATACCATCATCTGTTTTTTAATATACAGTGCAACTATTTTGTTAATGTTAAAGATGAAGTCTGAAGATGAAGTGCCTCTAAAGATGAAATGTTCATTTCCTTGATTTACCCAACTTTTGAATAAAAGAGAAATGGCTATTCAATATTTTCCAATAAATATGACAAGTTTTATGTGATAAAATAATTGGAAAAAGCTTCTGTTTACCAGTGAATATCAAATTATTGCTGGATAATTTACCTGCATTCAATATATATTACATTCAGGAATGTCTTGTGATTTAAGATGTGCGCATGTTTATAGGAGATTTATAATCTGCTATCTAGGTTCCATTATTACTTTTCAACTACCGCCATATTACAGGAGATAAATCACCTGAATAAAATATGCAGGGTTGCCCTGTGTGCATTTGTACTGCCCTGTGCATGATAAAAGTTAAGCCAAGCATAAAGACAGTAGAAACTGAGACACTTTAACAACTAAAAGGCTTTAATTTGGGAAGAATACCAATCAGCAGTTTGTTCCAAGGTGAAGAAGGCACCTAGGAGAAGAGCTGCATCTAAATTTAATGAGTACCCTAATGTAGATCTGTATCCTAAAACATTGCATACCAGTGCATACCAGTGTTGTAGAAAATTAAATACAAATATGGCATCTACTGAAAAACCAAATTAATATGTAAGTATATCAATATTATATGTTTCCAAATAATTTATCTATTGGGTAAGTCTCATGCATGTTTATCGAGAAGTGTGATGATGTTTTAGGAACTGAGTGTTTATTTAAATCACCTTTAGCTCTGCTTTGACTAAGGCTGTGATTCTAAAAATAAGGTACATATTTTATATATAGATTGAGAGCATGAACTTTTCTCATCTTGCTCAAAACACTAACATTGATCAAAAACAGTAACAGTAATGATTAAGTTGAGCACTTAAGTGGAGTTTTACACACCACTGACTAGGGGTTATTGGGTTTTATCTGTGTGTACAGTTTTCGAGTAGCCTTGAATGGCACTCACATATGCCTTTGCAAGTCAAGCATCTCAGTTTTCTTACCAGAATTGTGAAAAAGTTATTTGTAATCACATCATTTTTGCTCCCCCTGAAATTTTACTTTTTTGGCATTGTTTTTATCAGTAACTTAATTGACATTCTGTCATGTGACCATGTTACTTGGACTATTCACGAGCGGTTTGTGTATTAAAATCATCAAAACTCAAGATTTCTAAGTGATAGATTACTCATGATGGAACCAAATTCTCCATTGTCTCTCTCAATCCCCAAACAAGCAGTTTTTTCTATAGTTGGCTGAAAGTGGATGAGAACTGAGCACAAGACACTTGGAACGGGGCTGGCAGAAATATGAATATTATTCTGATGTTAGAATATGAGTAGGTGAGGAATAGGTACTTGCAATTCAGAATCATGGAGTCTTGTGCATTGATTCATTCAAAAACTTTTAGTAAGAGTTGACTATGTCTTTGATGCTAGGGATAAAATGGCAATGAACATAAGCGAAACCAGGGCCTTGGTGGGGCAAGAGAGATCATATGCTAGGCTTCACTCACTCTACAGTGCTCTGATATCTCTCAGTATCAGTTTGCATTGATACTGCTGTTTCTGTGGAATAATTCCTTGAATTATTCAAAAAAATCACTTCTTTAAATTATCTTCTTTAAAACTTGCAGTCCTTATTCTGAATTCAGATTCTGTTGCCACTAGAATAAGTCTGTCCATTTTATATAGGGCAGCTTCTGAAATCTAATATGCTAGCCCTCATAAGAGGGATCTTCAAGAAGTCCATGGTAAATGCACACTATGAGAAGTGATGCATGGATTAAAACGTTTTTGCATCAGAATAAACAGATCTTTTCATTCCATTTTTCCATGAATTTTTTGAAGTACTCCTTTCTTCTTCATCTGTTTCTCACATGACATGATATCAGATTTTTCACCTTTTGGGGTAATCGTCTTAGCAGATAACACAATCTGTCAATACCATTATCCAACTGAGGTTCCAGAACCATCTATGAAACTCCAGATGCAATAGAACTAACATAAATTAAAGGGAAAAATTATTTCTTTCCTTTTTCTTGTTAAATCTATTAATAAAATCTAAGATTTACTATTTTTTGAATATTTATTGTGTTTGTGAGAGGAAGAATAGTGGAAACACATCACAGTATAGAGCTTTCTTTTTTTTTAAGATTGATTTATTATTCTCAAAGAGTTACAGAGAGAGAGAGAGCTCATCCATCCACTGATTCACTACTGAAATGGCCACAGTATCTAGGGTTGGGCCAGGCTGAAGGAAGGAGCCAAGAGCCTCTTTCTGGTCTACCAAGTGCGTGACAGGGGTGCAAACACTTGGGCCCTCTTCTGCTTCTTTTCCCAGGCCATTAGCAGGGAGCTGAATCAGAAGTTGAGCAGCTGGGACTTGAACTGGCACCCGTATGGGACGCAGGTCACAGGCAGCAGCTGTACTCACTACGCCACAACTCTGGCTGCAGTGTAGATCTTCTCACTGTATATTTTCACCTGACTTCAGGACAAATCCCCATGTTGTTTCTATTGGTCATTTGTGGTCTGTTTTAGTGCTTCATTTAAGTGCATAGAATTTGTTCCTCCTACATTTCTCTAATTCTTGACTTTTTGTTCCTCTCAAGACTATTTTAATTTCATAACTAATTCTCATCCAACGTGTAGACCACCTCTTTCAGCTTAAGGCTAGCAGTTGGCTTCATAAGCATGCTCTCTATATCTTCAGCCAATCATTGCTAGAATGACGATGCTGTCTTTGTTGGAAAATGCTTGATCTCTTTCATTAAGAAACAAAATTAGGGGTTAGTGTTGTGGCACAGTGGACTAAACTGCCACCTGCAATGTAGCTGTTCCATATCAGAGCACCATTTTGAGTTTGGGCTGCTCCACTTTCTTTTTTTTTTTTTAACTTTTTTTTTAACTTTTATTTAATGATTATAAATTTCCAAAGTACGACTTATGGATTACAATGGCTTCCCCCCAATACCGTCCCTCCCACCCACAACTCTCCCCTTTCCCACTCCCTCTCCCCTTCCATTCACATCAAGATTCATTTTCGATTATCTTAATATACAGAAGATCAGCTTAGTATACATTAAGTAAGGATTTCAACAGTTTGCTCCCACACAGAAACATAAAGTGAAAAATAATAGATGATTTTTTTTAAATGATGATGAAATCAGATCAGACCTATTGTCATGTTTAATCCCAGTGAGAGTCAAGTTGGGAATTGATAATTTCTTTTTTTTTTTTTTTTACAGAAGATCAGTTTAGTATGCATTAAGATTTCAACAGTTTGCACCCCCATAGAAACACAAAGTGAAATATATTGTTTGAGTACTCGTTATAGCATTAAATCTCAATGTACAGCACATTAAGGACAGAGATCCTACATGAGGAGTAAGTGCACAGTGACTCCTGTTGTTGACTTTACCAATTGACACTATTGTCTATGGCCTCAGTAATCTCCCCATGCTCCAGTCATGAGTTTCCAAGGCTATGGAAGCCCTCTGAGTTCTCCGACTCTTATCTTGTTTAGACAAGGTCATAGTCAAAGTGGAGGTTCTCTCCTCCCTTCAGAGAAAGGTACCTCCTTCTTTGAAGACCTGTTCTTTCCACTGGGATCTCACTCACAGAGATCTTTTGCCAGAGTGTCTTGGCTTTCCATGCCTGAAATACTCTCATGGGCTTTTCAGCCAGCTCCGAGTGCCTTTAGGGCTGATTCTGAGGCCAGAGTGCTATTTAGGACATCTGCCATTCTATGAGTCTGCTGAGTATCTCACTTCCCATGTTGGATCACTCTCCCCTTTATTTATTCTATCGGTTAGTGTTAGCAGGTACTAAACTTGTTTATGTGCTCCCTTTGACTCTTAGTCCTTTCATTATGATCAATTGTGAACTGAAATTGATCACATGGAATAGTGAGATGGCATTGGTACATGCCACCTTGATGGGATTGAATTGGAATGCCCTGGTATGTTTCTAACTCTACCATTTGGGGCAAGTCAGCTTGAGCATGTCCCAAATTATACATCTCTTCCCTCTCTTATTCCCACTCTTATGTTTAACAGGGATCACATTTCAGTTAATTTTCAACACTTAAGAATAACTGTGTGATAATTACAGAATTAAACCAGTCATATGAAGTAGAACAGACAAAAAAAACTACTAAGAGGGATAATGTATTAAGTTGTTCATTAACAGTCAGGGCTATGCTGATCAAGTCACCGTTTCCCATAGTGTCCATTTCACTTCAGGAGGTTTCCTTTTTGGTGTTCAGTCAGTTGTTACCGATCAGGGAGAACATATGGTATTTGTCCCTTTGGGACTGGCTTATTTCACTCAGCATGATGTGTTCCAGATTCCTCCATTTTGTTTCAAATGACTGGATTTCGTTTTTTCTTACTGCGGTATAGTATTCTAAAGAATACATATCCCATAATTTCTTTATCCAGTCTACCGTTGATGGGAATTTAGGTTGGTTCCAGGTCTTAGCTATTGTGAATTGAGCTGCAATAAACATTAGGGTGCAGACCGCTTTTTTGTTTGCCAATTTAAACTCCTTTGGGTAAATTCCAAGGAGTGGGATGGCTGGGTCGAACGGTAGGGTTATATTCAGGTTTCTGAGGAATCTGCAGACTGACTTCCATAGTGGCTTGACCAGTTTGCATTCCCACCAACAGTGGGTTAGTGTCCCTTTTTCCCCACATCCTCGCCAGCATCTGTTGTTGGTAGATTTCTGCATGTGAGCCATTCTAACCAGGGTGAGGTGAAACCTCATTGTGCTTTTGATTTGCATTTCCCTGATTGCTAGTGACCTTGAACATTTTTTCATGTGCCTGTTGGCCATTTGGATTTCCTCTTTTGAAAAATGTCTATTGAGGTCCTTGGCCCATCTCTTAAGTGGGTTGTTGGTTTTGTTTTTGTGGAGTTTCTTGATCTCTTTGTAGATTCTGGTTATTAACCCTTTATCTGTTGCATAGTTTGCAAATATATTTTCCCATTCTGTTGGTTGTCTCTTCACCCTCCTGACTGTTTATTTTGCAGTACAGAAACTTCTCAATTTGATGCAATCCCAATAGTTGATTTTGGCTTTGACTGCCTGTGCCTCCCGGGTCTTTTCCAGAAATTCTTTGCCTGTGCCAATATCTTGAAGGGTTTCTCCAATGTTCTCTAGTAACTTGATGGTGTCAGGTCGTAGATTTAGGTCTTTAATCCATGTTGAGTGGATTTTTGTGTAGGGTGTAAGGTAGGGGTCTTGCTTCATGCTTCTGCACGTGGAAATCCAGTTTTCCCAGCACCATTTATTGAATAGACTGTGCTTGCTCCAGGAATTAGTTTTAGATCCTTGGTCAAATATATGTTGTCTGTAGATGTTTGGGTTGATTTCTGGTGTTTCAATTCTGTTCCATTGGTCTATCCATCTGTTTCTGTACCAGTACCATGCTATTTGATTACAACTGCCCTGTAGTATGTCCTGAAATCTGGTATTGTGATGCCTCCAGCTTTGTTTTTGTTGTACAAGATTGCTTTAGCTATTCGAGGTCTCTTGTGCCTCCATATAAATTTCAGCACCATTTTTTCCAGATCTGAGAAGAAGGTCTTCGGTATCTTGATTGGTCTTGCATTGAATTTATAAATTGCTTTTGGGAGAATGGACATTTTGATGATACTGATTCTTCCAATCCATGCGCATGGAAGATTTTTCCATTTCTTGGTATCCTCTACTATTTCTTTCTTTAAGGTTTTGTAATTTTCATCGTAGAGATCTTGAACGTCCTTGGTTAAGTTTATTCCAAGGTATTTGATTGTTTTTGTAGCTATTGTGAATGGGATTGATTTTAGAAGTTCTTCCGCAGCCATGGCATTGCCAGTGTTTACAAAGGCTGTTGATTTTTGTGCATTGATTTTATACCATGCTACTTTGCCAAACGCTTCTATGAGTTCCAATAGTCTCTTAGTAGAGTTCTTTGGGTCCCCTAAATAAAGAATCATGTCATCTGCCTTCCCAATTTGTATCCCTTTAATTTCTTTTTCTTGTCTGATGGCTCTGGCTAGAACTTCCAGAACTATATTGAATAGCAGTGGTGAGAGTGGACATCCCTGTCTGGTACCAGATCTCAGTGGAAATGCTTCCAACTTTTCCCCATTCAATAGGATGTTGGTTGTGGGTTTTTCATAGATTGCTTTGATTGTATTGAGGAATGTTCCTTCCATACCCAGTTTGCTTAGAGTTTTCATCATGAAAGGGTGTTGTATTTTATCAAATGCTTTCTCGGCATCTATTGAGATAATCATATGGTTTTTCTTCTGCAGTCTGTTAATGTGGTGTATCACATTGATTGTCTTGCGCACATTAAACCATCCCTGCATACCAGGGATAAATCCCGCTTGGTCTGGGTGGATGATCTTTCTGATGTGTTGTTGCATTCTCTTGGTGAGAATTTTATTGAGGATTTTTGCATCTATGTTCATCAGGGATATTGGTCTGTAATTTTCTTTCAGTGCTGCATCTTTTTCCGGCTTAGGAATTAAGGTGATGCTGGCTTCATAGAAAGAATTTGGGAGGATTCCCTCTTCTTCGATTGTTCTGAATAGTTTGAGAAGAATTGGAGTTAGTTCTTCTTTAAATGTCTGGTAGAATTCAGCAGTGAATCCATCTGGTCCTGGGCTTTGCTTTGTTGGGAGGGCCTTTATTACTGTTTCAATTTCTGTCTCAGTTATGGGTCTGTTTAGGTTTTCGATGTCTTCCTGGTTCAATTTAGGTAGGTTGCATGTGTCCAGGAATCTATCCGTTTCTGATAGGTTTCCCTGTTTGCTGGCATACAAGTCCTTGTAGTAATTTCTGATGATTCTTTTTATTTCTGTGGTGTCTGTTGTTACATTTCCTTTTTCATCTCTGATTTTATTGATTTGGGTTTTTTCTCTTCTTTTTTTAGTTAGTTGGGCCAACGGGGTGTCAATTTTGTTTATTTTTTCAAAAAACCAGCTCCTCGTTTGGCTGATTTTTTGTAATGTTTTTTTGGATTCAATCCTGTTGATTTCTTCTCTGATTTTAATTATTTCTCTTCTCCTACTAGATTTGGGTCTGGTTTGCTGTAGGTTTTCTAAATCCTTGAGGTGAATTGAAAGCTCATCTATTTGGTGCCTTTCCAATTTCTTGATGTAGGCACCTATTGATATAAACTTTCCTCTTAACACTGCTTTTGCTGTATCTCATAAGTTTTGGTATGTTGTGCTGTTATCCTCATTTATTTCCAGAAAGTTTTTGATTTCTCTTTTGATTTCTTCTATGACCCATTGTTCATTCAGGAGCATGTTGTTCAATCTCCATGTGTTTGCGTATGCTCTAGGGATTCCTGAGTTGCTAATTTCCAACTTCATTCCTTTATGGTCTGAGAAGCTGCATGGTATGATTATAATTCTTTTGAATTTGCTGAGACTTGATTTATGGCCTAGTATGTGGTCAATCCTAGAGAAGGTTCCATGTACTGCTGAGAAGAATGTAAAATCTTTAGCTGTAGGATTGAAAGTTCTGTATATATCTGTTAGATCCATTTGGGCTATAGTGTCATTTAAATCTACTGTATCCTTGTTGATCTTCTGTCCTATTGATCTGTCTATTTCTGAGAGTGGAGTATTGAAGTCCCCCAGTACTATTGTATTGGGGTCTAAGTCTCCCTTTAAGTCCGTTAATAAATCTTTTAGATAAACTGGTGCCCTGTAGTTAGGTGCATATACATTGATAATTGTTATATCTTCTTGTTGTTCTGATCCCTTAATCATTATATAGTGCCCCTCTTTGTCTCTCTTAACAGTTTTTGTGGTAAAGTTTATGGTGTCCGATATTAAGATGGCTACGTCCGCTCTTTTTTCATTTCTGTTGGCATGCTATATATTTTTCCAGCCTTTCACTTTCAGTCTGTATGGATCTTTGTTGGAAAGATGTGTTTCTTGTAAGCAGCAAATAGATGGGTTTTGTTCCTTAACCCAATCAGCCAATCGGTGTCTTTTAACTGGACAGTTCAGGCCATTCACGTTCAATGTGACTAATGATAAGTGGTAACTTTGCCCTGCCATTTGCCAAAGATAAGTTCTAATATATGCTTTGAATTCCCTGTGATCTTTTGCTGTGAGGTTTCCTTCCTTGGTTTCCTTCCTTTACCTTCTTTCATATTGATGACTGTGTTTCTGTGTTTCTGTGTGTAACACATCTTTAAGCATCTTTTGGAGGGCTGGACGAGTGGCAACAAATTCTTTCAATTTCTGTTTGCAATGAAAAGTCTTTATTTCACCTTCATTCACAAATGATAGCTTTGCAGGATATAATATTCTGGGCTGGCAGTTTTTCTCTCTTAGTACCTGAGCTATATCTCGCCATTCCCTCCTAGCTTGTAGAGTTTCTGATGAGAAGTCAGCCGTGAGTCTGATTGGAGATCCTCTGAGAGTAATCTGACATTTCTCTCTTGCACATTTTAGGATCTTTTCTTTATGTTTCACTGTGGAGAGTTTAATTACAACGTGTCGTGGTGAGGATCTCTTTTGGTCGTGTTTATTAGGGGTTCTGTGAGCTTCCTGTACTAGGATTTCTCTGTCCTTCTCCAAACCTGGGAAATTTTCTGCTAATATCTCACTAAAAAGGCCTTCTAATCCTTTCTCCCTCTCCATGCCTTCAGGAACTCCTAGAACCCGAATGTTGGGTTTTTTAATAGTATCCTGCAGATTCCTGACAATATGTTTTAGATTTCTAATTTCCTCTTCTTTTCTTTGGTCTGACTGTATCCTTTCCTGTTCTCTGTCTTCTAAGTCCGATATTCTCTCTTTTGCTTCACCCATTCTGTTTGTAAGGCTCTCTATTGTGTTTTTCATTTGATCTATTGAATTCTTCACTTCAGTCACTATCACAGTTTCCTGTTGTACTAGTTGTTTCGTTTCATTTTGATTCCTCCTTAATATTTCATTTTCACGAGAGAGGTTTTCTATCTTGTCCATTAAGGATTTCTGTAGTTCAAGAATTTGTTTTTGAGAACTTCTTAATGTTCTTATCAATTTTTTGAGATCTGCTTCTTGCATTTCTTCTATGTCATCATCGTCATAATCTTGAATTGGGGTGTCTTTTTCATTTGAGGGCGTCATGGTGACTTCCTTGTTTTTATTACCTCGGTTTTTGCGTTTGTTATTTGGCATATTGGAGATATTTGGTTTCTTCACTGTGGTGCTTTTTGTTATACTATGACTCTAGATTAAGCGGACTATCTGTTTTTGATGGAGCCTTAGGGCTTGAGGTGGGTGTGGCCTGAGAGCTCTGTTTGGTGTGCCAACGGTGACACTCCCAGGTTAGGCGTAGTAAATCTCTCTCCCTCTCTCTCTTTCTTATTTTTGATTCAAAAGGGAAGTAATTCTGCACAGCTGCACGAAGTTGGAGGTAGTTAGCAGGCAAATGATATACCCACAGGAGCCAGAGATCGGAAGCTCTTTCCCAAGGACCACACAGGGAATCTGTTCGGCCCTCAGAGTGGGCTCAAATTCTCCTTCAGTCTCCCACTGGGTTGCCAAAGTTACGGAATTGTAGCGTCTCTGGAGAGTGCTCACGTGAATTCCGTGAGTTCTCTCCCCCACCATCTCTTTTTTCACTGTCTCAGTTCAGTAGCACCACAAATTTACTAGGTCCTAATCTCCTGTTAATTCGCCCCACCCAGAGTCAGGTTTTTCTGCTAGGCTCAGGGCCGCTGCAGACCTGAGGTCGCTCTGCTTATGACGTATGTCCAAGATGGCACCTGCTCTTTGTCTTGCTCGCCCTTGAGAGGTGAGCAGAGAGAGAGAAACCCGTGTCCGTACCAGTCACCTTTTTTTTTTTTTCTCTCTCTCTCTCTTCCAGTTAGCCTGGTGAACTCCCCCCCCCCCCCCGGGGGTCGTTCCCTCTAGTCTCCTCTCTCCACTTGCCTGCCGGTGTCTCGGGCTATTGAGGTTCGGCTCACCTCGCGTTCCAGTGCTGGTGTGTTGAGTCTGCTGCTGGTGTCCCGAACTGTGGGCTCCCACGCTCTCCACGTAGGTCCGCTGTGAATCACGCGTTCCGGAAGAGTTTCTTCTGCTGTTTCCTCCCCTACTCTTCCTTGAACCTGCAGTATCTCCACTTTTATTAAACTATCTCTCCCCGGACTATCAGTGTGCTCCCTTCCTATTCCGCCATCTTGCTCCACTTTCAATCCAGCCTCCTGCCAATGTGCCTAGGCAAACAGTAGAAGATGTCCTAAGTACGTAGGCCCTTACCACTCACATGGGAGACAGAATAGAGTTCCAGGCTCCTGGCTTCTTCCTTGCCCAGCCTCTACCATCCTGGCCAGTCCATGGAAGATCTCTTTGCCTCTGTCTCTCCTTCTCTCTGTTGTTCTGCCTTTAAAATAAATAAGTATTTTTTAAGTGAAAAAATCCCAGAAATAACGGATCATCTATTGATAGATGCATTTTATTAGGACTTGAGGGAAAGGATGCACCATGTAGAGTTAGTCATTTGTGTCAATGTTGTACAAGCATGAATGGGGTGATTATTTCAACTAGAGGTTCCTGGGACCATATCCAGAAACTGATTTGGTTGCTTTGGGCTGATGCATAGGAGTTTATAATTTAATAATTTTCCTCATAATTCTGATGCAGATTTGGGAGTATTCTTCATGCTGAAAAGTACTGATATATTAAAAATGTTGGAGGACTCATGCTGAGTCTTATAAACAAGACTTAACACAAGTTCCTTAGATTCTCTTAGCATCAGTTTCTTTGAAAAATTAAGATTTCAGTACTTTAGTTTTTAAATAATATTTAATAAATATAATGAATGTAAACCGCTGGGAACATAATAGGTACTACTTAGAGATTTTCCCTTCTCTTGCCATTGTCTTACTATTCTAAAAACAGTACTGTGGTTATATTGACAGCCCATTCATTTCTGGAAAACATTTGAGTTGTTGATCACAAATTATGTGGTTGTATCAGTAAGTGTACAGAAGCAGCTAAAAATGTGATTTCAGGTCAGAGTAAAAGTTACCATAATTATTTATGTCATAAGATTTTGAGTCTTAAATATGATAAATTTAAGGACAACTAAAGACAGCAATATGGACAAAAGACTGACAAGATCCATCAATTAGGACAGTGTTATAGTCTTGTAACTGATAAGGCATGAGGTACAGAAATTACTATGTGCTCTCATCCTTGTTTTCTGTAGGTTAAATAAAAAAATAATTTTTAAAATATTGAATATTATCTGCTACTAGTCATATATCAAAATAGAGTTGAAAGTTTCCTTTATGCAATTTTTAAGTTTTTCATGTCTTAATAATTCTCATATGCTCAAAAGTAATCCACAGTATTTCAAGTGAATTATCTGGCCTTAACATTGCATCCTTCTGAAAGCTATATACACAAACCATATCAAACTACATCTTCCATGTGACTTAACTGAGTGTATTTGGGATGCCTAGAATTTAATGAATTCTCAGAGATCTTTCCCATTTGTTTTTTGTTTGTTTGTTTGTTTTTTGACGGACAGAGTGGACAGTGAGAGAGAGAGAGACAGAGAGAAAGGTCTTCCTTTTGCCGTTGGTTCACCCTCCAATGGCTGCTGTGGCCAGCGTACCGCGCTGATCCGAAGGCAGGAGCCAGGTGCTTCTGGTCTCCCATGGGGTGCAGGGCCCAAGCACTTAGGCCATCCTCCACTGCACTCCCGGGCCATAGCAGAGAGCTGGCCTGGAAGAGGGGCAACCGGGACAGAATCCGGCGCCCCGACCGGGACTAGAACCTGGTGTGCCGGCGCCGCTAGGCGGAGGATTAGCCTGTTGAGCCATGGCTCCGGCCTCCCATTTGTTTTTTAAACTCAAATTTCCACTAATCACTAAAAAGGAAAAAGAAAACATAAAGATGTTAAAATAGAGATGACATAACTGAAGAAATAGAACTCAACAGGATACACTTACAGTTATTATAATTCTCATATCAATGTTTGGGGAGAGATAAACCCTGCATACGTTATTTCTAACTTGATTTGCTGATTCAAAGTCCTTCTCTCAATAAACAACTAATATACCTGTGTCTAGACAAATTAAATGAGGTTAGTAATATTTACTCTGTTTCCCAGTGGATTTGTGAAGAAAAACATCAAACAATTTTGCAAAAGGATGTAAATAATTGTTATGAATATGTGAATATATTTCTAAATGTAACATCATCCAATTCTTTTTTTTTTTAAGATGTATTTTATTTATTTTAAAGGCAGAGTTTCGGGGTGGGGGAGGATCTTCCATCGGCTGGTTCACTCCCCAGATGGCTGCAATGGCCAGGTTTGAACCAAGCTGAAGTCAGGAGCCAGGAGTTTCTTCTGGGTCTCCCATGTGGGTGCAGGAGCCCAGATGGCTCCCATGTGGGCCATCTTTTCACAGGCACATTAGCAGGGAGTTGGATCAGAAGTGGAACACCCAGCACTCCAACCTGTACTGATATGGGCTGCCGACACTGCAGGCGGAAGCTTAACCTTCTATTCCACAGCGTTGGCCCCCCATCCAGTTCTTATTTATACCTTGATAGGTTATCTGATTATTTATCAGTACCTGTTCACTGCGATAATAAAAATGCAGGTAATACATACAGAACCCTCATAATCTTATCCTTTTTCCAGAAATACATTTTTAAGAAAACTTTGGTGTATATATATCCAGAGCTTGTTTCCTTCTCCATTATAACAGAGAGAAAGCATCTTTTTCCAATGCTGGCTAAAGTTTAATTTACTTCTTTAGGAGGTTGAAAGAATATTTTAAAGGAAATTTTCAATTTTTTATTAGTAAAACTACAGACTTTTTTGCTTCTATGCTTTTTATAATCTCTCATATCCTAAAGCTATGATTTGCTATGTAATAATTTTTTGGTAACATAAATAAAATTTTAATTCATTAAATGGAAACATAAAATTTATTTTCCCTTATTTCTTGTCCAGTTATAGTATTTTACAAAAATAAGTGGATGAATGGTTTGTAATTGGACATCTGAACTGCTACAAACTAAAGCTAGGCAAGGATACCTGACATTTATCAGCTTTGGAACGAGTTTTGAATTTTTAAATTTCCCTGCCAAACCCAAGTAAATCTATTCCTGAAGTCTCAGTTCATATTTTTATGAGCATTTAAATGGAAACAAATAAACAAAAAAGAGAAAAAAAAAGTCTTCCCAATTTACTTTCAACCTTCAGAAACGAAAGGACTAGAACTTTAATTTTATTGTTTTAGAATTACTCATGTGACCCAAACCTGCAGTGATGTATTATGAATCAGAGGCATACTTGACTAAAACTACACTTGAGTTACATTCTAAAAAGCCTGAGACCAGGTTTATGCGGTTTCCTAGATGTTATTTACATATCAATAACTAAGACAATTGATTACTTTATAAACAGTCAAATTGAATTGATCAAAGAGACATTTTAATCATTAAGACAAAACTGTAAGATGAACTGTTCAACCCTATATTGATAACTAAGTACTTAGCAGTGATATTGTTCAGAATCACTGCTTTGCTACAAATTGACCAAATCCATTGCCTAAAGCAATGTCTGTTTGTAAACACAGATCAATGAAGACCTTGTCTGGTTATTGTGGTTATCTGATTAAAAATAAGCTTAAGAAGGAAGAAAACATGTGTTTAATAGATCCTTTCTGATAATAAAGACTTCTCAGTATTTAATGACCATGTTTTATTGGGTTTCTGCTTAATCTGTGTTATCAAAGTATGTGACTGTTTACATTCCCAAAGCTATACAAATTTTAGAAAATTGTTGTTTTAATCAATAAGGGTATAAGTAGCAATGGGTTAGGTTCTGTAATAGTAAAAACATTAATTAATTTAATTACATAGTCATGAACCTTAAATGAACAAGATTTATTACAGGAGTCAAGCAATTTTTTTAATTTAGTTATTAAAAGTGGAGAGCAAACATCCACTAGTTTCTACTGTAATTCTCCCCTTCATTTGGCATTTTAGGCCATTGATCTGTGTCAAATCATGAAGACTATAATTCTGTTCTATTTAATGAAGACAGTGCTTTATTGTCTGCAGAATCAGCACACTGTAGTTACTACCCATTCCCATCTAAAACTCTAGTAGGCACTCATTGACTTCTGAAGAGCAATACAGAGTGGCTAATCTCCATTTAGCATTGGCTAAACAGTGCTGCACTTAACGATATAGGGGAGCAGCCAGAGTGTTGTGGTTAGGGTATAGCTGGCCCCTAAGTGAGATTCAGCAAAACCTGGCAAAAGGTGGGCCTGCAGGGATAGTGTAGAAAATCATATTCTATGTTGGTGCTTTGGGATTGTTCATGGTCTCCCCAGGCATAAGCTCAACTAGTAGAGTAAGATACACAAGGGACTTTTCTTATGTCTCCATGTTCAGAAAAATGAGATGTAAGAATCCCCCAGAATATAAAAAAGAAGTGTGTGTTCATTATTGTCACACAGTTTTAATTGTATTGGTTTTAGTATCAGTTTCTAAGCAAAATATTAAAACTCTGTATATATTTTATGTGTTTTTTTTTTGTCCAAACAGAATAAAATTTTGGATGTCTACAAGTCTCTCAATTGTCCCATTGCCAAGCAATCAAAATTGACTGGAGCAAGACAAAGCAAAACATAATTCTTTTTTTAAAATTCATGGTTCTGACATTATTCTCATCTCATTTTGTAGAAAAATAAGAAATCATAAAATCTAAGGACTGGAGGAGTGTAAGGTCTACTAGTCAAAAGTCATATAATTTGATTCTACAAAATAAAGTGTTGATTTAATGCATTTTTAAATTCTTCCAAAGAGAAGGAACTCTCCCATTAAAAAATATTTTCCTTATATTAAGCTGTAATGAGTCTCCTTAAAGTCTTTCAGCTGAAATTAAATTCAGGCATTCTTTTCAGGACTGAAAGCCTCTTTCTTCACTCGCAGGAGTGTTGGCTGCTGGTGGTTTACTGCTGAGTCCTTCCTCAGAAATTATTCACAGCTAAAGGGATCACCTTGTCCAGGCTTATCTTCTCCCTAGGGTATGCCCTCATCCAATGAATATTTCATTGCGGTATGTGTGGTAGGGGGAGGGTGGTGTAAATCAACATCCCTTACCTTATTTCTAGACAGGCTGGTTAAGCTTGGAGATCATGGTGGAGTGCATGAAGCTCCATCTGCGAACTCTGCAGTTTAATTTTTACTTCACCTGTTGCTTTCCTTTGCTCTTACAGGTGTTTTCCCACACACGTGTCGGATTGAAGCTTGTACAGAAATATGCATCTCAGATTACATTTTGTAGTCTTGCTGACCAGGTCCAATCACTTAAGCACGACCTAAATATTCAGAGCAATCAGTGGTCATTTTCCATTTTCCATGCACGTATCATTTTAATATATGGTTTCATACTGCAATTCATTTGAGCAGTTAACCCTTTCAATCAATAAACTAAAACCATGATTTGGGAATTCAGATTTTCAGAACTTTGTGGCTGATTATATATAAATGACTACTGGTATTTCCCATTTCTGTATCAGTGTCTGCATGTCCTCTGGCAGTGTGCCATTGCCAAGTCTTCCATCCCGAAATGGGTTTGGTCTTATTTGCTTTAGCAGCTGGGACATGAAGAAAGCTGACAGAAAACAGAAATTTACAGTGTTCACACTGGAGTTCGCCCTAACTCATTACACTTCTGAAGCATGGGAGAACTATGTTAAGAGACCCCAGCTTATCTACTTGGGACACAGATATTACATGAAGCAGTGACAAGACACTGCAGACCAGCCAGTCTGCTGAAGGGCTAGAGGTTGGTATTCCAGACCACCCAGCCCCAGCCTGTGTGACTGCCTGCCCAGCCCACAAAGCTATGACAGATAATAAGTGTCTGTGGTTTTAAATCACCATGTTTTGTTTCCATTTGCAAAAGCTAGCAAATGCAAGCTCTTCAGGTAGACAGGAACTTGTGACGCTGCTTTCTGCCAGGTGTTTTAATAGTCATGCAGGTGCATCCTCTGAAGGTACAGAGTTGCAGTGTTAAAAATGGTGCGCGTTGACTGAGGTTTATTGTCAAATGCTGATCAATATAAAGCAGGTACATATGGATCAGAGTAAATGAGTGGCATTGGAAACATGAAGCAAGGAAATTTTTGCATATTTTATAGATCGGTTTAGTTTCTAAAAGCCAGAAGCCGGGTCTTCAGTGGCATGCCCCAAAGTATATTATGTATAATACTAGTTCAAAGGAATGTGAGTAAATTGTGGTTAGGTAATTTGTTCTGTGGCCAAATACATCTGGGAAAAGAACTGAAACAACTTCTTCTGTGTAGAACTTACCGGAAGTTTTAGTGTGCACATATGAATTGATAACTTCTGAGACAGAAATGTACTATGGAGTACTTCTAATGTATCATCATGCATCATACAGTGTTAGTAGCCACATCCTGGCGTCTAGCTGGGAAGACACTCCTCTCATCTGTGCAGTTTCCATGATGGTCATTCTTCCGAGACCCCAGCATAGAAGCAATCTTAACGCCAGGCTACTTGTGACACTGCCCTGGCCATAGTGATTGACTTGGACATATGATCCATTAAGAGCTAATGAAACAAATGTAAGACAAAAACATATTGGGACTTAGGGAACATCCTGTTACTGTGTTGTACACAGGACTGAGAGACAAGAGGACTAGAGTTGCTGCCTATGTCTGTCTATTAATTTACTTCTTCACTGAAGTTTGCAACTAAATGTAAGACACCAGTAATAATGGAATCTGGGGAAGGAGGATAAACAGAATATATGGGACTCTGTACTGTCCATCCAATTATTCTGTAAACCTAAAATCATAAAAATTTATTCTAAACATTGCAATTAGCCATTAGTTAGGGAAATAATGTAAAAATAAAATAGCATTTTTTCTCTTTTGTTAACAATATTAACACGTATTAGGAAGAGAACACCACAAATGAAAGATGGTCTTTAGCTACCAAAAACCGTGTTAAAAGATTATCATCTGTTAAAAGTGTCGATTCTGGGCGACACTGTGGCTTAGCTGGTAAAGCCGCCACCTGCATGCCAGCTTCCCACATGGACCCCAGTTCAAGAGCCGGCTGCCCCATTTCCAATCCAGCTCTCTGCTATGGCCTGAGAAAGCAGTAGAAGATGGCCCAAGTCCTTGGCCCCTGCACCTGCATAGGGAACCTGGAGAAAGCTCCTGGCTCCTGGCTTTGGATCGGCACAACTCTAGCCAGCCGTTGAGGCCCCCTGAGGAGTCGACCAGTGGATGGAAGACCCCTCTCTCCCTCTCTCCCTCTCTCCTTCTCTCCCTCTGTCCCTCTCTCTCTCTCTCTCCCTCTCTCTCTCTGCCTCTGCCTCTCTGTAACTTTGCCTTTCAAATAAATATATAAATCTCTAAAAAAATGTATTGATTCATGAAAAATCTTCCAGTGGGTGCAAAGACAGGTGAGGCAAAGGCAAGCAAATTATTTGTTATATATCATATGAAAAAAATCTTTCTCATTCTCCATGATTTTCAATAGAGGTTTTGGTTAAAGATTTCTTAGGGATACAGAGTTAAAAATAACTTCTGCCATTCAAGTTTGCTCTGAGAGAATAAAGACTTTCATGGCCATTTGGGAATATAGTAACTAAAGTGGTTGGCTCATTTTCAAAGTATTATGTTTGCTCTCTCAAAGCCACTTTGGACATGACACGGATTGTAAATCTAATTTTAAGAAGTAAAAGTAAAACCAGCTAAGAAAATGGCAGACTCTTAACTAAGTACAAGTATTTATTAAATTTACTTTAAAATTTTCAGAGGATACTGCCCCCATATAGCTGATATATTAATATGCAAAGTGATCTTAGGTATTATGTACTATAAAAACTAATAAATATTAAAGAAAATGAATCAGAAGGTAATGCTCTTGTCTGGGGCCAGTCTAAGCCTTCACCTACAGCATTGGTCTTCCATATGGGTGCAGGTTCCTTTCCCAGCTGCTCCTCTTCCTATCCAGCTCTCTGCTCATCTGCTTATGTCCTGGAAAAGCAGTGAAAGATGGCCCAAGTGCTTGGGACTCTGCACCTACATGGGAGACCCAAAAGAAACTTCTGGCTCCTGGCTTTTGTCTGTCCCTGCCCTAGCTGTTGCAGCCATTTGGAAAGTGAACCAGCAGATGAAAGACTTTTCTCTCTGCCTTTTCCTCCCTCTCTGCTTCTCAAATAAACAAAAAAAATCTTTAAAAAAATGAAAATAATGCTCTAGCTTGATGTTCCATTGTTTAAAAAAATGGGGCCAGTATTGTATACATGTAAGGACGCTGCATCAATATGGCCATCAGTTTGTGTTCCAGCTGCTCCACATCTGATCCAGCTCCCTTAAAATGGCCTAGGAAAGCAGTGGAAGAGGGATCAAGCAGTTGGGCCTCTACCACCCACTTGGGAGACCTGCATGCAGCTCTTGGCTCCTGACTTTGGCCTGGCTAAGCACTTGCCATTGCAGCCACCAGGGGAGTGAATGAGCAAATGGAAGATCTCTTTCTCTTTCTCTGTCTCTCCCTCCGCCTCTGTATTTCTGACTTTCAAATAAATACATCTTTTAATTAAATATACAATTTTTAAAAATATCTACTTAGATAGAAAGCGGGCAGAGCCAAGATGGCGGAATAGTGAGGGTGCGCACCGATAGTCCGGGAAAATTTAGTTTAATAAAAGGGGAGTTACGGTAGCCTCAGAAAAAAGAACCAGGAAAATATTGCAGAGAAAACTCTTCTGGATAGAGTGGCTGTGAATCAGAGGACCTACTGGGAGAACAAGGTCGCCCACCGTGCGGAAGCCGAGCCGCGGGACCGAGCCGCGGAAGCCGCAGGGTCTGTGCGCCAGTGCTCGAAGGGGAGTGCATGCCACACAGACAACAGCGGGGAGACTTGGGACGTCCAGGGCTCCGAGTCCATACATCGGCGCTGGAAGGGGAGGTGAGCTCAATAACCTGAGACATTGGTGGGGAAACGGGGGTCAGAATCTAGAGGGGGGCCGGAAAGTGCAGCAAACTCACTACCAGAAAGAAGGAAAAAAAAAGCTTCGGGGTTTCTCTTCCCCCTAACCTTGCAAAGGTTGCAAGGCTGCAAGGCTTGAAGAATTCCCAAGAGACAAAGAGCAGGCCCCCTCTCTGGATTTACATATCAACAGGGGAGAGCTAAGGAACTGAGTCACTACAATTCAGTAGCCTAGGCAACCCAGTGGGAGTCCAGAGGAGCCAAAAACGGACACTGTGGGTAGAAGCCAGAGACTGGAAGCTAAATACCATCAATTCTGCACAGCCGTGCTATGCAGTGTTACTTACCCCCTGAATAAATAAAATAAATAAATAAATAAAAAGAGAGAGATTTACCACACATAACCTGAGGGTGTCACCTTTGCACACCCTTAACCAGGAAGAACCAAGCAGAGCTCTCAGCCCGCACCCATCTCAGGCCTCCAAGGCTCCTCCAACAGCAGGCGGTCCACTTGACACGGACATAGTATAAAATAAAAAAAAAAAAAAAACGCACAGTGACTCAAGAAGAATTAACTATGCCAAATAACAAACACAGAAATCGAGGGAACAAGATCAACAATGACACTATGATGCCTCCAAATAAACAAAACACCCCAAACCAAGATTATGAAGATGATGAGATAGAAGAAATGCAAGATACGGATTTCAAAAAATTTATGATAAGAACATTTAGAAGTTTTCAAAAGCAAATCCTTGAACTACAGAAATCCTTATTGGACAGGATTGAAAATCTCTCTCGTGAAAATGAAATTTTAAGGAAGAATCAAAATGAAACTCAGAAACTAGTAGAACAGGAAAGTGTGATAGTGAAGAGAAATCAAAATGAAATGAAGAGCTCAATAGATCAAATGACAAACACATTAGAAAGCCTTAAAAACAGAATGGGTGAAGCAGAAGAGAGAATATCGGACTTAGAAGATAGAGCACAGGAAAACATACAGTCAAACCAAAGAAAAGAAGAGGAAATTAGAAATCTAAAAAATATTGTTGGGAATCTACAGGATACTATTAAAAAAAAACAACATTCGGGTTCTAGGAGTTCCTGAAGGCATGGAGAGAGAGAAAGGATTAGAAGGCCTTTTTAGTGAGATACTAGCAGAGAACTTTCCAGGTTTGGAGAAGGACAGAGACATCCTAGTACAGGAAGCTCATAGAACCCCCAATAAACATGACCAAAAGAGATCCTCACCACGACACGTGGTAATTAAACTTACCACAGTGAAACATAAAGAAAAGATCCTAAAATGTGCAAGGGAGAAACGTCAGATTACTCTCAGAGGATCTCCAATCAGACTCACAGCAGACTTCTCATCAGAAACACTACAGGCTAGGAGGGAATGGTGAGACATAGCACAGGTGCTAAGAGAAAAATATTGCCAGCCCAGAATATTATATCCTTCCAAGCTCTCATTTGTGAATGAAGGTGAAATAAAGACCTTTCATAGCAAACAGAAATTGAAAGACTTTGTGGCCACTCGTCCAGCCCTGCAAAAGATACTTAAAGATGTGCTACACTCAGAAACACAGAAACACGGCCATCAATATGAAAGAAGGGAAAGGAAGAACACCTACCAGTAAAAGAGCATGGGAAGCTCAAAGCATATACTAGAAAATATTTCCGGGAAAATGGCAGGGCAAAGTCACTACGTATCAATAGTCACATTGAACATTAATGGTCTGAATTCTTCAGTTAAAAGACACCGTTTGGCTGACTGGCTCACAGAACACAACCCAACTATTTGTTGCCTACAAGAAACACATCTCTCTAACAAAGATGCATGCAGACTGAAAGTGAAAGGTTGGAAAAAGATATTCCATGCCAACAGAAACCAAAAAAAAGCAGGTGTAGCCATATTAATATCAGACAAAATAAACTTTAATACAAAAACTGTTAAGAGAGACAAAGAGGGACACTATATAATGATTAAGGGTTCAATTCAACAGGAAGATGTAACTATTATAAATGTATATGCACCTAATTACAGGGCACCGGTCTATTTAAAAGATATGTTAAGGGACTTAAAGGGAGATTTAGATTCCAATACAATAGTACTGGGAGACTTCAATACTCCACTCTCAGAAATAGACAGATCATCTGGACAGAAGATCAACAAGGAAACAGCAGATTTAATTGACACTATTGCCCAAATGGATCTAACAGATATCTACAGAACTTTCAACCCTACATCTACAGACTTCACATTCTTCTCAGCAGTGCATGGAACCTTCTCTAGGATTGATCACATACTAGGCCATAAAGCAAGTCTCAGCAAATTTAAAAGAATTAGAAACATACCATGCAGCTTCTCAGACCACAGCGGAATGAAGCTGGAAATTAGCAACTCAGGAAACCCCAGAAAGTATGCAAACACATGGAGACGGAACATGCTCCTGATGAACACTGGGTCATTCAAGAAATCAAAAGAGAAATCAAAAACTTTCTGGAAGTAAATGAAGACAACAACACAACATATCAAAACTTATGGGATACAGCAAAAGCAGTATTGAGAGGCAAATTTATAGCAATAGGTGCCTATATCAAGAAATTGGAAAGCTACCAAATAAATGAGCTTTCAGCGCATCTCAAGGACCTAGAAAAACTGCAGCAAACCAAACCCAAATCTAGTAGGAGAAGAGAAATAATTAAAACCAGAGAAGAAATGAACAGGATTGAATCCAAAAAAACACTACAAAAAATCCGCCAAGCGAGGAGCTGGTTTTTTGAAAAAATAAACAAAATTGACACCCCATTGGCCCAACTAACTAAAAAAAGAAGAGAAAAGACCCAAATCAATAAAATCAGAGATGAAAAAGGAAATGTAACAACAGACACCACAGAAATAAAAAGAATCATCAGAAATTACTACAAGGAATTGTATGCCAGCAAACAGGGAAACCTATCAGAAACGGATAGATTCCTGGACACATGCAATCTACCAAAATTGAACCATGAAGACATAGAAAACCTGAATAGACCCATAACTGAGACAGAAATTGAAACAGTAATAAAGACCCTCCCAACAAAGCAAAGCCCAGGACCAGATGCATTCACTGCTGAATTCTACCAGACATTTAAAGAAGAACTAATCCCATTTCTTCTCAAACTATTCAGAACAATCGAAAAAGAGGGAATCCTCCCAAATTCTTTCTATGAAGCCAGCATCACCTTAATCCCTAAGCCAGAGAAAGATGCAGCACTGAAAGAAAATTACAGACCAATATCCCTGATGAACATAGATGCAAAAATCCTCAATAAAATTCTGGCCAATAGAGCACAACAACACATCAGGAAAATCATCCACCCAGACCAAGTGGGATTCATCCCTGGTATGCAGGGATGGTTCAACATTCGCAAATCAATCAATGTGATTCACCACATTAACAGACTGCAAAAGAAAAACCATATGATTATCTCAATTGATGCAGAGAAAGCATTTGATAAAATTCAACACCCTTTCATGATTAAAACTCTAAGCAAATTGGGTATAGAAGGAACATTCCTCAATACAATCAAAGCAATTTATAAAAAACCCACAGCCAGCATCCTATTGAATGGGGAAAAGTTGGAAGCATTTCCACTGAAATCTGGCACTAGGCAGGGATGCCCACTCTCACCACTGCTATTTAACATAGTTCTGGAAGTTTTAGCCAGAGCCATCAGACAAGAAAAAGAAATCAAAGGAATACAAATTGAGAAGGAAGAAGTCAAACTATCCCTCTTTGCAAACAATATGATTCTGTACTTAGAGGATCCAAAGAACACTACTAAGAGACTATTGGAACTCATAGAGGAGTTTGGCAAAGTGACAGGATATAAAATCAATGCACAAAATCAACAGCCTTTGTATACACAAGCAATGCCATGACTGAGAAAGAACTGCTAAGATCAATCCCATTCACAATAGCTACAAAAACAATCAAATACCTTGGAATAAACTTAACCAAGGACGTTAAAGATCTCTATGATGAAAATTACAAAATCTTAAAGAAAGAAATAGAAGAGGATACCAAAAAATGGAAAAATCTTCCATGCTCATGGATTGGAAGAATCAACATCATCAAAATGTCCATTCTCCCAAAAGCAATTTATAGATTCAATGCAATACCAATCAAGATACCAAAGACATTCTTCTCAGATCTAGAAAAAATGATGCTGAAATTCATATGGAGGCACAAGAGACCTCGAATAGCTAAAGCAATCTTGTACAACAAAAACAAAGCTGGAGGCATCACAATACCAGATTTCAGGACATACTACAGGGCAGTTGTAATCAAAACAGCATGGTACTGGTACAGAAACAGATGGATAGACCAATGGAACAGAATTGAAACACCAGAAATCAACCCAAACATCTACAGCCAACATATATTTGACCAAAGATCTAAAACTAATTCCTGGAGCAAGCACAGTCTATTCAATAAATGGTGCTGGGAAAACTGGATTTCCACGTGCAGAAGCATGAAGCAAGACCCCTACCTTACACCTTACACAAAAATCCACTCAACGTGGATTAAAGACCTAAATCTACGTCCTTACACCATTAAGTTATTAGAGAACATTGGAGAAACCCTTCAAGATATTGGCACAGGCAAAGAATTTCTGGAAAAGACCCGGGAGGCACAGGCAGTCAAAGCCAAAGTCAACTATTGGGATTGCATCAAATTGAGAAGTTTCTGTACTGCAAAAGAAACAGTCAGGAGAGTGAAGAGACAACCGACAGAATGGGAAAAAATATTTGCAAACTATGCAACAGATAAAGGGTTAATAACCAGAATCTACAAAGAGATCAAGAAACTCCACAAAAACAAAACAAACAACCCACTTAAGAGATGGGCCAAGGACCTCAATAGACATTTTTCAAAAGAGGAAATCCAAATGGCCAACAGGCACATGAAAAAATGTTCAAGGTCACTAGCAATCAGGGAAATGCAAATCAAAACCACAATGAGTTTTCACCTCACCCCGGTTAGAATGGCTCACATTCAGAAATCTACCAACAACAGATGCTGGCGAGGATGTGGAGGAAAAGGAACACTAACCCACTGTTGCTGGGAATGCAAACTGGTCAAGCCACTATGGAAGTCAGTCTGGAGATTCCTCAGAAACCTGAATATAACCCTACCGTTTGACCCAGCATTCCACTCCTTGGAATTTACCCAAAGGAGTTTAAATTGACAAACAAAAAAGCGGTCTGCAGCCTAATGTTTATTGCAGCACAATTCACAATAGCCAAGACCTGGAACCAACCTAAATTCCCATCAACGGTAGACTGGATAAAGAAATTATGGGATATGTATTCTTTAGAATACTATACCGCAGTAAGAAACAACGAAATCCAGTCATTTGCAACAAAATGGAGGAATCTGGAACACATCATGCTGAGTGAAATAAGCCAGTCCCAAAGGGACAAATACCATATGTTCTCCCTGATCGGTGACAACTGACTGAACACCAAAAAGGAAACCTCCTGAAGTGAAGTGGACACTATGAGAAATGGTGACTTGATCAGCATAGCCCTGACTGTTAATGAACAACTTAATACATTATCCCTCTTAGTAGTTTTTTTTGTCTGTTCTACTTCATATGACTGGTTTAATTCTGTAATTATCACACAGTTATTCTTAAGTGTTGAAAATTAACTGAAATGTGATCCCTGTTAAACATAAGAGTGGGAATAAGAGAGGGAAGAGATGTATAATTTGGGACATGCTCAAGCTGACTTGCCCCAAATGGTAGAGTTAGAAACATACCAGGGCATTCCAATTCAATCCCATCAAGGTGGCATGTACCAATGCCATCTCACTATTCCAAGTGATCTATTTCAGTTCACAATTGATCATAATGAAAGGACTAAGAGTCAAAGGGAGCACATAAACAAGTCTAGTACCTGCTAACACTAACCGATAGAATAAATAAAGGGGAGAGTGATCCAACATGGGAAGTGAGATACTCAGTAGACTCATAGAATGGCAGATGTCCTAAATAGCACTCTGGCCTCAGAATCAGCCCTAAAGGCACTCGGATCTGGCTGAAAAGCCCATGAGAGTATTTCAGGCATGGAAAGCCAAGACACTCTGGCAAAAAGATCTCTGTAAGTGAGATCCCAGTGGAAAGAACAGGTCTTCAAAGAAGGCGGTACCTTTCTCTGAAGGGAGGAGAGAACCTCCACTTTGACTATGACCTTGTCTAAACAAGATAAGAGTCGGAGAACTCAAGGGGCTTCCATAGCCTTGGAAACTCATGACTGGTGCATGGGGAGATTACTGATGCCATAAACAGGAGTGTCAATTTGTAAAGTCAACAACAGGAGTCACTGTGCACTTACTCCTCATGTAGGATCTCTGTCCTTAATGTGCTGTACCTTGAGGCTTAATGGTATAACGAGTACTCAAACAGTATATTTCACTTTGTGTTTCTATGGGGGTCCAAACGGTTGAAATCTTTACTCAATGTATACTAAACTGATCTTCTGTTAAAAAAAAAAAAAAAGAAAAAGAAAGAAAAGAAAAGAAAAAGAAATTATCAATTCCCAACTTGACTCTCACTGGGATTAAACATGACAATAGGTCTGATCTGATTTCATCATCATTTAAAAAAATCATCTATTATTTTTCACTTTATGTTTCTGTGTGGGAGCAAACTGTTGAAATCCTTACTTAATGTATACTAAACTGATCTTCTGTATATTAAGATAATCGAAAATGAATCTTGATGTGAATGGAAGGGGAGAGGGAGTGGGAAAGGGGAGGGTTGTGGGTGGGAGGGACGGTATTGGGGGGAAGCCATTGTAATCCATAAGTCGTACTTTGGAAATTTATATTCATTAAATAAAAGATAAAAAAAAAGATTTATAGAAAGCATCATGGAAAGAAACCAAAACTAGAAAGAGAATATCGAGTGGCCAAAAAGATACGTTGTGGGTTTGAATCAAGGAAGAGAGTTCCCAAGTGAACAAGTGGCCAGCAGTATCACAGTTTAATGAAAGACTAGTAGGATAATGTCAGATATGACTGGTTAGAGTAACTACTGTCAAGTCTTTAAGTAAATTTTTTCTACTGTATTTCATTAAAGCTTGCTAGATATAAAAAAAAATCTACTTAGAACAGTTCTGAACTAAGGGTAGTTTTCACTTTGGAATACAAGACTTGTGTACATGTACTTTGATTCTTTAGGACATTTTAGAATTGGTCATCTACCATGATCAATTGCATTGGGTTAAACATAAATCCATGTGGAAGTATAGAAATAGTACTTTCAAATTTTAACATGAAAACTACCAACATGAATAGTTTCTCTACCAAGGCCAATTTTCAACTATACTGTGGTAAATTATACAAGTTTCATATAAGATTCTGCATTTCTGTTAACTGCTAACAAAGAAATCGCTTAATGGATGGAAACAGAAGCAGCTTTGGGAACTGTATGGCATTATGCAGAACAATAGTACCCTTCAACTATATTTCATCACAGTTATTGCTTTGTACTATTTTTTAATATTTGAACTATGGAATAGCTTAAAAGTTAACATTCATACTACATTAATGTTGAATGAAATGATTGTTTTGTTCTGATCTGCTGTTGAGTAGATTTAGGCAAAAAAAAAAAAAAGAAAAAGAAAAGGAAAAAAAGAGCTAGTTTAGGTATCCCACTAGGATACCCTTAGCTTTTATTAGCTTCTGTACTGAGAGGCAGAACAGGCAGTTTAAGAAAGGAAATAATAGAGTTTCATTCCAGTATCTTAAATTTGGAACTCATTTGCAAAATTTTAGCAGTATTTCCATTAAAAACACAAGTCCACAGAAACTAGATACCAATTAACCTGCAAAGCCATGCCTCCCCCTTTAATTTCCTCTGCTTAACCCATGATTTAATTCCTTTCCGTGTTAGTATTAGCAACATATCACCTTTGATCCTCTACTGTAATAAAACTAGATGACTTATTTAAAGAAAGCAAAAACCCATATACATTTTTGTATGCAAATAATCCATGTAAAATTTCACAGGTATTATTTATATAGAAACTTGAAAATTTTATGTGGAGTAAGAAAGTACTTTCGTCCTTTTCTGTGAACATTATTTAGACTGGAAATGTTCCTGTAATTGGCAGTAACATACAGAAAAGATATATGGCTTGATGGGAGGCATTAAACACTCATATTAGGAACTGGATAAAGACCAAGATCCTACAAAGCAAGCTGTAAGTTCATGCCTGAATCATATGGCTTCAAAAAAATAAATATGTCATTTAATTTATCCTTAATTTGTGTTGGATCTGTTTAAACAGCTTATTCAAAGATGCAACGTAATGAGAAAATTGTTAGCTTTTATATTCATGCAGACTGAGGTTGGAATTCTGCCGCAGGTCGTTCAGCAGCCTTGCGCTGGTTACCACGTCTTCTTCTATTTCTATATATGTATTTGAATATTTGACAATTCTAGTTAAGAAGTTGATCAAAAGAAATTTGATTACAGTCTTGAAAGACAGAGAATAATTAATAGTATTAGCAAATCATTAATTTTAAAACCACTAGTATCTGTTTGCAATAATAGCTGAAGAGTATGCACCTTTGACAGTAATAGAATTCAACTTTGGTTCCTTGTCATGTTATTTTATGATTTCTGAACTAATAATCCTTGTGAGATGACTATGAGCACTTAACAGACACAATAAAATTCACTTTACTAAACACTCCACACACGCAGGACAGGTTTTGCTTACTTAAGTCCTGAATATGATTGCCTTAGTATAACTTGAGGTATATTTGGTTCAGCTGTGAGTATAGGCTACTAGTGCTACTAAAGCTGTTAGTACTATCCAACAGCTCTCAGGCGATAGCACAGACTTGCCGAAACTCAGTCTGGTAATACTGACTTTATCTGCGGCATTCACCAGAAAATAACTCTACAGCCTGCTGTGTGCTCATTACTGACTTTGAAAATGTTTACCACAAATTGTTTAATTCCTTAAATGGCAGCCAAACCCTAGGAACAAACTACAGAGATAACAGGAGCTTAATTTTATAGTAACAACTCCTGGACATCAAGGTGAGAATACAACTTTTGGAACCATGGAGTCTTTTCTGCAAAGAAACACCACAAAGCTGTTATCTGCCTTGGGCCTTTGTCCTTTGATGTTACCTCTGGCATCTCTTAGCCTGGATAATTTCATTACTTGTTTTCAATTTTAAAATTTTTTTTCTTTTTTTTTTAACTTTTATTTAATGAATATAAATTTCCAAAGTACGATTTATGGATTACAATGGCTTCCCCCCCATAACCTCCCTCCCACCCGCAACCCTCCCCTTTCCCACTCCCTCTCCCCTTCCATTCACATCAAGATTCACTTCTGATTCTCTTTATATACAGAAGATCAGTTTAGCATACATTAAGTAAAGATTTCAACAGTTTGCTCCCATACAGAAACAAAGTGAAAAATACTGTTTGAGTACTAGTTATAGCATTAAATCTCAATGTACAGCACACTAAGGACAAAGATCCTACATGAGGAGTAAGTGCACAGTGATTGCTGTTGTTGACTTAACAAATTGACACTCTTGTTTATGGCCTCAGTAATCACCCTAGGCTCTTGTCATGAGCTGCCAAGGCTATGGAAGCCTTTTGAGTTCACCGACTCTGATCATATTTAGACAAGGCCATGGTCAAAGTGGAAGTTCTCTCCTCCCTTCAGAGAAAGACACCTCCTTCTTTGATGACCCGTTCTTTCCACTGGGATCTCACTCATGGAGATCCTTCATTTAGTTTTTGTTTTTTTGTTTTTTTTTTTTTTTTTTTTTCCCCAGAGTGTCTTGGCTTTCCATGCCTGAAATACTCTCATGGGCAAAAAAAAAAAAAAAAAAAAAAAAAAAAAACCATTGGTGAAGTTCCTCTTTTCTTTTTTTTTTTTTTTTCAGGCAGAGTTAGACAGTGAGAGAGAGAGAGAGAGACAGAGAAAGGTCTTCCTTCCGTTGGTTCACCCCCAAATGGCTGCTATGGTCGGCGCGCTGTGCTGATCCGAAGCCAGGAGCCAGGTGCTTCCTTTTGGTTTCCTATGCGGGTGCAGGGCCCAAGCACTTGGGCTATCGTCCACTGCACTCCTGGGCCACAGCAGAGAGCTGGACTGAAAGTGGAGCAACTGGGACAGAATCCGGCACCCCAACCGGACTAGAACCCAGGGTGCTGGCGCCGCAGGCACAGGATTAGCCAAATGAGCCACGGCACCAGCCAGAGTTCCTCTTTTCAAGAACACAAGTCTGGAGATGTCATCTTTTTTTTAAAGTTTTCATTCACTGAAGAATGATGAAACGTTGCTTAAGATGATTTCCAAACCAAAACCAAACCAAACCAAATAAGCGAGCAAATCTGTGCTAAACAGATAAGTACATGTGTCTGTTTCATAAGAAAACAAATAGATGCATTAACATGTTAAGAAAATTATCCATAGCTATGAGTTTGCCCAGTAATTCTGAGGGAGAAAATACAGGAGTAGAAATAGAAAAATTCCAACATTTAAAGTTCCGCTCCAATTATGAAACATTTTCCTTAAATCAACACTTTATAGTTGAAACTCAAATAAGATCAAAAGTTGAACGTGAGCTGGAGACTGACCTTCACATGTGGATGACTTTGCACAGTCCGTTGCACAGAGCAGATACTCAATAAATAATTATTGACTAAACTACACTAGCGGTTCCCAGGCTGAATGCACATTCATATCACTTGGGAAACTTTTTGTAAAATGCCAAATATCAATGCCTATGCAAAACAAGTGCAATTTTTGACGAGGGTAAATACTTCTGCTCAAAATGACCAAACTGTACCATCAAATTCTTTTCTTCTCCTTCCTCTCAGATTCTTCCCAGCTTTCACTTATTCCCAACTGTTTCATCACTACTGAAATTTTACTCCACAGTTGTGAACTGCTTCAGTCACCACCAGGATAAAGCAAAATGGTGCCAGCGTACAGCTTCAACTGTTATTATCTCTCTCCCTTACATCTTGGAAAAGTTTACTGAAAGAGGAATCCATATTTCTATCAGCATTTTTCCCTGTTTGGGGTACCCTGGCCCCAGTTAACACCTTTGTCATAACTTAAGTTTTTCCTAAAATAAGGACAAACTGACTCAGAGCCCTTTGGCTTTCCTGTTCTGTATTAAAACTCCAGATACAATAAGCTAATACTCATCCAAACCATATTACTTTAATCTATAAAACTCTACATTGCTACCCTTTTCCTGTGAATGCAGCCCAAGTTCATTTGCAGGCAGTGCTAGACCATCATCGATCTTACATTCTCTTTGTTTCCTTTCCTGTCACTCTGTCTCCCACCTTGGATATCCCAAGTTGCCTGTCGCTCCCATGAGCATAGTCTTCTACCTCCCTCAACTTTGTATTCTGCCATTATTGTTGCCCAGACGCCTGTTTTTTCCACAGGGGAACTCACCCTTTAAGCTTCAGTTTAGATTTTTTCCTAGGATGCCTTTGTTGAAACCTTAGTTTGGACTTTGTTCTACTCCTTTGTCTACATGGAGAACTGAGTATAGGTTGGCCTTGGATTGAGCCTTGGCTCTGAGGCTGGAAAGGAATATAGGAAAAGATAACACAAGATGTTGTGTTTAGGGAAAGAAATTTGGAGTTTTAACTTTGAGATTTTAATCTCCTAGGAAATTGGCAGCCATTGAGTATTCGTGGGCAAGAGGGTGAGAATAGTACTCCTTTGCTTTCATAAGACTGAGCTTCCTGCCTTAAAACATTTTGTTATTATTTCCAAATGGCAAAACCAGTAGATTGTCAGACAGATGGGATCAAACAGAAAATTTGTTTCAGTTCCTGAAAATAGGGGATACATCAGAACACGACAGACCATGGAATGAGCGTGAGGGAGCACATACAGAGTAGCACTGAGCTTGGTCAAGAGTTGAAAGAAGGGGAAACTCGGGCAGGAAACTTTATTGTGGTTTTTGTGGGAGGAACAGGTTGGATCGGGTAAGCAGGCTTAAGATTGGCTATTTTGAATTTCTGTGGGCTCTGGTACATAGGCATTGTCACACGTTGTGTAGTACCTGACCCTGGGATGATAAGCCACAGTGTAAGAACACACTAAAGAACATGGTGGGAGATATAGGCTCTGGGTTGTTAGTGTTTAAAATGCACATTAATTGAAAGAGTTGTTTACCATCTACTGGAACTGGCTAATTCTGGGCAGAGAATAGGGAAGGGTTAGTCCCTCTAGAATCAATCAGATCCTAAGTGTCAAAGCATTGGAATATAGAAAATGAAAGAGGTGGTTGATAAAATGGGATTTGTCATGTTTTGACATTTAAAGAAATTTGAGGTGTTAGTTCAGGTAATCTTTAAAGAGTAGAGTATAAGTTTCCCTAAACATTATAGAAAATATTTCATCATGACACCATAAAACAATACCACAAGTAGTAGCATAAGGGGTCCCTGTGGGCTAGCCCATAAGTACATTGACTTTTTATGTGGAATTACTTAAAAAATATACTTGAATTTTCTGGGATCTTTAACAGTATTCTGGTAGATTTGAAAAGTGTGCTAACTGTACAATGTGTGTATAGATATAGATAGAGATATATCACCTATATCTATTTATCTCACAAACATATTCACAAGGAAGTTATATTTTATTCCATTTTGCTATGAACTTTTTGAAGGATACAAACTGGGACCCATTTGGGGTGGCAGCGTTGCAGGCAGTTGCCTAATCTACTATTCCAAATGCTAGCACCCAGATGTTAATATCTTTTTTTCCTCAGGTCAAGTTGGCAGTGTAAGAGTTATGGTGAAATCTGGAAGAAATAGTAGGAGAGGTACTGGAATGGATACTTTTCTTCTCAGTGGTCTAGAAACTATGAGAGACAATTGTCCTCTGGAGAAAGCAATAAACTCCATTAGTTTGGGGGATGGCAAAGACAGTAGTAACGGCTAACATATACCTCTTGAGGTAGGGACTTACAGGCATGATGTTTTTGTCATAGAGCAATGATTATACCAGCATCATGGGCTAAAAAGACAATAAGCCTAGGGGATGTAATAGAATCCCAATGTCACAGGAAGAAAAGCAATCAATATCCTGTGCCCAGTTCCTCATGACCTTAGGAGATGGAATATGTGGGTGTCCTTGGGATGATGAATTTAGGGTCCTCGGTGAAGTCAGCTCTGCTGCTGGGGGAGAATTTGTTCCCAGTGGCAACATCTGGGTCTGGGGTAATGTCATCTGGGCCGCGTGACTGAGAATCCCTCCACTTTGGTTAACATGAGTCCTTGTGTGTGTGTGTCTCTATGTGCTATTTTTGTCATTTGGAGGCAACATTGGGCATGGGGGGTTGACTTGAAAATATCTTTTAACTCAGGAGGCTTGTGGGTACATAGCTAGCAAAGGTGATGCTCTCTAATAGACAAGAGCGGTGGGACCCCTTTGAGGATGGCCAAATCTAAAAGTTCACAATAGTTTAAGGCTTTATTTAGATAACTGTTGGGGGAGTCTTTTATAAGTAGGTTTCCATTTAGTTGGTCTCATTTGGTCAGGCTGTTTGTTTATTAAAATATATGTGTCAGAGTCTGGAGCTTCAACATTACTCTGTTGTCAGGCAATCTAACTTGACCAGTACTTATAGGATTATAAGCCCTTTGCTAGATTGTTGGCTTGGTTGGTGAAAGATGATCTGACAGGGTTCTTTGGGTTTATGTTATGAAGCTCAGTGGTTTGTGGGCCTCAACACTTGCTATGTTTGGTTGAAACAATGGCTTGTTTGGATGACTTTAGCCTCTCAATTAGAAACCAGTTAAAGCACCAATACCAATATTAATGAGACTACTAGTTGACAGAATGGCTTGTAGTTGTATTTGACAGGAGTATTTTTAATGTTCTTTGTATTTTTTTCTTTTTAGGTTTTCTCTTTATTTGGTTAAAAACATTTATTTGAAAGTCAGGGTGAGAGGGAGAGAGAACAAGAGAGCGAGAGCGAGAGAGAGAAATAGGGAGAGAGAAGGAGAGCGAGATCTTCCATTCACCGGTTCACTGCCCAGTGGACACAATGGCTGGGTCTGGGCCAAGCCAAACCCAGGATCCTGGAACACTCTCTGGATCTCTCACATATGTGGCAGTGGCCCAGCCACTGGGGCCATCTGCTGCCTTCCCAGGCATGTAAGCAGGGAGGTAGATGGGAAGTGGAACAGCTGGGATTCAAACCAGCACTCTGATATAGGATGCTGGTGCCAAAAATGGTAGCTTAACCCACTGTGCCACAATGCCAGCCTTTGTCTGTTTTTATCTTTTTTAAGTTTCCTGTTTATGACATTTTTACACTTTGGATGTTTATTAAACTCCTGGTGGACCCAGTTGGCTCTGGCCTTGCTCTTCAGGGTGGACCAATAGATGTCTGAGCAGCCTGATTCCACTTCAAGGAGGATGACAGTGGCCTTATCAGTATTTTTCAGGCTCTGGGTTTTGCATATAAGGCCCTTGGCATGCAGGTAAGCAGTGGTTCATGATCTACCCCCTTGAAATAAATGTTTGTTGCTTAAGCCACCCAATCTCTGGTGTTCTGTTACAGTAACCCAAACTGACAAAGGTTGTAAGTCAAGTGTTTGAGCCTGAGGCCAATTCTTTAATGACTACAAATTCATAGATTTCCTAAAATTATCGTCAGGGTTAATAATTCACTCAAAAAATTTGTAGAACTTATTGAAAACAGTTATGCTTATGGTTGTTTTGGAGGTAAGCAAAGAATACATATTTGAGCAAATGAAAGATACATAGAATGTACTTTAAAAGGGTTCCAATTGTGAGGCTTCCATTGTCCTAAAGACAAGGTTAAGGAATAGTTCTTGGTACTGATGTGTGACAGTGTGCATAGGTGTATTGCTATTTTCAGAGTTTTTATTGGGGCTACAGTAGATAGATATTATTAATGTATTGATTACACAAATAGTTCAATCTCCATTTCATTGTTCTGTCATTAGTCATTTTATTAGCATGATTTATTAGCTGTGGGCTGGAGGGCCCCTTATGATTCCAAAAGACATTCCTATCTTTTAGGAAATTCCAAGGAATTTTCTCTGCTTTAGGTGAGTTCAAATGGTTTATTATACTTAAAAAAGTTACATAGTATCTTTCAGCTTGAGTGTCCTTGTGTGTAAAATGAAGATAAGAATAATTTTCACCACTCAGAGTTTTGATGGTGATAGAATGAATTAACACATGATCCACACACATTATTATGTAATAAATGGTAAGCTACTGCTAACATTTTCTTTCTCTTCTTTGCCATAAAAATTATCATTAATTTGTTATCTGTGCTTTGGATTAATGGTGAGAAAGGGATAGATTTGATTAGCTCATTTGCATGAGTGCTTTGCAAAAGAAGTTGAGGAGTGGAAAATGATTTAATCTTTAATATGACCAACTTTGATTATCTGTATAATTTTTAATCTCTTTAAGTTCTGATAGTCAGTGATTCTCTGGACTATGTGGCATTTCTTGCTGTTTTCTCCTGAGGGAAATAATAGAGTTAAATACGAGTGAATGAGAGGTAGCCTTCTCAACTAAAAATTTTTTTAAAAATGTTATCCGTTGGCCAGCGCCATGGCTCAATAGGCTAATCCTCCGCCTGAGGCGCTGGCACCCCAGGTTCTAGTCCCGGTCGGAGTACCAGATTCTGTCCTGATTGCCCCTCTTCCAGTCCAGCTCTCTGCTGTGGCCCGGGAGTGCAGTGGAGGATGGCCCAAGTCCTTGGGCCCTGCACCCACATGGGAGACAGGAGAAGCACTTGGGCCACAGCGGCCACTGGGGGGTGAACCAATGGAAAAGGAAGACCTTTCTCTCTCTGTCTCTCTCGCTCACTGTCCATGCTGCCTGTCAAAAAAAAATGTTATCCATTAACAGAGAAGTGAAAGTAAAAATTTTATAGTTATCTCTTAATTTTTTTCACTGGTAATTAATTCATAATTCCAAGATAAGCCATATTTTACAAGATTAATATGCTTGTACCCAAAATTAACCAATTCTTTGAAAAATAGCTTCTTATATTTTCCTTGACTTGATTATTTGGATCCTATGCATTTTCAAAGAGAACATGAGGCAAGATGGTGAAAATAAATAGAAAGCATAAGGTAAAATAAGATTAGAGTAAATATAAAAGATGAGTTCCACTGATGCTACTTGTGGAAACTGCCTATCTTGCATGGCCATTCCATTTTTCATTGCCAAGTTTGACAGACACAAAAATGAGATCCAACATCAAAGTCACATTTAACTATATCTATGTCAGGCACTTGACTAACAACTTGATACACATTGCCTTATTTAGTCCTCATGTACAGTTGTAGTTAGATAGTATTATTACTCCTTTTTTCCAATTAGAAAATTTAGGGAGCTTATAAATTGTACGTGCAATCCAGAAACTTTTAGAGGCATAATTTAAACCCAGAGATATCTGATTCAAAAATTTAGACTCTTTCCTTCTAAATATGCTGCTTCTCAAAAGTTATTTTTCATGACGGTGGCATAATACCACATATTGTGCTTAGCACAGTGTTAAGCATATAGTGAGAACAAGGAAGTCTGGAAGGTTATATGGGTCAAAGTTTTAATAATTTAGCTATAAAGAAAGCACTGACTTGACTGGGCAGTTACTAAAGAAAAGGTGTGTTTTTAGTTCACAGTTCTGGAGGTCGCGGAACACGGCAGTGGCACCTTCTTGGCTTCAGGTGAGGGCCTCATACAACTTCAGCTTATGCTGCAAAGTGGAAGAGCCTGTGGGGCTGAGCAGAGGAAGGCGCAGTTGCCACAAAGTGAGGTTCCAGGTTTATTGTAGGACAATTCACTCTCATGATAATTATCCCACTCTCACAGAAACTACATTACGCCCCATGGTTACCTCTTAAATATCCCACCACCTCTCAATACCTTTACATTGGTGATTAAATTTCCACAGAGTTCTGGCAGGGATGATCCACATCCAAACAACTGCTGACATTCTGACATATTGGAGGAAAATGTTGCAAATAGATGCAGCAATTGCTATTTAAAAAACAGTTTTGGGAGTGATGTTAACAAGATAGGAAGTCCTAGCTCGCATTCCTCCAAGGAAACACTAGATTACAATGATATAAAGCCAAAATATTTTCATAAGATTTCTGGAAGCCAGTTAAATTTTAGTACCCCAGGTAAACACAAAGCTAGGGATAGCTGCATTAAAATAGGCAGGCAAAATACTTTCACTGTACCTGCACCAATTCTTTCCACAAGCCAGCACAGGTGAGCATAGAAAGAAAGAGCCCCTGAACTTCTCTGTTGGAGTCGAAGAGTAGACCATCCATCCAATACTCTGACTTTATGGAGTTCCACCCAAGGGATTGATTTCAGTCTCACCTCCGTCTTCACTCAGAATACTGGCATACATTGACCTAGATCGGAGGCCCTGGGGCAGCTGCGAATAGCAGAAAGCAGTTTGCCCTTTGCAGGGCCCAGTACAGCTTGGTACAAGTGGGAAAAGGTACTCAATCTGATACTTGCCTCCTGGGACGCAGGTAGAGGAGTAGAATATGATTGCAGGTGCCTCACTTTTTAGGAACATCTAAAGGCCTGCTCATTCTGAGACTTGCCCCCAGGTAGGGAAGAAGACAAGTGCTGTGGACCTCAAATTCCCTTGCTTTTCTGAGCACAACTGAGGAAATTGTTGTTTCTCCTCGATCCTCCCTCAGAATGAGATACAGAGAAAGAGACAGAGAGAGAGATGGAGAGGATAGGGAGGGGAGGGGAGGGGCGGGGAGGGGAGGAGCGGGGAAGGAGGAGAAAGGAAGAAAGAGGAGGTGCATCCTGCAACAGCTCTCTGGAGCACTGCCTGCAGGACTGAGAACTGTCTACAATGATCAGATATGTGCATGGGGGCTGCAGGCTGCTGGTGAGAAGCAGAGAATGGATCAGCCTGCGACCGCAGAACCAGAGAACTTGCAGAGCCAGACACCAGCGTGATCACAGATGTAATGAGTTCTGTTAGAAAATTCCTCTAATCAGGAATCTGCACAGATCCAGAAAAGACACATTCCTAGGAAAGGTTTAAGAAGATCCCAGATTTTCTAGCTGGACTAACTGATGAAATTCTTCCTCTGCACAAAGTTGGTCTAAAAGACTAACAGAGATGGTTGTTTTTCAAATGTGGAGATACGAACTGTAAGGTTCACAAAACATAAACAAATAGACAAACATGGCGGAAGCAAATGAACAAAGTAAATCTCCAGAAGCTAACCACAACAATAGGAAGTATATGATATAGCTGACAAAGAACTGAAAATAACTCATAAAGATACTCAGTGAACTCAGGAAAAGTATTTGGGAGCAAAGTGAGCATTTTAACAAAGAGAAAGATAACTTTTTAAATGAAAAGAACAATAGCTGAATTTTAAAATTTCAGTTAGGAGTTTCAGCAGAAGACTTAATCAGATTTGATCAAAAAATAAATGAAGTCAAAGACTGGTCATTCAAGATCACACCATCAGAGGAGCAAGAAGGCAAAAATGTGAATTAAGGCCTCAAGGACTTATGTAGTACCATCAGCCAAACCAATATGCACATTATGGAAATCAGAGGCAGAAAGCTTACTAGCAGAAATAATGACAAAAAAACTTCCAAAATCTGGATCAGAAATGTACTTCCACATTCAAAACTCCCAAATAGTGTCAAAAAAATATGAAACCAAAAAATTCTGCACTGAGACTGATTAAAACCAAGTATCAAAAGACAAAATTAGAACATTTTGGAAGCATCAATATGAAACCAACCTGGGGCTGTGGCGTAGCAGGTAAAGCCACCACCTGTAGTGTCAGCATCCCATATGGGTGCCAGTTTGAGTCCCCACTGCTCCACTTCTGATCCAGCTCTCTGCTGTGGCCTGGGAAAGCAGTGGAAAATGGCCCAAGTCCTTGGGCCCCTGCACCCACATTGGGGACCCAGAGGAAGCTCCTGCCTCCTGGCTTCAGATCAGCGCAGCTCTGGCCCTTGCAGCCAACTGGGGAGTGAACCAGCTCATAGAAGACCTCTCTCTCTCTCTCTCTCTCTCTCTCTCTCTCTTTCTCTGCTTCTCCTTCTCTCTGTGTAACTCTGCCTTTCAAATAAGTTAAATTAAAAAAAAGATAAAGCAGCTTGTCACAAGATAGTTTCTAAAACACTGTCAGAAGATTTCGCGGAAGATTACTCAAGAAAAACTGTGTGGACCACAAGGGAATCAGATCATATATTCAAAGAGCTGAAAGAAAAAGGTACCAATGATGAATACGTTACCTAGCAAAGTATCCTTCAGAAAGAAAGGAGAGATAAAAATTTTCTTACATAAACAAAATGGAGGAAGTTTGTCTCCATGAGGCTTGCCTTAAAAGAAGTAACAAAAGGAAATTTTCAAGATGCAGTGACTGGATGTTAAACCATATCATGAAAACATGAATGTATAAAGCTCACTGATAAATGTAATGATATAAACTATATAAACATTATATTGAATTATTATTCAATTATTCAATTTTAAATAATTCAGTTGTAAATATTCAATTATTATTCAATTATTATGCAATGGTGATGCATAAACCATTTTTAATTCTGATATAGTCTAGTGAAGTGAAAGCATAAAAAAACTAACTACCATTAAACATGGATGAATACACAATAAAAATGGTATAATTTGTGACAACAATATGAATGGGAAGGTTAAAATTTAGAATATTTGTGATTGAAGTGAAATTGTTATCCATTTAAAATAGATGTTATATCATGCCAGGGGATTCCAATTCAGTCCCATCAAGGTGGCATGTACCAATGCCATTTCACTAGTCAAAGTGATCAATTTCAGTTCACAATTGATCATACTGATAGGTCTAAGAGTCAAAGGGATCACATAAACAAGACTAGTGTTTGCTAATACTAACTGATAGAATAAAAAAGGGAGAGAACGATCCAACATGGGAAGCGGGATACACGGCAGACTCATAGAATGGCAGATGTCCTAAACAGCACTCTGGCCTCAGAATCAGCCCTTAGGGCATTCGGATCTGGCTGAAAAGCCATGAGAGTATTTCAGGCATGGAAAGCCAAGACACTGTGGCAAAAAAAAACCGACCTAAATAAAAGATCTCTGTGAGTGAGATCCCAGCAGAAAGAATGAGCCATCAAAGAAAGAGGTGCCTTTCTCTGAAGGGAGGAGAGAACTTCCTCTTTGACTATGGCTTTGTCTAAATAAGATTGGAGTTGGCGAAATCAAGAAGCTTCCATAGCCTTGGCAGCTCATGACAAGAGCCTCGGGTGGTTACTGATGTCATAAACAAGAGTGTCAATTTTTAAATCAACAACAGGAGTCACTGTGCACTTACTCTTCATGTAGGATCTCTGTCCTTAATGTATTGTACTATGTGAATTAACTGGAAACCTAGTCTTTAAACAGTACTTTATACTTTGTGTGTCTGTGTGGGTTCAAACTGTTGAAATCTTTATTTAGTATATACTAACTTAATCTTCTGTATATAAAGATAATTGAAAATGAATCTTGATGAAAAATAGGATGGGAGAGGGCAGGGGAGATGGGATGGTTGCGGGTGGGAGGGTGGTTATGGGGGGGGAAAGTTGCTATAATTGAAAAGTTGTACTTTGGAAATTTATATTTATTAAATAAAAGTTAAAAAATAGATGTTTTATAAGCTGTTTTATCTATAATTTTTTTCTGTAAAATAATATATGTCTATAATTTGTAAAATGTTCTACTTAAGCTGCATGGTAACCATAAACAAAGTACCTATGGAAAATACACAAAAGAAAATGCAAAAGAGGAGTGACTGTTTGGCACGTTATGCTAGGATATCATTGGAGATATATGCATCCCATATTAGATGCATATGTTTCAGTGCCAGCTCTATCCTTGACCCCAGTTTCCTCCTTAAGTGCACCACGGGAAGCAGCAGGAGATGGTTCAAGTACTTGGTATCTGCTTCCCACATGGGAGACCCAAATTCAGTTCTCAGCTCCTAGCTTCAGCCTGGAGTGATAAATGAACTAATGGATGAGACAAATCTATTTCTTTTTCTTCTCTTTCTCAAGTAAATAAAATAAATAAAAATAAAAAATAAATCAAAGAATGTCATTATAAAATGTCAGTGAAATAAGAAGGAAGTTAGCAAAAATGTAAAAGAGAGACTAAATAATTAGATACAGACAAAATAATGAATAAAATGGCAATAAGTAGTTATCAATAATAATTATTTTAAATGTTAGTGGATTAAACTCCCCAAAGGGAATAAAAGGCTTGAATGAACTAAAAAAAAGTAACAGTAACAACAAAGTCCAACTTTATGCTGACTACAAATGAAATACTGCTCACTTTAGACTTAACTGCTGTAAGGTGAAAGAAAGGAGATCTTATAATGACAAAAGGGTCAATTCAACAGGAAGATATAAAATATATATGCACAACATCAGAAGCTTAATATATAAAGTGAACATTGACAGAACTGTTTAGAAAATATATAACAGCGGGACGAGCACTGTGGCACAGCAGGTTAAAGCCCTGGCCTGAAGCGCCAGCATCCCATTTGGATGCCAGTTCTAGTCCCGGGTGCTCCTCTTCTGATCCAGCTCTCTGCTATGGCCTGGGAAACCAGTAGAAGATGGCCCAAGTCCTCAGGCCCCTGCACCCACGTGAGAGAAATGGAAGAAGCTCCTGGCTCATGGCTTCAGATCAGCACAGCTCCGGCCATTGTGGCCCTCTGAGGAGTGAACCAGCAGATTGAAGACCTCTCTACCTCTTTCTGTAACTCTGTCTTTCAAATAAATAAATAAATCTTTAAAAAAAATAAAATATATAACAGAACAATAATAATATAATATCCCCTTTTAATAATGGATGTGCTATCCAGGAAGAAGAATAGTAAAGGAACAGAGGACTTGGGACAGTAGACATCTACAGAGCATTCTGCCTCACTAGCAAAAACACATTCTTCTCAAGTATGCATTATCCAGAATATAGCAAATGTTAAGTCATAATACTAGTTTTATTGATTTAGTAAGATGGAAATACTATAACAAAACTGGATATCAGTAGCAAAAAAAAAAAAAAAAAAAAAAAACCTAGAAAATTCACCAACATGTTTGCAGCAGTTAGTACCTACATCAAGAAATTGGGATCTCAAAGATCTAGAGAAACAAGAACAAACCAAACCCAAAATGATTAAGAGTAAAGAAATAATAAAAAAAATTAGAAATAATAAAATTTAGGGGGCTGGCGCTCTGGTATAGTGGGTAAAGTTGCTACCTGCAGTGCCAGCATCCCATATGAACACTGATTTGAGTCCCAGCTGTTCCACTCCTGATCCAGCTCTCTGCTATGGTCTGGGAAAGCATAGAAGATGGTCCAAATGCTTGTGCCCCTGCACCCACGTGTGTAACCCGGAAGAAGCTCCTGGCTCCTGGCTTTGGATTGGTGCAGCTCCAGCCATTTTTGACAATGGTAGAATGAACCAGCAGATCAAAGATCTCACTCTCTTGCTCTTTCTCGCTCTCTCTCGCTCTCTTTCTCTCTCTCTCTGCCTCTTCTCTAACTCTGACTTTCAAATAAATAAATCTTTAAAAAATAATAAATAAAATAAAAATTGGAAGAAATAAACACAATTGAAATCAAAGAAAATATACAAAAGATCAGTGAAATGAAGCACTAGTTTATAAAAAAATTAAATTGATAAACAATTGGCCCAACTAACCATAAAGGGGAGTGTGGAGGCCCAAATTAATAAAATCAGGGATAAAAAGGAAGATGATACAACATATACCACAGAAATTTAAAAAATTATAAGGAATTACTGCAAAGATCTATATACCAACAAATTGGAAAATCTAGAAGACATAGATTTCTGGACACATACAATTTACTAAACTTGAGTCATGAAGACATAGAAAACTTAAATAGACCAATAGCCAAGATGGCAATTAAATCAGTTTTAATAAAGACTCTTCTGGCCGGTGCTGCAGCTCAATAGGCTAATCCTCCACCTAGCAGTGCTGGCACACCAGGTTCTAGTCCTGGTCGGGGCGCCGGATTCTGTCCCAGTTGCCCCTCTTCCAGGCCAGCTCTCTGCTGTGGCCAGGGAGTGCAGTGGAGGATGGCCCAAGTCCTTGGGCCCTGCACCCCATGGGAGACCAGGATAAGCACCTGGCTCCTGCCTTCAGATCAATGTGGTGCGCCAGCCACAGTGTGTCAGCCGTGGCGGCCATTGGAGGGTGAACCAACGGCAAAAGGAAGACCTTTCTCTCTGTCTTTCTCTCTCACTGTCCACTCTGCCTGTCAAAAAAAAAAAAAAAAAAAAAAAAAAAAAAAAAAAAAAAAGACGCTCCTAATAAAGAAAATGCCAGGAATGGATGCCTTCCACTGTTGAATTCTATGAAACTATTAAAGAAGAATTAATCTCAATTTTTCTTCAACCATTCAGAACAATTGAAAGGAAGGGAATCCTTCCAAAGTACTAGGAGGCCAGCATCATCTTAATTCAAAAACCAGAATAACATACAACAAAGAAAAAGGACTGGAGACTAATATCCCTGATGAACATAGATGCAAAAATCCTCAACAAAGCAATAGCTAATCAAATCAAACAACATATTAGAAAGATCACTCACCCACACAAAGTGAGATTTATCTGTGGTATGCAGGAATGGATCAATATACATCACGTTAACAAATTGAAGGATAAAAACCATATGATTACTCAGTAGATGCAGAAAAAGCATTTGCTAAAATGCAATCTTTTCAATGATAATAATGTCAAGCAAATTGGTTATGGAAGACCATACCACAATCGAGGCAATATATGAGATTTAACTGAGTTTTGAACAGAAGAAATCAAAAGGTTAAATTATATCTTGAGAAAAACAAACAAAAAAGAAAATACTACATACCAAAACATGAAGCAAAACCAGTACTAAGGAGATGTTTGATGGTGACAGATACCTACCTTAAAAAGGAAAGATCCCAAGTGAATTATCTAACTATACCTCAAACAACTGGAAAAAGAACAGCTAAACATCTGAATATCAGCAGGAGGAGAAGAATAAATATTATAATAGAAATATGAGAAATATAGAATACTAACACTAGAAAAAGGAAACTAAGAGTTTTACTTAAAATATAATTAAAATTGTCAAATCTTTAGAGTAAAAAATGGAAGACTCAAATAAAACCAGAATTAAAGAAGAGTTATTACAAATGATGCCACAGATAGAAAATTGATTATGAGAGACAGCTAAAAGAGTTATATACCAAAAATTAGAGAATCGAGAGGAAATGGATAATTTTCTAGAAAGATATGACATACCATTACAGAATAATGAAGAAATAACAAATCTGAATAGTATAACTAGAACAGAAATTGAGTTAGTATCAAAACCCCATGCCAAAGAAAAATTCAGAACCAGACAGCTTCATTTGTGAATTCTAGCCAATATTTAATGAAGAATTAATACCAACCTTTTCCAAACCCTTCTAAAAATTTCAAGATGAGGGAACACTTTATAAACTCATTTTTATGAAGCCTGTATAACCCTTGTATTAAAGCCAGAAAAAGACACCATAAAGAAAAATAAAATTATAGGCTAATATTGCTGATGGACACAGATGAAAAAATGTTCAATAAAATACCAGTAAATATATATATATATATATATATATATATTTAATTTACTTGTGAGGCAGATGGACATAAACAGAAAGAGAGAGAGAGAGCGCCATCCTCTGATTCACTGTACCCCAGATGGCCAAAGCAGGCCTGGGAGGAGGTTGAAGCCAGATTCCTGAAGCCCAATGTAGATTTCCAACTAAGATGTCTGGAAAACTAATCACTTGAGCCATCACTGCGGCCTCCCAGGATCTGCCTGCTCAGGAAGCTGAGTCAGGGGCCAAGGTGAGTATTGAACCCAGGTACACTGAATGGAATGCATTCATGTTAACTGACATTTTGAACACAAAGCCAAATGCCTACTCCAAGCAAGGATAATTTAACAACACATTGAAATGGTCATAAACCATGACCAAGTAGCATTTATCCTTGGGATGCAAAGATGGTTCAACACATGAAAATCGATTCATGTGATATGCACATGAACAGAACAAAGGATGACAATGACGTGATCATCTCTATAAGTGCAAAAGAAGCATATGACAAAATTGAACATTCATTCATTTTAAAACCATTCAGGAAATGAGAAATAGAAGAAAATTACCTTAACCTAACAAAGGCCACATAGGAAAAACCTACAGCTAACACTGTATTCAATGGTGGAAAACTGAAATCTTTTTCTCTAAGACAAGGAACAAGGCAAAAATGCCCACTCTGCCAATTATATTCAATATATTACCAGTTGTCCTAAACAGAGTAATAAATCAAAAAAAAAAAAAGAAATGCAATGCATCCATATCAGAAAGGAATACATAAATTATCTGCTTGCAGATGGCATGATCTTATATATAGGAAACCATAAAGACTGTTAGAATTAATAAATTCAGTAAGGTTTCTGTATATAAAATGGATATGCAAAATTCAGTTGTATAAACTAACAAGGCATAATTTCAAAATGAGTTTATTAGTCCCAAAAAGAATAAAATACTTGGAAATAAATAGCTAAACAAAGGAGATAAAATGCTTACACATAGAAAATTGTAAAGCCTGAATCAAAGATATTAAAGAAGACACAAAGTAAATGGAAAGACACTGTGTTCATGGATTGGAACACTTGGAACACTCAATATTATTAAAATATCCGTAAACCCAAAATAATCTACAGATGCATCACAGTCACTATCAAATTCCCAATGACATTTAAATTTTACATTTCATATGTACAGTTTTAAGAGCATGCTAACAAGACACTGTGGCAAAAAAAAAAAAAAGACCTAAATAAAAGATCTCTATGAGTGAGATCCTGTTGGAAAAAGGGGCCATTAAAGAAGGAGGAACTTTTCTCTGCAGGAAGAGAGAACTTCCACTTTGCTTATGGCCTTATCTAAATAAGACTAGAGTTTGTGAACTCAAGAGGCTTCCATAGCCTTGGAAGCTCATGACAAGAGCCTCAGGTGATTACTGATGTCATAAATAAGAGTGTCAATTGTTAAATCAGCAACAGGAGTCACTGTGCACTTACTCCCCATGTAGGACCTCTGTTCTTAATATGTTGTACTATGAGAATTAACGGGAAAACTAGTCTTCAAACAGTACTTTATACTTTGTGTGTCTGTCTGGGTTCAAACAGTTGAAATCTTTACTTAGTATAGAGTTGATCTTCTTTAAAGATAATTAAAAATGAATCTTAAGAATGGGATGGGAGATAGAGTAGTAGATGGGATGGTTTGCAGGTGGGAGGGTGGTTATGAGGGGAAGAACCACTATAATCCAAAAGTTGTACTTTGGAAATTTATATTTATTAAATAAAAGTTTTCTGTAAAAAAAGTCTTTCATTGCAAAAATAAGAGAAAAATGAGCAGGAAGGGGGAGGGAGGCTGGGGTAGGAAGTATCTATGCTCTTAAAACTGGATGTATGAAATACATGAAATTGGTTGCCTTTATATAAATAAAAAACTTCTAAAAATCAAAAAAGAGCATGCTGATGCTTCCCATGAAATCCTGCACCCCTCTCTTACTGTCACCCTCCCTCATTCTTTTCATATTTTTCTTTTAATTTTTACCAAGACATACTTGCAATTTTCTTTATAGTCACAAGCTTAACCCTCCACTAAATAGAGAATTCAACGAGTAAGAAGTAGAAAAACCACTTTTCCTCAAGAGTTCAGATATAAATAATAATCAAATCTCAAAATGTCAATTTCATTGATATACTTTACATTTTTGTACTCTGTATATTGGTTACCACAGAACAGGGAAAACATATTTGTGTTTTGGAGGCTGACTTACTTTGCTAAGCATAATGGTCTCTAGTTGCATCCATATTGTTGTGAAAGACAGGATTTCATTCTTTTTACATCGAAATAGCATTCCAACATGGATATATACCATAATTTCTTTATTGAGTCATTAATAAATTGATAAACAGTCATCTGGATTGATTCCATGTCTTAGCTAGTGTTAGCTGAAATGCAATAACAATGAAGGTACAGATAACTCTTACATATGCTGATTTCTTTTTGTTTGGGTAAATTCCTAGGAGTGGAATTGCTGGGTCATATGGTAGATCTGCTTGCAGATTTCTTAGTAATCTCCATACTGAATTCCATAATGATTGTATGAGTTTACCCTCCCAGCAACCGTATATTAGGGTATATTTTTTCCCCACATCCTCACGAGCATTTGTTATTTTTTGATATTTGGATAATAGTCATTCTAACTGGAGTGAGGTGAAACTGCATTGTGGCTTTTCTTTGCATTTCTCCCATTGCTGGTGATCCTGAGCATCTTTTCATGTGCCTATTAGCCATTTACATTTCAACCTTTGAAAAATGCCTATTCATATCTTTAGCCCTTTTCTTTTTAAACAAAAAACACAGTATTTATTTATTTGAAAGGCAGTTACAAAGTGAGAGGGAAAGAGCAAGAGAGAGAGATCGTCTGTCTGCTGGTTCCCTTGTCACATGGCTGCGACTGCTAGGGCTGGGCCCAGCCAAAGCCAGCATCCAGGAACTCCATTCAGATCTCCCACGTGGGTGCAGGGGCCCAAACCCTTGAACCATCTTCTGCTGCTTTTCTCAGGTGCATTAGCAGGGAGCTGGATTAGAAGTGGAACAACTGGATTTCAACCAGTGCTCATATAGGTTGCTGGCATCACAGAGAGCTGCTTTACCGGCTATGCCGCAATACTACCTTAGCCCATTTCTTAACTAGATTTCTTGTTCTGTTGTTGCTGAGTTTCTGGGGCTCCTTATATGTTCTAGATATTAATCATTTATCAGATGTATAGTTTGAAATATTTTCTCTCATTCTATGGGTGGCCTCTTTACTTCTTGAGTGTGCCCTTTTCTGTACACTAGCTTCTTACCTTGATGTCATCCCATTTGTCTGTTTTTGTCTTTATTGCCTGTGCTGCTGGCTTCTTATCCAAGAAGTCTTTTCTTTTGTCACCATCTTGCAGTGTTTCCCCTATGGTTTCTTTTTTAAATTTATTTAGTAAATATAAATTTCCGAAGTACAGTTTATGGACTACAATGGCTTTCCCCCCATAATTTCCTTCCCACTCGCACCCCTCCCATCTCTCGCTCCCTCTCCCATTCAATTCACATCAAGATTCATTTTCAATTATCTTTATATACAGAAGATTGATTTAGTATATATTAAGTAAAGATTTCAACAGTTTGCACCCACATAGAAACACAAAGTGTAAAATACTGTTTCAGTACTAGTTATAGCATTACTTCACATTGGACAGCACATTAAGGACAGATCCCACCTGAGAAGTAAGTACACAGTGACTCCTCTTGTTGACTTACCAATTTGACACTCTTGTTTATGGCGTCAGTAATCTCCCTAGGCTCTAGTCATGAGTTGCCAAGGCTATGGAAGCCTTTTGAGTTTGCCGACTTCGATCTTATTCCAACAGGGTCATAGTCAAAGTGGAAGTTCTCTCCTCCCTTCAGAGAAAGGTACCTCCTTCTTTGATGGCCCCATTCTTTCCACTGGGATCTCACTCGCAGAGATCTTTCATTTAGGTCTTCTTTTTTTTTTTTTTTTTTTTTTTTTATTCCAGAGTGTCTTGGCTTTCCATGCCTAAAATACTCTCATGGGCTCTTCAGCGATATCTGAATGCCTTAAGGGCTGATTCTGAGGCCAGAGTGCTATTTAGGACATCTGCCATTCTATGAGTCTGCTGTATATCCCCTATGTTTTCATCCAGTAATTTGATGGTTTCAGGTCTTGGGTTTAGGTACTTGATCCATTTTGAGTTTTTTGTATAAGGTGTAAGGTAGGGGTATTGTTTCATAATTAATACTTTCTTTTTTTTATTTTTATTTTTTGACAGGCAGAGTGGACAGTGAAAGAGAGAGACAGAGAGAAAGGTCTTCCTTTGCCATTGGTTCACCCTCCAATGGCCACCACGGCCAGTGCGCTGCGGCTGGCGCACCGCGCTGATCCGATGGCAGGAGCCAGGTACTTATCCTGGTCTCCCATGGGGTGCAGGGCCCAAGGACTTGGGCCACCCTCCACTGCACTCCCTGGCCACAGCAGAGAGCCGGCCTGGAAGAGGGGCAACCAGGACAGAATCCGGCGCCCCTACCGGGACTAGAACCTGGTGTGCCAGCGCAGCTAGGTGGAGGATTAGCCTAGTGTGCCATGGCGCCAGCCACTTCATACTTTCATACTTCATACTTCTCAATGCAGAGATCCAATTATCTCAACACCATTTGTTAAAGATACTGTCCTTTCTCCAGAGAATGATTTTAGCTTGTTAGTCAAAGATTAGCTCATTGTAGATGCATGGATTAATTTCTGCCATCTCTAGTCAGTTCCTTAAATTGATATGTCTATTCTTGTTCAAGAACCAAGCTGTTTTGATAATAACTGCCCTGTAATAGGTATTGGAATCAGGTATTGTGATGCTTCCAGCTTTAGTTATATTGTTTAGGATTCCTTTAGTTATTTAGGGCCTCTTGTGATTCCATATGAATTTATGGTCATTTTTTCCAGATTTGAGAAGAATGGCTTTCGTCATTTTTTTAGATAAATGGAAATGGATCTCAAAAATATTGCATAGTTACAGTGCTCAAAACAGTATGGTACTGGCCCATTAAAAGACAAATACCCCAATGGAATATATTAGCTCAGAAATGAATACATACACACACACACACACACACACACAACATAGTCAGTACCTTCAACAAGGGTACCAAGGATACACAATGGAAAAAAGATAGTCTATGCAATGAATAGTGTTGGGAAATCCATGTACACATGAAAAAGAATGAAATTCGACCTTTACTTTTCATCAAACATATAAATCAAGTCAAGTGGAGTAATGACTTATCACCTGAAAGTGTAAAGCTGCTAACAGGAAACGAGGGAGACTTTATGACATTAGTACTGGTGGACACCAAAAACACTGGCTACAAAGACAAAAATAAATAAGTGAGGCTACATTAAGCTAAAAGCTTCAGTGTGGCTAAATAAGCAATCAACAGAGTGAAAAAAAACAGTCCATGGGACTGAAGAAAATATTGAAAACCACATATCTGAAGAGTTTCATTTCTACCAGTATGTAACTCTTATAGCTCAGTAGTATAAAACAATCTAATTTAAAAATGGACAGAGAGCATGAATAGACATTTCTCCAGAGAAGACATAGAAGTGGCCAGCAGATTTATGGAAAGATGCTCAACATCACTACAGGTTGATGTGTCACTTCACAGCTGCTGGAATGACACATATCAAAAACAAACAAAGTAGCCAGAAGATATGCTAGCAAGAATGAGGAGAAACTGAAATTCTTGTACACTGTTGATAGGAATGTAAAATGCTGTGGATACTATGGAAACACTATGGAAGTTTCTAAAAATATGAAAATAGCACTACCATACTACAGGTAGTGGACCTGTCATGTTAGTGGTTGCAAACCAGAGTCTTGAAGAGATATTTGCATTAGTCACAGTAGTCAAGATGTAGAAGCAATGTAAAAACCCACTGATGATGAATGAATAAAGAAAATGCAGTATATTTGCAAAATTATTCAGCCTCAAACACAGGAAATCATATCAACTGTGAAAACACAGATGAACTTTGAGGATGCTGCACTAAATGAAACACACGTCATGGAAGGACAAATATTGCAAATTCCACTTTAAGGAGTAAAATTCCTAGAAGCAGAAAGTAGAACAGAGGTTTCCTGGGGCTGAGAGAAGAAAGAAGTGAGAAGTTGCTGCTCAGTGTGTATCGTTTCGTTTATACAACATGACAGTTTTGGGAAGGGCAGGTGTTTGGCCTGGTGGTTAGGATACCACTGGGGTGCCTGTGTATCATGTCAGAGTGCCCGAGTTTGAGACCCAGATCTGCTGCAGATTCCAGCTGCCTGCTAATGCGCTCGCTGGGAAGCAAGAGGTGATGGCTCATGTGATTTGGCCACTGCAACCCACGTGAGCCACCCAGATTGATTTCTCAACTATTGGCTTTGGCCTGGCCCAGTCCTGTCTGTTGCAGGTGTTTGAGAAATGAACCAGTGGATGGGGACTCTGTCTGCCTCTGTATCTATCTCTGTACCTCTCAACTAATAATAATAAATTCTAGAAATCTGTGTAGTAGTTTGCTTATTGTTAGCGATAATGCACTATAAACTTAAAAATGTGTTAAAGGGGTCTTATGATTCTTTTAAAACTTAGTTGAGAGGAAGGGAGGGAGGAAAGTAGAAAGAGAAAGGGAGAGAGACTGAGAAAGACTGATGGAGAGAGAGAGCGCAAGAACGAGTGCACTCCTATCCCTGAGTTCCATCTCTAAATGCCTGAACTGGCTGGAATGAGGCTCAGCAAACCCAGGAGCCAGGAACTCTATCCAGTTCTCCCCCATGAGTGGAAAGAACTCGATCACCTGATCTCTCTCCACTGCCTCCCAGGGTCTATATTAGCAAAAGGCTGGAGTCAGGAGCTGTCACTGTATATCAAATCCAGATAGTCCTACACAGGATGTCAGAATCTTAACAAGGTCTTAACTGCCAGGCAAAATAGTGGCTCTCCTCCTTTTAACCTCAGTAAAAATGCACAGGATCTGTAAGGTTTACTTACTGTAATTTATTCTAGCCTTGTCTGTTCACTGTAGTTTAACTGAACCTTCTTCCTAAGAGCCCGCACTCCTATCAAGCTGGATCATGAGAGATTTGATAAATTATTATCATTAAGGAGGGCAGCTGTCTAGTTTGGAGGGGCAACAACACTGTGAAGCCTTCAAAGAATAGGTTTTGCATGGTTTTTAATTATGATGATGATGATGTTACACAAATATCCTCTGTCCTTAGGGAACTTTGAATTTCCTTCATTTTCCTCTCACTGACCTGATATGTACTCTACCCATTCTTCGATTTTAGTTCTGAATGTTCTGTGAAGAGAGTTTTGGTTGAGAATTCTAGAATCTAGTTCCTAGACAATGTTGCTAGCTGCTTTACTTTTCATTTCTGTCCACGGAAGCCAGAGAGAAAGAGTGGATGTCAGATAAAGGAACAAGAGACACCCTTCCTGCATCTAGTTGCTGACAGTGCCCCTTATCAAAGGCAGCCACCTCCATCTCCAGGGTCCATATACTTTTGGGTCTCCTGCTGCTGGTCACAAAAAAAGTCCCTGTATCAGCAGCAACTTGGCTTTGGCAGTTGGAGTTACAGTAGTGTTTACCTCCTCCTCAGAGATCTGAATGTAAAACACATGGTAACCTCCCCCCCCCCCACCCAGGAACCTCTACCATAGGTCTGCCCACTTTTCCCACGGGATCCATCCTCCGAGGTCCATCGTTCTGGCAAACCCACCCTTCCCTTCAGTTTCCCCAATCCTGGGGGCAGTGGTCTCTTCCTGCAGTTATTAATCTCTGAGTAACCTCAACATCCCTTTTATTTTCTTTGGGCACTCCAATACTCACATAAACAATTTCCTGTGTTAAATCATTCTCTTTTCTTTTCCTCTTTTTTCTTTTTGAATGTAGTGCCTCTGCAGAGAGGGAAGTCAGCACTGACTGAGCCTCCTGTCAGCAGAATTCAGTATTTAACAGGCCGTCTTGTAATCACCTCAGGCAGATCACATCCCAGGCAGAATCCACATCTCACTGATGCATCAGAGACCTGTCTTTTCCTTTATCCTGTCACATTCACATTTTTCTTTACACATGTTGGAAATTAGCAAAGCAGCCTTCTGCAGAACAAGATGGAATCTCCATCTAGCAGCCACACCATCACTCAAAACTATGACATATCAGTGCATAATTTGGCAATTATTCATGGTTATAGAAAATATGTAGCATCTCAATAATATTCGGGTTAAAAGACTAAAGTTCAGAAAACAGAAGCTACTTGGTCAAAACCACCCATTTAAGAAGCAGCAAAAATAGGACAGTGAACTGTATCTTCTGATGCCCTGCCCGCTGTATTTACTCCACAATAAGCTGTCCCTGGGCACATTTATTGTAATACTGCTGGATCATGAAAATGGATGACTCTATATCATAGCATTGCCACAAGACTTTACTTCATTTGCAATAGAATCTCTCTGTTGTGACAAATCTCTGTCCTCTAAACTCCCATCTGCTTGCAATACAACTAGAAAACATTCAGGCATTTCTGTGTGTTTTGTGTCCACATGGAAAGTGGCTCGTGCACTTCGTATGGTGTGGTTTCTCCAAAGACTTCTTTGCCTGCTGCTTCAAACTTTAGCTGTGTGGGAGTCCAGAAAAGCTGGAGCCCAGCTCTGATGCAAGCAAGTTAGATCCTTTACAACAAGAATCTGGGCTTGAAATGGCACACAGAGTGCTCATTATTTGCATTGATGCAGGGTGAGGGGTGATATTTATCCAGAATTGGCCGCCTAATTTCTACAGCTGAAACATTAATTCTCTCATGCATCTTTGAGGTAAATTGTGGGGATACGGTATAGAAGCACCACAACCTCTTTAAGGAGCATGCTAGGGGCCAGTGCTGTGGCATAGCAGGTGAAGCCACCACCTGCAAAGCCCAGCACCCCCTATGGGCACTGGCTGCTCCACTTCTGATACTGCTCCCTACCAATGCACCTGGGAAATCAGCGGAAAATGGCCAAGTGCTTGGGTCCCTGCACCTACCTGGGAGACCTGGAAGAAGCTCCTGGCTCCAGGCTTCAGCATAGCCCAGCCTTGGTCTTTGAAGCCATTTGGGAAGTAAACCAGCAGATGGAAGATCTCTCTGTCTCTGTCTCTTCCACTCTCTCTCTAATTCTGCCTATCAAATAAATAAATAAATCTGTTTTAAGGGACATATACGTCTTCCTGAGATTTTTAACTAAGTCTCCTTTCTGACATAAACTTGTTTTCACTTTCAAAAGGAATCAGGTAGAAGAGTGCATAGCCTTTATTTGACAGGGACACAAAGTGAATTCTTCCCCAGCACTGTCTTTCATGAGTCCTAACCTTTCCTTTCTATGAATCCAACCAAGCTCGTGCGTTAATAAAGGAAGCCCAGGTTCTTTGAAATTAGGCAGATGTATAGTTCAGTCCCTCCTGTGTTACTGTCGCAGTTGCTTAGCTTCTTCATGGCTACTTCTTCAAGTCTGAGGAAAACCGCCTACCTTGAGGGGTGAAGTATTAAATAAGATATTGGAGTCAATGCACTTATCACTCTGCTTAACAAAAGGACAGAAGGACGTCAGAAGACATATGGTAGCTCTTGCCTTTTTTTTTCCTTTGTTGTGAACTTTGAGTTATTTAACTTTGATAACTGTTTAAACATAAAATAATATATATATAAATAATAATTTTTGGAATCTCTTCTAGTGGATAAGTGTGATTGTAAGTAACTCTTACTCATTTTCACCATTGCCTCTTTTAATGAGACCATCCAACATGAAATGCTGGGTAAGTTACACAGACATTCATAGCCTTCCGGGTGTTAGAAAGATCATGTGGAAGGTCCGATCTCAACCAGTAGAAACTTTCCTCCTCTGTTAGTTCCTGATGACCTCAGGCTGATGAGCTGTGTAGATGTGAACCACAATCTACATCTTCACCATCTGCTGTCTTAGTCGTCCACTCCACCACCTCCTCTACTTGTAGTCAGGATTGAAGAGATGTCACTTGATTGGGTCGTTTTCATCTGGCATTGTGTGTGTGTGTGTAGTATGCCCAACTGAACTGTGTTCATCCACAGTTGCATTTCATGAGTGGTTTTTGAGAGAAATCAAGAAGTAATTTCTATCTGGTAACTATGATTATGGTTAAGTAGCCTAGTTATTAGGAAGTAGATTTCTGCTTTGGTAACATCCTAATCTACAAAAACTCTCAGTAGCCTCTCCCTTGCCCTTAAAGTTACAGTTCATGTGAACCAGCATACATGCTACTCAGCACAGCCTAAGCAAATGCTCTAGGCTGGCTCGCAGCAACAAAAATTTATCTCTTAAAGGTAGATTTGGCTGAAATCAATGCAAGACAGTGCAGTCCCACTGGAGATTCTAACAGGGAATCCATGCTTGCTTCTTCAGTTTCTGGTGACTGGAAGATTTTTTTGGCCTGTGGTTTTGTCTCTAGTCTCTGCCTCTGTGGTCCTGCAGCCTTCTCTTGGACCGTGTATAATCTTCCTCTGCCCTCCTCTTATGAGGGTAGTATGATCACATTCAGAGTATGGCCACATTAGCCAAGATCATCTCCCCTTATCAAATGCTAAGCACATCTGCATAGAACTTTTTTCCATGCAAGGTAACATGTACAAGTCCTGATAATTAAGACTTGAATACTTTGGGGAACCATTCTCATTCTGTCATAAGCCACAAACACATGGAAAATACAGATTTTATAAAGCGTTATAGCCCTTATTTCTGTTTTGAAATCTTCTCCAAAATTATCTATGCTTCAAGGTTCAGTTCAGAATCATTAGCTTTGAAAGTATCCTTGTTCAGAGTGTCAGTTTTTAAATCAACAACAGGAGTCACTGTGCACTTACTCCCCATGTAGGATCTCTGTCCTTAATGTGTTGTGCTATGTGAATCAATAGTATAGTAATCAAACAGTACTTTACACTTTGTGTTTCTGTGTGGGTGCAAACTGTTGAAATCTTTACTTAATATAGACTAAATTGATCTTTTGTATATAAAGATAATTGAAAATGAATCTTGATGTGAATGGGATGGGAGAGGGCATGGGAGATGGGAGGGTTGCGGGTGGGAGGGAAAAAGCCACTGTGTGGGGAGCAACTCGGACTAGACTAAGTTACTGGAATTAAGACTTATTCTATGCATCTGCTCTCCCACAATATGGCACTGGGAGAGGAGAAAACAGCTTCTACGCAGCTGCCTCTTGCCAACTTGAGTGATGACCTCCAGGAGCTGATCCTGCTCCTGATTGGAGGAGAGCAGCGTACTCGGCATGTGGGCAGCCGAGTTGGGATTGGCGGAAGAGGACTATAAAGGAGGAGAGAGACAACATGCACCAGGAACATCTAACAGGAGCATCTATCTGAAGGAACACCTGTGCAGCCCCCGAGAGAGCCGGCCGGCGGTGTGCCACTCCCCTGCGGAAGTGGGGAAGGTGGCAGGGGGCCCGCCCCTCCACAGAGGTGGAGGGACGGTAGCCAACCCGGGAAGAACCAGCAGCAAACCCGGGGAGGGCCAAGCAGACGAAAGAACAGCGCAGGGTCCTGTGTTGTTCCTCCACGAAGACGGGGAGCAACATAATGGTGCCGTGACTCGGATATGAAGCCTAGGCAGGGTTTAGTGTCGTTCCTCCATGAAGAGGGGGAGTGACATAATGGTGCCGTGACTCGGATAGGAAACCTAAGGAGGGAAGAAACGGGAAGAAATGGGAAAATACCGGAGAGAGAGACTAGCAAAGAGCCTAGGGAAAAGCCGGACAAAAAAGGTGCCGGAAGAAGCTATTGAAAGCCTAGGCATAGACTCGGATACGGACTACGGGGGGAAGCCGGGAGAAATCTCTAAAGTCGAAAGCGAAAGTGAAAGCTAGAACAAACAGACTCGGATATGGACTGTGGGGAGAAGCCAGGAGAAATGAGGGAGGAATATTGTTGGAAGAAAACTTAGGGAAATATACCGGGTAGAGAAAAATGTTAGGGAAATTGAAGCTGCAGGGGGCAGGCCGAGGCAGAAACGTAAGCCAGTTTGGAATTCTTTAAGTCAGCCCGGGGGGCAAAAGGCGAAAATCTGGAACCAGAGGCAGAGACGTGGGCCGCCAGGTTGGAATCCATCAGATTAGCCCGGGGAGCAAAAGATGGGAAGCCAAACCATAAGGCGGAGATGCATAAGCTAGGTTGAATTCGGCAGGTTAGCCTGGGGAACTTAGATTGAATACCGGTGGTGGCGGAAACGTAAGCTACGCTGTGTGACTCGTGGAAGCCGCCGCGTGCAGAGAGAGCACGGGGCGTGAATAGATAGGGAACATGGGGCTAGTGCGAGGCCGTAGTGCGCGCGAAGCCGGGAAGCCGCGCAGATGAGAGAAGCGCGGGCTGAAGCGGCTCAGAGCCGGGAAGCCGCCGAGAAGCAGCCTCGGGGTGGGTGCCGGGAAGCCGCAGGGATAAGAGAAATAGAAGTTTAGAAGTAAAATGAGAGAAATAGGAATGCTGGTAGATAGAAGTAAAATAGGAGAGATAGGAATGCCCGGAGATAGAGAAATAGAGAAAAATAAGGCCTCCCCTCAACATGGCAATGAGAGAGCTTGGATTCAGTCTGCCTGATTAGGGAGGTGGTGAGCACCTGTGGGCGGCTAGCAGCTTATGCGCCGCAGGTCACCAAAGACAGGCACGAATTAACATCAATAAGTCTCCCCACAATACCGCAATGAGAAGGCTTGGATTCGGTCTGCCTGATTAGGCGGTAAGCACCAGCAGGCAGCTCGACCAGAGTATGAGCTGCAGGTCACCGAAGATAGGCACGAATCAACACCAATAAGTCTCCCCACAATACGGCAATGAGAAGGCTTGGATTCGGTTTGCCTGATTGCTAGGGCTTGTAAGCACCTGCAGGCAGTTCTAGCAGAGCAGAGCATGCGCTGCAGGGCACCGAACTCAGGCACGCATCAGCACCAAAAGCCTTCTCACAACATGGCGAAGAGAGGACCCGGATTTGGTTTGCCTGATTGATAGGACTTGTAAGCACCTGTGGGCAACTCTAGCAAGCAGAGCAGAGTGTGTGCCGCGGGGCACCGAAGACAGGCGCGTATCAACGCCAAAAATAAAAAGAAAGGGGGATCTGTGGGGAGCAACTCGGACTAGACTAAGTTACTGGAATTAAGACTTATTCTATGCATCTGCTCTCCCACAATATGGCACTGGGAGAGGAGAAAACAGCATCTACGCAGCTGCCTCTTGCCAACTTGAGTGATGACCTCCAGGAGCTGATCCTGCTCCTGATTGGAGGAGAGCAGCGTACTCGGCATGTGGGCAGCCGAGTTGGGATTGGCGGAAGAGGACTATAAAGGAGGAGAGAGACAACATGCACCAGGAACATCTAACAGGAACATTTATCTGAAGGAACACCTGTGCAGCCCCCGAGAGAGCCGGCCGGCGGTGTGCCACTCCCCTGCGGAAGTGGGGAAGGTGGCAGGGACGGTAGCCAACCCGGGAAGAACCAGCAGCAAACCCGGGGAGGGCCGAGCAGACGAAAGAACAGCGCAGGGTCCTGTGTTGTTCCTCCACGAAGACGGGGAGTGACATAATGGTGCCGTGACTCGGATATGAAGCCTAGGCAGGGTTTAGTGTCGTTCCTCCATGAAGAGGGGGAGCGACACCACTGTAATCCAAAAGTTGTGCTTTGGAAATTTATATTTATCAAATAAAAGTTAAAAAAAAAAAGTATCCTTGTTCATCCTCTTCCATACTGAAATTCCCTCCTGCAAGATAGACTTGGATTCAAACTCCAGTCATTTACTATGTTTGCAAACTTGGGCAACTTACTGAATTTCCTCATCTGTAAAGTAGACAGTGTTTTCAAATTCACTGGATTATTTTAGGCTTTGCAAAAAGAAATATGAGGAGTAAAGGGTTAAGTCTAGAATAAAGCATTCAGTGTACTTTATTTTCCTTCTTTTGATCAAATAAAGTCTCCTTACAAAGTTTCGTAAGGGTCAGTTCTCTAGAGAGAAATCTTTACTTAATGATATATTTCTAATATGTACCCCATTGTTTTCAAACCATGATAGCACATGTTGATAGTTAAAATATTGAGAAACAACTGATAAATATCAGAATATTACTTCCTCTGAAACAAATAATTCATTGTTGATAAATAATAGCATTTATGGAAAGTGCTACTTAAATTATAATATTTTCTTTCTTTGTTTTTAGCGGGGACTTAAAAAATGTTCCAAATTTTAATACCTTAAATTATATAGGATATTACATAGTTTAATCAAATCTCATCATGGTACATCTTGGGTGATTCATTCCTTTTGAAAGGTTATTCTAAAATTATGAAAATACACTAATAACTCATTTTAGTTTCTTTGATATTTTATCAAAACCAATATCCGCCATCAGTCTGTGGCAGTATTTGTTTTTTTATCATGATGTAGTTTTCTATTTTTAATGAAACGTTTATTCTGCCATCACATGATATTGTTAGAAGCATCATAAGAAATGTCACTGCCTGACCAAGTACTTCTTTGGTATTTATTTCTTTGGTATTTCATTAGTCTATTACAAGCTCTGCATTTTAACATAGTTAACGTATTACATAGTTAGTATTTTTAAGGTGATTTTTCATGGCATTCTAAGATAGCACACAAACTTGAATATGTGTTTGAAGCAATACATAATAAACTTTCAAACATTTAACACATGTTTCTAACCATCACCGGAAGCAAGAATGAGTCTTTCCAGAAAAAACCTCCACTTATCCTCTGCTAACTCACCACCGCCATACCAAGGCCGAAACCTTATCAACTTCTGAAGTAACTTAGTCTTGCCTGTCTCCATTCTTATACTCTATTAAAATGAAATTATTGGGGCCAGCGCTGTGACACAGTAGGCTAATGATCTGGCCTGAAGCACCGGCATCCCATATGGGTACCAGTTCTAGTCCCAGCTGCTCCACTTCCGATCCAGCTCTCTGCTATGGCCTGGGAAAGCAGTAAAAGATGGCCCAAGTCCTTGAGCTCCCGCACCCATGTGGGAGACCCAGAAGAAGTTCCTGGCTCCTGGCTTTGGATTGGCGCAGCTCCGGCTGATGCAGTCAATTGGGGAGTGAACCAGTGGATGGAAGACCTCTCTCTCTATCTCTACCTCTCTCTCTAACTCTGTCTTTCAAGTAAATAAAATAAATCTTTTTAAAAAAATGAAATCATTTACTTTGTTGTATATGAAACCCTGTTCAACATCACACTTGGGGAAATTTATAGCTATTTTTGTACATTATTTTATGAGTTCATTCTTATTGATAACTAAGCTTTCATTAAAACGATGAGCATTCAACTACAGGAATTTTAATAAAGTACATGTATTTCTGTTGGGTACATACTTGGGACTTCAGTTGCTAAGTCCTAAGGTTTGTGTATATTCAAATGTAGAAGACTCTCTCAAACAGCTTCCTGAGAGGTTATTCCAGTTTATATCTGTACCAGCAACATACAGTCTTCTGATTGCTACAGTTCCTCATCAACATCTGTTGTTGCCTGTCATTTTATGTTAGTAATCGTGGGGTAAATGTTTACAAATGTTTTCCTTTTAATTTCTATTAATTTCATCATTTGATGAGTGAACTTAATGATTTATCTTTGTGTTTTACTTTAAAGCCAGTTGTGTTTCATTTGGGAACAGTTGGGCTGTTTCAAAGTTATGAAGATGATCATCTCTTGTGTCTAAAGCCATGTTTTATTTTTCACATTTAGACTGGAGGCAATTTTAAATGACCTTTGTGATATGGGTAAGTGGAGATTTAGATACATTTTTTTTCTCAAATGAGTCAGCACCATTTATTGGAAAGACCCCATGATGCCTACTCTAATGCACTATAATGTAGATTGACATCCAAGTATAGGTAAAACTATTTTTCAAAAAATGTTTTAGTTAACATATCAAATATTTACAAAGTTAGTAAAATAATCTAATAAACCCATATTACCCACCATCAGGCTTAAGAATTACCCACTCCTTGCCTGATACTTTTCATAACCCAGAACTCAGTTCCTTCTGCAGAGTCCATATGATATATCATTTTATGTTAGTAATTCAGTTTATCTTTCTAAAAACTAAGGTTACTTTTATAACAAATATAGCATTATCACAATTAAAAACTAGTAATCCCTTAATATTATCAGATGTCCAGTTGATGTTTAATTATTGGAGCAAGCACTGTGGTATAGTAGGTTAAGCCTCTGCCTGCATTGCTGACATCCCATATGGGCACCAATTCATGTCCCAACTGCTCCACTTCCCATCCAGCTCTCTGCTGTGGCCTAGGAAATCATGGATGATGGGCCAAGTGCTTGGGCCCCGCACCTGTGTGGGAGACCCAGAAGAAACCCCTGCTTCTGGCTTCGGATTGGCGCAGCTCCAGCTGTTGCAGCCATTTGGGGAGTGAACCAGTGAATGAAAGATATTTCTCTCTGTCACTTCCTCTCTGTCTGTTATATTGCCTCTCAAATGAATAAATAAGTCTTAAAAATGTTAAATTATTGATTATCTCTATAACTTAAAAGCTTTTATGAAATGAATTTAAACTAAATTTATACAGTAAATTGGTTGATATGTTTCTTCAGTTTCATAATCTATAAATTTTTCCCAGCCTCTGTTGTGTTTCCTTGTAACGCATTTCTTGAAGAAATTGGTTCATTACTTGGGTAGGGTATCCTAGCATTTTGGATTTTGTTATTTTAAGCAATGATTATTTCCTACCATAGCAAAACTTTCTTAAATTTTATTGGCCTCTAGTTAATGAAACAAAGGAACAGTTACCTTGATGTCACCAGCCTGAAGAATATCGGTTGAAAGTTTTGCCCTTAATAGAATAATGCTTGTAACAAAGATATATTTTTTTACTTTCTTTTTTTATTTCTTTTCTTTTTTAAAAGTTCAGCTCCTATATACAAGGGAGGACAAGCAGTATTTGTGTTTCTGGGTCTGGCTTATTTCACTCAACATTATATCCCCTAGTTGCATCCCTTTTGCTGCATATGGTAAAATTTCATTTTTAAATAATTTTTATTTATATAAGGTGAAGAGTTTTTATGTATTTTATATACACATATTTAGGAACATAATGATACTTCCCACCATACCCTCCCTGCCCCCCACATTTCCACCCTCTCTCCTCCTTCTTTACTTATTTTTCTTTTATTTTTTACATTGACATACTTTCAACTTATTTTGTAATCATAAGCTTAACTCCACACTAAGTAAAGAATTCAACAAGTAGTAAGAAGAAAAACACCACCATTCCTCAACAGTATAGACAAGTACTGTAAACAGTAATCAAATCTCAAAATGTCAATGTCGCTGACATTTTTTGCACTGTGTTATGTTATGAAAACATACAATATTTGTCTTTTTGGGACTAGTTTATTTTATTAAGCATAATGGTTTCCAGTTGCATTCATTTTGTTGTAAAAGATGGGATTTCATGCTTTTTATGACTAAGTAGTATTCCATACTGTATGTATGTGTGTGTGTGTGTATGTGTGTGTGCATGTGTGTATGACAATTTCTTGGTTGAGTCATCAGTTGATGTACATCTGGGTTGATTCTATATCTTAGCTGTTGTGAATTGAGCTATAATAAACATGGGTATGCAGATAACCCTTTCATATGCTGATTTCATTTAGTTTGGGTAAATTCCCAGGAATGGTTTGGCTGGGTCATGTGGTAGATCTATTTGCAGATTACTATGAAATCTCCATACTGTCTTCCATAATGTTTGTACTAGTTCACATTCCCACCAACAGTGTATTAAGGTATGTTTTCCCCTCCATATCCTTGCCAGCATTTATTGTTTTTAGATTTTTGGATGAGAGCCAATCTAGCTGGGGCGAGGTGATACCTCATTGTGGTTTCATTTCTCTGATGGCTGGTGATCTTGAGCATTTTTTCATGTGACTGTGAGCTATTTGTATTTCATCCTTTTAAAAATACCTGATCATGTCCTTTGCGCATTTCTTAACTGCAGTGTTTGTTTTATTGTTGCAAAGTTCTTGAGCTCTTTATAGATTTTGGATATTAATGCTTTATCGGTTGCATACCTTACAAATATTTTCTCCCACTCTGTTGGCTGCCTTTTTACTTTGTAGCGTTTTTCCTTTACAGTGCAGAAGATTTTTAGTTTGAAGTAATTCATTTGTCTCTTTTTTGCTTTTTTTGCCTGTGCTGCTAGGGCCCCTTCCAGTCTTTGCCTATGAGTTTCTCCTGTGTTTTCCTCTAGTAATTTGATGGTATTTAGTGTAGATTTAGGTACCTGATCCATTTTGAGTTGATTTTTATATGCCATGTAAGGCAGGGGACTTGTTTCATACTTTTGCATGTGGATATCCAGTTGTCTCCACACCATTTGTTGAAGAGACTGTCGTTTCTCCAGGGAGTGATTTTAGCTTGTCTGTTCAAGATTAGTTGTTTGTAGGTGTGTGGATTGACTTCTAGAGTTTCTATGGTGTTCCATTGGTCTACATGTCTATTTCTGTGCTAGCCCCAGACTGTTTTAGTTATAACTACCCTGTGGTATTGCTAGAAATACGGTATTTTTGTGCCTCTGGCTTTGTTTCTGTTGTTTATGATTACTTTAGCTATCGAGGTCTCTGTGTTTCCATATGAATTTTAACAACATTTTTTTCAAAATCTGAGAAGAATGTCATCGATATTTTGATCTTACAAGTTCTTTGTCAGCTGTGGCATTTTCTGTTTATTTGTGCGCTGATTTTATATCCTGCAACTTTACAAACTATCTTATTAGTTCCAATAGTCTTGTAGTGGAGTCTTTTGGTTTCCCAATATATAGGGCCATGTCATCTACAAACAAGGATAATTTGACTTCCTCTTTTCCCATTGATATCCCTTTTGTTTATTTTTCTTGCCTAATTGAAGAATAAAAACCATATTATTATCTCAAAGATGCATAGAAATCATTTGATAAACCACAACAACCTTTCATGATATAAATTTAAGCAAATTGGTTATAGAAGTAACATTCCTTAACACAATCATGGCGCTGACAACCGCTGCCATATCATATTGAATGGGGAAAAGTTGGACGCATTTCCACTAAGATCTGGAACCAGACAAGGATGTCTACCTTTATCATTGCTATTCATTGTAGTTCTGGAAGATATGTGGTTTTTTTAGATTTATTTATTTGAAAGCTAGAATTAGAGACAGAGGGGGAAACAGAAAAAGATCTTGCATCTGCTCATTCACTCCCCAAAAGGCTGCAATGGCCAGGGCAGGGCTAGGCTAAAGCCAGGAGCCAAGAGTTTCTTCCAGGTCTCCCATATGGGTGCAGGAGCCCAAGCACTTGGGCCATCCTCTGCTGCTTTCCAAGACACAATAGCAGGGAGCTGATCGGAAGTGGAGCAGCCGGGATGCGAACCAGCACCCACATGGGATGCCAGCACTGCAGGCATTGGCTTAACCCTCTATACCTCAACACTGGCCCCAAGATATGTATTTTATGAAGAGTTTGCCTAAATAAATATCCTCTTCAGATTTCTGTATACCAGGACGTTTCAGCCATGGCACTACTGACATTTTGGGTTGACTGATTCTTGCTGTGGAGGAATAGCCTACACTTTGTAGGATGTTCTTAACTATAGATGCCAGCCACATGTCCTTCCCCAAGGTGTGGACATATAAAAACTTACTGCCACTCATCCCCCACCTTTTATTCTTATTCTTCCATGTATTCTTTCATCTTGAATTCTTACAAGTGCTTTGAGAACAAGGACAATGTCTTCATTTATGACTTAAGGTTATTGATAATTTTCTGCCTTCTTCTAAGTGCCATTATGAAAAGCAAATGCTATAACCCATCAAAAAAAATCTTTGATCACTGTAGAGTACTAGTGAAGATGCTAGACATTTTTAGACCTTATATTTATTGATATTGCCTCACCATTTCCATTAGAATCTTGCTCAGTGCTTTATAGTTGACTCCTTTATTTCAAACCAGTTATCGTGTAGTTATCAATATTTTCATAGTATTTTGTTCCTTCCTCATGCAAGTCAGACAACTTTTCCTATTAACTCAATTCCCACAGTTTTAAGTTACAGCTTTCCCAACATCCTTTCTCAGCTCTTCTCACAGTATCTGTACTTCCCACGTTGAACCTCCCTTTTTCTACTCCATTGAGCTGCACTCCTACCCTTCCTTTCCTAAATACACTCCCACTTCATTTCTCCCAATTTATGTCTCTCTCTTCTTTTCTAAGTAAGATTTTCTCTGATAAGCATAAAAAAAATCTTGGTACGTTCCCTTTTGTAATCTTTATGCTTCTATGATAGTTTTTTTCCACATTATTTTTGAAAAAAATCATTGAATGGCTAAGCACAAAAATACATTTTAAAAGATAAGTAAGCCATGGGTCCTCCCTCAGATAATTTCTGGTACAAGAGATCTTGTTATGATGGTGCCTTTACAACGTGTTGAGAATCACAGGCGAAGCAAAACACCTTTCCTTTGGGGAAGTAAAGGACATCAAAGAAATGGTGTTTCCATTTTGTGTTTAAGGGTATTATGTGGGGACGGAATATGCAAAGGCATTTGAAATCTGAAGAAGAGCATAATTCTTGCCTGATGTAGAGAGTGTTCCTTAGAATGGGTACCTAGAGTCTGTGGAGTTGAGTGCCTAGAATTATCTCCTTCTACATGATACGTTACTTCATGGATATTTTCTTAGTCATAAATCTTACCTTCTCTTTCAACTGGGTTGAAATTTCCAGAAGAGGTTAGATGATATTTGGAATCTATTATCAGCATAATCCACTCACAATTTTTTTTCAAAGGACAGAGAGAGAAGAAAGAAAGAGAGAAGAGGGGTGGGCAGAAGCCTGTAGCAGCCAGGAAGCAGGAACTTCATCCAGGTTTCTCGTGTGGGTGACAGGGACCCAAGCCCTTCTTCTGCCTCCTAGGATGCATTAGCAGGAAGCTGGTTTGGAATTGGAGTAGCTGGGGCTCGACCTCAGAAAGTCGTAAAGGATAGCACATCTGTCTTTCTGGTTGTCTCCAGAAAGAGCCAAGCGTAGGTCACTTTCCTTGCCCCAAATAATCAGCATCATGCACCCACATGGAGGACCTCAAAGAAGTTCCTGACTCCTGGCTTCAATATGGCCCAGCCCTGGCCATTGTAGTCATTTGGGGAGTAAGCCAACAGATGGAAGATATTCTCTCTCTCCTTCCTCCCTCCCTCCCTCCCTCCTTCCTTCCCTCCTTCCTTCCTTCCTTCCTTCCCTCCCTCCCTCCCTCCCTCTCTCCCTCCCTCCTTCCTTCCCTCCTTCCTTCCTTCCTTCCCTCCTCCCCTCTCTCTCTCTCCCTTTCTTTCTTTCTTTCTTTCTTTCTTTCTTTCTTTCTCTCTCTCTCTCTCTCTCTCTCTCTCTCTCTCTCTTTCTTTCTTTCTTTCTTTCTTTCTTTCTTTCTTTCTTTCTTTCTTTCTTTCTTTCTTTCTTTCTTTCTCTCCTCCTCCCCCTCCTCTCTCTCTGTAATTCTGATTTGAATAAATAAAACCATCAAACAAATACAATAAATCTTTTAAAAAAAGAAGAAGAAGATACTAAATGGACATCTCCTTCATCCTGGGCCACTTTCTTTGGAGAGGTAGCAATTCAAGAAAGATAGGAAGTAGTTCATATGTCTTATCCCCACCAGTTGTGTTTAATAGAAGAGATAAGATATATTGACCTGTTTTGTTGATTTCTGTTACTTGTGCCCTTTCTTTTCACACTCCCATTCTATTCCAGCCTGTTAGTGTTCTTCTGCTTGTCCTTTCTCTCCTTTTAAATCAGAAAGTCTATCATATGACAACTGAGATACTCCTGGCAGGATTTTGTATGTATGTGTGCCTGCCATAGTGTTGGAAAAGTGCTGAGAAAACACAGATGAACCTGTGTAAAGGGTCTCAATATGCCTTAAAATCTTTAATTTTTCCAGTAATTTTATAATAAATAGTAGACAGTTTTTTTATCTCCAGGTTTCAATGCAATGAAGACGCTTCCCAGGGAGGCACGATTCTTTTCCATCCATTTGCTGCTTGCTGTGCAGGTGATAGTGCAGAAGTGCCTCCTGTTCCTCCTGAGACACCTGTTCTACTGCACCCGCGAAGCCTGACTGACCCCCAGGATTTCCAGGGATGCTCTTACTCAGTGTGAGCAAGTGCTTATTGTTAATTAACCTGGAAACACATACGGTGTTCGAGGGCAGACCGTCCTTACTAGCTGTACTGCACTTCTAGGAGTCAGCAAAAGGCAAATTTCATCCTTTCCTCCTTCAGTTAAAATCCGTGAATCTGCGGAGGGAATGTCGGCAGGAAGGCCCTTCCTACCTTGTACATATATTTTACTGTCTCCTTTTCTAACACCCCTTCTTGTTCCTACTCCTCCTTTACATCTTGGCATTAAATTTTTCTAACTAGGCTCTCTCTGACTTATGATGAGGTTAATTGCTAATGGAGGTTTATAGTCCCCTTTCCTGATTTTTTTTTCATGTGACTTGAAAACTACTACTGCTAATAAACACAACATTATACTTTCCTACCAGATACTCATGATAATGATACAATTTAAATCCTTAAATGCTGAAAGATCATTTTATATGCTTTTATCAGCTGACTGAGAGACAAAAATTGTGAAAGGTGAAAATTCTCCATCTTGCTGGAAATTTCTCTAAAAACAAGAAAACTTCTTTTGTCAGAACACAGCATTGTGTCTTTCATGACAAAATCTGCCCAATTTGAAATTCCAAATTCCCTTGTCTGTAGTTTGACCTTCCAAGTTAATGTCATGACAAGCATCTATTACATTAAATTGATAGCTTGAGAAGAATCTGGATCAACATCAGGCAGACAAGGACAGGAATATTCTTTTCGTAAAAGCTTGAAGCAGAGACCATCACTGTCTAGCCTTGATTTCTTTTCCCAGCAGTTCTAATAACACAGTCTAAATACATGACCACAGAATCTAAATACATGACCTGGTAGGAACATCTCTGTGTAGACTGTGGTCGCGGGCATAGACAGCAGGCTTACAGTTGCATCAGCTGTCTCCCTGCTTCTCAGAGAAAAGTCTCACATACAACTGCTATTGTGGAGGCTGCACATGGCTAGAAATCACTTTCCTAGTTGCCACAGGATCCCAAGGGTGGCATCGACTTTTCACCTTTCTGTCTGTGTAATCATCTCCCCACAAGATTCAAAGCTTCAAAACTTGGCAGGCCCTAAAAATGCCTGCAGTTGCACTTCAACTACACTTCATTTCCATCTGAAGTGGAAGGAAAGTGACTGGTAAGAAAAATATTGCATTAAAAATGCTTTCAACCTTAAAAATTAACATATTCCAGGCATATAGACATTATTTTTAGATGAAATGAATTTTTGGTAAAATAAATTTGTAGTCGACTTCAAAATATGTGTGCTTATTTATTTTCATTGCCACTAAACCAAGAAAAATTTAATATGAATGTATTTTGTCCAAATTAAGAGCTGATATGTTCAGAGATAACTTTTGAAACAACACCAAGATAAGAAGACAGAATCCAGATGCATTCCATCACTTACAAAACCAAAGCCAAAATTATCTTGAAAACTACAAATTTGGTGGGTTATTTTTAGTGTCCGCCAAGAGGAAAACCCAGAGTTTGTACCATAAGAGCAGAGCTTGGTTTTTGCGAGTCTGGAATGTAGTCATCAACCCAGCTGAAAACAGCAGCAGCGCCTGTGTGCGCTGGAACAGACACGGCCTCAGCCATCGGTGTGTGTGGACAAAGACTGATTCTTCGTATTGTTGGAAGGAGTGGCTGCCACATCACAGGCTGCTACTGTTCAAACTTCTCAGAAGCTGCGTGCAAAGTCAAATAAACAAGCGTCCAGCAGAGTCTGCACACGATACCACTTCAATGTCACTGGCGTCTCATCAGTTACCAGGATAAATACATGCAGGTTTCATGAGTTTGCAAGTGTTCGTATTTTTAGATTGAACCTCTGAAACCGAATATTCTCTAATGGAAGAGATGATGTCTCTTTAGAGGGTGAAAACCCTTCAGCTTTTATTCTTACCTGGGTGAAAGGGGGCTTTAGAGACCCCGGGGCTACATGAACACAGCATTTGGTTTCTTGCTTTCATGTGGATGTAAAAGCCATAGCTACTGCACCACCACAGCATCACTGACAAAAATATCTGCTCTATCAGAGCTTTAAGCCATGGTCGTGGTTTCTTCCCAAGCAGCCCAAGTCAGTGACGTGTTGGCTGGGGAAGCAATCTGGTGGGGTGACTTGCCAATAATCAGAATTTTGCAGGACTCATAGGCCAGAAATGAGCAGTGGAAACCGAAAGTGCTTCTAACCCTGACGCCACCTACATACTGGACACATCCTCACACACTCCTTCCCCAGCTCCACCCAAGGCCTTGTAAGCAGATGGAGCTGAGTGTGATCACCGACCAGCCTTGGCTAGGACCAAGAGTGTTGTAAATCTGCTGGTCTTGAGTCCCTGTTTGTTGGAGGTGAAACAGAAGGGTCACAAATACATAATAATAGGAAAATCATAAAATAGGAATGACTTTATTTAGTTCCAGTGAAAAATGTAAAATTTAATTATGTACAGCAAAGCACAATATCCTCATTAATAAAACATTAAAAGAAAATAGAAAAGAAACTAAGAAAATGTAGCTTGACTTGCAAGATAACATTTTCTGATTTCTGCTTAGTGCTTTTGTAGTATATTAACCCCTTAAAATTCATCAGACCTTGCAATGCAGCTATCAGTAAGCTAACTTTTCAGCAAATTAAAACAACACTTGGAAAGTTTAAATAGTTTGCCTGTAGTCACAGACACATATGAGAAATGTAAAGCAGGATATCTGATATAAGAAACACAAATGGAAATCTAGTTTTGATTGTAGAAAAAGGAGTGGTATTAGAACTGATATAGGCCGGCGCCACGGCTCAATAGACTAATCCTCTGCCTGCAGCACCAGCATCCCATATGGGCGTTAGGTTCTAGTCCCAGTTGCCCCTCTTCCAGTCTAGCTCTCTGCTGTGGCCAGGGAGTGCAGTGGAGGATGGCCCAAGTGCTTGGGCCCTGCACCCCATGGGAGACCGGGAGAAGCACCTGGCTCCTGTTCAGCCACAGTGGAGATTGTGGGGTGAACCGACGGAAAAGGAAGACTTCTCTCTGTCTCTCTCACTGTCCACTCTGCCTGTCAAAAAAAAAAAAAAAAAAAAAAAAAAAACCTGATAAGATTGTCAAAGATACCTCCAAAGCATAGAATGAGGGAATATGATGTAAGTTTTTCGAGAGATTTGAATTTAAAATTAGTAAATGTTGAGTAAAAGGGAAAATTCAAGGTTTGATTCTCTTAAGCAAATAAACTAGGAGTCTTTAGAAAACTTAACCAGGACTCTTTAGAAAAATGTAACTGGGGCAAGGCATTTTGCCTAGTGCTTGAGTTTCTACTTGGGACACCCACATGTCAACCTGGAGTGCCTGGGTTTAAGTCTTGGCTCTGCTCCTGATTCCAGCTTCCTACTAATGAAGATGTTATGAGGAAGTGTCATAGCTCATGTAGTTGGATCCCTACCACCCACAAGGGAGACCTGGGTTGAATTCCTGGCTCCTGGCTTTGACTTGGCCCAACACTGGAATTTTGTGGGTATTTGGAGAGAGTAAACCAATGGATGGAGTCTCTCTCTCTCTGTCTCTCTCTCTCTCTCTCTCACACACACACACACCAATAAAAAAAAGAAAGAAACCAAAGACAATTGAACTACTAATGCCCTCAGCACAGTCCCATTCCCTACTCCTTAAGATAAAGATACCACATATGGTATCCTTTAAGCATGGAATTAACTCAAAGTGGTAGTTGGTAGCTATCTTATAGCTCTATTATCCAGTGCCTTTGTTGGAGAATTTATCAGAAATTTTATACTTTAACAAAATTGCTGTAATCTGTTAATACTTGTTGTAAATGGAAATTGAAGCATTTAGTCCTTAGTTTTGTTGAAAAAATTGTGGTGAAACCAGGAGCCTAATTACTAGTAAACATTTTAAAAATAGTTTGGGAATGGATATGAAATTGTTAGGTATGCCTTGCAGACTCCTTTCTGGTTATTCCTCCTACTAATTTGGCGCCACTAATTGGCCTGGGCTTTTATTATAGAAATGTGGCCAGTGAAAAGGGTATGAGTTATGTCCACATTTTTTCTCAGAGATGGGAGACATAGATTTCAGGTTATAAAGGGCAGTTTCAGTCATGCGGCTATTCCTTTGCCATAATAAAGTTATTTTGCATGACTTGCATACAAAATACAGATTTTTGAAAAAACAGAACAATATTAAGTCTGAAAAAATTGACATTTTCAAGTTTTCAGTAAGCTTGGTGAAACAACAAGTACAACAAGATTTTAGCAGCCCGATCTTTTACGGGTCAACATAGCCATTTTACTACTATCAAATTTTCCCATATTTCCTAGTACTTTTATCTTTGTCTGCTTTAGTTGCCAACTGATACGATGCCACTTAAAGTTATGTGTAAGCTGCATACTGCTTGCTACATAACTATGTTATCAATACTTACTAGTAAAAGAACTCTAAACATTAATTGCATAGTGAGAATGATAAATTCCCTCTATTTTAAAAGGGAATGGTATAATATATTCAATGTGATGAACAAAATAAGTTAGAATTGGAGCTTGCTTCAAAAATTAGATTATAAAACTTAAAGACTGTGAAAGAAAAATGTTAAATTCATAAAGATTTAAAATTCACAGCAAATTTATAGCTTCATTTTGAAAAGTGTTATGAATTGTGAATCTACATATGCCTAAAATGATTTAAAAAATAACCTATTCCTGGAAATACCCTGGAAAATATCCATTGAGAATAAACTCAAAGTAAATGATGAAAAAAGAAAAGAAAAACCAATACAATCCAGTAGTTGGAAGAAAGCAAAAACCACCAATACTTTTAAATACCTTTCATTCATTTCTTTTAAAAATTATTTGTTTATCTGAAAGGCAGAAAAACAGACAGACAGAGAGCTGCCATTTGAGGGTTTAATCCCCAAATGTTCACAACAGGAGAGACTCAATCCGTGTCTCCCTATAGGTTTCAAGAATCCAGCTTTCTGAGCTGTCACCCTCTTCTTGTGGTGCATATTGGCAGGAAGCTGGAATCAGGAGTGGAGCCTGGTGTTCAGCTCAGCACTCTAATACAGTATGTGGATGTTTTAACATATCTTGACCCCTACGCTTAACACCCACCCTTACTTTGGGTTCATTCCCTACTCATGTACTTGTTTTAACATCAGCCTGAGAGCAAGAAAGAAGACAACAGTGGACAAAGACTTAGTATGCAAAAGATAACTTCCCAGTGTCTTCAAAGATTAGCATATACTTAGAAACTGGGGATAAGAATAATTGCATCAGGGCCAGCGCTGTGATGTAGTAGGTTAAAGCTGCGGCCTGCAGCACCGGCATCCCATATGGGCGCTGGTTCGAGTCCCAGCTGCTCCACTTTCGATCCAGCTTTCTGCTGTGGCCTGGGATAGCAGTAGTAGAAAGTCCAAGTGATTGGGCCCCTGCACCCACGTGGGAGACCTGGAAGAAGCTCCTGGCTATGGCTGGCTCCTGGCTTCAGATCAACTCAGCTCTGGCCGTTGCAGTCATTTGGGGAGTGAACCAGTAGATGGAAGACCTCTTTCTGTGTTCTCTCTCTCTCTCTCTCTAGCTCTACCTCTCTCTGTATCTCTTTCAAATAAATAAATATTAAAAAAAAAAAAAAGAATTGCATCAACCACAAAGACTACAAAATTCTGAGATTTCAGGCAGTTCTAACTATAAGGAGCGAGAAACTGCCAAGAGTAGTTGTACTGGTAAGTTCGGAATTACTTACCATTTACTATCCTGCATCTTCAGAGGCAGAGTTCAAAGCTGCAAATTCTAGAGGAGAGAAAAGCATGACTATTAAAAAGATGCAGGAGGATGCTCTTTTCTGCTGCTATGTCAAAAATGGCTTAGTCAATAGCAGGAATCATCTATAATTGTCTTTTTCTTGTGCCTCAGATCCTAGTTCTGTCTAAGCCTTCATCATGTGATGCCTAAGGACAATGCTAGAAGGTTGCATGTGCTGAACATTTCTGTTGCAGGAATGTGATGGAAAGTGATACGCGAGTCAGTTGCTGTGCATTTTTAAAGCGTTGAGGAATGGTTATCTGCATGAGCTGAAATGCAGCAGTTTAACCATAAACTGAATATTCAAAGCAAGGAGGCATTTGATCTGAAAACTTGGCAACATGCAGAGGTCACTTATTTTCAGATTTCTACAATGCAATAAAGAAAATGTATGACTGCTGTTAGAGAATAATGAAGCCTTTGAATATACCGATGATTGAAACAAGCCAAGAGTTTTGTTGTATGGGAAAATAGATGGGAATTTGACAGGAAAACACTAATGGAAATGTTTACATGAAGAGAATGTTTTTTAGTTTTGCTGATTTAGCAAGTAAAGAATGTTAAAAGCCTTATATTTCTAGGACTTCTAATCCAGATAATTATAATTCTGAAAACTAGAATGGTCAACATTCCCTATAAGAAATGCAGCACTAGATCATCGAGTATGCATATTAAAAACTAGAATTTGTTCAACCCAATCAGACTACCTAAATCAAATAAAGTTAGAATTTAATTTTTATATTTAAAATATGTGAATGGAGAGTAGGATGAAATTACCAAACATAATTTTAAAGTCCCAAGAAATCATGACTGGGGGACTATTTCAAAGAACACGTGGCTTAAGTTAAAATTCAGGTGAGATGAGTGAGCCTTATCTTATTAACAAATATTTTTTTTTTTTTTGACAGGTAGAGTGGACAGTGTGAGAGAGAGACAGAGAGAAAGGTCTTCCTTTGCCGTTGGTTCACCCTCCAATGGCCGCCGCGGCCAGCGCACCGTGCTGATCCGATGGCAGGAGCCAGGTACTTCTCCTGGTCTCCCATGGGGTGCAGGGCCCAAGCACTTGGGCCATCCTCCACTGCACTCCCTGGCCACAGCAGAGAGCTGGCCTGGAAGAGGGGCAACCGGGACAGGATCTGGCGCCCCGACCAGGACTAGAACCTGGTGTGTCGGCGCCGCAAGGCGGAGGATTAGCCTAGTGAGCCGCGGCGCCGGCCATTAACAAATATTTTTAAAAGGCTATTCTATGTGATCAGGAACATCAGTAAATACTAAACCTACAGTGTTACTAGACATGTGTTTAGGTTAGAAATTAGTCTTTCAAGATCACTAAATGCTTTTCTATTTGTGACTTTAGGATAGCATGGAGCTAAAATTCGGATTTGCTTTTGTTAGCAGGCAAAAGGGCAATGACTAATACTGGTTTATTTGTATAAAACTCAGGGGCTGTTGTTTTCATTGGAGAAATTTCCAGCACTCATATCCTGAGTCAGATCATTCCAGAGTAAGAAGTGGAAATGAGGGAGTCATAGATACGTCAACTACACTTTAAAAAGTAAAGTGCCAATGCATCCCATAGATGCTTGATCTCCCAAAAATATCATGTTAGAAAATAGATATCTCAGGTCAAAACCATCAGTTTCATATGGCATTTTGCCCAATTTTAGTGATAATGCTAGCGTGTGATACCTTTGACAAGCATTGTTACCCCTTTTCAGAAAAACTGGGAAAAAACATTTTCTGAACAGTTTTCAAAATTCTGTATTTTAAATTTTAGTAACAAATTTATACACAGCAATGTAATGTGCTGATATGCTCCCAAGAATCTTGTCTTTAAAAGTAGAAAAATAAATTTTGCAAATATGTTAAGTAATTTTTAAAGTTAGGTTTACAGAGGGGTAATTTACATACAGTATGATCCATCTTTTTGAAAAATACACAATCCAACAAGCTTTGACAAGTGGTTACTACAATCAAGCTATGGAACATTCCTGTTACTCTCAACATTTCATGATCCTTTATAGCAAATACCCTGCATCCACCCCAGCTCCTCGAACTGCTGATCTGTTTGCTGTTGGTGGAGTTTCCTATCAGTTAGACTTTCACAGAAGGTCATAGAAATGGAATCAAGCTGTATAGTCGTTTATTTTGGCTCCTTCTACTTAGCATAATGCTGCTGAGACCCAGCCATATTGTTTCATGCTTCTGCAGTTTATGTCTTATTGCTCAGTGATGCTCTGTTGTATGTATGCACAACGTTGGTTTATTGGCTCACTGAGGGACACTGGTGTTTCCAGTTTGGGATTAATATGAATGGAGTTGCTGTGAAGACTTGTTTACAGATTCTTGTCTAGACGTATATTTCTATTTCATTTAGTTAAATATGAGATTGTTTTGATAAATAACTAGGGATGGAATCGGTATGTTTCCAGTTGGTGTTATTATGAAAGAAATTGCCCTGAAAATGTGCAATTTTGTCTGAATGTATGTTTTTATTTCTCTTTGGTAAATATCTACAAGTGGAAATATCTAGGTCAGTGAATGTTTTAATTTGTAAGAAACTGTCAAAAATGTTTCTGATGTAGTTGCTCTGTTCTTGCTAGCCTTTTTTTTTCATTTTTGTCATTTCATTAGATGAATGACATTTAAAACTGTGCATTTTAGCCTTGTCTTACAAATTTTAATATGGTTACATATTATTTCAGTTCAAAATACTTTCTGAGTGATTTTTTTAATCAAGAAGTTTAGAAATGAATTCTTTAATTCCCAAATTTTGTGGCAAATTTCTTCTTTAATTCCCAAAGACCATATTGTGTACAAAAATCCTTTAAATTTGTTTTGTGGCTCCAAATATCATCTGTATTGGTGTTTGCTCAACATGTATTTAAAAAGCTGTGCGTTCTATTGTTCTTGGGTAGAGTGGTCAGTAAATTTCCACTAGGTCCAGTTGATGACAATGCAGCTACCTTCTTTATCTGAGCTTCCTTTTATTTCTAGTTATGTAAATATTCAGAGAAGAGGGACCTCTACAATCCTGGTTGTGGATTTTTCTGTTTCTCCTTTCAGTTTTAATATTTTTTACTTGATATGTTTTAAGTTTGCCATTTATATGCCCATTTAGGATTATTATATCTGCTTGATAACAATTTTTTATCAATGTGTAATGTAAGGCTGCCACAAAACACACCAAACACCAGAGTTCAGGGAAAGGATTTATTGACAGGAGAAGTCCGATAGGCCGAAGGGAAGGGGTGAAGAAGAGAAGGGGGGCAGAGTGGTCGAGAAAGAGATCAGAGGGAGAGAGTGAAGAAGAAAGAGAGAGAGTGCACATGTGCAAGAAGCAGGTCCCATTAAACCTTTGTCTATCAGGAGGGCAGGGAAGTAGGAGCAGCAAATCCAGTTAGGGTGAGGGTTATCTGACACCTGTGGTTGGGCCATCTGGTCACCTGGCTTCCAGCAATGGCGGCAGGGGCTAGAGCCTAGGATGGTGTCTGGGACGTAAATTGTGCCACAGACAAGACTGTCACATTTTACTAATATTCCCCACTTTGTTTTTTATAAAACAAGTGTTGTATGGGATCACATTGGCCCCAAAAATCCAGAAGAGGTGGAGGGACAATGATCTGTCTTTACAGCTACTTCCTACTGACATGGGGTGACTTGTTACACTCCACTGGTGTGGGGCGATGTCTCAAGCCTTGCTGTCCTGGGTGGGGAGCCAAGTATATCCCTGTAGCAGCATTTGGTTGACTGCCTGGTTGGTGAAGTCTTTGGTTCATTCCATTTTCACCTCCTGTAAACACTTAGCAGCCAATGGTCTAGTAGTGGCATTAGCCAAGTAATGAGAGGATTTTATAGAGGGGAGGAAATGAGGGTTCTCTGGACCCTAGTGAAGACTGTTAGATGGATGTAGTGGGCTGATTGGTTGACAAAATAACAACACTGTTGAGGTCAGTCTGTTCTGTGGTACCATGACTGTTAGTGAGGTGATGTGGCTTTGGAGACCTCAGGTGGCATCAGCTGAGGTCTCAGTGGACTTAGTGACTCCTCTTGTAACTGTTGTTTTTGAAGTTGAGATAACATAGTGGCCCAAAGCTGTTCCTGAGATCACTATTGAGGAGAGGCAGCCTGCAAAGCCGATCCCAACCAAGATCGGGAGGAAGGCTGCTCGTCTCTTTTGGGTAGAGGGGTTTGTCTATAGAAAAATCATACAACGTTAATTGGGGGAGAGGACCATCAATACACACGGGTCGGGCTGGTTCTGAGATAAGTAGAGCCATTGATATAAGAGTAGAGGATGTGATTACAAAACAGGAGGCCCCAAGTAGGCTAGACTGTGTCTTGAACAAAGGACAGAGTCATTATTAGAGGACCTCAGAAAGCTGCTGTCTAAACCATGAATAAGTTTTATGATTGAGAGGCAAATAGAAACTGACAGAAAGGGCCTGACAATAATCAGGTGGCTTCAAAGCCTTGCCAGTTATGAGGCCCAGACCTATCTCTCTTCATCCTAAGGGAGGTGTGAACCTCCTTAGGGAAGGCACCTGTTGACTTCCAATACCTTGCTGGCCTGGGAGGAGAGCTGGATATGATGATATTATATCATACCCCTATCTAAATTATGGTCAAAATTGCATTCATATGGAATGCTACTCTTTTTATAAAACTCTAGCTATAAATCAGTGATATTAAACCAGAGACTGCAAAATCCACCTTAGGGGCTATAACAAGTACTGATCACCCATTGCTGTTTCATCGAGTACTGATTACTTATTGCTGTATCATGGGAAACCAGTAAAACAAATCACAAAATAAGTTTGGCAAGTTACAAAGCAGTATTGCTCACTAGTGGGACCAGGAAATTGAGTTCCTAGGAACTGTGGAGACCTAGTTAGGTCAGCTTGATATTCAGTCACAAGACCCATCAAAAGACCTGATTATCCCCCGCTAACTCCTGATAAAACAAAACAGCTATCAAAAGGGTGAGATACCTAATTTGTATACTGGGAACTCAGAAGGATGGAATCGCCACTTCCTTGCTATTCTTATGGTAAAATTGGAACAGGAGGGGGAGGGTCAGACCTGTTGTAGGACTAGTGCCAGGAGGGTGAAGGCATGGAGACAGGGAGGTTCCCAAACTCACCTTGCTTCTCCAGGAGGAGGGTGTTCAAGAGGCTCATAGGTAAAGCAGGGAGAGTAGACTATGGACAAGGGCTGGTTCTGAGATGAGGTTGGAATTCCCAGGCAGAAGAGGGAGGGTACAGTGTGCAAGACAGTGAGAGCTGGAGCACTGAATGTAGAAGAAAGTGGTTTTGGTGTTTTAGCGAGAGCTTTGGAAGTTAGGAGAACTTGAGCTTGGGAAGATTTAGAGCTGAGATAGGAGAAAGCCTGAACATAGATTTTCTTCCACTTTCCTGAATGCTCACAGAAGTTATAAAGATCTTCAATAGTGTGAGGGTCAAATGTGGACTGGTTGTTGAGATAGAGACAGCCCAGAGGAGGATTGGATGGAATGTGGGACAGAGAAGTTCCCGTGGCGACCTGTGGAGTCAGACTGCTGTCCAATGGGGAGGGTACAGGAACAGAGTGGGGGTTGTCACCTGCATACCCACTGTAGCACAAGGCCTAGAACCCATGGAAAGGCTTTATTTGAGAGGTAGAGTTACAGACGGTGAGAGGGAGAAACAGAAAGATCTTCCACCCGCTGGTTCACTCCCCAGATGGCTGCAGTCGCCGGAGCTGGACTGATCCGAAGCTTCTCATGCATGTGGTGGACCCAAGGACTCGGGCCATCTTCTGCCACTTTCCCAGGCCATAGCAGAGAGCTGGGTCGGAAGAGGAACAAACACGTCTTTCAGGTCTTTCAAACACGAGGACGAAAACAGTTTCACATGCAAGGGGAGACACACAGACAAATAAATACAGAGAGAGTTCGTTCATTGCTAAAAGATCAAAGCTACAATAAATGTTGAATGATACTGTGCAGATCAAAAGACAAAGATGGCAATTGGAAATGTGGATTTACAGGAAGGTTTTGCATATTAAGAGCAGTTGAAAATATAGAAATGTAAGTAGGGGGCTGACATTGTGGCACAGCAGGTCAAGCTACCACTTTAGATGCCTGCATCTCATGTCAGAGCGACTGGTCTGAGTCTGTGCTACTCCATGGTTTCTATCCAGCATCCTGCTAGTGCAGCTGGGAGGCACCATATGATGGCCCAAGTACTTGGGTACATACCACCCATGTGGGATAACCAAATGGAGTTCTTGGCTTCTGGCTTCAGGTTAAAACAGCTCTGGCTCTTTCAGGCCTTTGGGATGTGAGCCAATGGATGGAATCGTTTTCTCTTCCAGCCCTCACCCCACCCCCAGCAATCTCTTCCTCTCTCCCTCTCCATTGCTCTTCTTTTTAAGTAGAAGAAAATAATTATTTTTAATAGAAAAAGAGGAGAAACATGCATACTTTATTGTATAGAAAATGATTAAACATGAGGAACACTTTCATAAAAAAAGAAAAATTTGATAAATTAAAATCATGGAAAAATTAGCAACCAAATATGAGAAAATCATAAGTAAAATTCATGTTTTGAGATCTATACAAGAAGTAACTAAGTTAGTGGAGGAGTCTGTAGTTCTCTGAAATCTTTTGAAAGTAGGCAAGGACGTAGCTATGGATGACTTAGAGAATAACAGTAACAAAAAGGAAAGCAGGGAACGGAGCCTTGGCTGTAGAGAGATAACAGTGGGTGACTGGGTGTGTAGTTTAGGTCATAACCATGAAGAGAGAAGACAGAAAAGCCAACAGGGATAGGAAATAAGAAAGAACATGAGTTATAATGAAAATAAAATACTAAGTTGCTGGAAGATAATATAGTCAAAAAAAAAAAAAAGCAAGAAGGTTGATCTTGAATTTAGATTTGGTGCCAAAACAGTGAAAACACACATTTCTCCCCATCTGATGACACACTGTGATGACGAAGTGTGATGATATGGTGAAATGTGGCTGAAGTAGGACACCAGTGTGTACATGTGTACTCGATGGGGTGATTCTGAAACTGGGATAAGAACTTTGATATGTTAAAAGTTTATTTCATTTTTTTTAGCCACTATCCAACTTAAATATGTACTTCCCCAGAAAGAAATTAAATGGCATTTCAGGCATACAACAAAACAGACGATAATTCAGTGCACCCTCTTTGTCCAATGCAATCTGTCCATGAGGTAACCATTTTCAACTGTTTTAGCTGACTTCCTTGGCACGTAATTCCTTCTTTTAAATATTAGAATTACATAACTACCTTTTGGCTTTTTATTCAACTTTCAGCATCATCTATTTAATGCCTTGGCTCTTACTATGAACATAAGCTTCATATATATGCATACAAAACACACACACACACACAGTTTCCCGCATCTCATTGATGTAGACATGCCATAATTTTGGTTAGACCGGTATTCACATATTCACATAATCATCACTATCTCAATGCTATTCTAATCCACAATGCACACTAAGCAGTTTACTCCTTTCTGTACACTCTGTACAGTTAAAAATTGTCCCAGATGCTTTTATGTATAACTTTTCATACATGCCACTAATTGAACCCAAACTCTTCAGTAATTATCAAAATTTCTTAATAATCAATGTTGAATTGATAAATGTTAACTTTTAATATATCTGTTCTGAACTTCCAACCTACCTCATTCCACACTGATTTTCTTTTTGCTTGGCATACAACCATCTCCTTAGAATTATCAGCACTGTAGCTTAGCAGGTAAAGCTCCAGCTGTTGCAGTCATTTGAGGAGTGTACCTGTGGATGGAGAACCTCTCATCTCTCTCTCTCTCTCTCTCTCTCTCTCTCTCTGCCTCTACCTCTCTGTAGCTCTGCCTTTCAAATAAAATGGATAAATTAAAAAAAAATAATTGCCACTTCACCACAACCCCAGAATCCCTCCATTTACTCCCTGATTCATATGTGCCAAACCTCCTTCTATGTTGGTTACAAACTCATGTTTTCATGAAGGCATCTTAGAGTAGCTTCTTGAGAAAGGTACAGAAAAGATTATTTTGGAGAAACTGACTGTCCCTACCATCACCCTTGATTTATGGTTTGGCTGTGTGTCAAGACGTACGTTTGAAACCATTTTCCCTGAGAATCATGTAGACAATGCTCCTTTGTTGCTAACTACCAGTGTTATTCTTAAGCAGCCCAAAGCCTTTCTAACTCCTGATCTTTTCGTGTGACTTGCTTTTCCCCTCCAATGAAGCTCATAAAATCTTCTCTTTGCCTCCAGTCTTCTGAAATTTAATGTTGATATACCTCGTTATGGGTCAAGTTTGTAATGCATTTTGCTGAGCCCAAGTGGAACTTTTGAATTCTGGTGACCTGTGTCCTTCAGTTGTGAAATAGTCATGAATTATTCAACGGACAGTTTTCTCTCTTCAGTTTTTATTTTTTCTCTATTATGTGGATGTTGTACTTCCTTGACTGTTTCTCTCATCTTCTACTTTGTCTCCCAGTTTTCCATCTCTGTTTTTGTTTTTCTCATTTTATATTTCTCCACTTTGATGGTGCTTTCCTAAACTTTATCAGATTTTTTAAATTTTGCCAAATCGTATTATAGAAATCTTGTTCTTTTTTTTTTTTCAATGAAAAAATGGTCTTATATGTTATTATCTTTTTCATACACAATCTATTTTTTAAAATTTTAATTTTCCTTGTTTGCTTATTTTGCTATCTTTTGATGACTGGTTACCTGTTGGTGTCTACTAATATTTAAAATAAACCATTAAAAACCTATCTTGGGCCGGCGCCGCGGCTCACTAGGCTAATCCTCCGCCTAGCGGCGCCGGCACACCGGGTTCTAGTCCCGGTTGGGGCGCCGGATTCTGTCCCGGTTGCCCCTCTTCCAGGCCAGCCCTCTGCTGTGGCCAGGGAGTGCAGTGGAGGATGGCCCAGGTGCTTGGGCCCTGCACCCCATGGGAGACCAGGAAAAGCACCTGGCTCCTGGCTCCTGCCATCGGATCAGCGCGGTGCGCCGGCCGCAGCGCGCCGGCCGCGGCGGCCATTGGAGGGTGAACCAACGGCAAAAGGAAGACCTTTCTCTCTGTCTCTCTCTCTCACTGTCCACTCTGCCTGTCAAAAAAAAAAAAAAAAAAAAAAAAACCTATCTTGGGGGCCAGTGCCATGGCTCACATGGTTAATCCTCCGCCTGCGGTGCCGGCATCCCTTTTGGGTGCTGGGTTCTAATCCCAGTTTCTCCTCTTCTAGTCCAGCTCTCTGCTGTGACCCAGGAGGGCAGTGGAGGATGGCCCAAGTCCTTGGGCCCCTGCACCCGCATGGAGACCAGGAGGAAGCCCCTGGCTCCTGGCTTCGGATCAGCACAACGCTGGCCGTAGCTGCCATTTGGGGAGTGAACCAGTGGAAGGAAGACCTTTCTCTCTTTCTGTCTCTCTCACTGTCTATGACTCTACCTGTCAAATAAAAAAAATTATCTTGGAACACTGAGCCCCTGGATGGGACTGGTAACTATGATCTTTGCCAGTTTACATCATTTCCTTAGAAAAACATATCTATCACACTCTAAAGATTCCTCCTATCCATTTGCATTCAGTTTTTCCTTCAATCTTTACCCCAGCCAATTGTTGTAGATCATTTTGCAGTTTACATAAATGGGGCACAGATTGCAATATTTTGTGTCTTGCTTTTTCAGCATAATAATTTTGAGATTCATTTCTCTCCCATAAATACATAGGAGTATGCTTACATTCCTAAGAAATTGTCAGTTTTTTCCACAGTGATTTTGCCACATCCTTTGTCAACACTTGTTATTAGCTGTATTTATTATCTTAGACTTTGATGCGAATGTGGTTTTAATTGTTAACTTAACATTTTCAAACAACCTTTCTCTTTATGGTCCACTTTGCTCTTACTCACAGCAGAAAATTGACACTACAAATTCATAATTTTAAAGGCCATTCCATAGTATAAATTAGATTGTTTCTTGGCTTTTCTGCCACTGATTAAAGATTGAATTTTTGCAGATTGCTAAATCAGTTACTGACTGTCTGTGTACTTTCTGTCTTGCAAAATATAATTGTGGTCATCTCTACTGTCATTGTCTTTATAGTTACAAGTTTCTTACTTAAAAAAAACCCTTTAGTTTTATCTAGTGAGGTTCTTGGAATGTAAGTCACAGATTATGTTGAATTCACCATTATCACTTCTTAGAAGGATATTACATATATATGTGTGTGTTTGACGTTTAAAATAAATGTCAAAGCACAGACAGCATAAAAAGTAAAATAGCTAGGAGTTGAGAAAAATGCTCTGCATGTAATGAAATAAATCATTGTCTAAGATATGTAGGGACAGGCATTTGGCAACATGGTGAAGGCATCACTTGGGATGCCAACATCCCATCTCAGAGTGTCTGGCTTCAAGACTTGGCTCCACTTTTATTCTAGCTTCTTGCTAATGAGCACCCTGGGATACAGTAGGTGATGGCTCACATACTTGGATCCCTAACACCCATATAGGACACCTGGACTCTGCTCTGGGCTCGTGCCTTCTGTCCGATCTAGTCCTATCTACCACGGGCATTTAGGAAGTAAATTAATGGATGGAAGAGCGCTCTCTATCTCTCTATCTCTGCTTCTCTCTCTCTCTCTCTCTCTCTCTCTCCATCCTTTCCTCCCTCCCTCTCTCCACCTCTGCCTTTCAAATAAAATGAAAAATAAATAAACAAATATTTTAAAGGTATGTAAGTATAGATTGAGAGGCATACATTTTCAAAAGGGATGTCCCTTTTAAAAATCACTGCTGGCCTTCCTCGCGGCTCACTAGGCTAATCTTCCGCCTGTGGCGCTGGTACTCCGGGTTCTAGTCCCAGTCGGGGCACCGGATTCTGTCCCGGTTGCCCCTCTTCCAGTCCAGCTCTCTGCTATGGCCTGGGAAGGCAGTGGAGGATGGCCAAGTGCTTGGGGCCCTGCACCCGCATGGGGACCAGGAGAAGCACCTGGCTCCTGGCTTCGGATCAGCACAATGCGCCAGCTGTAGCGGCCATTTGGGGGGTGAACCAACAGAAGGAAGACCTTTCTCTCTGTCTCTCTCTCTCACTTACTGTCTAACTCTGCCTGTCAAAAAAAAAAAAAAAAAATCACTGTTAACGATGAAATGATAGTTTGAAAGAAACCCTGAGGAGCAATGGGGAGCTAATATATACTGTAATTCAGAGATCTCGGTGACACAGAAGGATAAATTTATGGTGGAGAGATTTAATTCAGGAAGTAGAATAAGGAATACCTGTGCATGGAGAAATTTTGACTTTTTCTTAGACATTGAGTACACTGTCGCAATAACACCTTCTCAGAGTGTCGTATTTGGTAAGACTTTCATTCATTTTATTGGGCTCTCATTCATTTTATTAATGGAAAAATAAAATAAACTTGAAATAATTTCAGTGGGGGCAAGTGTTGTTGCCTGGCCACCTCTTGGTACACCTGCATGCCATATCAGAGTGCTGTTTGGAATCCCAGATTGTCTTCTTGCGATATAGCTTCCAGCTTCCAGCTAATGTATCCTCGGAAGCAACAGATAGTAGCCCAAGTAACTGACACCTTATTACCTATGTGGGAGACCCAGATGGAATTCCAGGCTGCTGGCTTTGGCCTAGCTCAGCCCTGGCTGTTGTGGGCATTTAGGGAGTGAACCAGCACATGGAAGATTAATCAGTTTTGCATGGATTTTCTCTCTCCCTCTCTCCGCACCCCTGCCTCCCTCTCTTTCAAGTGCATGAAAAAAAAGAAATAAATAATTGAATATATCAAGACATACATAAGTTGAATGATCTTGTTCATCTTTTCGTGTTTTCACATATTCTTTGAACGAGTAACATGAAAGATACACATTTGCTGTACCAACATTAGTTGATGTGACCATCCTGTTATTTGTGTCTTGTCACACTGAAAATTTAATTGTTTTAGGAACCATATTTTCATTTCATAAATAGGGATTTTAATAAAAAAAATTCAACTTCTTCAAAAGGTTCTTCATTAAAGGAAGAGTATATTCCATCGCTAGAGGAAAATGGCGCCTATTATATTGAACTGCAATGTGTTGTCTAAAGAGTTTTGAAACATAACTTTGAACCATCAGTTATCTACAAAAGTATGATCTGAATGAAAATACCCTAGAAAATTATAATAGGGGAAAGTCTGGAAGAATCAGAATTGTTCAGCATTGAATAAATGTGTAAGGTGGTCATAATACCTATCAACTACTTGAAAAGTTCTTATGTGAACGCAGACATAGATTTATTCAATGTACAAATACATAACATTTTTAAAAGATGGGATATTCAGAATCAGGAGGAATGGGGCTGATTTTTTTTTAGTTCTTTTTAACTCCAAAACCTATCATTTAAGCTCGTAACATCATAATGACACTTAAAACAAATGATCTTATCTGAAGGGTTGGTAATGCAGTATGAATTATGGCTTTTGTGAGGTCAGTTCTAGCTACTTAATTTTGGAGATGTCTGTTTGAAGCAATGAATCCAATAAATCAAGGAAGCAGAAATATAAAAGATATGTTATAATTTTGTAACATTGTCAATTATAAATATATTTAATCCTTTATATACTTTAAAAACCCAGGATTAAAAATTAAGCTAGGTAAGTCTAGATTATTGATTACCTCTAACATTTGTTATATGAGAAGGCTTATCACAATTTCTAACCAAAATTATGTGCAAAGGATTAAATCTTCAAGCTATTTATGTACAAAGTTAATTCTCACCATATATTATTGACATAAAGATGGGGATATGTAAATTCATTTCATGTTGTTAAACTATATCAAAACTATAAAGATAAAAGTACACTGGGTAGCAACTTACAGTAATGCTTGCCAGAAGTACACTATAGATAAACTCGCCAAGATTAGAAAACATATACTTGATAAACAACATAGCATTCACTTTTATCTGCTCTATCAAAGTGACTGTTAAAAATAAAAGAAAGATTAGTATCTACTCTTTGTAAATGTCCAAATACAGATAAAGGAAATAGTAGGAAAGTTATAAAGTTTTTTTAAAGCCTTTACAAAAATATTAGCATACCCTATGTATCCAATTAAGTATTGTAAAATACTATTAGATAATGTAATTTTTGCTTTTGTGTATTTAATGACTTGGGATGGATTTTCTAGTGTCTAAGAATGAATCCATCATTAAACTAATAATGGTGTTCATGTTTAAGAACTAGATAACAAAATAATCTAGAGATGTAGGAAGCATAATCAAGTTGTTAAATTGATATGGCATAGTATGGAAGAGTTGAGTGGGACAATGTCCTCTTTAAATGAAATTGGGAGTGGGGCAGTTAAGAGGTGTGAAATTACTGGAAATAGGTCACAGAAGCTGACTACAATCTTCCCTGTTTGTAAAAAATACAATGAGGGGCAGGTGTTTGACTTGGCAGTTAAGACATTAGTTGGGATGCCCACATCCCGTATTGGAGTGCTTGGGTTTGAATCATGGCTCTGCTCCCATTTTAGCTCCCTACTAATGTGCACCTTGGGAAGCAATGATGATGGCTCAAATATCTGGATCTCTCCCACCCACATGAGAGACTTGTGTGAGGTTCCAGCTCCTGGATTTGGCCTCACTCAGCTATGGCTATTGTAGGCATGAATGAATCCATCATTAAACTAATAATGGTGTTCATGTTTAAAAACTAGATAACAAAATAATCTAGAGATGTAGGAAACGTAATCAAGTTGTTAAATTGATATGGCATAGTATGGAAGAGTTGAGTGGACAATGTCCTCTTTAAATGAAATTGGGAGTGGGAACTGAGCCAGTAGATGATAACTTATTTTCTCTCTCTCTCTCTCAAATAAATTAAAAAACTAAAACTTAAAAATGACATGCATCAGTATAGGCCAGCATTAGAGTTTCCTGTTTTTCTTTCAAATTGTTAACTATTAAAAATACACTTGTACATAGCTTTCCATTACTGCATTCACTGCTTGTCCATTGAACTTAATACATTAACATTTCACAGTCATGAATAAAGCTGAAACTCTGTAGGATTGTATTTCACAAAATGATTCAGGGCTTAATACATATATTTCATTGCTGATTCTGCCCTTGGCCCATGCAGCTATCAGATTTATGTTGCTTCCATAATGGAGACCACTCTGTATCCCAGAGATCATTTGCTTAATAAAATTCACATTGCCTCTCATCAAATACTAAAACTATATAAGCATGCACTGAGCCACCCAGCAACCAGAGGAATTAAATTTATGTCAGACCATTATTGAAGATTAAATCACAGCTTTGTTAGAGGTATATGAAATTCTACATTTGAAAGCATTTCTGAAATACTCAAGCAAGACTTAAAATATTTATATACTAAAGCATCTATTTCAACCATAGAACAAAATGATTTATATGCCACACAGAAATAAAGAGGTAGCAATAGGAATTTATAATACAGACAGTGTGTGGAAATTTAGTTTCTTCAGAATAAATTAATCAGTAAGCACTCATAAGAATTGTTCTCTTGATTCACAGTAAGACCAAAAATGTATATTAATTTAAGACTCCTTCATAGCCAGGGGAACAGCCATGAGAATGCTATTGTGAGTTTCATCTAGATGTATCACCAATGTCTTGTGACTTAGCAACTTGGTATAAACATCTCTTCCCAATGCAGGACAAGTGTACAGAGATCATCTGTCGGATCAGAGGTGGAGTAGGAATGCTTGTGTAGTGACAGTTATGCAACGACATGCTGCAGAGGTAGCCAAAAGTATATTTAAGATGACAACTAGCCCACTGCTCCTGTGAAATTTTAGAAGGATAAGAATGTTGACTTTATTACTTGGAATGAATTGAATTTCAAATATGTATATATATATAAAGTACATAATATTTCAACTAATATATATATATGTATATACATATATATATATATTTCAAATAATGCTGTTCTCCAAATAGTTTGTGCATCTTCAATGAAATGACTTTCGTTTTGTTTAATTTTTTTTTATCTAACAAATTTTCAGGGCTTTCTTCAGATGATGAAACAAATTATTTTTGGGAAATTAATTTTGAGAAATACCCATTGTCTACACCAGTTTTATGATCTTGAAGAAATTATTTCATCTGTCAAAGCCTCCGTTTTTCACCCCCGAATTGAGAATATTAGGAGATTTCTAAGTCTTTCAAAGTATTACATAAATCAATATTCATAAACTGTATGTGATACTTTGTTTAAAAGTTGGAGTAGCTAGGAAAAGACCACAAACAGTATGATGGTTTAATTTTAGTTTAACGAGGCCCACAAAAGAGGAGGCAGAAGCACTGGGAAGAATACATGGGAGGAGATGCTGATAGGAAACAAAATATCATCATCACCTTTTCAGAAATGAGAAGCCAGAAATAACCTCTCAGGACTAAATCGGAAAATCTAAACATAAACTGCACACAACAGTATAACCAACAGAGGTAATATGCTCTGTGTGCCAGAAAACTTGATCATTTACTGAAAAAAATCAATATCCACACTAGAATAGATTTATAAATAATTTATCTTTCTGAGTAGAATGGACCATATTCTTTAGAGTGTTTGTAAATACAGCCATCACTATATAAACAAACTGGAACTGCAGAGAATTAAATCTTCAAAGTTCTAAAGAATAGAGTCAGTTTGTTTTAAATTATGGGTATCTTGATGTTAACTTTTCAAGTCATAGTATATCAAATGTTATAGTATAGTACTACTTGGTGAAACAGTCAACTATTCCATGCTCAGTGCATCACAGTGGGTTGAGAGAGAGCTTTTTTGTTTTTAATTGACATATAATAATTCTATGTATGTCTGGTGTATATGGTGGTGTTTTGATACATCTACACCATGTAACAATTAAATCTGGGTATTTAGTATATCAAGCACTTCATACATTTAGCCCTTTTTTTGTGATGAGGACATTCAAAATTCTCTCTTCTAGGTATTTCCAGGCAAAGATAGACAAGTGACCACATGATTCACATGTGCAACCTAAAGAAACTGATCTCATAGAAGTAGAGAGTGGAAATGAGTTCAGGTCCAGGGGCGGGTACAGGATGAGGGGATAGAGAGAGACGGAAATAAATACAAAGTTCAAGTTCAATAGGAGGAATGCATTCTGGCAATCAGTTTTACCACAGGGTGAATGTGGTTAACAATATTTCCTTGAATATTTCAAAATAGTCATAAGAGAGAATTTCTTAAGATGGGGAAGGATCTAATGAAGGATGACATGTCTGTGAGTGTACAGATGGGAAGAGATATTTGAAATGGTAATGTTAGAAAAAGTAGTGGACTTTTAAAGGACACTTTCCAGTGTGGCAAGTTTAGCAAAGAATAAGAGTAAATTATTATCATAGGATCTCACATAATAGAACTGGAATTATTACTTTTGTGTCATTAAATATTTAACTCTTTTCAGTGCCATTTCTGATTCACCCCTGAGGAAATATTTCCCTATGTTTGAATTTATAATATTTTCCATAAAACTAAGTATATGCTTAACAAGTGTATTGCACAAAAACAGTCTGTCTAAGTAAAATTTCTCTTAGAAGTAAACTGGTGATTTTCATATGCAGAATTCCAGAGGGTATATGACAAGCAGTAAACTGATTCTAAGACCTTTGGTGCAATACATGTTAAAGTTCTTCTCATGAGAAAGAAATATCCACAATTTCGTAATATTCCTGAATCCAGTTCAGTTCTCAACGCCAATACTCATCAACCCCTTCCCCTGCTGACCCTGAGCCAGTGGTAACTGTTTTGAAGCCACACATGTCACAGATGGAAAGTAGACACAAGTGCTTCAGTGAGGCCTAACGAAAGCTTTTTTGTTGTTAAACTACTTTGTGCTAGGAAAAAGCGACTTGTGAATTACCATTCAGCACAAAGACTGACCTTTGTTCACATAGATTGAATTTTTTTATCACTACTGTGTTAGCGTTTGAACTGTGGACTCTAAAATATGAAAAAGCACCCTTGGAGAGACCTCCACCTCTACCCCATGCTCCAGGCCCACCTGACCTCACGTGGTAACAGCTCTTCCCACCTCTACCCCATGCTCCAGGCCCACCTGACCTCACGTGGTAACAGCTCCTCCCACCTCTACCCCATGCTCCAGGCACACCTGACCTCACGTGGTAACAGCTCTTCCCACCTCTACCCCATGCTCCAGGCCCACCTGACCTCACGTGGTAACAGCTCCTCCAGCACAAGTCTGAGAAGCCATTCCCACAGAGGCTGTACCATGGGCACCAGCAGAAGACGCTTTACCTGGAAAGACACTTGCATCATTGCATTTTGAGCGATTCTGCCTGAAGAGAAAATCACATGGCACTGGAATTATGTGTTTTTATATTTAGACATGAACTTCAGATGTTTTGCATAACATGTTGATGAAGTGCTTCAAAACAAAGTAAATGTCATTGGATGTTTTTCTCCCTTTGCGTTTTAAATAGATGATTCTCTATGTAATGTTTTAATATTTAAGCTATGATATTTACTTAGATTATTAATCAAATATCCATGAGGTGCCTACTTGTTCTTTGTAGCAAAAAGAGGGAAAACTTAGCTTTCTTTTATTGAAATGGTAAAGATACATATAGTTTCACCAGAAAGTCTACAGACATCTAACACAAGCAAGGATTTTTATCTACATTCCTTTTTAAAGAAGAGTAATCCATGAATCTTTTACAAATAACATTTATTTATTTAAAAATATATCCTGAGTGCCTTCTTATTTAAACTCCAAGCTGCTCCTAAGCCATTAGTATTTTTCCTGTCTTACCAGGAAATATTAAAATAATACCCCAAAATTTTAGCTATCAGTTGTAAGAAATGTACTCTCTGTTATAAACTAAGTGCTCAATCAAAAGAATCAGAAGATACCACAACAGAAATGTAATCCTTTGTTTTACTTATTGCCATGCTTTAATATCTCTCTTAAAACATTGTTCCACTGTCCTGAAATCCTCACTAGATAAATTTTCATTTTCATTGTAAGAGAAAATAAATCTGTCAGCTGCACACCCAGTTAACATTCAGGTTTTTCACAGTTCACTTTTCCACTGAAACTGCTGTTTGAGGCCATCAACAACATCTAGTAAAATCTAGTAAACTCCAAGGGTCGTCCATGGCTTGGCGTCTCGGCAATCTTAGCGAAGCAAACCCATCTACTTTTTGAGACACTCCTGTCCATGACCCCAGAATCTTTTGTTTTTTCCTCGCCTCACCAGCTACTTTTCCTCATCACTTTTGCTATTTCTCTTCTACCCCAATTTTATGTCTCAGGCCCACTTCTATTTTCTGGTTATGCCATTTCCTGGAGGGTGCTATCTAGTAAGTCTGCAAAAGTAGCATTTATATCAGTGGATCTCAGTCTTGTTGGACCTACTGTCGTCTTTATTATTCCAAATTAAAATTTGAGCTACCCTAAGTGACCTATATATGTGATTAGGGAAGAAAAAATCATTATAATGCTGTAATATAGAGTTAAAGGAAAAATAAAAGTTAATTTATGATAGAATAATATGACTTACCATGTAAATATTTAAGAATGCCTTTATCCAGCTACGTAACATGGGTTGTGCTTGTGCTTATTTGTAATGGATGTATTTGGAGGTAGGAGGGATGACAAAATTAGAATCCAATATAGGTAGAAGAAAATAAATGCACAGAGATGTAGAAATAAGCATGGGGATAAAAAACTAGCTTTGCATATTAGAGTAAATATAATTCGTTTATGATAAGGAAAGGTAGAAGATAATCAACCCTAACTGGGGTAAGAAAATTTGCTCAAGAAAAATTACATATTGTTCAAAAAGAACAAAAGTAACAAAGTATGATATTCTATAAAAGAGCTGGGACTTCTCTAAGTATCGTATTGAAATAATTCCTATTATTGTATAGTATAATTATAAAGCATCTCAAGACATTTCCTGACTTAAAATTCCCACACAAATGGAGGCAGCAGTTATAATCTTTAGTACTTAGAGCCAGGACTCTACTTCAACAGGCAGCTGGGATGGATTAGAGTATAGATTGCAAAGAGAAGATGAAATCTAGGAGGCTACAAAGAAGTTGTGTGTCAGTTCTCTGGAAACAGAATTAGAGCAAAACTGACAAACATTAGGAAAATATCCCTCCCCCAAAATAGGACATTTCCATAGGAAATATTCTCTAGAGTAGCTGTCTTGTTTTGACAATAACGTCACATATCGTTTTAAAATATTTATTAATGAAATCCTTAACACAACTGCACTGTTTTCAATAATATTCAGTTCTGAGTCTCTTGCAAGTTCTATTAGCATAGATTCAGTTGAGTCTCATTGATTTTACATAGCTCCATTACAGCCGGGAGTCTTTCACCACTAAATACATGGTTGGAAATACAATAATGCATTGAGTAGAACAATAAGCAGAGTGAGTAAGTGTATGTCATGATTTTCACACAACATATTTATTTTAATTTTTCTTTCTCATAACAATTTTTCATAAGTTATTGATCTTTTTATAGAACTGTTTGAAATAATTTTCAGGATTACCATGTACTTAATTATTGCCAATTCATCTTTATAGAGTGATCACTTGAAGGGAACGTGGAAAACTTATACAGGACACAGGAGTAAAATTTGTTTTTCCAAACTGTAACACACAACTGCAGATTGTCTAGCTTTCTCAGATGCTGACAAACAAATATTAGTAAAACCCCTCAATCATGGTGACATCCAAGAAATACCCACGTAAAATTTCCAGGCACTCTGTGATAGCAGTATGCTTGCTGCGAACCACAGTCTATGTGTTGACAACCTTGTGCTCAAACCAAACTCGTATCCAGCTGCCTATGTGACAAGCAACTGGATGGTATCTTTGATGATTTCTCGTCCATACTCCCTACACCCATTCTACAACAAGCCCTGCTTCCAAGAATGCCTCTTACCACAGCTTTCTGCTTGCTGTATGCATTTTTATTTTGCAGGTCTCAGTGCTGGTGTCACCTCTTTTGACAGGACTTCCCTAATCATGTCATCTAATTGGATATCCCGTTTTTTAAATTTTTCTTTCAAATTGCTTATACTGTAGTCAGTGTACATAACTGTGGAATTTTTGTTTTTTGAAATTTGCCCTTATTTCTTTCTCTCTCTTTCTCCCCCCCCCCTTTTTTTTTTTTGCGGGGGGAGGCAATGCAACAGAGAGAAGAGGCAGGGTAAGGGACAGTGAGGGAGACAGGGAGGGAAGAGAGAGAGAGAAATATTCTATCTACTGGTTCACTCACCAAATGCCCACAACAGCAAACTTTGTGTTTTTGTACTTACTGTATTTCTTTTTTAAAAAAAAATCTATTGAATGAATGAATGACATGTACATGAACTTGGATATTAAAAGTGGCCCCGAAGATAGTATCTCTGGGTGCATCTAAGTGGCAAACAATTGGTCCGATGTGTGTTGTTTGGACAACACTGCCTATGAGACTGCTCACGGAGATTCTGGGGCATGAGGTGAAGAGGTTGTATTTGGTGGTGCAGATCCTGTTGCTGGAGTATCCCCTGGAGACTGTCTCCCATCTTGGAATATGCTGTTGTTGGGGAATATGGCCCGCTGCTGTGTCAAGTTGTAGCCCTGCCTTCCCCTCTCTGGAGAGAGTAGTGGGGTGGTTTCTGGAGGAGACTGGAGGAAGCCATCATGGACTCACCACTGCCGCTCTGGCCAAGTCCACTGAGAGGGCCACGTCCAGCAGCAGCAGGCTAAGGTCTCGCCAAGGTGAGGACTGAACCTAGGTGCTTGTGGTGCTGTCGCCAGTTTTCATGTGCATCACTTGGATGTACAAATGGCGGTAACCACGATCTCTGGTGACGCTATGCATAGATGAGTTCAGCCTCTGGAGTACACTGCTCGGACTGTTGCTTTCGTTGAAACAAATGTCACCAGTCAGTCCTGATCTTCTTGTCAAAGCAGCCCAGTGCAAGAGTAGGAATCAGAGAAATCGTGTTGTTTTTCTTCTAGATAACTGTGTCAACATCTCCTGTTTCCTTGTTGCAGTCTGCAGCAAGGACAGGTGGAGATGGCGCTCACTGGGTGTCTTACTGTGGTGGGGCGGCTGCCACTGCCCCCAGTCATCCCATCAAAGGGCTGTACGCACTGTGTTTCTCTCCTACTAGAATACACATCCACAAAATAGGAATCTTATCTGTTATCTCTTCATATTCCAAATTCTTACCACATAGTAGATGCTTAGTAAGATTTTGCTGAATCAGTACAATATTTTAAAACTCCAATGGTAAATCATATATCATTAAGTAGTCTGAGATATTTAATGTTTTAAATTTATATAATTAAAATATTACGGTTAAACCATTTCTCATTGCTGCTAATTAAGAGGCTGATTGAACATCAACTTGTGATTTATTTCTTGTAATGTTTATGATGGGAAGAAACAAAATTTGGTAAGTTTTTAAATTTAAAATTATGAGCAATTAGCAACATACAGATAAAGTAGTGAGAGAGCTCAAATATAATTCAAGGATCATACTGTACATTGCCTCTTACTAAAATAATTATTCCCTTTTATTTGCAAGGCTATAGTTTTACACAAGACTGATTTATGATTTGAATCAAATATGCAGAACTATCAAACATGTCTTAAAGTGGGGAAACAATGGAAATAAATATTTTCTAATGAAACCTAGTGCCCTCCTCAACTAGAATTACATGTGTGCTGTGGCTCTAAATATGCCTCCGGTATCACTAAGAGAGGCAGCGTGTGAAGAAATGGATAAGGGAGAGTGTGGCAACTCAGAAAGGAAAAACGTGGATATTCTTATGTGAATTTATACACTGAGCAGAGATGAAGGAAAATATTTAGAACAAACCAATCAATTTAAAACATCTTCAAATCACTTAGCCAAATCTTTAAACGTATTTTATTTAAATTTTAAGTAGACTTTGTTTTTGAATACGTAACAAACCTGAGCAGAAAGTGTGGAGTCCCTGTATGTCCCCTGCCTCCATGCAGTCACAGCCTCTGCCACTTTCAACATCCTACACAAGACTGCGAATTTGCTACAGTTAATGAGCCTGTATTGACACATTATGCACAAAGTCCAGAGTCTACATTAGCATCCCCTGGTGGTGTCCCACATTCAGCAGGTGTACACCAGTACACGTCCACTGTTACACTATCATTCAGGACAGTGTCGCAGTCTAAAGATCCTCTCTGCACCACCAGTCACCACCCTCCCATAATCTCTAGCAACCACAGATCTTTCTGACAGTTTCCACAGCTATTCCATTTTCACACTGCCATACAGTTGGGATCACAGTATGTAGCCTTACCAGGTGGACTTCTGTCACTTAATAACTTCAAAAGGTTCCTCCATGTCTTCTCCTGGCTTGGTAGCTCATGTTTTCAAATACGTAATAATATCCCGTTGCCTGGATGTACCATAGTTTATTTGCCCATTCACCTGCTGAAGGACATCTCAGTAGTTTCCAAGCTTTTGCAATTTATAATTGGGAAATTATGATAAAGCTCCTATAAACATCCTTGTTTAAATTTATATCAATATGTGATTTCAAGGTAAATAATAGGGAGTGTGATTGCTGGATCATTAAAAGTATATTTTCATTTGAAAGAAACTGCCAAACTGTCTTCCAGCGTGGTTGAGCTCTTTTGCACTCCCACCAACAATCAGTGACAGAGAGGACCATTGTTGCTTCACACATTCTTATTGGTGCTTTTTAATTTCGGATATTTTGATATTGAGCAACTTTTCATATGCTTATTTGCCATATGTATCTCTTTCTGGTTAAGTTTCTGTTCAGCACATATGCCCATGTTTTTAATCATGTTGTTTTTTTTCATTGGTGGATTTTGAGTGTTCTTTTTATACTTTATATAGCCCTACATCAGGAAAAAAAAAGGTCAATGTATCTTTTGGATATGTATTTTGCAAATACTTTCACCCTATCAGTGACCTGCATTATCATTTTCTTGATAGTATCATTTGCAGAGCAGTTTTTCATTGTAATGAAGTCCAACTCTTCTTTTTGTGAAGAGTGTACATAAGGTTTTTGTTTAGATCTATGTCTTTTTTTTTTTATTAGACAAGCAGAGTTAGTGAGAGAGAGAGACAGAGAGAAAGGTCTTCCTTCCGTTGGTTCACCCCCAAAATGGCCACTATGGCTGGCGCGCTGTGCCCAACCGAAGACAGGAGCCAGGTGCTTCCTCCTGGTCTCCCATGTGGGTGCAGGGCCCAAGCACTTGGGCCATCCTCCACTGCACTCCCGGGCCACAGCAGAGAGCTGGACTGGAAGAGGAGCAACTGGGACTAGAACCCGACACCCAGATGGGATGCCAGCGCCACAGGAGAGGATTAACCAAGTGAGCCACGGCGCCGGCCCCTAGGTCTATGTCTTTTTGCACATGGATCCACAGTTGTTCCAGCACCACTTGTTGAAAAGCCTTTTTGCTCCATTGTGTTGATTTTGTTCATTTGTTGAAGATCACTGTATTTATGTGGTTCTATTTCTGGGCTTTCTATTCTGTTCATTTATCTGTTAGTCTATTCTGTCACCAGTACCACACTGATACTGAAGTAGTATCAGTCCTCCAACTTTCTTCTCCTATAATAGTGTTTTGACTATCCTTGGTCTTTACCTCTTCATATAAACTTTGAAAATGAGCCCTTTTTTTCAATAACTATAACTTTAGTTGTAGTAACAGTGAATGAATGTATGCATGTTAAAATACTTTACCTGGGTGTATGATACATAGCTCACAAAATCACTGTAAGATAGGGATTTTTAACTTTTTACTTCAGAACAGTTTTAAATTTACAAAAAATTGTGAAGTAGTAATATAAAGAATTCACATATACTCTACACTCTACTTCTGTTATTAACACCTCCTATTAGTATACATTTCATAATTAATAAACTATACCCAGCTTCCCCGATTTTTTAATTCAAAATCCTCCATCCCCCCATGAAACTTAGGCTTAATGAAATGGTACATATTTTAAAGATGAATGACTTTAGATAGGAAGTTCTCAATAAATGTCAACTTATCTTCATTATCACCATTATCATCATTATCATCAGCAAACACCTTTTCCACAAAAGTAGAAACTCTGCTTATTGACTTACTCAATATTATGGCTAGAAATTGTAGAAGGACTCAAATCCAGGCTGCCTGATTTCATGTTCAGTGTTCTTTCCACAACTGCGATAAATGCTCTGAAACCTTCTTTTTTTTCACCTGACATGAGTATTATGATAACATGTAGAATGTAACAGAAAATAGACTTTGGAATTAACTGAAGCTCACTACCTATCCTTTCTCAAGTGCACGAAACTTACTCTTTAGAAAAAAGGGAAAAAGTATGATGTGACCTAAATATTACCTAGTTGGAGTATTCCTTGCATTAAATGCTTGAAAAATGTAAAGGTTTTCAATAGAGCATCAACATAATATACCACACAGGGAATAATCATAGATTTGGACCTTATAATTATTTTAGGAATTCATTTGTTTTGAGACTTATATGTGATACGCAACATGAAAATTTTCTAAACATTGTAGAGTTCAAATATACTACATTATGATCATTAGCATGCTGTTTTCTAAATTACAATTGCATGGTACTTGGAACATAATGGCCTATCAATAAATATTTCATAAATGAATGAGTGTGATTAATGCATAATAGCCCTTAACTTATTATATTTAATATTATATAGAAGAATCCATCAAACTGTACAAAAATAAGATTATTACGTGGTTTCTTCAGGAAATTTAATAACTAACCTGTAATTGTTCTGTATTAGTCTATAAATTTGTTTTCATGTATGATATAATACACTATTTTCATTTCATTGAATAAATTTATAAGATTTTAAAAGTATTTGTAATATCCTTAGTGTGTATTTATCACATTAGTTTTTACATTAAGATAACTCCAGATTAATAGGATAATAATTCTATACCTTGATTTAACAGAGATGTTTGGGTTTATAAGAGTATTGAGTATCTAGTGTCATTAGCCTTTCTTGACTTCAACCATATAAAAACACTTGCACAAGTGAACATTGCTTAGTATAATCCTTTTCTTCCACATTGAATTTTGTGAGAATTAAATGCTATAATTTGGTGTAACTGAAGGAAATAAAAGAATACTAATATGCTTCAAACTAATTAAAATGATTATTTGAATCATTTTTGATGTGAAAATATCATTATTTTTAACAAATTGCAAGAAATGGAAGATCTGGAAATCTGGGAAAATAATAAATGTTAAAGTATCAGGTAAAATTGCATAAAATGAACAATGCCATTTTAGAATAAAACCATGCTTTTATAAGATAACTTAATAGAGGAGGAACATATTCGATAAATGTTAAGGTGATTCATTTACAGATGACCATTTTCTGAATTCTCCCTTAGCTATGCAGAAAATGGAAACTTTCAACATAACCTGCGCTTTTTATACCATCCTATCATCATGGGCTGTGCAAAGCCAAGCAGAGACCACTGAGCCATAAGCAACAAAACCTCACTACTGACTTTGCTTGCCTTTGAGATTTCCAGGGCCTACAGAAGGCAGTGGTGAGAAAGTCTGGCTGTTACTCTAACCCTGTGAGAATGCCTCCAGGGGACAGTTTTCCTTCCATAGAAAAAAAAAAGAAAAAAGAATTCAAAGGGAAATGTTAGACTTTGGGGGAGGGTTTGTACCAGAATGGAATGGAATAAGGAACTGTATTTGAGTGGGAGTTGAAGCTCTGATTTCAACTGATGCTTTCTAAGCTGGGAAAGAAAAAAAAAAAAAAAAAAAAACTGTTATTCTTTTTATTCCTGAAAAAAAAAAAAAAAAAAAGAAGTGTGCCACTCCAGGGAAGAACAGATGTGTGTGTGTGTGTGTGTGTGTGTGTGTGAGGTTTCCAAAAGTTTGTGAAAATTTTACATTATCTTCAATTTCAAATTTTCCTGTGAACTTTTTGAAGCCCCCCCCCTCCCCGGGTCTGTGTGTGAATGTGCACACACCTATATACACACACAGATACCCATACATGTGATGAATTATGAATTGACATGTGAGCGCTTACTTGAAGTATTTTTTTTCATGGCTGTAAAAATGTTGAACTTTGCTGTGACAGTGTAATGTCAGCTTAGTTTATTCACTTCCTAAAGACTGAGGCCCAGTGTTCATTTTATTGGGCAAGAGAAACTTCAGTTATCCTTTTCCAGTAAATAGTTTGTATGTCTTTTTTTCCGGCTCTTCCTCTCTTTTTCCTTCTAAAGGTGGTAGTGACTGATACATAGTATAAAAACAAACCTCTAACTGTTGTGAGTGTTTAGTGGTGATACTAAATGCACACTTCTACTTTGGCGAATTGCCAGTTGCAGCTGAGCATGCAAAGGTCACCACAGCTATGTTTCTCTTCTTCTTGGGAAACGGCAAGACTCATCTCTCAGACTTTTGTGGACAAGTGGGGCTCCTGGCCAACAGTTTGAGTAGGATAGATGAACTCTGTTTCTAGATCTGACTTCTAAATGCTTTCTTGTTATTATGTTAATACTCCAGCCTCCTTTCTGCTAGTCACCCAGTCTGGTGCAGAGGGTTCCATTGAGAACATCAAGGATTTAGGAGAGAGACCTGTGGAAGAAGGCTGATCCCCTGGATGGCAGTACACAGGGAGCCTCCCTACCCAAACACCCCCGGCCTCTAGGAGAGCTGCAATGAATTCTGAAAGGAGTAAGAAGCACATTGTGGGACACATGTTTGGTCTACCAATTAGAACTCCAAGTTAGGGTGTCCATGTCCCATATCAGAGTGCCTGGGGTTAGAGTCCCAGCTCTGCTCCTGATTCCAGCTTCCTGTTAATTCACAACTTGGGAGGGACCAGGTGATGGCTCAAGTAGTTGAGTCTCTGCCACTCTCGTGAGAGACCCTGATAGAGCCCCCAGCTCCCAGCTTTGGCCTGATTCAGCCTTGGCTGTTGTGGGCATCTGGAGAGTGAAGCAGCAGATAGGAGCTATCTGTTCTTTGCCTCTCAAACAAAAAATAAACAAAACTTTTTGAAAAAGAAATACATCTCTATTATGTTAATCCAAGATTCCTAACTAGTAAGAAATCCAGTTAAACCAAGATTCCTAACAAGGAAGAAGTTCAAAGAGAGCCAAGGCCTGTCATGGTTTGTGCCTCTTAAGTCTCAGTCCCATCCTAGGAAAAGGAACTTCTGATTAATAAAAACCTACTGCATACAAAGCACAGCCTTTCTCCTCATGCCATCCAGATCTAGACTGTGTGAGATGAGAGGAGCTCTCTTCAAACTCCCTTGATCCAAAGTCTGTCATTACCAGAAATTAACAGTCATTTTCCAGGCCTAGAAATCAGTATACATAATAATTCAGAATTCAGAGAGTGTGTCTTTTCCTCCTGTCTAATTTATACTTCACCGTTAATTCATTTATTTTAAATCAAATCCTTTGGATCCTACTAAGTCCTGTGCACTGTCCTAAGTAAGTAGGAGATAACGTTAAGTATAGCTTTATCACCTACCATAGGCTTCTACAGGCAGTGGGCACCCAGCAACATATTTAGTGGTGTGAAACAGATAAACTTCCAGGAAATGGATTCACTATGGCATGGGAGACACAGGGTGGGACCTCTTCCTTCCCCTTGACATAGAAAGCAAACCCTGGCAGGAGAAATTCAGAAAAGGTTTCCTATAGCCATTACTCTAGGCATTTTTAATTGATTCTTATCTACTATGTAAATGCTTTCCTATGATGTGATACATTTCCTGTGATTGACAGCAGAGGTAAGCAACCTGCCAATATGTAGCTGGCTTGGTCCTGTCATCTCGGTTGAGATATATTCATATATCTATCTCTTTCTCTCTTCTCTTTCCCCTCTCCCCTCTCCTCTTTCCCTCTCCCCTCTCTTCTCTTCTCCTCTTTTCCTATTCTTCTCTCCTCTCTCCTCCCTTTCTCCTCTCTCCTCTCCTCTTCTCTTCTCTTTCTATGTTTCTGAAAGATATACCCACACACACAGAGGGTATTTCCAAAACTTTCACAGAAAATGGAATTAAAAGATGGTTTATTTTGATGAATTTAAATCTATGCATAGTTTTTTCATAACGTGTATTTTCCAAGAACTATTTGAAGCCCTCTGTGTATGGGCTTCAATGTCTTTTTGTATTGAAATAAAAAGCTTTCAATTGTATTTTTTGTAAAGTTTTTGAAGGGACCTCATCTTGGTGCACATGCAAGTGTGTGTATGTACACAGTTATACACCCATATATATATATGTACACACACATGTTCATTTATGACTAACAGCAAATTGATAAATTTAAACTGCCTGGAGTGTTTTATATCCTGATATAAACAACACAGTCAATTTGTCTTTACAAAAAGTCTTTACATGATGAATTTACTAGGTTCCAATTTTTAATTTTATTATTGCAAAATATTAAAATCATTCAAGAATAAAGTTTCCTTACAATGTTCTATTTTTATATGTTGTTGCATGTAAATGAGATTGCATTGCATTTAAATGACAAGGAGACTAGAGAATGCATTCTTAGTAAAGTTCAACACTAAGAAGGCACTACTGCACTCTTATTAATAGGAGACATGAATGTCTAATTTCCATCCTCTAAAAAAGGAATCAGTTCCTTGTATAAATTTTGTTTTGAACACCATAACTTCAAAATATTTTTAGACATTTTGATGGGAACTCTAGCTAAGAGATACACATATTTGGACATTTTTCCCTTTTCATATGTATATATGCTTATATTTATTGATGTAAATTCACAGAAAATCACAGTATAAAATTGGAATATAGAGTGTATAATTAAATTTATTTGTATGGATTTCTTTTGTCTCTCCAAAATAATGTGGAACATTTTATAGTATACCTTAAACTTAATTGCTATATAATATATTTGCATAAATAAAGATTGTGGTAAATATTGACTTAGACATATTTATACAAAACCATCCTAACTTTTCCACATTATTTTATCTCTCCACAAATACAAGGAGACTTCAGAAAGTTCATGGAAACATGGAATTAAAAAATAAATATATTCTTTTGCAATTTTTTCAGCATTTCTTCATAGATTTTTTCATTATACACATTTTCATGAACTACTTGAAGACCCTCCATATGCATGGATTTGAACATTTTGCATCAAAACATTATCTTTTTTTAAAGATTTATTTGTTTATTTATTTGAAAGGCAGAGTTACAGCCAGAGGGAGGGAGAGACACATAGAGAGGTCTTCCATCTGCTGGTTCACTCTCCAAATGACAGTAAAGGCTGGAGCTGGGCTGATATGAAGCCAGGAGCCGGGAGCTTCTTCCGGGTCTCCCACGTGGGTGCAGGGATTCAAGCACTTGGGCCATCTTCTACTGCTTTCCCAGGCTATAGCAGACAGCTGGATCGGACGTGGAGCAGCTGGAACTCGAATTGGCACATGTATGGGATGCCAGGGCCACAGGAGGAGGTTTAACCTGCTAGGCCACTGCACCGGCCCCCAACATTTTTATCTTTTAATTCTATTTTCCATGAACTTTGTCAAGTCCCCTGGCACACAGATGCTCAGCATTGTTTGTAGTCACTGCCATGGAGCGTTTTTGGAATTTCAGAGTGCCTTTAGGTCTTCATCTGTAGAAGGCCTTTTATCACAAAAGTAGTTTCTTTAAGAGTGGAAATTGAAAGTAACCTTCAAGAGCCTTTTAGACAGTAGTAGGCTTTCTGGGGCAGCTCTGTAGGAAAACTGATTGGAAAAGATGTACTGTTCACCAGACACTGAGCTGAATAATTTAATTGTGGTGAGTTTAATCTCCCTTTGTACTTCTTTTTCTCATTGCACATTGATTAAAATGTCATTAAAAATAATGAATGGCTAAATATATGAGTGTTACCCAAATTGTTCCAGTGTCCATTATCTTACAAGGAAATTGCGAAGCACTCAGGTTCTTCTGTTGTCTGCTCTTGCTGTTCCTGTTGAGATAACTCAAGGCATGCTCACCACTGGCTGGAGGGACAGCTGGGGAAGCAGCAGTTGGCCGCATGATGAACTGAAGCCCAGTCGTTCATTTACATGTTTCTCTAGTGAGTCCTACTCTTATCCCAGGGATGATGGAAACTTCTCCAGTGTTATTATCAAGTGTGGAATTGAGCATTCCGGAAATGCTTCACATGCTATGACTTGGTATGCTGAAAATTAGGTTCTAATCTTTGTGCAATTCATTTTTAAATACATTGGCACCCAAGTGTCTTTTTCAGATTCATTTATTTCTCTGTGTTTCTCCTTTTGTGTGTGTGTGTCTCTCTGTCAAGAGAAAACCGTCCACCACACTATTCAAACCAAAAATGCTGGTATGATTTGACTCAGGTAAGCTGTCCGAACTTTTATTATAGTGGTGTATTACAGTGATCTGAGCACATTCACGGGACATTCCTCTAGCGTTCACCTCCGCCGGGTGGATGATCCATCAATCTTGTGTTCTAATTGTCCCCATACAATTGCTCAGTTTCTTATAATAAAATGTCTCTACATGTTGGATTTCTTCTGGTTCAGCACTGTCGTCCTGTGTTGCCAAAAATTTGAATTTGAAATCCTTTGGCTAATAAATGAAAATTGAGTTCAGGATGGCTACCTCTTTAAAGAAAACTCATAGTGGATTTCTCCTGTAACACTGTAATCATCGAAAACATGAGCAGGTTAACTGCAGTCCACACTCAAGTCAGTGAGAACCATATCTGTGGGTTTTTTTTGATAGAGAAGTGCTTACAGTGATTTTACTTGTGTGGTCTGTGATGTAATAGATTCCAAATAAGTTATTACAGTTTCAGACCATATGGCCTATTTTCTCTCCAAAGTACATTTACATCATCTATCTATGCAAGTGATGAAGAGTCATTCATCTCTCCATGAAAACTAAGAGATTATTCATACTAAATAGAAACATGAAACTTTGAAATGGAATGTATCTTCTTTTAGATGATACTTTTATTAACAGAATTTTTTTACGAAGATTAAAATTTTGTGGCATTATCACGCTACAAACATGTGTATACTTGGCGTCATTCAAAAGGTAACCCACCAAAAGTAAATTTAAAAAATTCATGGATTAGTAGACAAACCTAACTAAAAGTAAAAAGGAGACAGATTTAAGGTTTTAAGAAACAATATTTTTAAAATAAATCTGTGTTTAGTGAGTTTTCATCAGGCTAAGTCAAGTGAGCCCAGAGAAGCACATGTGTGTTTCTACTTATAGTAACAATCAGGGTTGTCAGATTACTGCTGCAGTATTTTAAACTGAAGAGACAGATGCTGGTGAGCTCCACACAGCCCTCTGGAAGTTCAAGTCTGTGATGTTTCTACTAATCTTGCTCCACTCTACGACTTAACATCATGCAGCTCAAGTAATAAAGGCCAATATAGGCTTTATTGTTTGTTTTCTGTTTTTTAAGCTCAAATTTCCTATTAAAATTTGGAAAGTAACCATTAGGGTGGAAAGCACAAGCCAAAATTTCCTTCGTGAACAAATCTTGTGGAGCTGTTTACAGGTGGGATAATCCATCTGCAAGGTGTTTTCCAAAATTAGCTCACAATAAATAGCAATTGGAAAGCAAAATCCAATAATAAAAAATCTCCTAGTTTTAGACAAGTTGATGAATTTTAAGACTGTTTAGTCCAGCCTAGAATTCAGAAGCAAAGAGAAGATTCTAAAGCAGTCACTTTGTTGATAAATTTTAGGCTTGACTAAAGGTTTAAAATGTTAGCATGATTGACATTTTTTTAATTTAATTAATTAAAATTTTTTTTTTTTTGACAGGCAGAGTGGACAGTGAGAGAGATAGACAGAAAGAAAGGTCTTCCTTTGCCGTTGGTTCACCCTCCAATGGCCGCCGCGGCCAGCGCGCTGCGGCCGGCACACCGCGCTGATCCGATGGCAAGAGCCAGGTGCTCCTCCTGGTCTCCCATGGGGTGCAGGGCCCAAGCACTTGGGCCATCCTCCACTGCACTCCCTGGTCACAGCAGAGAGCTGGCCTGGAAGAGGGGCAACCGGGACAGAATCTGGCGCCCCGACTGGGACTAGAACCCGGTGTGCCGGCACCGCAAGGTGGAAGATTAGCCTAGTGAGCCGCGACGCCGGCCAGCATGATTGACATTAATGGTCAGTATAATGCAATAAGTTGACTGAACCCTAATGCAATCAAAGTATTTTATGTAAGTAAGAATGAAAAATATATAGAAATCATCAGGTATTACTTCAATTGATATAGTCATATTAGATTCAGTTTATTAGGAACTTGTATTGGCCATATTTAATATGACCAAAGGTAAAAAAAAAGAACATTGACAGTGATTCTTTCATATTCCTTAGTGTAATAATATTTCTTATTTGTGATTTATTCTTTCTTTTATTTGGATATAAGTAAATAGACAGATAGATAGTTCATGCTGCCAAAACAGTGCGTGTAACATTGTCCCCTATAATTCTAACATTTTGCCTACAAATTTGTACCTCTTAACAAGTGTCCCTGATTTCAAACATGGTATCTATAAAACAATAACAAATTCAGAATATCTTTCCAAAATACACATAGCTTTTAAGCATATATATATTTATATGTATGTATGAATATATATATATAAAATGAATGTTACAAAAATTATTACTTGTATACTAGAATGAAATGTGTATTGGATACAATCAGTGATCACTAGATTTTTGTGTTTGTCTGTATGTGTGTATGTGCAAGAAATCTATTGAAATTGGTAGGAGGAGGCTAGTTATTTGTTCAGAGAATTTCAAGATGGAGCTAAATAAAATATGTAGTCAAAAGCAAGCCCTCTCTTTGTGATCTGAGAAGACAGTGAAAGGACGTGAAAGATACAAGTGGCAAAATGAGCTTCCTTTACAAACACAGCCCGTGTCACCCTGCTTGTGAGTTCTGAGTTTCATTATGGACTTAGCAAAAAAAAAAAAAAAAAAAAACTGTGGGGCAAGAGTCAGAAAGCAGACAATATTGAGGACTTAAAGACTATGTATTATTACCTGTTGGAACCAAATTAACACATTTGGCTGGAGGAATTTAATCTGCACACAGAAGATTAGAGATGCCTAAGGAATTTGAAATGTATGGCCAAAGGCTCTTTGCCTACTCTTCTCTAGCCTATTCTAGAAAGAAGGAACTGCTACCAGAGTCAAGTACCAGGTCCTGAAAGTCGTAGTCATAGAATCTGCATTTACTCGCTCATGGTCGTTTATGCTTAGTTCTCTCTGTAACTTAAGTTCATCTCATGTTAGTAATTCCCTAAGATTTAATTTAAAAGAAATCACCTTAAGTATTCAAATGGACCAAAAGAGATTTGTCCCTTCAAAATCTGAATGTGTGTGAGTCAATGGTCGTGAGAATGTCCACATACTGCATTCTTCACCTGACACAATCCACTGACGTCATCACATTTGCCACTAGCACAGGCATATCTAGTCATGTAAAACACATCCAGGCTATTTTGACCAATAACTTTTAATCTGACCTGAGCCCCTGACCCTGATACCTTGACAGAAACCAACTGTTAGGAATTATACTATGTGTACAGCATTGAAAACCAGAAAGCAACTGGACCCTTGATCCGAGTCTCAGTCTTCTCAGCTGTAAGAGGGGAAGTTTTGGATCCTGGCAAATGGTCCTTCCATTTTCAGTGTGTTTTCCCTGGGATAGTAATACATTTCAGTATCGCAAAGAGCTGCATTAGAGGAATAGCTGACATTGTGAGTATGGATTCTATAGACTTCAGGCAAGTCTCAAATGTTTATAACTACAGCCATTCTGCAATGTAAAATTGCCAGTGTTTCTCAGAGGGTAATTTCTTCTAAGTCGTTATCTCAGGATAACCCAAACAAGGCTGTCATATGTGAACCACTCGTTCATATAAAACACTCAGAACTAGGTTATTGAAAACTAATGTTTAATCAAAATAGAAAATTAGTAAACTACTATGTAATTATATTAAACTCTGAGGCAAATTCAAGTAGAGTATGACACAGAAATATGTGAGACACTGGACTGAATACTAAAGGTGTTCTCCAAATACTTTAAAAGTGAGAGAGAGAGTGAGAGATTTACTTTTAATATGTTCAGGAAGAAACTGGGAGAGTGATGGGAACTGAGGAAGGAGTGAGAGGTGAGATAAACTTGGCATTGTACAAGTGCACAGGGAGTGATAGATAAAGGTCTTCAGGCCACTTCCTGAAGTACTTTGACTAGCAGAGAGAAGGACAAGATGAGAGATAGTGTGCCTAGTTTTCACTTAAGGGAAAGTCAGCTGGGCAAACTTCCCTGCTAGATCAGAGCACACAGGGAAAGGCAGAGCATAAGAGGCAAGAAGATGGGCAGAATATGCACTCCAGCTGCATGGGTGCTCTCCGTTGGTCAGATGCTCGACTTTGAAATTTTCCCCCAATAACAGTACCTCAACTGTTAAAGTAATTGTCAGCACACTTAAAATCTTATAGATACACCATATAAACAGAATATTAGGAAAGGCTACTGCATCAAATTGTTATCTCAAAATATTGATCCTTTTATACTTCATTTTACTAGATGTATTCCATAGCAAAAACACAAGTATTTAATATGGATGAGAATTTGAATTATGGGTTTTACAGATATTGAATTACAGATATTATTGTTGAAGCACTCTTAATTTCAAAGTGTTTCCAATGAAATGACTCTTGTAGTACGTCAAAACATTGAGAAAGAATGATAATAATAAATGGTTAGAAACAATCTTGAGTGAAACCAGAAGCCATAAAAAGATCTTTGCAAGAGAACATTTGCAAAGTTTTCTCCAAGGATAAAACATACAAAGGATTCATAAGAAGTGATTGAAGAGGAGAAAAGTAACTAAAACAGATGAGAGAAAGAGACAGAAACAGAGTATCATTATGATGAGTATGGTTCAAAATATGGTAAAATAGCATAGTGTTGTTAACACACTTCAGAATTCAACAAACCTGGTTAAAAACCCATGTCCTGTGATCTTGACCAAGAGCATCCACCTCTGAGATTCTGGTAGCTCACATGTAATATGTGGATGGTAGTTCTGAGTTGTAGATGCTTCAGAATAATTAGGTGAAATCAAGAAAGTAAATCAATTTCTATTAAGTAAGAAAAAGAGGCAACTTTTTTTTCTGTTATTACATTTACATATGTGTTATAGATATTTATTTCATCATAATTGTCAATATCTATAATTAGAAAATAATAGGTATAGGCTTTTGACCTTATACCTAAAATGTCCATGTCCCATATCAGGGTACTTGGGTTCGAATACTAGACTGTGTTCCCAATTCCAGCTTCCTGCTAACACATATCTTGGTAGGAAGCAGGATTCCTCAAATAAGTGCCACACATGTGGAAGACATGGACCAGGTTCCTGGCTCAGGCATTGACCTGGCCCAGCCCCAGTCATTTTGGGCGTTTGCAGGATGAGCCAGTGGATGGGTACACTGTGTGTTTGTGTGTGTGTGCTTTCTCTGCTTCTCAAAGAATGTTAAAATTTATCAAATTTAAAAAGAAAAATATATATCAATATCAAAGTGTATAGTGATTATTATATTAAATTACAAATGAAACTTGAAGTTTCCTTTGGTTTGGTAAACATTTTTTTCTTACCTCCATTGACATTTATTTCATTTGCAGTATGAAGAAGTATGTTAATATAGCCATGGAATTTGCAAAATGCATGGCTAATCAGTGTTTTAACTAAAACCTTTTCCTCCTACTGTGTGATCACAGCACTTCACAGTCCCTCCACTTAGTGGAGTACAAAGGCTCTGGCTTTAAAATGTTATCTGTGTCAAGTCTTCTGCCACAGCTGGACACAATGCTTTCAAGAGTGTTTCTGCTTCCTGTGTGGTGAGGCAGCTTTCCCCTAACGACTGTTTCCCATCAGTACCCACAAAGACCTACCTCCTTAACCACTGTTTCAACGGTTTCTTACCACTTCCACCTTTCTACAGAACATTGCATTTGGAAGGAGGTTCACAAATATTTGCTCACTGGGCTGTTCCGACTGATAACATCTCTTGGGACCTGAACTATGATGCTCAATTCTCATCTGGAACAAAAAATGCAACTGTCAAACATTGACAGAAAATACCCAAAACAAACTCTTTTCTGTCTCAAAGTCAAAACAAGATAGTTCATTGTCTGGATGTTTTGGGAAATATAATTTTTACATTTTTCTAAAAATCAAAGTGAAAACATTTCGTTATTTATTTCTTTATTAACTCTTAGAAAATGTTAATATAATTGTGATTGAATCATGTGTTTTATTGGCAAATGTATTTTTAGTAGCAATTATAACTCCAAGAATACAAACTCAAATTAGATGGACAAACATGATGATATGGCTTTGATTTTTTATAAGAAATAAGAAAATCTTGTTGCCTTTATTCTGATAAGTAATATCATGACAATTTTATATGCTCAAATTTTCAACTAAAATAAAAATGCCACATGTTAATTATTACCTGGAAAAACAAAATATAATTGTATATATAAGTGTACACTCTTTAAAAAGAAAAAGTATTTTAATATAGTCCTGAGAAATCAGCTATTTTACTTGCTTATTTTTAAAACACTAAATGTATTTGAATTATTCTTCATGAATCAAGTAATGATAAAAATTCAACAATAATTTGTATATTATATCTTGCATTGTTTTTTATATACTTGTTTTATATCTTTACTCTTACAGTTTTCATCCTGCGTTTCCAAGATATTTTAAAATATGATTTCAACTGAAAGAAAGTGCTACACTTAAGAATTTTCTTGGCCAAAATAATTGATGATTCAAAAATCTATTATGATTCAAAATTATGTCTTCCTTTAATAAGCACATATTGGCGAGGAATGATACCTACAGAATAAAAATGAGAAATAAAATATGGCTGTATCACAACAAAAGGTAGGATTGTAAATTAATGTTTTCTACTGCTGTTAGCATCATATTGTGTGTACTAAGGAATACTGGATATTTAGAATGTTAATAGAAACTCCACACAGAACTACAAAACATCAGTTTCTACTACCTAATACATTTGGGGATTTTTTGCTGAAATAGAGATTTCTTTTCCATAGATTTCTTTAGCACAGGTGTTCTCCTAGACTTTAATTTGTTAGCACTCTGACCATCCCAGAGCAGGATAGAGTACAGATTCCTTGAAGCACATCCTGAAACTGTGAAACATCCTTTGCACACTATTAATATATAAAGAAGCTATTAGCAAATTGTTAATTAAAAGGAAATTGTATTTATATTTACATACATTTAAATAACCACAAATTGTCTTTTTTCTTCCACAATACATCATCAATTTTGCTTGTTTACCCTTGATTTGGATTTTTGTCTCCCTTCCCACTTCAAGTTCCTGTTCTTTTTCCATCCTATGAATTTCATCATATTACTGTCCCCAGTACAGCTCCATAAACTCACAAAATTCTCTGAATAGTCACCTTAGTTTCCTTTACCAACAGTAAATTTAAAAAAAAAAGTGTAATTTGATGTGTAAGGGCATAGATAAATGCAGTCTCAACCAACTTTACAATCTTTTTTTTCAAATGGCATCATTTCATGGTCCATCTGTTTGAGGAACTGAGCTGATAACCTAACATGTCAGAGATTTCTTTTCTCTGATCTTTGGACCATATCTCATCCCTGGTCTGGAACATGCTTGGCCTGTCCTTTCTGAAATCCAGTGTGTTCCTTGGTTCTCACCTAAATGAAATTTCCAGGATGACATTCGCAGATCCTGCCAACGTGATATAGCCGTGCCTTCATCTGAAACTCCACGAAACCCCACACGACCTTGTTGAGGTGTATAGTGTATGTGTGTGTAGTTGCCTTGTCTGTCTAACCTAGAACATGCTTTAGAATAGAGGATATAACAGTGGAGGGCAGGGCGGGGGGTGGTTTCCTAGGATGTTTGTGGATTGGCTTCAGGCAATGGACAGTTATATATGAAATAATATATGCAAGGCCATTTTATGGTAAGAGAATAATCACTATGATGGAGTCCTCAGTGACCAATATGTTAAAATGTTACAAATCACTGTTCTGGAGGAAGACCTGCAAAATGCATATTAACAGAATGGCTTTTAATTTTTATTTTTTAGAAATATGTAGTTATTTATTTGAAGGCAACTGCAGAGGTGGAGAGAGAGAGAGAGACAGGAAGAGAGACAGAGGAGAATCTGAAGATGAATCTTCTGCCTGCTGCTTCACTTCCCAAAGGGCTGCAGTGGCTGGAGCTGGGCCAAGCCAAAGCCAAAACCCAGGGACTCCATCCTGGTCTCCCACATGGGTGGCAGAGGCCCCAGTTCCTTGGGCCATCTTCTGCTGCTCTCTCAGGCACATTAGCATGGAGCTTGATCACAAGGGGAACTGTCAGGACTCAAATTGATGATCATAGGGGATGCTGGCATCACAGACAGTGGCTTAACCCACTGCACTACAACACTGGCTGTAGAACAGCTTTTATTATTTTCTCCATTTATACTTTACTGAAATATATTAAATTTTAGATTATATAAATATTCCTTTTTTAATTGCAAAAGGTACTTTATTTTTTAAAACATTTTATTTCAGGATAGTTTATAAGACAAAAGCTGTGATATAGTAATCATATAGCTTCCTATTTGTTTTTAATTCTTTAAATAGAGGAAAATCTTCTCTAGAGGAGTAAATATTTCTGTCTTGCTTTTACTAAAGCAACATGAGCACTTCAAATAGCTGTGGAAAATGGAATTAAAAGATGTCTTTATTTTCCTGAAAAAATGTTCAAATCCATGCATACATGGGATCTTCAAAAAATTTGTGGGAAGTACATATTATGAAATACACTATGCATGAATTTCAAAATTTTTCCAACAAAATGAGCTTAAATTTTGATCAGTTTTTCTGCAACCCTTCCGAAGCATCCTAATTCAGTGATCCACCATGAATCTAAGAGATGCTAGCCCCAGGAAGGTACCTTAACCTTAAAGATAATTCCAGGGGCCAGTAATTCCCTGCCTGCAGTGCTGGCATCCCATATGGGCGCCGGTTTGAGTCCCAGCTGCTCCACTTCTGATCCAGCTCTCTGCTATGGCCTGGGAAAGCGGTAGAAGACAGCCCAAGACCTTGGACCCCTGCAACGGTGTGGGAGACCCGGAGAAAGCTCCTGGCTCCTGGCTTTGGATCAGCTCAGCTCTGGCTGTTTCAGCCATTTGTAGAGTGAATCAGCGGCTGGAAGACTTTCTCTCTCTCTCTCTGCCTCTGCCTCTCTGTAACTCTGCCTTTCAAATCAATAAATAAATCTTTAAAAAAAGACAATTCCTTTTAGCATACTTCAGTGTATCACATCTGAAAATCTCTATTTATGACCAATAGGCATTCTTATGATTTAAAATTCTCCCTAAGGTAGTAGCCACTTCAGACAAATGATACAGCCATACCAACACTGGGAAACCTTCTTATCCCTAGGATCATTTAGTCATTAAACAAAATCAGTATTTTTGTCTCATAATGCATTATACTATGGCCAGAGCTTCAAAACAATCTATTGTTTATTCAAAGGAAGAGTGGAAAACTGGACATTTCTGGGAAGATCTCCAAGTTATGCTCGAGGAATCTTTGGGAAGTGTATTTTACCAGGTTCCCGACAACTAAAATCCTTTCTTGAGTAAAGTGCAAATAGTAAAGACTTCACTTTTAATTTTTTTATTGAAGATTTAGTTATATATTAAAAGGCAAAGTTAAATCTAGAGAGAGTGAGATATGGAAAGAGAGAGGTTTTCTATTTGCTAATTCACTCCCCAAATGGCGATATAGGCCACAGCTGGGCAATTCTGGTCCAGAGTCAGGAGCTAGGAGCTTCTCCTAGGTCTCTCACGTGGGTAAAGGTGCCCAAGCACTCGGGCCATCTTCCACTGCCTCCCCAAGCCACTAGCAGGGAGCTGGACTAAAGTGAACTGGCACCCACATGGGATGCCAGGGCCACAGGTGGTGTCTGTATCTGCTATGCCATAGCACCAACCCTGACCTTGCTCTTTAACATTAGTGTAATACTCTACCTGAGGTTCACATTAGACATGATTTTAATAGAATTATTGTGTTTAAATCCAAGGTTTTTCTACTATCCTTAATAAAGAGCTATTTGGATAAGAGTGGAGGTGGGACAGCTGTATGGATTTCAACTTAGGCATCCCAGTTGGCTTTGGAGCTCCATGTTTGGAGCTCTAGTAAGATCTTGCTCCAGCCAGTCCTGTCCATCCTGATATAATTGTCCCCACGTAGGTTTGATGTACTCTTGCTAATGTGCATGCAAATTATATAGGCCTCTGGAATCAATTCAACAACCTTGGGTACTTTACAGAGGTAGCCATTATCTGCCTTAATGATTTTTGAGGTTTCAGATGCCAGGATTGTCAATGGTCCTGGCATAGGAAATTTGGATAGTGAAGTTTACTTCCCTTTGGGCAGTTTCATCAGGGAGAGCAGTTGGAACCAAAGAGAAAAATACCTGATCTAATTCATTATTAAAACTGGGTAATGGTAAATGGCAGCCTGTAGAAATCTAAGCATTTAATTCATTTATCTAAAGATGGGGCCAGCATTATTATTTAAAATTAGTCCTTTCTAATGCCTATTCTTGAGCCAAATATTTTAGAATAGATTGTGTTTTTTAATGTAGGCAAGTTGCCACTATTCCTGCCCTGAAGTGATTGGGACATTATCAACAATTAGAAGATAAAAAGCAAGGAATGATATGATTAAAATGGGCTTATAATTTAATAAAAATAGTATTTGGATATCTAAAATAATTACCTATCATTCAGACCAATGGTACATAGAGAAATATTGCATCTCTAATATAGTCCTAACTGGCTTGACTGTGACAACTGTGGACAACTAAATGTCATCTAATCTGTGCTTTCTAAATAGAGCCAGGAAGTAAAAGAACAGTGATAAAATAAGTGAATTAAAAACTCGGCTGGAATTTTGATTTTAAATAATGAATAAATATTAATTTTAAAAAAGTAGGAAATGCGGATCATTTGAGGTAGAGACGGTAACCGTGGGTCTTGGCAAGTGGCAGTTGATGCAACCACCAGGGCAACCACAAATGCAGGCTTTGTAAATACTCGGAGTGTATGTCTATTGATTACTAAACAATTTATTCCACTCGAGCGCTGTGAAAATTCTCTCAATATTATAGGATGTGTTTTTTTTTTTTTTTAAAGTTGGGATAGTTATACTACCCTGGTATAAGACAGCTAATCAATTATTTAAAGATAGATATAATACCAAGGAAAGACCTCTAGAAGCCAAAATTATTTATATATTTGCATCAAATGGCCTTCTTTTCTCATGCCAAATTTATTTCTTACTTAAATCTCTAGGTGATACTGTTTCCTAATAAACTCCTAGTATTATTTATTTCCAAAATGGAAAATCAAATTATAGGCTTCTTTTGCTGTCCTGCAAATACTGTCTTCCAGCTTTTAAAGCAAATTGCTGTCCAGAATTCTGAATCAGGCACTTTATAAGAGAAGGGAACAATTTTATGTATACTTCAGCTGTTGAAATCTACCTGAAAAAAGAAATAAGCAATGAACATGTATTCAGAAAGTCTCTGTAAATCTCTCACTAATGTGTTTTTTTTAAGATTTTATTTATTTATTTGAGAGGTAGAGTTATAGACAGAGAGAGGGGGAGATAGACCGAAAGGTCTTCTATCCACTGGTCCTTTCCCCAAATGGTCGCAGTGGCTAGAGCTATGCCAACACAAAGGCAGGAGCCAGGAGCTTCTTCCGGGTTTCTCATGTGGGTGCAGGGGCCCTAGCACTTGGGCCATCTTCTACTGCTTTCCCAGGCCATCGACAGGAAGCTGGATCAGAAGTGGTGCAGCCAGGACTCAAACCGGTGCCCATATGGGATGCCAGCACCACAGAGGAAAACCTGACCTACTATGCTACAGCACCAGCCCCTTACTAATGTATCATCTCATAATTTGGTACAAAACACTCTTTTAATTTTAGACTCCAGGTTACTAATATTTCCTCTTGGCACACACAACAACATACTACCAAAATTACAGTGTATAAAAAAGTTCATAATAAACAAATTCCAATTCTAAATACTGAAAAATCCTGGGTCTTGTTTTTCTTCACCTCTAATTTATTTGATATTGCTATTCTGTTAGATGAAATTGGCTAAAGAAATGTGACATTGACTATTCAAATCCCTCATAGCATAGGTTTGTCTTCAGTTTCAAGAAAAAAGCCCTAAGCTGATAAATGTGTTGCATAATTAATATTTTATAACTGGGAGAAATCATTTGGTGTCTGTGTTGACAAGTACTTCACACCTAAGCAGCCGGCAACATATGCGGCATTGTTACATGTTAGCCTCTCTACATACAAAGTAAAAATAATAGCAGATGTTGCTGAATGGTTCCTATTTGGCAGTCACTATATTTGTTCTTATATTGCTTTACATTATTGGTAATTTAGCATTTAGAGAAAACTGAAACTCAAACTTCTTACATTCAACTCAACCTTGCCTTGCTTCATATATTTGGATGATGAATTGAGCCAAAAAAGTAGTTTTATTGTAGACAGAGGTGGTAGGCATGGGTCTCTTGCCACCCACAGCACCGAGGGGTCAATGCTTAGCCTCTACAGACCCATTCTCAGGGAGCTGGCAGGAGATGTGGTGCACAGTACCACAGTCTCTCTTCTCTAACACAGGAATTATATATTGATATTTGTCAGAATTTAACCATTAAATGTGCCACTGGTGATAGCTAACGTTTCTAAGATGCTGTCTAAAAACAGGCCTGTGCTTCTTCATTTTTAAATGACCAAAATCTCAGTCCTGCTTTAGAGTGTCACTCACAAATTTCTTTCCAGAGCCGCTGAGAAGCACAGCACTGAGCCCAAGAACATTTTCAGCGTAGACATGCCACATACCACGGACATTTCTTCAGTCGTTAACAGTATTTGTGGATTGAGCACTTGCTTTGTGCCAGGAATTGCTCTAGAGTTGTATGAGTAAATAAAAAAAGTGTCTGCCCTCAGGGAGCTAGTTCCAGTGAAAGATACCTGGTTAGCTCTCCACATAGCATCTGGTTTTCTCAATTAAATCAGTAAACACTATAATGTAGTATACATATCAAAACCTCATCTTGAAGTGCTGACACTGTTTTGCATTGTACCCATTCTTCCCCCCTCAAACACATAGATTTTCTTTCAACTCACTGATCTCCCCACCTGTTTTGCTGCTACAACGCTTAGCCCATTACTTCAAGGAAGAGCTTTTGACTGAGCCAGAAATTAATGGTAGTTACAAATCATTTGCTTTATGAAAACAAACAAACAAACTCATGGTGGAGATTTAGGAAGCAAAGAACTAGAAAATACAAATTAATGTATTTTCCTTGAAGTGATGAAGATAATAAAATTAAAACAAAAGAACAACAACAACAACAACAAAATCTTCCCTGAGTTTATGTGGAAGAAGGGAATGGGCAAAGAAAGCCAAAAGGGCAGACTCAGAGAGGGTGTCTTGAAAGAGCCAGCAGGAGAGAGCTAAGGAGCTCTGTGAAGAAAAGACTTTGTCATCCTGAGTGAGCCCAGAAAGTTCTGGATAATCCCAAGCGACAGTGACAGTTGATCTGAAACACCATTTGATCAGCTCCCTTGTCGCTCATTTTGCACAGTGTTATTGGAAGAGAGCACCCTAAAATTTCTTCTCTCTCTGAGAGGTTGACAAGCACTGCAGGGAGTCAGAAATTACCTAGAGGAGAGCAGAGAATGTGTGAACTATTGGCAACATGGCGCCCTCCACATGTGCAGGGTGCTGGGGAACAGCAGAGCCACAGCCCGCAGGTGCAGCAGGTGCCAGCAGGTGCAGCAGGTGCAGCAGGTGGTCCACAGCCCTCTGCAGCATCGCTGGGCTTTGGGCTGAGCTCCCCTAAACTATAGCTGCTTCTGAAGAGGCACTTAGGAAAAGCCAAAATGACTGAGTTTTAGCTTTTGTTTACTAAATGTATTGACAACTGGCAGTTGTTTTATGTTCCATCATGAATTAAATAGGTCTCCTAACAGAAATTTAGTTGTATATAATATATATATATAGTATATAACGTGTATGCTCATTGTATAATATATATATTCATGATATAAAAATAAATTTACATGCTCATACCTAACTACTTTGTGAAATATAATGTTCACATGTAATTTAGCAATGGTTCCTGCACATATTGTTGTTAGAAAATTGAAGCTTAGATGACAGTTAAAAGACAATCAACAGTGTGGATGCTTAATTTTGCTTCAGAATTGAACTCTTTTTAAAGACTATCCTGTCATTTCACAGACAGAAATTAGCGTGAATTATCACATTTAATATTTCTATTTTTTATTTTTTTTTATTTTTATTTTTTTTTTTTTTACTTTTTTTTTGACAGGCAGAGTGGACAGTGAGAGAGAGAGACAGAGAGAAAGGTCTTCCTTTGCCATTGGTTCACCCTCCAATGGCCGCCGCGGCCGGCGCGCTGCGGCCGGCGCACCACGCTGATCCGATGGCAGGAGCCAGGAGCCGGGTGCTTTTCCTGGTCTCCCATGGGGTGCAGGGCCCAAGCACCTGGGCCATCCTCCACTGCACTCCCTGGCCACAGCAGAGGGCTGGCCTGGAAGAGGGGCAACCGGGACAGAATCCGGCGCCCCGACCGGGACTAGAACCCGGTGTGCCGGCGCCGCTAGGCGGAGGATTAGCCTAGTGAGCCGTGGCGCCGGCCAACATTTAATATTTCAATATTACAACATCAGAGGTATTGGCTTCATGGATGGTTCACTACAATATTTTCAGTTTTCCACTTTGGGAAAGGTAGACAAAAGCTTCCTTTATATGGACTCATGTACTCTCTGACTGTTTTAACTAGTATTTTCAGCTGCTGTGTTCCTAAAAGGCCTCATTGTGGAAAAAGAACACCTCTAGAGAACAAAGATAAAATGCCCACTTGATTTTCAGTGTTTTTTGAGCTACTTATTAATATCACATGGAAATAGATATGACTCATTAATAAAATAAATTGTGCTTTGAAACAAAATCCTTGCAGAGGTTTAAAACAAGACCGTGACTCTAGTGGGGTATCTCATAAATCTACAGCCATTCAGGCCGGGTTAGCAGAGAAACCTTCCAATAAAAATCTTTACCACAGTTGCCCATACAGCTTGGCAGCCAGAAGAACGAATGTGCTTCTGAGGTCTGTAACCTTTGGCTCAATGGGGAGCATATTCAGGTTCTAAACAAAGAAATGCAACTCTTTCTGGTTTCTAAGTGGAGGTGGGGGCTTGGGTAGGGGAAGAGACCCTGTTTCGTTTTAGATTAATAAAACCAAAGAGGATTAGTGATATTTTTAATCAGAAAGAAAAGTCAATTTTACCAGCATCTCTTTAGGACAGAAATTTGGGGTCACCTCAGATACAATTGCATATGACTTAAAAGAAATCACTCCATGGCTTTATGACTGTTTTGCAGTATCTTGTGTTATCACTCAAACAAATAAATAAGCATAAATAAAATGAATATTACCTCTAGGTGAAGTATGTCCATGTCAGTTTTTCTGTCAAGATTTCCAGATTTTTTCCCCAGATGGTCCCTTGCGAATGTTCTTTGATTGGTTAAGGTGCTGCGCATCCCTGGGCTGTGTGTTACTGTAGAAGTAGGCTGATCATTGCAGGATATGGTGCAACACGTAGCAAACTCAAACCGAGTGCCTCCCTCCCATCCACTGGTACAACGTAAAACTGACTTTGCTTTGTATGCAGTCAAATCACATTGAAGAGACTGATCATTGCCAACCAAACACAAAGACAAAAACAACAAATCCTTGGTCTTTTTCAAATGACTCTCTTAACTGTCCTGCATAAATGCAAGTGATTTTTATTTGCTTCTTTTGGACTCAAAAAGGACTCTGCTTTGATAAGCATAGTTTTTTATATCCATTCAGAATTCCAAAAAATTAAATCAGTTTTGAGAGATAATATTGAGGATACCTAAGTATATAATTGAGTAAGAAAAATCAAGGCAGCATCACATAGCACTGGAGAAGCAAGCCAGAGTTCAAGACTGGCTCTGTCACAAGCAAGCTAAGTGACCCAGAGGAACCGCCTTCACCTAGCTGAGCATTGGATTCTTTGTCCATAGCGCAGCAGTTGTGTGCTCCTCTGGCTGCAGTGTAATTCCTACACAACGTTATTCCATCCTATTTATTTTGCATTATGACCGAAACCTATTTTTTAAATCTTAATTATTTTTCATCTGCCTCTACCTTCCAAGCATACCTTTGTTTCTATCCAAGTCATTGATTTAAGTGTTGAACAAAACAGTATCCACTGCAGGTCACAAGAAATCTAACTCCATGCTGACAGAGATCCAAAGGTGGATATTCTTTAGCTGTGGTCATTCAAACCCACCATGCTAACTTTGTTAGCATTCACTGGACATCCAGTAACAATCATGCATTCGTTCTCAAAAGAGCCTGTGGCCATTTGCTCTGGTCACAATGGAAAAGAAAACACCAAAACATTTCAGAGACCATCAGATTCCAGCCCTGAAGTCACATAGACAAACAGAGGCTGGACTTTAGAGAGGGGGCAGCTGAAGGCTGAGCAGTAAGTGTAGGTCCTGGCACATGGTCCATTCACAGTGAGTCTACTGCAGCCAGTGAGTAGTCATTTTCCTAGACCAGAGAATGCCTTTGGAATAGATACACCTTGTAGTCGGAAAAAAGAAAATCCCACATTTGTTCCTTTGCTTATGGGGTATGAGCTATTGTAAGAACAAATGCCATATGAAAGCTTCTAGAGTAACCCCTCTATAATCCAGTTACAATAGTATAGCCCCCAAAATGCGCATTCTGGTGAACAGCCATAATCAGTGCCACTAAGAATGGTCTAAGAATGCATGGGAGGTGGTCTCCATGATAGCTTCATTTATTCACCAATTGTCTGAAGTCAGATGGATCTTTCAGCATAACAGGAGGCTACTACAAATGAGTAAACTGATACCTTAATTGTAGACTCTGGCCTATGTGTGATATCTTCACTAGGGCAGGTTAGCAAGCCTCATGTGCTCAGCACATCTGAAAAACACAGTTTTTCCATCTCTACAGTTTGCATTCCTCTGCAATACAAAATCCATGGCTGTGTGCATTGTTATTCTCTATTGTCATCATATTGTCTAGGGAGTGAACAATCTTGGTGTTTTTCAGAATGTCACATTGGTCATGTCACATTGGTCATGATCGCATGACCACATTGTCATATTGGTCCCCCACAGCAATGCTGTCATGTTAATTTGACCAGACGCACATAGAAGAACACCTGCACTGGAAGAATTTAAGACGTGATCTCCAGGGGCTAAGAGAAAAAACGTACAAAGATTCCAGAGACTTCCCATCTGTGAAGCTCTTAGAGATCCAATAGTCTGGAGCATAGCAAAATATTCTCTTCAAAATAAAGGAACACAGTTGTATCTGGCACTTGCCATCCTGCTAATATGAAAGTGTAGTCCACAGTTGGGAATACCACTCTATGTATGCATCTGAGTGTCACGAAAGGGTTTGAGTGGGGCCTTGTGGTGTAAAAGATTCTCTTCCAGATCCAGTGTAAATGACCCTGCTACAGAAGCTAAAAGAGCCGGCAGATCGTATTGTCTTTGAGAAAACTCTCCTATATTAATATTTGGCAAAAATGGAAAATAAAGATTTATAAGCATGTACTAGCAATATTGTAATTTATTAAAACTGGAAATACATTTTAAACACCACTACTTTTATAGCATCTCTGATGCCTAAATTCCCTCTCCATTTAGAAATCCAGACCACTAGGGGATCATAAATCTCATCATTTTCTCACTGACAAAACACTGTGAGTAACAGGGTATTTACTACATTTTTGAGGCTCTCGCATTTAATGTTTGGATACTTTTTATTGATTTTTAAAAGCATCTCCTTAAACAGAATTAAAAGCATTCCCTTGCATTTCAAACCCGCTAGTGCTGAGTCTACTTTCTAAAGCCACTGAAATATCTGATCTTCCTGCTGACAGATCCTGCTCAAGTCATTGAGCTGATTAAATCACACCAATTCTTAGCATATCTCATTTGAGTTGGATTTGAGTATTCTTGTCATTCTGGTTGATAATCTGCATATGTTTCCTTAAATACAAGGTCTGCCCATCATCTCCTGTTGTAGATTTCTTGACTTTACTCTTGCAGGCTAACAATATTAAGAGCACTTTGCTGGTTGGTTTGTTTGACAGCCAGTGACAGTGCGGATTCACTTTTGAGTTTCCCCTGTCTTTAAATTAATCTCCACCAACACCTTCTAGTCCACTAAGATTTGGCTTCAAAACCACACCTTAACCTTGCCTTACACATCGTTTATTAACTTGCTGCTGAAAATGTTGAACTCAGCAGAAGTGAGGACAAAGTTGTCCAGATTTCACTATATGATGAAAGATGCTTTCCACCAGAATAATAATTTGAAACTATGATGTGTTTGAATGCTAGACATTCAGAAGAATAGAAGTCATAAATCTGGTTATAACAACTCTATATTTATTGATGACATAATAGGTTACTACCAAATTGAAACAAATTATTATGGCAAAATTCACTAATTCTAATCCATTGTGGTTGGTGAAGGATAGAAAAACGAATTTGAAAAAATATGTGCCATTTTACAATTTTAAATTTAGAAAGAATTAAAGTATAAACTTCATTAAAAACATCAAGAAAAATCATTGAAATAAATTCTCAATGGGTAGTATACTGTATGGTTTTTGAAAGCACATATGGCATTTTTATAATTTATTTGGAAGGTACAAATTCATAATACTTTGAGTGGAGGTAACATTTTTCTCCTTGATTAGTTTAGATTTCTGGCATTTCCAGCTCTCTGGATTCACTACAAGTCTGTGAGCTCAAGACAAATACTCTTAAAACTCCCTTGGAGTAGGAGGGTCCTGGGTACTACACCGCTCAGCAACTCACCCAAACACCGTTTATGATGAGAAAGCACCTGCCTTCCCCAAGCATACAATTAGTTGAAGACTGTTTAGTGGTTTAAGTCTTTGGAATTAATAGCAGATATTCCAATGCTTCTCAACTGAGTTAATGTAGTATTTGATCAGTTAACTATAGGAATGTTACAGAAAATAGAAGCCATGACCAGAGATTCTACCAGTGAGTTTATCATCAGCTCATATCAGACAAAATTGTTTCAGAATAAGCTTCTGAAGAAAAGGATGATTGCCCTGGGAACAAGCATAAAGAAGTGGATTGTGGGCCGGCGCTGTGGCGCAGCAGGTTAATGCCCTCGCCCGAAGCACCGGCATTCCATAGGGCACCAGTTCTAGTCCCAGCTACTCCTCTTCCGATCCAGCTCTCTGCTATGGCCTAGGAAAGCAGTAGAAGATGGCCCAAGTCCTTGGGCCCCTGCACCTATGTGGGAGACCTAGAAGTAGCTCCTGGCTTCAGATCAGCTCAGCTCCATGGGTTGCGGCCATCTGGGGAGTGAACCTGCACATGGAAGACCTCTCTCTCTTTGCCTCTCTTCTCTCTCTGTAACTCTGACTTTAAAATAAATAAATAAATCTTTAAAAAAAAAAGTAGATTGTGGGATGACCTTATCTTTCAGAGATATTTGGACCCATACAAAGACATTGACAGCTTTATGTCTCCTGGACCTATCAAACAATTCTTCTGTTATTTTCCTCATCGTTGCTGTCTTTTTTGGAATCCATAGGAGGAAGGCTGACCTCATTCTAAGTAAGTATACAAGATGTTCCCAGCCTCTGGAAGATCAAGACAAAGATGAAAGAGTCCTTGTTTTCCTAAAGCCTGGAAGAATTCAGGGGAAGTAGAGAATGAAGAGGATTCCTCTGTTGCTTGGCAATGAACAGGCAATCTGTGCATCTAAACTGTGGGTACCAAAACTCTTCTGCTTTTCCCACCAATGGTATGTTAATCATTTAGGAAGCTCCAATCTCTAGACCTTAATCCCATGAGACTAAAAATTAAAAATAACAATCAATCTAGTTTCTTAGTAGCCAGAGAGAAGGTGATCAGGAATAATAATCTGGGCACAATTGTGGTTAGTTAAAAGTACTTTTAGGGCCAGATGAAATTTCAACTGAAATAATTTTCAGAACACCTAAGATTTGAAGAACTGTCTTATGCAAAAACAATAACAAAAGCAAAATGAAACAAAAAGCATTATTTCAGAGTAAGCACTGTATTAGCTAAATTAGGAAAGAGAATGGCCAGTATGAAAATCAGTGTGTGGCCTCAGATGTCAAATGGAAAAGCATTTCAAGTAACAAAGCAAAGCTGAAGAAAAGAGACCATCATAAGGCAAAAGATAGAAGTGTGGAAGGCTGAGTACAGGAGACTTAATAGAAGTGATGCCATTCCAGAAGGAGAAAAAGAATAGGAGGAGGAAAGACAGTAATTGAATACGTTATTAAGGAATGTCTCCTGAGAGGAAGAATCATGTCTGTAGAATGAGAGGAATGTCCAACTTCTAAACTAAATCAGTGACTAAAGATGCACACTCAACACTTCCTGGTAAAACTAAAATGAAAGAATTAAAAAAGGGCTGGCATTTGGCCTCATGGTTAAGACTGCTGGATCCCATATTGGAGTATCTGTGTTTGATACTTGGCTCCACCTCCTGACTCCAACTTACTGCTAATGCAGAACTTGGGAGGCAGAAGTGATGACTCAAGCGGTTGGTTTCCTGCCATCTACATGGGAGACCTGGATTAAGTTCTCAGCTCCCTGCTTCAGCCTTGGCCAGTGGACAGGAGTGCAAGCGCACACACACACACACTTGAATGAAAAAATAAACAAGCATCCAAACATAAGTTACCTACTAAGGATGAGGGAGGGCATGTTTTTCATTTATTTCTTGGTAGTAGTAGTTTAAGCTAGTAAAAAGGGAAAGGGAGCTATAATTAAAAATCCTACGAAAGATGAGATGTTATATGAAAATACACAAGAATTTAGAAAATGCATTGACCAAACACTGTGTCTGAAGAAAATACTGGCAAAAAGACTATAACCAAGCAAGTATACAAGAAACCAGGAAGGTGGTGTTTCATTTACCTGTTCTCTCACCCATCCATTCATTTATCCATCCATTCATCATCTGTTGTTCTACTCATTATCTCTATAAGTTTGTCTTTTCCTAATTAAAATAAAACACTGAGCAGTAGGTTATTTAATGCTAAATTTAAAAAAAAAAAAACTGAACTTGAAAAGGATATTTCAAAGAATAGAAAGACTTCTTGTAACTATTCTAAAGTCTCATCATTTATCATGGTTGTGGTGAGGAATGAGGGAGATGTCACAGAAAACTGATGTTGACTTGAGAGAGCCAATACATCTTGACTGGGAGAATTGTTGGTTTTCTTCTTAAAATAGTAGTAGAGGCATAGATATTTAATGAAAAGGGCAACAAAAATAAATAGTAACTTAGGAAAACTATAAAACAAAAAGTAGCATAAAAAGAAATGAAATAAATAGCAATTTGGCAAAATTAAAAAAGAAACAGAAAAAATGAATGAAAAAATTTGAGTAATAAACATGAAACATTGATCTTTAAATGTGAATGAAATTATTTTTCTACTAAAGGTAGACTTTCATATTGAGTAAAAATGAAATAGCAGTAAGCATAATGTTTAACAAAACATATATAAAACAATTCAGAGTATGAGTGAACAAAAATATTCTAAAAAATCAAACTAAAAAAAGTAGGTAGTTCAGTGTAAATATTGCAAAAAGTGTCACTTGAGGTGAAAATAAAGATACAAAACAAGGATGGACATCATTCAGTGATAAAAGCTACCTATGGAGAAACATTTTAATATTTATCCAATAATGGACCCCAAATTCTGCACCACCATGAGCAAAGCAATGGCTGAAACTGAAGAAACTTGACACAGCAGGTCTTGGACATGGGCAGAGCCAGCTCTCTTTCTTGATGGAATGGAAGCCCCAACTGACCTGATGAAATGTTTAAGACAGCAAAGTAAGTTATTTTAACTAGTGTGCTCAGGGGCTGCATACAACCATGGAATGAAAACATGTTAGAAAAATCTTATTTACGCATGTCTGGTTGAAGCTTGCCCAAAGAAAATGTGTCATAAAAACCTAAGAAGGACCATTCATTCACTCACGTTAAGGGCCAGCCTGAGGCAAAATAGTAGAACTGGCAAATACGTCTATTTTTTCTGTCACTTCAGCTTTCTCTGGTTTAGTTATCCCAGCCCCCTCCAGATGCCCTTTAACCACCTACTCAAAGGGCCAGCTCAGAGCTTTCTGAATGTTGGTCTGAAAACAATCTTGTCTTAATTCCACCTACTGGGAACCTTAGAGGGAATAGAAGCTGATTAACTGAGTCATGGTTTGTAGCACTAATTTATCTTAATTCTTACCATTAATCATATAATGTAACCACAGTTCCCTTTTTACCTCCACATAATGCTAATGTACTCAAACTGTAGAGGCAATATCGATTCTCTCTTTCTGCTAAACCATTTCTATCCGTTCAGTTAATTCCTTGATTTAGGATATATAATATGCTTTCATTGACTTTTGTTCTTAAGGCTGAAAACTAAAGAATGAACATGGGGGAATATATATATATATATATATAGAGAGAGAGAGAGAGAGAGAGAGAGCACATAAGTTACTTGGGGTAAATATGGATGGAAGGATGTGTGGATGAATGGATGGATGGAGAGAGGAGAGAGGGAGGAAGAGAGAGAGAGAGAGAGAGAGAGATCAATCAACTTCTATTTTGACTAACCTGTGAAACAACATATTAGATTAAAAAATGTTTCTACCTTTGTGTTAGTTTTAAAATTAGATAAAGTGTATCCCCAATGGACAGATTCCTAATGGGAGTCAAGGGAAGAAAGTAGTACTCAAATGATTTTAACAAAAATTTAACATTATAAATTTGAAATGCTATAAAAAGCACAATGCAGAACAGTGCATATTATGTTGCTAAATCTGTTTTAGAGATACCGGTTGTCATCTGTTGTAATAAGAGCAAAAGCAAAATGTAATGGATATTTGGAGGATGAGAATTATTGAAAGGGTGGCCGGTGCTGTGGTACAGGGAGTTAAGCCATTACCTGATACTCCAGCATCCCATTTGGGCACCTGTCCAAGTCCCAGCTGCCCCGCTTCCAGTCCAGCTCCCTGCTAATTGCCCCCTGGGACAGCAGCAGAAGATGGCCCAAACGCTTGGTCCTCTGCCATCCACGAGAGACCCAGGTGAAGCTCTTGGCTCCTGGATTTGGCCTGGCACAGCCTACACTGCTGGGTCCCTTTAGGGAGCGGTCCAGCAGATTGAAGATCTTGCTTTGTCTCTCTTTCTATCTCTCTCTGTAGAAATGCATAAAAATTAAGTACATATTTAAAAATTATTGCAAGGATGATGTAGATGAAATACAAGTAAAAATCACTTTAGATTGCCATTATATTCACTTTCACTATAATTCTTTGTACCATTTCTAGATAAAATAAAGGGAAGGTCAGTGGCAATAAAATATTGAAAATGTCTGTCATTGTCATTATCACCAGAGGCCAAAAGGCTGAGAGTGAAGGCACCATTCTGCAAGGAAGCAGACGTGGATTCCCATCTCTTTTGGTGTCAGCCTGCCAAGTAGCCTTGGGTGAGCAAATGTTATCTGACTAAGTCTCAATTTCTTCAACTGTAAAATGATAGAGTTGGACTGGAGGAAAACTATAGTTCTTTTTAGTCCTAAAATAATTATGGTTATAGTATCATAGCTAAGTAGAGACATTGTGGCAGTCTTTAATTACTGGTGGTGTTACCAGTACTTAAGCTATTCAGTATTTCTTTAGCCATAGCCATAGTCGTGCAATAGTCTGCCATTTAAAAGAAAAAGTCTCCAAACTGTTTCTCAGCTGTACAAATTTGGTTCCAGGGTGGACCAAGACCCATATTCTCTCATCTTGTCACAAACTTTTGCTTCATTTCCCTTTGTAAGGAATTGTAAAGGAAATGATCTAGTCTGAGAAAGAGGTCCCCAAAGGAAAGATACTTCCCAAATACTAACTTGAGTGCAGGCTCATAAAACAGGTAGGAGTGGATGGGTAAAAGTACACATCTTGGGTTGGGCCTCTTTTCAAAAGTTGAATTTTGAGAAAGTGTTTTTATTTTAAATAGGTGAAAAATGATTGTATAAACTTTATGAAGTGTATGATTCTGCTTTGATTAGAAGTACTTGAGGATAATAGAAATACCAGTAAAAGGAAAATCATCTCATTTATCTGCCATTGATGTCTGACATTCTAGGACCTTAATATACACAATGTGGATTGGTCCTGTGTAGTTGTTCTTTGGACCTAGGCAATGGTAATGATGAACATTTATTGTCTGTGATGCAAGATTTAGTCTAAGTACCCTACAAGTGACACTTAATTTACTCCTCTTGACAGCATGGAAGGTAGATCTCATCATGACCTCCAATTCACAAATGATGAAACCAACCCCAGGCTAGCAGTGACCCAGTGTTGTATGGGTAGGAAACACTGGGCATGCCACCAGGCTTCAGAGGTGGCATGTTCAGTTGCCATGGGGTACTTGTACTTACTCTCCACCACGCAGTGCACACAGGAACAAAAAGGAATAAACTCATCCTTAAAGTGAAGTTCAAGTGAATTACACCAGGGTATTTCAAAGCATTCATGGAAACAGAATTAAAAGATAAGTTTATTTTGGTGGAACAAATGTTGAAATCCATGCGTAGTATTTTCAGAATATGCATTTTCCATGAATTTTTGGAGACCTCCCTCATACAGATGCTTAATTATAGGGTTTATTTGAAGTTCTGGTGGCAAGTTCTTTGAAGTTTACATTCACAGATGTGAATGGAAGGAATCAAGTAATCTATCTAGAATTTATCCATGGCCAAGTCTTCCTTTTGATCAACTTCATGTTCTAGCAACTACCAGCCGGCCTGGCATAGAGTATGTACTCTCTTTATATCTATTCTACAAATTAATAGTGTAACAAAAACATGGATGGAACACAAGTTTTTATCTAGAGAATTCTTTATTTTAGAGCAGAGTTCCATATATTTGTTTAAATCGATTTTTTTGAAATGCCTGTCTGTAATCCAATTGTTATGAAATGAATTATATCATATTTTAAGCTTTGTGAGAAGAAAGAGAATTATCAGATTATTAACAGAGATACAACAAACTCATTTTGTTCATCATTTGATCTTCCTTTCAATAAAAACTTTCAGGTTTAATTTGAAAAAAAAAAAAAAAAAAAAAAAGAATGCCAAACCCTTGTGGGTACCCTACTGAGTCTAACATACAGTTTTCTGAAATAACAAATGTAACTAAGAAGTTTGCTGCATGGTATAAAAAGTGAGTTAATTGGTGGTGAGCCTTTCTTTTTATAGTTGCTTGTACGTCTCAGTGTTGGTTTAGGAGGAAGATACATTTTTACTAAGGAAAGCCATGTAAGCTTGCTAAAAGTGTGATGACTTTGCTGTTTTACCATAACCATAAACCCCACCCATCTCCTCATACCAGTTCAGATTGTCATGTGGCTTTTTGGTATAAAAAACTTTCATTTTTGCTATATCTTTCCTAAGTCAGCTTTTGCACACCAATCCACATAAAAGTGCAAAGTTTATGCTTTATTGAAGGCAATCTGCCATTCTCTGTCTCAAGACATTGTGAATCCATTCGTTCCTCTGAATTTTCTTCCTCTAAAAATTCCAGAGGTTTGTTTTTGTGTGTGATTCCTTCCTTCCTTCCTTCCTTCCTTCCTTCCTTCCTTCCTTCCTTCCTTCCTTCCTTCCTTCCTTCCTTCCTTCCTTCCTTTCTTTCTTTCTTTCTTTCTTTCTTTCTTTCTTTCTTTCTTTCTTTCTTTCTTTTTGACAGGCAGAGTGGACAGTGAGAGAGAGACAGAGAGAAAGGTCTTCCTTTGCCGTTGGTTCACCCTCCAATGGCCACAACGGCCAGCGCGCACCGCACTGATCCGATGGCAGGAGCCAGGTACTTTTCCTGGTCTCCCATGGGGTGCAGGGCCCAAGCACTTGGGCCATCCTCCACTGCACTCCCTGGCCACAGCAGAGAGCTGGCCTGGAAGAGGGGCGACCGGGAGAGAATCAGGCGCCCCGACTAGGACTAGAACCCGGTGTGCCAGCGGCGCAAGGCGGAGGATTAGCCTAGTGAGCCGCCATGCCGGTGTGATATCTTTCTTTTTTTTTTTTAACTTTTATTTAATGAATATAAATTTCCAAAGTACAGCTTATGGATTACTATGGCTTCCCCCCACACACATAACTTCCCTCCCACCTGCAACCCTCCCATCTCCTGCTCCCTCTCCCCTTCCATTCACATCAAGATTCATTTTCAATTCTCTTTATATACAGAAGATCAGTTTAGTATATATTAAGTAAAGATTTCAACAGTTTGCACCCACACAGAAACACAAAGTGAAAAAATACTGTTTGAGTCCTAGTTATAGCATTAAATCACAGTGTACAGCACATTAAGGACAGAGATCCTATATGAGGAGTAAGTGCACAGTGACTCCTGTTGTTGACTTAACAAATTGACACTCTTGTTTATGGCGTCAGTAATCACCCCAGGCTCTTGTCATGAGTTGCCAAGGCTATGGAAGCCTTTTGAGTTCACTGACTCTGATCATATTTAGACAAGGTCATAGTCAAGGTGGAAGTTCTCTCCTCCCTTCAGAGAAAGGTACCTCCTTCTTTGATGACCCATTCTTTCCACTGGGATCTCACTTGCAGAGATCTTTCATTTAGTTTGGTTTTTTTTTTTTTTTTTTTTTTTTTTTTTTTGCCAGAGTGTCTTTGCTTTCCATGCCTAAAATACTCTCATGGGCTTTTCAGCTGGATCCGAATGCCTTAAGGGCTGATTCTGAGGCAAGAGTGCTGTTTAGGACATCCGCCATTCTATGAGTCTGCTGTGTATCCTGCTTTTACGTTGGATCGTTCTCTCTCTTATCTTTTTATTCTATTGGTTAGTATTTTCAGACACTAGTCTTGTTTATGTGATCCCTTTGACTCTTAGTCCCATCATTATGATCAATTATAAACAGAAATTGATCACTTGGACTAGTGAGATGGCATTGAATTGGAATCCCTGGTATGTTTCTTACTCTCCCATTTGGGGTAAGTCCAATTGAGCGTCCCAAATTGTACATCTCTTCAGTCTCTTATTGCCACTCATATTTAACAGGGATCACTTTTCAGTTAAGTTTCAACACTTAAGAATAACTGTGTATTAATTACAGAATTCACCAATAGTATTAAGTAGAACAAACAAAAAAATACTAAAAGAGATAAAGTATTAACTTGTTCATCAGCAGTCAGGACAAGGGCTGATCAAGTTTTTAATAGCAAAATTTTTAAAGAGTTTTTAATTTAAAAATAAGCCTACTAAATGAAGATTTGAAGAGACCATCCAAGAGCATTGAAAAACATATTTTTAGGGAAGTGTAGCAAATTATAATGTAAGTTAATTAAATTTTCTGGAAAAATAAAATCCAATATATTTTTTAAAAATTTCTATGTGAGAAATATGAGTTATATTTCGAAGAATTTAAAGTTATATCTTTTCTTACATCAATAACATTTATTGTTTACTACTCATGACTTAATTTTAAGTATATTAATTTGCAACACTCAATCAAGTAATAAAATTAGAATATTTGAATTATGTGTTTTCATAAAAACAGATGATATAAGATGAAGTTGATAATCATGTAAGAGGGCTGATAATGAGATATTTTCAAACTGTTCTTCATAATTTCTACATTATTTGACTTTTTTCTATTTAAATTAAATACAGACAAATTTCAGAGGGTAAATTACTGGAAATTGAGTTGACAAGATTATTTTAAAATCAAAATGCAATCTTCAATGCTTATAATTAAAAACTCTATATTTTCTCATAAGAGGTGGTTTATGTCATAAAGTATTCATAAATGACTTCTGACAAGATATATTATCTTGGGGATGAGATTATCCCTCTCATTCTCATGCACATTGTGTACATACACATGAATGCACAAAAGGACGCTGGGAAATAGAATTAGACATTTATTTTGATGAAGAAAATTTTGAAACTAATGCAAATGAGTTGTCTTCAAAAAGTTAATGGAAAATATAGAGTTTGAAATTATTATGCATTTGATTTCACAAATGTTTGCACCAAAATATACTTACCTTTGAATTCCAAACACCCACAACATCTTTGTATATATAAACATAATATAGTAATATACATATATATATTATGTATAATAAATTAGTACCTTTTTAAGTTCTGTGTGTCAATCAGCAGGCTAAAAATCAAATATATATCATTCATTATTCAAAAAATTCTTACAAAATAGCTGCTATGATCTCATTTCTGCTGATGGGAAAACACACTTAGAGAGTTCAAGTAGTTGCCTAAGGTTATATAGCAAGCAAAAAGAAAGCCAACATATACAAGCTGGGCATTGAGCTATAGCGGCCCTCTTTTTTCTAACATCCCACTCTTCAGAAAATCTGCTCTTTGTAGGCACTCTGTGCAGCTTATTTCTGGCGCAGTGTGGCTGATTACGCACCTGCATACACACACAGTGACAGCTAAGGTGAAAATTTAAGCAAGCTGACGTTATGGACAACGGCTGGGAGGGAACAGTTCTTTTGTGTTGGTGAATCTTTTGAGGAGGTGCATCAAGAAGGAAATAATCACAAGCAGATAAAGGAACAACAACTGTAACCATAAGGCAGAGGACAGAACATTGACCAGTGTAACTCTGTATCCCCATGTTGGGGAGAGGGATCAAGGCAGGGACCAATCACCTAAGGTGTTGTTGAGTACCAAACTATTTGTCTTTATCTTAAGTGTTATGGGAAGATGTTGGAGTATTTTAAGTAGCAAAGTGACCTGATGAGGGTTTTATTTTAAGTGTATTACTGTAGCTATTATGCAGGAAAACGAAGTGTAGGAAGGGAAAGTAGATAAAATCTACATCCATGAGAATTATATGTAGGTACATTTGTCTAGATTCACAGACAATTATAATCACATTGAATTTATGGCATTTATATTTTAACAAATGTATTCATTGTAATGATAATCCTGAAATTATCACCTTGCTAAAAAAAAAAAACAAAATTCATTGAAAAATATTGAAAATACACTGATAGATATTTTAAGGTATTTTATCAAACAGTGTTTTGAAAGGCATATTTATAACACAGTAGAATATAGTGTGTTCTTTTAAATAAGGTATGTTGTGACTTTTTTGATAATAGCATTTCATATGCTGTATGACTCATGCTTTAATATTTCAAGATAACAACACAAATTCTAGGAAAGGAACATGCTTTTGATGTAGACAGATTTGATGATAGTTTCTGAATGCTAATGGCATGTTTCATGCTTGAAGGAAGTGTATTAGGGACTAAAGCATCAATTTGTTTTGAGGCTTCTATTATTATTTATTTTCAATATTTTTGAATATCCTTTTCAAAGCTCTGCTCATGAAAGATCATTTTCATCCAATTGTTATCATTTTAGAGTTGTATGTAAAATACATTTGCTGTCGTACTAGTTCTCCCAGGTTCATGTAGTACAGATCTGAAACTATTCTTTTGTTACATCACAGAACCACAAATGAATAATTTTTGAATCAATGAACATTCATAGAAGTGTTCTGAATTTCAGTTATACCTAAGTAGTCTGTAGAATGCTTTGATATTTTAAGATAAACTGGCATTTGTTACTATTCGGGAATAAGTGTAGAACAGAAGTAATAATCATAACTTTTCAATACAGGCAGAATTGGGACATGAAAACATTCCCAGCAGAGTATTTGTAAATCTTTTTATATTGTATGGACATTGCATATTATCATAGATAATACTAAACATTATAATTCTCTTTAATGTTTAGCAAGTTTTATGAATACATAGCTGCCTTTAACATAGGCTGTAGATATTGCATAAACCATACACACAGTCTCTGACTGGTTTCATCTTAATTGAATATTCCTTTTATATCATCTATTATTTTCACATATTGTCTTTAAGAATTGAAAAAAAGGGCTCCTGAGTGTGTTAATCAAAATCATCCTACTGATATACAGAACACTTAGGCGTTGAGCAGACAGAAAGTTCATTATCAATAGACCAAAATCTCACAGACCATGGGGTAGTAATGTTAAGCTGTTGTAAAACTTTAAGAAAAACTATTACCACATATCTAGCAGATAATTTCTACACGTTCCCTAATACCATATATTTCTATAATTCCTTTAAAAAATTTCTTATATTTCACAGTGAAAAGTGAAAGAGATTTTGAATAAATGAATAGTTGGAAGTTAGAATATTTTTCTGCATTATCTGCTCTTGAGTTTTGTCATTTTTATGAAGCAGAGTAAAGCGTGTATCTTAATCTTCCCATAACCTCAATTTTTAGGTTAGAATAATTTGTAGTCTTATTAATTTATTAAAATAGTTACTGGACTTTTAAGACACTCAGGGCCATGTGCTAGATCCCTTAATGCTAAAGATGAATCAAACGTAAATTCTTTCTTTTAGGCTATGATTTATGAGACAAGATAAGCAGCTATAATATAAATGTGACAGAAAGATAATCTTGGGAGTAGACCATATGGTGTTGTTGGAGATGAGAGAGACGAAAGATTGCTTCCCAAGAGAGGATGGAATTTTTTGATATACGTGGCATTGACTTACAAGATATGGTAGAAGGGTAGGCATTGTGGAGCTCTAGGTTAAGCTGCCACCAAGATGTCAGTATCCCATTTCTGTGTGACAGGTTCAAGTACCTGACTGCTCTGCTTCTAATCCACCTTCTTGCCACTGTGTCTGAGAGGCAGCAGATGATGGTTCAGGTACCTGCCACCCATATAAAAGACCCGAATGGTGTGTCTGGCCCCAAGCTTAATCTTGTTCCAGCTCTAACTACTGTGCGTATTTAGAAAGTAAACCAATGAATGGAAGATCTGTCTACCTCCCTCTTTGTCACTCTGTCTTTAAAATAAATAAATAAATAAATAAATACATCTTTTAAAAAGGATAAGGTAAAATTAAAATGTCTGGTCACGTAGAGAAGGACTTTCCAGACATAAGATAAAGCAGACAGTGTGTATTAGTTTTCTATTGCTTTGTGATAAATTAACACTAATTTTCACCTTTAAGCAATGAACATTTGTTAACTCATAGTTTTCATGAGTATGGTTTAGCTGAACCCTCTCTTTAGGGTCTCACAAAATTACAACCAAAGGTTTGGCTGGGATTAAAGTCTTTTCTGACTCAGTTGAGAGGAGTGGGATCCAGTTGTGTTGGTAGAACTCAATTCCTTGTGGCAGGAGGATTGAGGATATCAGTTTCTTGCTGAAAATTCAGCTGGCAACCTCCCTTATTTCCAAGAGGCCACCATCAGTGCCTTGACACACGAGCCACCCAACATAAAGCCTATGATGTGACGCCGTAGTGCTTCAAACCAGCCAAAGAGTCGACTCAGGCAAGTCCAACAATCTTCCATGCATGATCAAAGGCGTGTAACTGCATACCTCCTGTGCCATGTGCTGTATTCTGAGCAAGTCACAGGTCATGTCTGTGCTCCAGGGTACAGTGCTCTACTTGGCCATGAATACCAGGAGATGAGGTTGATGAAGGAGCACCCTAGAACTGGAAAGTTTTGGATTAGCTAGAAGGAATGTTGCACCATCAGACTGAGGAAGGAGTTTCAATTTAGATCATGGAGGAAATTGAATGCTCTGATTTGGAGTTGAACATCGTTTTATGTACAAGAAAAACATTGTAATATTTTTAGCAAGCGTTGGAAACTTAATAGACTAGGCCTCAGAAAGTGTAACCTGGAAATGGCTTACAAAATGTGTAAGAAGGATAAAATAACTGGTTTAGGAGAAAAGTGAATCATCACTAACTTGTTGAAAGAATGAATTAAATAATGAATATTGTAGAAAATATGACCGCATATTCAGAATTTAAAATGAAAGCTTTGTTTTTGAACTGTATTACAAATATGAAGAGTTATCTATCATTCACCATTTCCTTAATACATCAAAATTACAGGCTTCCCTTTATATTCAACGGGACGTTCTTTGGAGTGTCTGTAGGAAGGAGTGGCAGGGGTATGAGACAGGCATGTGTGGGAAACAAAACCTGCCATGCTCAACAAGGGGAGGGAAGACAGACGATGTAAACATAGGTTAGCTTCTGAAATGACTCTGCACTTGAAAAGAGTAACAGTAGACTTCCTAGAAAAGATATTGGATTGCAGTACTTTGTGGAGATTTTCATTCTATGGCTATGAACATATAGTACCACCAAAATTAAGGAAAAACTGATTTTATTTGCTTTTATTTAATAAATATAAATTTCCAAAGTACAGCTTTTGGATTATAGCAGCTTTTTCCCCCATAACCTCCCTCCCACCCGCAAACATCCCATCTCCCATTCCCTCTCCCATCCCATTCACATCAAGATTCATTTTCAATTCTCTTTATATACAGAAGATCAATTTAGTATATACTAAGTAAAGATTTCAACAGTTTGCACCCACACAGAAACACAAAGTATAAAGTACTGTTTGACTAGTAGTTATGCCATTAATTCACATAGAACAACACATTAAGGACAAGTAATGTGCATGATATAAAGGAAGAGGAAATCAGGATAAAGAAGTATAACAGGTGGAAAGACTGGTAAATAGAACTTGACAATAAAGGAACATTACAGATAATAATAAATATAATTTGTCTTTTGAACCTGGATAATTAGAAAGTTAACAGTAGCTAGAGTTATATGGAATGCTGAAAAAGGGATGTTGGTTTTAGGGCTAAGAAGGCAAAAGTTTGTTTGTATATACTTAATTTATATTTGCTGATTTTCACAGTTCTTGCTGAATATGTACAATAAGCACTTAGAAGTTCAGCAGTTAAATCCACAGGGCACTTAGGAGTGGACGTGGAGACTCTTGGAAGTCGCCAGTCACAGTTGACAATTGAGAGTATCATGTTGAGTCAGTTGCGAAGGAGCTACATGCGTTGAACTAAGAGACATGGACTACTTGCACATCTGTATGAAGTATTTATATCACAAAGATGGGAAGAGGAAGTAGAATAGAAGGAACTTGGGAGAGAGGAGCACAAAGAATGGCCATGAAGGTAGTTTACAGATACGGACCAGTCCCCAAAATAGAGTAACACCTCAAAGGAGAGTATAAACTGCATGGTGGCTGCAAAATCAAATCACTTGAATATTACAGCAAATTTTAGCAAAGCAAGCTAGATCTAAGTTTATAAGAAGGGTGAGACAATGCAAAGGGAAATACATACACACTATAAAGTGATTGACTTGAAAGTAAATAAAATTTTAAAAACAATGTCTAAATAGAAAATACAATTGTAATCTTGGTCTGGTCCACAGGAAGCCAGTTTATCTCTAGTCTATAATAGCAAATGATTCAGAAAGGAGAAAGAGGAAGACAAAGAAAACCATTGATTTTGCAAATGAGAGGTTATCAGTAACCTTTGAGAGGGATGTTTCATTAAGTGGTGGAGCCAGAAACCAAAGTATAAAATTTAAAGAGAAAGTGGGGAATCAGGAAACAAAAACCTTGTCAGTAAGACTTGAAAATGTAAGACTTGGAAAATCTATCTCTGGTAGTTGTGTGGAAAGCCATGGCAAGGTTATGGCTAGTCACAGACAACAGGAAAATGAGAAGGCTAAATATCCAGTGTCCCATTTAGAAACAAAGAAGAGCCACAGGAGGCAAATGCAGCCATGAGCATTGTGAAGTGGGAACTCCAACAAGAAATGGCAGCAGAAGTCTAGGAGCAAACATCCAACCAAGCCTGCTGTGGGCTTCTTGTTGGTTTGCAGGGTTACTTCAAAGTTGTCCTCCATTCCACCTCTCCACAGGCTTCAGGGTAACACAGGTTATAAGAGAATCACTTACCTTTGGAAAGTGAAGGGAAGTTGCCAAAGGGCATTCATCAGCTGGTCAGGTGTTAGGAAGTCGGGTTTTCATGTTTAGGAGACACAGGACATGCACAGTTGTGGACTGAATGGCAGAAGCCCTGGTGAGTTGTATTCCAGGAACACAAGGTGTGATTGATAGAATGGGGCCGTAGGTGCTTGTGTTTGGTGCGTCAGGCATCCCATATCAGAGCCCAGGTGTGAGTCCTGGCTCTATTTCTGACCTAACTCTATGCTATGCACAGCGGGGAGGCAACAGTGATAGCTCAAGTAGTCGGGTTCCTGCCAGCCATATGAGAGTCTTGGATTGAGATGCAGATTCCTGGTACAGTCTGGCCCAGTCCGGGTATTGTGGACATTTAGGGAGTGAACCATTGAATATAAGATAGATTGATCAATCTATCTATGTAACTATCTCTCCAACTCTATCTCTACATGTTGCAAATAAAAATGAAAGTAAAAAAAAGTTTAAAAAGAGAGAATTTGGCCCTGGAGCAGGAAGGATATGTAGTATCCTGGGTTTAGATGAAGGAATTCGCTTTTGAGACAGAAAATGATACCATTCCTTTTAACTCTGTAGGGAAAGAGAAGTGAATACATGGAGGTAAGGATGTGTTTGAAGTGAATGGAGCTGCATTGAATGCGCTGGTCTCTGGGGCACCAGCAAAATCACATAGAACCTTGAGAAGGCCACATCACAGATTACCTGTGCATGCTCCCCTTTGGTTTTCAATTTTATCCTGATGAAAAAATGCGTGGTTTTCATATTGCCAAGGAGCAGTGACTCATGTTTCACAGTTTACATGACTAATTTCATGCTCTTTGCTTGGGTTCAGTCACCCAACAAATATTTGTGGAGGTCCAACAGCATGCCATATGGCATCATGTTTTTTTTTTAAATCTTTATTTTCTGATTAGAAAAATATTTGCTTTTTTGTGAAAATCTATACACAAGATAAATGAATAAATTATCATTTAACCAGCAAGTATTTCTTGAGCATAGACCTGTGTGTAGGTTCATAGGAGCAAATAAAACAGACATTATTTTTCATTATTTTTACCCTACGACTCTTAAATCTAGCAGAGGAAACTAAATTTTCCCCAAACTCCCATGTTACTCCCACCCTCCAGGTAAATCCTTTATAGCTTTATGTATATTATACCAATTATTTTTCAATTTTGATATTTTTAGCACATTCTCAGAGTTATAGTTTTCCTTACTTCTAGGTGGAGATTGAGGTACCTTCATGCATACTCATAGACCAATGTTGATGTTTTAGACAAGATGACCCATAAAGAATGACAGAGAAGGAGCTTGGAGCTAAAATGGGTTTCAACATTCTTCTTTTCTACAAACCCTCCTTGAAATTTTATTCAAAGCTGGACGGTAGAATGGGTGCATTTATATGAAGTAAAACATATTTGTTAATTTATTCAGTCAGTAAAGTTTAAATTTTGAGTGCCTACTTTGAGAAAAATGCTGTTCTAAATCCTGTTTACTCACTAAAGCAAAGTTCCATGAAAACCTAATTTTTCCGGAACAAACAAAACCTGTAGAGAAGAGCTAATAATAAATACTTTGGCCAAACTAGCATGCTCCTGGTTTAAAACCATGAAAGAAGGAACATCAGTGTTCAGAAGCAGAAGGGAAGGGAGAAAGAATGTGGGCTGATTAGAGGGTGGGTGGTTCCTCTTGAATACAGTTATATACTGGCCTTTTATTCTTCTCAGGCATTGGTATTGTGGCCTATTATACAGATTTGTAAGCATTTACACTCTTTTCCAGCAGACTCTATGGGGAGGATGAGACCTCTACATTAGAGTACATGAAGACAAATGCACGTATTTGCTAGCTGTGGCTTGTTGCAGTCTTGCTACCCTTTATTCTCATTGAAACTCCCATTTTTTTTTTTTTTAGCTTCCCATCAACAGAAATCTGAACAGTAGAATATTGGCAATTTTGACCATCCCTCTGTAGAGAAATATGAAGACAAGCTATGCTGTTGGTCAATATCATTTAGGATAGGGCAGTGACAATAACTTAAAGACCCAGAATAGAACTCAACTATCTGAAGTTAAATCGTAGATGAGCAAGGAGTACATTGTTTTGTTGATAATTCTATCACTAATATTAAACACATTATTGCCTTTGCAATTTTATACAGTTTCGCTTCCTAGAAATGTTATGTGTAATCCAACATAAAATGGAGATGATTTGTGTACTTCTTACTTGCTTTGTTACTATTAGAAAGAGGTTCCAAGGTCACCAAAGGTAATTGTTTAATATTCAATCCAATTCACCATAGCAAACATTCACTTAGGATCCAGTGTTATAGCTACGCTACAAGAAAGTCCAGTAAATACTCTAAATACAAGAATGAGAAATAATGACCTCTTTGCAGGGCAGGGCTTGTGGGTGTTGAAAAATTTCTTTCCATAGAGCTTACAAATATCTTAGCTTTCCATCATTTTAATGAAGGAAACATAGGGATAATAAACTTTGACTGAAATCACAAAGGAATGTGCTATTTAGGAAATTTTCCAAAAGACCCCCAGTGAAACAGTAAACATACCTAAATGTCCTATTTGCTGCCAATAAAGAACTTAATTCATAATTGGTAGAGATCTTATTCAAAATATTTTCAGAAGGGATCTCAGTGACATTCCAGTTTGATCCTCCCATTTTCTGACCCTTGGAAAAGGGCAGAAAGCACAGAGGTAAACTGCCTTCTCCAACTCCCAAGTTCTTGGTTATTGTCAGCAGAGGGAAGAGTTACTCTGCCTTTGGGGCGGGGGGAGGGGGTGACGAGGGTGGGTATTTGGAACAGCGGTTAATTCATTGCTCTGGACACTCGTATCCTGTGTAACCCATCGTGAAGTGTTTGGTTTGAGTCCTGGCTACTCCGCCTCCTATCCATTAGCTTCCTGCTAATGGGCACCCTGGGGGGTACCAGATGATGACTCAGGTACTTGGGTCCCTGCCACCCATGTAGGGTATCTGCGTGGCGTTCCAGGCTTCTGGCTTCAGCTTCACCAACTCCTGGCTACTGCCCATTTTGGAAGTGAACCAGTGGATAGAAGATCTTCTCTCTTCCCTTCTCTTCCCCTCACTCTCCTTCCCTTCACTCCCCTCCCTCCCCTCTTCTCTCTTCTCACCTCCCCAACCTATCCCCTCTTCCTCTCCTCTTTCTCTCTCTCTCTGCCTTTAAACTAAAAATGAAAATAAATAAATAAGATACAAAAATAGAAGTACGTTCAGAAGATACTTTTTCACTCATATTTGTGTTTAAAGAGCAATATCTCAAGAGTAGTGAAAGGTAGCTCTCTGAGTTACAGCAGTTCTGTCATCTATCCATTCCTTTATTTAAAACCAGTATTTCTTTTCTTAAATATTGTATTTATTTGAAAGGCAGAGTTAGAAAGTGAGAGAGGGAGACACTTGCACACATACACACACACACACACACACACAGAGGGAGGGAGGGAAGAAGGGAGAGAGAAAGATAGGTATTCCATCCATGGTATACTCCCCAAATAGCCATCATGATGGAGGTTGGGTCAGGCTGAAACCAGGAGCCAGGAGATTCTTCCAGGTTTCCCGTGTGGGTGCAGGGACCCAAGCACTTGGGCTGACCTCTGCTGCCTTCCCAGGTCTTTAGCAATGAGCTGGACTGGAAGCGGAGCAGCCGGGACATAAACCATTGCCCATGTGGGATGCTGGTACAGCAAGGGGCAGCTTTACCCACTATATCACAGCACTGGTCCCTAAAACCAGCATTTCTTAAGCTTGGCTGTGCATAAGGCCTATAGAAGACCACAGATATATAGGGAAATTGTGTAAAGAAAGTCAGAAGTCAGAAGGATGAATCTGTAAAGTAGGAACTCCCAACCCAGACTTGAGTCATCGAGGAATGGGGAGGATGTTGAGATTGGAAATGCAAAAAACGAAACAAGGCCGGCGCCAGGGCTCACTAGGCTAATCCTCTGCCTTGCGGCGCCGGCACACCAGGTTCTAGTCCCGGTCAGGGCGCCAGATTCGGTCCCGGTTGCCCCTCTTCCAGGCCAGCTCTCTGCTGTGGCCCGGGAGTGCAGTGGAGGATGGCCCGAGTCCTTGGGCCCTGCAACCCATGGGAGACCAGGAGAAGCACCTGGCTCCTGGCTTCGGATCAGCACGATGCGCCGGCCGTAGCACGCCAGCCGCAGCAGTCATTGGAGGGTGAACCAATGGCAAAGGAAGACCTTTCTCTCTGTCTCTCTCTCACTGTCCACTCTGCTTGTCAAAAAAAAAAAAAAAAAAAAAAAAAAGAAAGAAAGAAAGAAAGAAAGAAAAAGAAAAGAAAAAACACATGAAGAGAGAGTGTGTGTGTATGTGTGTGTGTGTGTTCTCAGACAGATGGTTCCAAGTAAGTGAATAGGATACTCACCTTCAGAGAAAAGGAAGATCCACTTGGAATACCTTTTGCTGCATCATAATTTGAACATTACGTAATGTGTTATGAGTTTTACCTAAATTCCCAGCACAAGTACCTAAAGAATGAGTGCACGAGATGGGAAAGCAATCTTCTCTGCACACAACACAGGCGAACTTCCTTGAAGTGGACAGACTAGGGGGAAACACAGATCCCTGGACCTTGTGGTTTTTAAATTCAGTGCAGCTCGGAGGCATTGCACAGTAAGAGCCAGTTAGCAGCCTCTGCAGCCAGCGGTCCTGGCCCTGACCCTGGCTCCGCCACGCACCAGCTGTGTGACCATCAGTGAGTCAGAGCACCACTGCGGGCTTCAGTCTGCTCCTCTCTAGGTTGAAGATAGTCACAACACTTGTCCTAAAAGATGAACGCATTCAATGAAAAAATATTAAAGTGCTATATAAAAATATGTATGATTTATATATAAAATATATCATATACAATTGGTTGAAGATAGTCACAACACTTGTCCTAAAAGATGAACGCATTCAATGAAAAAATATTAAAGTGCTATATAAAAATATGTATGATTTATATATAAAATATATCATTTACAATTGGTTGAAGATAGTCACAACACTTGTCCTAAAAGATGAACGCATTCAATGAAAAAATATTAAAGTGCTATATAAAAATATGTATGGTTTATATATAAAATATATCATTTACAATTTATAAATCGATAAATATAATATAAATTAATAAATATACATTTTAATTATATATAAATAAAAATTATATAGAAAGTACTTAGGACTTTATTTTATGTGTGTCCTAGTACATGTTATTTTTGCAACTATCATTATACACTGAAATTCTAGCCGGAGTGTAAAACGTGCTAAAGTAACCCATCTGACTTTGACAGATGTGCACCTTACCATCTCTTATAGTGTGGAGAGTAATTCAATCTTTTTTTTTTTTAAGAATCTGTTTATTTTCACCTAAGAGTAGTACCTTTTTTTTTTTTTTTTTTTTTTTTTTGACAGAGTGGACAGTGAGAGAGAGAGACAGAGAGAAAGGTCTTCCTTTGCCGTTGGTTCACCCTCCAATAGCCACTGCGGCCAGCACACTGCAGCTGGTGCACCGCGCTAATCAGAAGCCAGGAGCCAGGTGCTTCTGGTCTCCCATGGGGTGCAGGGCCCAAGCACTTGGGCCATCCTCCACTGCACTCCCTGGCCACAGCAGAGAGCTGGCCTGGAAGAGGGGCAACCGGGACAGAATCCAGTGCCCCGAACGGAACTAGAACCCGGTGTGCCGGCGCTGCAAGGCGGAGGATTAGCCTAGTGAGCTGCGGCACCGGCCAGAGTAATTCAATCTTAAAGAACAAAAAAGCCTTCAGCAAGGTCTCTCTTAGTGACACCAGAGCACTGGCAACATAATGGATAGGTTTGCTTTAACCTAAAACTTGCTTAACAAAGGTAAAAAAGTGTGTTTTATAATAACTAATGTGAGGCTCTCTTTTTCAAAGAGAATCATGTTATAAACCCGAAGGCCTAATACTATGAGCATGCTCTTAAAATACGTCCCATTTCTTGGAAGTTTCATATTTTACTATTTATCCCCTTGGAGTGCCCAACTTTCAAATGAAAGTGAATGTATTTTTAGGTCTTTAATCCACGTTGAGTGGATTTTTGTGTAAGGTGTAAGGTAGGGGTCTTGCTTCATGCTTCTGCACGTGGAAATCCAGTTTTCCCAGCACCATTTATTGAATAGACTGTCCTTGCTCCAGGAATTGGTTTTAGATCCTTGATCAAATATAAGTTGGCTGTAGATGTTTGGGTTGATTTCTGGTGTTTCAATTCTGTTCCATTGGTCTATCCATCTGTTTCTGTACCAGTACCATGCTGTTTTGATTACGACTGCCCTGTAGTATGTCCTGAAATCTGGTATTGTGATGCCTCCGGCTTTGTTTTTGTTGTACAAGATTGCTTTAGCTATTCGAGGTCTCTTGTGCCTCCATATGAATTTCAGCACCAATTTTTCCAGATCTGAGAAGAAGGTCTTCGGTATCTTGATTGGTATTGCATTGAATCTATAAATTGCTTTTGGGAGAATGGACATTTTGATGATATTGATTCTTCCAATCCATGAGCATGGAAGATTTTTCCATTTCTTGGTATCCTCTTCTATTTCTTTCTTTAAGGTTTTGTAATTTTCATCGTAGAGATCTTTAACATCCTTGGTTAAGTTTATTCCAAGGTATTTGATTGTTTTTGTAGCTATTGTGAATAGGATTGATCTTAGAAGTTCTTCCTCAGCCATGGCATTGTCTGTGTATACAAAGGCTGTTGATTTTTGTGCATTGATATTATACCCTGCTACTTTGCCAAACTCTTCTATGAGTTCCAATAATCTCTTAGTAGAGTTCTTTGGGTCCCCTAAATAAAGAATCATATCATCTGCAAAGAGGGATAGTTTGAGTTCTTCCTTCCCAATTTGTATCCCTTTAATTTCTTTTTCTTGCCTAATAGCTCTGGCTAGAACTTCCAGAACTATATTGAATAGCAGTGGGGAGAGTGGGCATCCCTGTCTGGTACCAGATCTCAGTGGAAATGCTTCCAACTTTTCCCCATTCAATAGGATGTTGGCCGTGGGTTTTTCATAGATTGCTTTGATTGTATTGAGGAATGTTCCTTCCAAACCCAGTTTGCTTAGAGTTTTCATCATGAATGGGTGTTGTATTTTATCAAATGCTTTCTCGGCATCTATTGAGATAATCATATGGTTTTTTTCCTGCAGTCTGTTAATGTGGTGTATCACATTGATTGTTTTGTGCACATTAAACCATCCCTGCATACCAGGGATAAATCCCACTTGGTCTGGGTGGATGATCTTTCTGATGTGTTGTTGCATTCTATTGGCGAGAATTTTATTGAGGCTTTGTGCATCTATGTTCATCAGGGATATTGGTCTGTAATTCTCTTTCAATGCTGCATCTTTTTCCGGCTTAGGAATTAAGGTGATGCTGGCTTCATCAAGTTATTAGAGAACATTGGAGAAACCCTTCAAGATATTGGCACAGGCAAAGAATTTCTGGAAAAGACCCGGGAGGCACAGGCAGTCAAAGCCAAAATCAACTATTGGGATTGCATCAAATTGAGAAGTTTCTGTACTGCAAAAGAAACAGTCAGGAGAGTGAAGAGACAACCGACAGAATGGGAAAAAATATTTGCAAACTATGCAACAGATAAAGGGTTAATAACCAGAATCTACAAAGAGATCAAGAAACTCCACAAAAACAAAACCAACAACCCACTTAAGAGATGGGCCAAGGACCTCAATAGACATTTTTCAAAAGAGGAAATCCAAATGGCCAACAGGCACATGAAAAAATGTTCAAGGTCACTAGCAATCAGGGAAATGCAAATCAAAACCACAATGAGGTTTCACCTCACCCCGGTTAGAATGGCTCACATGCAGAAATCTACCAACAACAGATGCTGGCGAGGATGTGGGGAAAAAGGGACACTAACCCACTGTTGGTGGGAATGCAAACTGGTCAAGCCATTATGGAAGTCAGTCTGGAGATTCCTCAGAAACCTGAAGATAACTCTACCGTTCGACCCAGCCATCCCACTCCTTGGAATTTACCCAAAGGAATTTAAATTGGCAAACAAAAAAGCGGTCTGCAGCCTAATGTTTATTGCAGCACAATTCACAATAGCTAAGACCTGGAACCAACATAAATGCCCATCAACGGTAGACTGGATAAAGAAATTATGGGATATGTACTCTTTAGAATACTATACCGCAGTAAGAAACAACGAAATCCAGTCATTTGCAACAAAATGGAGGAATCTGGAACACATCATGCTGAGTGAAATAAGCCAGTCCCAAAGGGACAAATACCATATGTTTGCCCTGATCGGTGACAACTGACTGAACACCAAAAAGGAAACCTGTTGAAGTGAAATCGACACTATGAGAAACGGTGACTTGATCAGCTCTTGTCCTGACTGTTAATGAACAACTTAATACATTATCTCTCTTAGTAGTTTTTTTTATCTGTTCTACTTAATATGACTGGTTTAATTCTGTAATTAACACACAGTTATTCTTAAGTGTTGAAATTTAACTGAAATGTGATCCCTGTTAAACATAAGAGTGGGAATAAGAGAGGGAAGAGATGTACAATTTGGGACATGCTCAAGCTGACTTGCCCCAAATGGTAGAGTTAGAAACATACCAGGGGACTCCAATTTAATCCCTCAAGGTGGCATGTACCAATGCCATCTCACTAGTCCAAGTGATCAATTTCTGTTCACAATTGATCATAATGAAAGGACTAAGAGTCAAAGGGAGCACATAAACAAGTCTAGTACCTGATAATACTAACTGATAGAATAAATAAAGGGGAGAGTGATCCAACATGGGAAGCGAGATACTCAGCAGACTCATAGAATGGCAGATGTCCTAAACAGCACTCTGGCCTCACAATCAGCCCTAAAGGCATTCGGATCTGGCTGAAAAGCCCATGAGAGTATTTCAGGCATGGAAAGCCAAGACACTCTGGCAAAAAAAAAAAAAACAAAAAAAAAAACAAACACCACCACCACAACAACACCTAAATGAAAGATCTCTGTAAGTGAGATCCCAGTGGGAAGAACAGGTCTTCAAAGAAGGAGGTACCTTTCTCTGAAGGGAGGAGAGAACCTCCACTTTGATTATGACCTTGGAAGCAAGGGGCTTCCATAGCCTTGGAAACTCATGACTGGTGCATAGGGAGATTACTGATGCCATAAACAGGAGTGTCAATTTGTAAAGTCAACAACAGGAGTCACTGTGCACTTACTCCTCATGTAGGATCCCTGTCCTTAATGTGCTGTACATTGAGGCTTAATGCTATAACTAGTACTCAAACAGTATATTTCACTTTGTGTTTCTATGGGGGTGCAAACTGTTGAAATCATTACTTAATGTATACTAAACTGATCTTCTGTTAAAAAAAAAAAAAAGAAGAAATTAGCAATTCCCAACTTGACTCTCACTGGGATTAAACATGACAATAGGTCTGATCTGATTTCATCATCATTTAAAAAAAATCATCTATTATTTTTCACTTTATGTTTCTGTGTAGGAGCAAACTGTTGAAATCTTTACTTAATGTATACTAAACTGATCTTCTGTATATTAAGAGAATCGAAAATGAATCCTCATGTGAATGGAAAGGGAGAGGGAATGGGAAAGGGGAGGGTTGTGGGTGGGAGGGACGTTATGGGGGGGGGGGGAAGCCATTGTAATCCATAAGCCGTACTTTGGAAATTTATATTCATTAAATAAAAGTTAAAAAAAAATTTAAAAAAAGAAAGTGAATGTATTTTTTCAATAAGAGGAGTTCTGTACTGCACACACATCTAGATTCTGATAGTGCCAAGGGAATTTTTTTTCAAAGCAGCATTCATGTTCAGCCAGCGCCAAACGGAACTTAAAGCTCAAAGGGTTTGACTAAATTTAGAAGCCACCATGTTCAAGTGGTTCTAAATTTGACAAAGATAACTAGAAGCCAACCAAAATTGTGTGTAAAGCAATCTTTTCTATTATATTAACATATTGGACAAGATGCTATTTTCCTATATTTAGGAATAGCCAAAGATGAGCAAAGGTTAAAATATAAAACAAATGTGTTAATTTTCTCAAATAAATAATTATTTTCTGGGGTTATGAATTAGAAAATATAAAAATCACTAACAAAATGAAGGGGAAAAAGAAACCTAGTCCTATCAAGGCCAACTTTCAAAGTTGTCAGGAACAACTGATACCGGACAAGATTCATAATGCAAATGGGATTTTCCATTCAGTTCCCTACATTACATCTGCATGTTTCTTGTGTAATATCACAGCATGAAATGTCCTCAAAATTGATTCAGCCACTTGCCTGTTTTGTATTGTTTCAGTTCTGCCTGGGATTTTCAATTCTTGAAACAAAGCATTGTGTTTTATTCCTAGAACATACTTTTGCTGCCTTCATGATGTATCATGTGTTCATCAAACACACTGATGGAAACCTACAGGATATTTTTTAAAGGGCAGAAATTTCAGGTTAAATTTGGAAAGGTCAGATGAACTGCTAAAGTAATAGTGTTGCACTTTGCAACTTGTGAGACACTTTTAAGAAGTAGTGAAATACATAAATGTGTATAATGTCGTTTTCAATGTTACTGCAAAGGAAAATATAGAATGTGCAATCCATTAATTTTTTGCAACAGTGAACTGATGGGGTTTAAAAAATACAGCAGAACAGGATTTTACTAATATGGACATTCCCGTGGCAACTTAATTTAGAGTCAGGTTAAAGGTGAAAGTGATGTATTTTCTGAAACAAAGAAAATGCCATTTTTTAAAGCAACTTTATGTTCTGAGCCAACCTTTAAGAGAATTGCTTTAGTATCACTAAAGTTTAGTGTGTTCCCTAACCCTTATACTATCATTTAGTACAACAACCTACCTTTCCTGCTATACTCTATTGAAGCAAGAGCTTTTTAATTTCAGAATTCCTGTGATCTAGTGCACAGAAACAGATAACACCAATAAACGAAATTTTAAAATTATAAGCCTTTTCTGAGTTAGATTATTTCTGATCAGTACCATTCTGGATTTTTATAATGTGACAACTAAAATTCAGATTTGGGTATCAGAAAGATTTGAAACCTTCTGCAAGAGGTTTAAGTCAACATTAGATGTTGAAACTAATGAAGTTTAGAAACAGAAAAACTTCGCTTTATTTGCTGTGGTGGGAAAGCTGAAACTCTACCATTTCTATTGCGCATCTACCTCACTTCTGAACATAATTTGTTACTGTTTCCTGAACATAAAAGCACCCATAAGCTAATTTTGTACAATAAATTTGTATTGAAAGCAGAACCAAAGTCTATGTTTTCTGGTGATTCTTTACCACTAAGTTTATTACACAGTGTTTGGACTTGGTAAAAAGAGCATAAATTAAGTCATACTGAGTAATGAAGGTAACTGCAGGTAATTCTTTACTGACTACAAGTGAAGAAAAAATTAATATTTTTCTTATCACAAAAGTAATGCATTTACATTGGAAGGATTTAGACTATGCAGATAAAATAATGACAGTATATATACAGATAATTAAGTATATATAGAGATAATTATATATAATTTAGGGGCTAGCTATTATTTTATACGTAATCATAATTTGGGTTTTATTAACCCCAAGGATCAGTTAGGATCCAGTTAGGAGAGGGAAGACACACAGTAATTTTTGATTTATTGATCTGAAATGCAGAGAGACAGGTAGGGGAAATGGAAAGAGACAGAGATCTCCCACCTTCTGATTCATTCCCCCAAATGCCCACAAAAATCCAGGGCCAAGGTGAAACCAGGAGCCTAGACCTCAGTCTGAGTTTCTCATGTGGGTGACAGGGACCAAAGTACTTGAGCCATCAATCTGCTGCTTCTCCACGTACACATTGGCAAGAAGTTAGGATTGGGAGTGGAGCTGGAATCCCACTCTAGGCACTCCATCCAACAGGTGCAATCCTGCCAGCTTCCAGAGTGCAGATTTAGAGCACCCAGCATCATATGAGAGTATGAAGGGCAAGGAATTCATGTCTCCAGAGAGGGAGAAGAACCAGTAACCTAACAGTGAATCTCCTGGTGAGACTGGCCAGAAATACACACAACAGTTCACATAGGTGTTGTAAGGTGTGAGATGTAACAACACAGAGCAACTCAAATAGTTACCTTCTGAGAAGACAAAGCGTTATTTACATGCTTGATCCAGAAGTGAACAATGTAACACAATTTTAAGGGGAGTGAGAGAATAGAGGTAATTTAACAAAGTCCAGGTATCAGATTATTGAGGGGGGGAAAGAGGGAATGCAGGCATGTGATTCTGGTGCAAAATCACTGATGTTTGTGTTGTTGTTATATGATAAGTCATCGATAGCAAGTAATACATATCAGGATACTTTTTAAAAGTCTGCGGAAAGGGACTGGGTGCTGTGGTGTAGTGGGTAAAGCTACCGCCTGCAACATCTGCATCCCATGTGGGTAGCAGTTTGAGGCCCAGCTGCTCCACTTCTGATCCAGCTCCCTGCTAATGTGCCTGAGAAAGCAGTTGAAGATGGCCCAAGTGCTTGGGCCCCTGCACCCTGCATAGGAGACCTAGGTGAAGCTGCTGGCTCCTGGCTATGCATGGCTGTTGCAGCCATCTGGGGAATGAACCAGCAGGTGGAAGATCTGTCTCCCTCTCTCTCTGTAAGTCTGACTTTCAAATAAATAGATAAATCTTTTTTTTAAAAAAGTTTGTGGAAAATGGAATTAAAAGATAAGTTTAGGGGCCAGCGCTGTGGCATAGTGGGTAAAACCACCACCTGTAGTGCTGGCAACCCATATGGGTGCCCATTTGAGTTCCACCTGCTCTACTTCCAATCCAGCTCTCTGCTATGGACTGGGAAATCAGTGGAAGGTGGCCCAAGTCCTTGGGCCCTGCACCCATGTGGGAGACTGGGATGAAACTCCTGGCTCCTGGCTTCAGATGGGTACAGCTGCAGCCATTGCACTCATCTGGGGCATGAAACAGCAGATGGAAGACCTCTCTCTCTCTCTCTCTCTCTTTCTCTCTCTTTCTTTCTCTCTGCCTTTCAAATAAATAAATAAACCTTTAAAAAAGATACGTTTATTTTAATGTGAAAAATTGAAATCCATATACAGTTTTTTCATAATATGCATTTTCTTTTTTATAATTTTTAAATATTTTTGTATATTTTTTAAAAATTTATTTATTTGCAAAAGTTACAGAGAGAGGTAGAGACAGAGAGAGAGATCTTCCATCTGATGGTTCACTCCCCAAATGGTCATAATGACTGGTGCTGAGCCAATCTGAAGCCAGGAGCCAGGACTTTTTTCTGGGTCTCCCACACTGGTGCAGGGACCCAAAGGCTACCTTTCACTGCTTTCCCAGGTGCATTAGCAGGACACTGGATTGAAAGTGGAGCAGCCAGGAGCAGAACCGGCACCCATATGTGATGCTGGTGCTGCACCTGCTGCACCCCAGCACCTTTTGTTTATATTTCTTTATGATTAGTCATACCATATAACTTACCATTAATTTTGTTTACTTTTTTCTTCCCTCAGTGACAAACTTTTTGAAGTACTCTGGTACTATGAGAATTTAGTAACAGGGAACACTGAAGAAAGAGATAATATTCTATTCAAATAAAATAGAAAATATATATTATCTCATTCTTCAGCCTTATTAATTAATGTTATTGCTATTGATGGCTTCCATTATGTATCATTAAAATGAGCACTTTTGCACCCTACTGCCCTCCTCTGCTCTCTTCCTGCTCACAATAAAATAGTATCCTAGGTTTTATTTAAATTGCATTTCAGTGTTCTTCCACTTTTTTTCCTCTTTGCCCCTAAGGACCAATGTTTTTCTTATAGTCTTGAGTTATTCATTGATTTTTTTAAAAGACAAGTATTAGGTAAATTTTGTTTAGGAGTTGAAAAAGTGAACAGTTTCATTTGTTTTAAGTGAAAGCAGTGGGGCTGAGTAGGAGGGGAGTTTCCATCTGAAAAGATCAGAGCAAATACAAAGCAGTGGTGAAGTGCACAATTACTGGTTTCTGGAATTCCTTTGTCACTCAGCTGTACAATTGCAATAAGGTTCTTGTTGATTTCTCTATCACCAATCTTTCCCTTTAATCCCATCTTTCACAAAGCTTCCAAAATTATCTCCTAATCACAGATCTGGTCATTCATCTCCTTGCTCCAAAGCCCAAAACAACTACTGATTGACCACAGTAAGCTCCTCTGTGTGACATTGCAGGCCCTCGTCTGATTCCAACCCGGCTGCTCAGTTTTATTTCTTATAAGCAATGTCATAAATCTGCATTCTTTATATGAAAGGATTAGGTTCACATCTCCACTTGAGGCTATCCTCTCACTTTTCCAACCGTTTTCATGCAAGTTTCTGGTTCGAGAGTGCCTTCCTTGTGCTCTGTCTTCTTCAGCCTGTCTTACTTCTTATTTTTTCCATATATAAAAACCCTGAATGCCCAGGAAAACCTTACCAGTCACCTGAATTTTCATATTATGACTTTGCTTTTGTGTTCCCATTGTGCATGCAGTCTGTGCTGTACCACTTCACTTGCAACATTCTCCTTTGGATCACAGTATGTAAGAAAGCATCCCTTTGTTTTTGAGTGGAGAAATCATTTCTTATTCAGAAGTGTACTTCTGTGAATTTTTATCACAGTGCATACACAGGGTATAGAGAAGAATTTCTTGTTGACATTAAACAAAATAGTTTCAACCGGTTAAGCTTCGTATGCCTACTCATTGTTAACATTTGTTATGAAGGACAGGGTTTCCGCACAGCAGCTAAGTCACCTCTTAGGATGCCGGCATCCCGTACGGGAGTTCCTGGTTCAAGTCTCCCCTCTTTGCTTCAGATTCAGCTTCCTCTTACTGTGCATCCTGGAAGGCCCCCGATGATGGCTCAAGTACTGGAGCTCATGTCACTGTGTACTGGAGCTCATGCCGCCTGTGTACTTGAACTCATACCACTGTGTACTGAACTCATGCCACTGTGTACTGGAGCTCATGTCACTGTGTACTTGAACTCATGTCACCTGTGTACTGGAGCTCATGTCACCTGTGTACTGGAGCTCATGTCACTGTGTACTGAACTCATGTCACTGTGTACTGGAGCTCATGTCACTGTACTGGAGCTCATGTCACTGTGTACTTGAACTCTAACCTGTGTACTTGAACTCATGTCACTGTGTACTGGAGCTCATGCTACTGTGTACTGGAGCTCATGACACTGTGTACTGGAGCTCATGCCACTGTGTACTGGAGCTCATGCCACTGTGTACTGGAGCTCATGTCACTGTGTACTGGAGCTCATGTCACTGTGTACTGGAGCTCATGCCACTGTGTACTGGAGCTCATGTCACTGTGTACTGGAGCTCATGACACTGTGTACTGGAGCTCATGTCACTGTGTACTTGAACTCTAACCTGTGTACTTGAACTCATGTCACTGTGTACTGGAGCTCATGACACTGTGTACTGGAGCTCATGTCACTGTGTACTTGAACTCATGCCACCTGTGTTGGGAGACCAAGACTAAGTTCCAGGCTCCTGGTTCCCATCTGGCCCAGACCTGAATGTTGAGGGCATTTGAAGAGTGAACCACAAGTGGCATATCTTTGGCTGTCTGGCTCTCAACTTTTCAAATAAAAATGAAAAATAAATACATAAAAAATCTTTAAAATTTATGATGAGTCTATCAAAGGGAGTGGCCACAATGTGATAATGATAGAAGTTTTTCATTCATTCTTTGCCATTTGTTAGGAGAAATTGAAGACCCAAAGACTCATTACTTAAGGCTTCAAATTACTCACAATATCATTCAGGAAGTTCTAAAACAATTATATTTGGAATAATATATTTAAAAGTGATTAGCAAAGCTCTAATCAGAAATCTCTAAATATTTTAGACTGAAAAATTAAATACAAGAAATCCAAGGTATAATTTGGTGGTAGTGTTGTTATTGGTAGTAACCTTTTAATTAGATAATCAAATTCTATGAGAAATATAAAAGTGAATAAATATTAGTGATCAACAGCTATAGATCTTCAGATTTTAATGCTTGAGTTTTTCTTAGTTGTCATTCTTATTATTTCTTTTGAACTTTATTAGACTTTCTATATTTCATTCAGGAATGGTAGTGACCCACAAGTAAAGAAACCTTGCTAGTTATTCTGCTTCCCACTCATTCTCTTTGTTCTACAATAATGTGCCAGTTGGTCGATAAATCAATTCTTAGGTTTGAGTATGAGTAATATTTGTTTGTTTATCTGAGAGGCAGAGAGAGTCTGTCAGAGTCCTCCCAACTGCTGGTACACTGCCCAAATGCCTACCACAGCCAAGGCTAGGCTGGCTGAAGCCTGGAGCTAGGAACTCAGTCCAGGTCTCCCACATTGGTGCAGGGACCTAATGACTTAAGCTGTCACCATTGCCTCCTAAGGCCTTCATTAGGAGGAAGCTGGATTCGGGAACCAGAGTTGGGTATCAAACCCAGGCACTCCCTGTGTGGAACATGGGCACTTTAAGTGCTATGCCAAATGCCCATCCTGAGTGCTTTTTCAAAAAATAGTCCAATTGGCTTTGTGATGCCAAACATGTAATAGGAGGGGACCATGGGTGCTTTGCAGTGCACGTCTCAAGTATTTCTCCAGTGTAGCTGTGTCAAGTCTACTCACAGCAGATGCAACCAATGTGTGCAGGGCTGTTTCCAGGAGCTCTGTCTGCAGATCAAAAAATGTGTATTATAACTGTGGGAGGGGTAGATTTACTCCACTCATTTTAAAATCTTACAAAAACTTAAGGAAACAGAGCCAACACTGACAGGAAAATGTTGAAAGGAGAAATTAAATGTGCTATGAGTGTTGCTGTTAAAAATTAGGAGCTCCCAGACTATATGTAACTCAACATTTCCTGAATAATTTTTACCACACTATGAAGTATGAATAAATTGGAACCAACGCTTTCATAAATACCAGATTGTGAACTATTTGAGATTTAAAAACATTTGAATTACAGAAATTAAAAGCTGACTAACAAATAAATAGTATCAATGTGAATTATCAATAGCCCTGTTGAGTATCCCTGTAACCATTTCCCTATTTTATAAACATCTATACTGCATGCCATCTGCTGATGCTTATTTTAATTCATAAAAAGACGGTGTTTAAATCAAAACGTAAGTGACAGAATCAGAACAAAAGGGAAAGGGCAGGAGAATAAACTGAATAAATTCCAAATATGACTTCTAAAGACAGACAATATAAAAGCTATAATCTTAGTTTAAGCCTTACACTCTTTAAACACAGTAATTACAAGACATCTGCTGGGAACACAGCTTTGCCATTGGATAATCTTAATTGCCCTGTAATATTTCCTGACACTCCCCAAAATATGCCCCATTGCTAATAATTCATTCACATTTCAGCACCATTATTAGCTACTAATTCAAACAATCAAGACAGTGACAACGAATGGGTGACCTTGAACAATTACCAACTCAGTGAACAGAATTTATTTTGTACTTTTCAAAGATGTAACTGCTTTCTTGCCACTGTGAATACCACTTCAAAATCAGGCAAATGCAGACAAGAGAAAAAAATTGAGGGCATACATCGAGGCTTCCTTCTCTGGCATTCTTGCAAGAATGGTGATCTGACTTATTCAACTGTTGTGCTCACCATATGAAAAATAAAAGCAAGCATGAAGTTTAAGCAGAAACCACATTTTTTCATAATTAATAAAGACAATTCAGCCATGGGTAGTCAAGTATACGTTCAAACAGTTCTTTCTTTTTGCCTTCAACCTGTGAGAACATTTAAGAATCACATAAATTCAAAGCCAGAAAAAACATTCACTTCTCACAGCAAAGTGGTGGGAGTTTAACGGACGGCTCCTTAGGGGGCTCCCTTTGCAAAATATTTTAAACACAGTCTGCCAAGTTAACACTCCCTCCTCCTCACCACCTCCTTGTTCCTCAAGAAATTTAAATTTTTAAAGAAATGCTGTACTCTTGGCCTTTTCTAATGTGGAATGCATTAAGAGAAAACCCATAAATAAATGCTTACATATGCGCGTGAGAAATAAAGCAGACACCTCAGATTGATCTGTTTGCCAACAAAGAAAGAGAAGGAGCAGGCACAACTAAGTCCTAAGGCAGAGGAAGTAATAAATGATACGGGCTGACCTACATTATCACTGTATTTTGTGGGTGTGTTCTGGAGCATATTCCAATCTCTTATGATCCAGTTAGAAATGCAGGAAGAAAGGATGGAGAGAGAAGGAGTAGGCAAGAGCATCCCTGTTGAACAAAGAGTTTAGGCATTTGTTTTCATTGTCTGAAATCCCAGCAAAGAAAGAGCAACATACACTGACTTAATATGGGTACCAGAAGAGAAAAGGCAATTTTGAATTCCCTTGACAATAAGGAGTTTTATACAATCGCCACAGCATTATAGAACCAAATAAAATAAACAACTGTCAAGAAGAACTCTCATATGTTGACGTCACTAATTATTTTTCTTCCTTCTCCTCCTCCTCTTCTTCCTTGTCTCCTTCTTTAAATTTTAAAATTTTTGTATGGACACAATGATAGAGAAAAAGCCTTAGAAAATGGTTATTTGTAATCTTGTCATATTCCTACCCCAGCCCAATATGCTTGCCATTGTTGTTTATAAAGTTTTGCTATTGTATGCTTTTTCAAAAAAGAAAATCCAAGGAACATTATTTATGTAGGCAATTTTTTGCATGCATTCAGTTTAAAATTTGATTTTAATTATTTCAGCTTAATACAAAATGAATTTATCCAAACCTTACCATGTATGCCTATTTGTTTTGCAAGTTTTCACTCCATCCAGGGATTTCTTTTTGTTTGATAATAGATAACCTTAGGTGTTTTTGTTTTTGTTTTTGTTTTTTGTTTTTTCACAGGCAGAGTTAGAGAGAGAGAGACAGAGAGAAAGGTCTTCCTTTCGTTGGTTCACCCCCCAAAATGGCCGCCAAGACCCGCGTTGCGCCGATCCGAAGCCAGGAGCCAGGTGCTTCCTCCTGGTCTCCCATGCAGGTGCAGGGCCCAAGCACTTGGGCCATCCTCCACTGCCCTCCCAGGCCACAGCAGAGAGCTGACCTGGAAGAGGAGCAACCAGGACAGAAGCGGTGCCCCAACCGGACTAGAACCTGGGGTGCTGGCACCACAGGCAGAGGATTAGCCTAGTGAGTCACGGCGCCGGCAATTTCCCTAGGTTTTGAGCTGGTTCCAGGATCAATCCTTATGCAAAGCAGAGTAGGGAAATAATTATGAATCACCTATATATTGGGCCATATAATAAGAGCTTTTAAAAAAAAATAGGTTTCTTTTAGGACCATCATTGTAGCACACCATGTTAAGCTGCTGTCTGCAATGCTAGCATCCCTTATGAGTGCCGGTTCAAGTCCTGGTTGCTCCACTTCTTATCCAGCTCCCTACTAGTACACCTAGGAAAGCAGCAGAAGATGGTCCAGGTGTTTGGGCCCTTGCCCCCATGTGGGAGACACTGTTGGAGTTCTGATCTCCTGGCTTGGCCTGGCCTGCCCCTGGCAGTTGTACCCATCTGGAGAGTGAACCAGAGGATGGAGATCTCCTTCTCTCTCTGTAACTCTGCCTTTCAAATAAATAATAAATAAGCTTTGAAACTAAAATAGGTTTCCCTTTGAAGTATTATGATATAGGGAGAGTGACAAAATTAACATCTGATATAACCTGAGTTTCTTTTACTAGACTCAAGGTTGGTATTAATAGAATCACTGTCTAACATATAGACAGAGAATCTTCAAAAAGCTCATGGAATCCATACTATGGATACATTGAAATGCATACATTTCAAAAATTCTTTGCACCAAATGCACTTATCCTTTCATTCCATTTTCTAGGAGATTTTTTAAAGTACCCTCACAGGTATGAATATTGATTTAAAAACAAGATTTCAACTTGCTTTCCCCAAAATTTTATCTTGTTTATCTAAAGAACCAAGTACCCTTATATTCCCACCTCCCTTCCTCCACGTTTCTCTTTTGCATGTGAAAGATGAGTGCTGCCACTACCAACAGCTCTTCACCTTGAGGGTTGAACAGCTCTGAAATTCTCCAGGAATTCTGGGCTTCTCATTGCCTGCTGTGCTCTAGAACAATGAGGAAGCGCCCCTGTTCTCCCCTACATTGCTCTACACAGGACTGATGAAGTCCAGTCTTCTCACAGAGCACGTCCTGGAAATAGTCTCTTCCCTTAGGGCCCAAACATGAATTCATTCTGCAGCTCACAGAACAGACCACAAGCTATCCTCTCCTATCCTCCTCCCCTGGGCGTCTCTACATAAATGCTTTCCTTTCATGAAAATGTCCTCCTGTAAATACTATTGTGTGCTTAACGTATTTGAAGTTCTTCACACGCATTTCTCCCCTGATGTGCACAACAAGCTGATGATGTTGATGTTCACCTCATCCTCATTTTATAGGTGCTTATCTCTAGTCTTGCAAATTTAAGTGATTTGGCCAAAACCACCTAGCTATCCCCAGACTTAAATATTCTGCAAATTTTATGTCCTGCTTTCGCTAGACAGTTCTAGCATCGTCTTAATTCCTGAAATGGGCAGAAGTTGGGCCCGTGGGGATTGTCTGCCCACATTTGAAACATGGAAGGCAGTGTCAGAGACTGTGCCGCTCATAGGCACCCACACGTTAAGGTGTCAATGAAAGGATAAGGCAGCTCTAGGAGCAGCTTAGGAGTCCTGACCATTGGATTCATGCTAGTTGTTCTCAGAATTACAGGTTACTCCTGAGCACGTCTTGGGCCAAATGAGGGCACCTCCACCCATCAGAGTAGAATCCACAAGCCTCCTATTGTAACCACTTAAATGAAAAAGTAGTGTGGGGTACCACTAACCTAGTCAAAGAATGTGATCTAGCAGTGATGTAGTGAAAGTTCAGCTTCTGGAGCTCCGTTGCCTGAGTTTGAAACTTGACCCAAAAGGCTGAGAGCAAGTTACTTAACACTTCCTCATCTGTGAAATGGGTCTTGCAATGTTATCTCCATCATAGACCTCACAGGCAAATTAAGCAAAAGAGCATGTGCAATGTGTGTAGTGCAATATCCAGGCTGAGGAAAAGGCTCTTTAAGTTCTTTTTTATTGACTTATGAAGAAGATGGTGGGTGAAGCTCTGTTGAATCAGACCAGCAGTTGCCTCCTCATTATTTTGGAGTCTAATGCAGCTCTGTCCTCAGTGAGTGCTGATTCTTACTTGATGCATAGAAAGTGAGGAGTAGGAATGCATTCAAACTGCAATTGCATTTTATTTATAACTTTGGAACCCACTAAATCTTATACCAAACCAGCATATTCTTGCTATTTGATTTCCATTTGTTCTTGGCAAAATATGCATTTCTCCATACAAAGAAAAAGGTCCAAAATAGATAACTGACTATCAAATATCCAGCTCTTGCAAAATAACGATCTGATGATAGAAGGTAAGTTAAGCAGACTAATGGTGATTAAATCTCCTTGAAAATGTACCAGAAAAAGCCAAAAACTGAGAAAAGTGAACAAGGTCTCTGTAGAAATCCATTTTCAGCCAAATCCTAAACAATCTCATGAAAGGCCTTGGACTTGTTTAAATAGTCTCATTGTTGCACTATGCAATTCTTTTTCATTTTAGACACTCAAATACATTTATGTGTAATTTGGGTTTTTCATGTTTTATTAAAAGAAGAGACCTGGAATGACTTTCTTTTCATATTGGCATAATAAAAACATTAATATCCTTAGAAAGGTCAGTGCTAGATGTGCATATGCTCACTTTAAATAATACTTGTATGCCAAGCATTTAATACCTGTGATACGATTTCTGATATAGAAAAAGTTTCTCTTCTAAATTATTCTGCTTTTTATTTTATTTATTTAAGAGACAAGGAGACAGGGCCGGAGGCAAAGCCAGAAGCCAGTTCTCGAATCAGGTCTGCCGTGCAGATCACAGGAACCTAATTACTTGACCTATCATTGCTACCTCCCAGGGTCTGCATCAGCAGGAAGTTGGATTTAAGAACCAGAGCCAAGAATTGGGCCCACATACTCAAATATGGGGTGCAGATATCTTAGCCACATTATAGAGATTTTAGAATGTTACTATTTTAGGAAATAAAATGATGTGTTGGCCTATAGCCTGCATTCCATATTATCTGGAAAATTATATGCCACAAGCAATTAAGGCTTTTTTTTTTTCATAAAAATAGTTGTACCATGTCATGACATTGAGCCCATGGCTATAACAAGGTACATTTTCCTTCCAGGATAAGTAAAATCACTGAAAAGATAATTAATTGTATTTTCCTGTTTTTCCTCTCTTCATTAACTTTTTAGATAACTATGTGCTTGAACTGAAATTATGTAGATTAAATTACATCTGCTTACTTGCAGTTTGATGTTTTCCTTTTCAGAAACTAGAAATTTTTTTAGCTAAAGTTCAGTTTCTAGTTTGCATCGCATTCTTCAGTTTCTCCCACATCTTATTTCAGATGTTGAGCCAAGCTCAAATTAGATCCCTATTTCCTCTTCTTTTCTTAAATAAAAAAAGAATCCCATAAACTCTATACAGTTATAGATTGTGTATGTTGAGAAAAATCTGGTGAGACTGACAAGATGGGCTGAACAATGTGAGCCTCATGCTCTGTCCTACAAGGTTCTCTTTACATTATTACCATTTTAATAAAGTAAAGCAAAATAAAATGAATCGAGACTAGTATGAGAATGAGTGAACTTATTTAAATAAGAAGGATTCTAAAGAAAACAAGACTTGCAGCAAAATTACCATTTTTCATGACCGATCCTCGTATTGCAGAATATTCAGCATGTTTGACCAACCTTCAGTAACACTCAATGCAAAGAAAACCTTGTGTGATCATGTTATGAAATATTTATTTAGGAAATGAAAGCCTAGTTCCATTTATTAATTACATTCTTCAAATAAATCATGTGGAAATATTCAAATTGTATTATTTTATCCAACAAGCAGCGGTGTTCTTTGATCTTACATCTTAAACTATGCCCACGTGAATTACAAAATGCTTTGAAGACTACACTCTCACAAGGCTCACTCTCAAAGTATGATCTAGGTGAATTTGGAGACATGAGATTGCTGTTTCTTCTCTTGGAAACAAATGTTGCCAGATACCAAGTGAGCAAGCAGGCAATACCATACACACAAAAAGCTTGTTGCCGAAACTAGAAAATCATCCACACACCAAATGCATCAGCTGAAAGAACAGCCGGTAGAAGGAAGGCGATGAAATCCAGAAGGAATAGCCTTCATCACTTATTGTCTTTGCTGTGAATTACTGGTATTTGCAAGCTGTGTATTATAGTAAAACTTAGTGAAAGGACGCTAAGTCATGAGTTTATCTGACCAAATGGTATAGGTGTGACAGTAGGGTTGATAGCACACAATAAGAAAGCTGCAAAAGCCTGGCAGGAAATAGAACCCAACCAAGTTTTGATGACATCTGCAAAAGTGGATGGATATAACATTTTTGGGAAGATAGCATCTAAGAGACAGCAATAATTAAATAATGTAAGAATGCTTACCTAATGTAAGCATTCTAAAATATTGTAAGAATATTATAAAATAATGTAAGAATGCTTACCTAATTAAATTCCATGTTGGCAGAGACAAATCTTAAAACTCTTAGCTCCCTACAAATAACCTGGAAAGCAGCAGAAGATGGCTCAAGTGTCTAGGCCCTTGCCACCCACGTGGGAAGCCTGGATGGAGCTTCTGGCTTCTGGCTTCCACCTGGCCCAGTCCTGGCTGTTGTGGCCGTTTGGGGAGTGAACCAGTGGATGGAAGATCTCTCTCTCTCTCTCTCTCTCTCTCTCTCTCTTCCTCCATGTATGTAACTATGCCTTTCAAATAAATAAATACATCTTTTAAAAAAACACAGAATGAAGAACTTTAACCTGGGCAGCAAGGAATGGGAAGTATTTTCTGTACATTCTAGAATCGTGAAATATGACTGCTAAAAAGACTTTGGCAATTATTTGTTTAACTTGCTTCGTTTTAAACATGAAGAAAATGCAAAATAAAGATGTTAAGTAACTTGCTAAAAGGCTGCAAAAGTAAAAGAAAAAGATAAATAAAGCCCAGGGGTCTTGGTTTCCAGATCACTGTAGTTTCTATGTCACACAAAAACTCTGTCCCCAAATCTGTGTCCCACCCCATCCAGCTGCCTGCGCCTTCAGAAATCCTACACCTGAAGCCCAATCCAGGCTGGTCAATGTAAACCTGCTTAGGCCAGTAGGTCAGTGACTGAATAGGAAATTACTGAGGCTCACAAAGCTACCAAAAAGAGACAATGATTCAAGAAGTGATATTTTTAGTTGTTGATTTGAGGTGTTTCCATTTATTTCCTTCACTTACTAGAAAGTATGGTATTTACTTATACATTATATAATTCAGCATAAAAGAGTTACTGAAATGCCATAAATTCTCCACTCACCCCACCCAAACCCATAACTGTCTGAAAACTATGTACTGGGATCTGGCAACTTTGGGCCATTTACCATTTGAGAGAGAGAAACACAAGGACCAATATAGCGTATATGTGCACTGATTGTCAAAGTTTTGGGTGTGCTTCTCAGCTTAATCACCCACATGGCTCTCAATGCTGATGTAAAGGAGATCAGCTTGGTTATCCACGAATCTTCCTATTTAGTAGCTGGATACGGGTGCTCACATCCTTCTGCTGCCTTATGGTTCTATTGATGGATAACCCGTACTCATTTTAAAGCTAAAGAAAAATGCATGTTGAATATTTGTAGGCCTGAATATATTCAAACATATGCCTTTATTTGCATGTCCCTTAACCCCAGAGCAGCCAGACAACAAATTTGGATCTCACATGTGGGACAAAACCATACTGTGCTCCCAAAATGAGTAGAAAGTTTATTTTATTTAGGTTTAATATTTTTATTAAAGAGGTAGCCCTTGTGGCAAGTTTGGGGTTTGATTTAATTAATTACTTGTTGATCTACTTGTATTTAAGGTTTTAACAAAAGAACAAAATGAAGAAATATGGCTTCTTACATAATTTTGGTAATTTAAAATAATTGAATTAGTTTGGCTAAAGGGTAATGAAATGGCGCCCAGTAACTCTTCATTGATCAGCCATTATAGCATAAATAAAACCATATTTGACTCAATTTGGTTAAGCCCTGGAGACTATGCCATTGCCTAGTACCATGGATGCAATCATTTTAAAGAAGCCAGTGATTGAATTCAATTTTTTTCTCACTTTCAGAATTACTAAAATGAATATAATTAGGCCAGTAATTAAAAACTGTATGGTTATTAGTATCAGTGGATATCTCTTAATGCTTATTATTTGTATCATGCATACTAATATAATTTTAATGTATGCCAAAATGTATATTTTCATCATGAAATTGTCAAATTTTATACAAGTTCTTCCAGTTTCTATTAAGTTCAGTCTTCATTTTTTAACTTTAAATTTTAAAAGCATTAAGATTTTAACAATTACTCTGAAATTGAGAATAATTATCTATTCTTTATTTCTAGCATCGCTCATTGATTAAATATCAATCTTAATGTTTAATATTTGAAATGTTAGAGGATCAGATGGAAAGTAAAATTGCGATTTTATTTTCTTATGTTTATTAAGTGAGAAATTTTATAGTTTTTGGTACTCTGGAATCTTGTGGAATAATATGTGGTACACATTTTTAAAAACTAGCAAGAATCATTAATACTTTCTCTAAAATTACCATACACCAAAGAAAATAACCACACTAATTGATCTTTCCCTTCAGGGAGATGAAATAGGAAAGATGATTAGCATGGCTATTTCCTTGTCTTCTTCCAAATGCAGGGACAGTAATAATCACTCAACTCCTCCATTCTTTCTCCGCTTTGAAAAATAGTATGTGGGGGAAGATCTGGCACGTCATGTGGAATATAAATTCTATTTACTAATCTTTCTTCCCACCCATCTGCCCTTCAAACTGAGCTGTTTCTTGATTGGATATTTGAGCATAGTGGTAATTCAAATGCAAATAAAGATCTTCTTTTTCACTTGAACTCACAATGACCCACCTCTGAGCTCTTAATAAATAGGTCATAATGTAAATTTCTTTAGAACTAAACAAAGAAAAGCCTAGACAAACTATATTTTCATACATGGCTCAAATTCTCACAACTATTTAGAAGTGCAGTGTCCTAACAGATGGGTGAGATGCTGGATTAGGGCAAGGCAGTTCAGTTTTTCAATCTTTTTACTTTTGTTTCAGTAACTCAGCTGAAAAGCAAATTGGAAAGAAGCAGTTCTTAGATTTGTTCTAACCTACTCCCATATGTACTAAGTGTCATAAACAGAATAACCAAACCAAAGATTTCAAAGGTTGAATGGGCTGTTGTTCAGATGAAGAGAATTTTCTCACAAATGTGTTTCTGAAATGTATACGATATTTGCATACACATTAATGTTAATTATTGATAACATGCTAACTTATAAGTGTATATATATATCTATTTTTTTCTATAGCTTGGCAATTCTGCTTTGGGGTATAAAAGCATAACAGATATTAGAAGTATTGAAAAATTTTATATCAGGGGAATGAAACTTAGAGGATATTTTCCTAACAAATTTTGGGGCAGAGTTGATGATATAGTCTTGTAAGAAACTTAGAACATGTACATAAAACAATAGAAGCATAAAAAGAACTTCAAGATAGGTCATTACAACACTGTGTGATATTTTACAGCAGTTTTGAAATGAACTTTACCTTGTTTCTTCCAGATGAAAAAGAAAATAAAGACCTTCTGTTAGATACTGAACATAACAGAAAAGAAAAAAATGGTTAATATGATCATCGTGTATTTGTTTCCTGATGATCTCTTGTGTGCTAAAACTGGTTCTTTTCCTTATAGGGAAAAGAATGGAGGCAGGATTTCCAGGGACAATGGTTTATAACAAATTAACAACACAACTATAAAGCCTATATCCAAAGTGAACATTGTGTTGCAGGACATCAGAGCTTTAAAAAATGAGAATGGGTGCTAAATAGTAGTGGTCTTCTAAAAATCATTATATTGCAGTTCACAATTTTCAAGTTTTCTAGCATTATAGAAACAATACTTTTATAATTTTATATTTTAACCACAAAAAGAGTTGAGTTTAGAATAAAAATATTTTTCCTAACAGTAAACTGCTTTTTCTCTACTCCCTCTTGCTAGTGAAAACGTTAGATTACTAATATTAATGTATAAGCTAGGGTGGATATTTATAATAATATTATTGTAAATAATATTATTTGTATATTTAATAATATTATTGTAAATATCCACATAGCTGCTCTTTTCTTGAAATGCTGTTTCCATAGTCCAGGCTTAAAGTGAGAGTGTGGAATAGCTGCTGCTACTGCTGATCATGTGTCTGAGTTTCACCAGCACCTCTACTTGACTGTAAACACTTGTGGAACAGCTATTAGAGAAGTCTGCAAAACTCCCAGGTGTCATCTTTACCCTTGGCTACTCATATTTCAGAACTTAACCGGGCATATCTGCTTTGGCTGTCTCGATAAGAGAACTGAAAAAGCAATCACATTTGAAAATGAATGAATGAATAAACTCAAGACCTAAGATAAAGGAAATTCTAGTATATCCATTAGATATCTTAACTATTCCCCCAAAGAGATGGATCATTTTTTTTCTATACTTGGTTGTTTTTCTATATTTGGTTGTATTGGATAATGAGAATGGCACAGTGAGTGGATCAATCTCACTGTACACATTGTTTATTGCCTACTATTTGGGTGTATAATATTGTGTCAAGTCATGGAGTACCACATCAAAGTGTAGTATTTTCTTCGGATTGGCTAGAACTCATTGTTACACAGGAGGATTTTTAATCCTCTGGTAATTAAAAATCTCACTGGGTTTCACTGAGGTCATAGATGGACCTCAGCTTCAGACTTTGTGAATTTGGTTCTTTAAAAACGTTTATTTGTCTTAATTTGCATTTTCACTCATTTCATTTTTTTGTTTAGATTGAGTTTACCCTGAGTATCAATACACCCTCTCCCAATTGTTTTTCTATCACTTTGGGTGAAGTGTCTTTGTATGAATCATTGGAATAGGGAATTTTTTGTGTGTTATTTCTGATTATCTGCCATAGTGACTCAATTTTTTACTTATGAGTCTACTGATTATTCACTAGACTATCTAATGAGTCTATCATCCCAAATTTTATCCTATACTTACAGTGCAATAAAGCTCTTATAGACACCTGAGACACAGAATACAAAGTAGTTGTCAATTCAGTTGCAATTGCACCTTTGTATCAGAAATATATGTGTATTGTTTCTTATTGCTTTTTAATAGTTCATTAGAAAGCCACTTATCACCATGGATACAGGATGAATTTTATTTCTTTTTTTCATTGATTGCTGTGTTCTCTGTCATAAGTGATTATGCCATGAGCAAAATTTCCTAGAGGAAGCTTTAAAAAAAACAGTGATACTTTAAAAATTTAGTGTCGGGAAAAATTCTAATGTCCTTGGAGATATGTTTCCGTAAGATTTGGAATACATAACTAACATATGTAATTAATTTTTAATAAATGCATTTTAAAAACAAATATGAGTAAATTAACTTTTCAGTAGTCAACCATGTTTTCCATACACTACTACTTTACTGGAATCTTTTGAATGAAACTACCTCAACTTCTTTTATTATTGCCATGCTATTCATTGAATGATGTTATGGAAAATAGACACTTTATTTCAAAGGCAGGTATAATTTTTGCATGAATTTTTAGAATGAATGAATGAAGAATCCTTGACATTTCACATAGCATCTGCAGCTTTCAACTGGAGAGCCGGTTTCAAAGCCGTGTTGGAAAGCAGCTAAGCTGCTCCATCTCCTCTTTTCCAGCTTTGCACATCACCTCACACAGGACTCACTTGGCCCTTTCTCATGATTCTTGAGCTGCAGAGAGGCATACTCATCCCATCTAATCCTTCACCAGCTGCCCTGGAAAACATACACTCTACTTCATGCATGTGAACACGTTTGGCATCAAATATAAACATGTACATGTGAAGATGCATATTTGTTATGTAACCTTCATTCACACCATTTTATGAAAAAACACTAAGATTGAATTTAAAGCAGAAATACTTTCACTTGTGTTGATGCCCCATTGTTCAACAGTAGGTGGAAGAATCCTCATGCCAGAGAACAAAATGGGAGAAGGCTTCCCATTCAGACTGAATTTGATCTTTGAAAACGCGAGATTGAATGAAGGGTACTAGAGGGGATAACACGCCAGAGCAGGAGGCATCTAAAGTGCTTTGTAAGCCTCCAAGAAGCACTGTGTGCTTTCTTCCCTTTAAAGAAACAAAAGGCTGTCTTTCAACTTTTCTGGACTTATATATTTTCCTCAAAACTAAATGTCTATGTAATATTTGTCCCTACTATTTCTTGAGCACCTATTACATAGCCCTTAGTGACACTATGCAAGGAAAGCTTCATGACTCTTTTGCTGATGAAGAAATTCATTTGTCTGATTTGCCAACATAAAAGTGTGTTAAATAAGGGACTTACTCAGGAAGCCGTCTTACCTGGTTTCAGAGCACAGGTGTGATCCTCTTCGTCATAACATCTGCTTAATTAGTAACTATTGGGTTTAAATTTGCAGGATTAACCTAGGACCTGGTAATTTTCTAAATCACTTATTTTGTCTTGCTTAGAATCTCTTGCCATTCATTTATTCACTGGACACATAACGATTGGTCACGTGATTTATACCAGGCACTGTGCCGGACTTATTCTTCTGGCTGAAAATTAGCTTCTGTATTTAATTCTCACATAAAAGAATGTCAGACTTAATTTTTGAAGACTACCAATTCCTGCTCTTTCAATATTCTTTGAAATATAGCAAAAAAAAAAAAAACAATGAGCGTGAGCTGAGAACTCTGAATATTTATAACAAAATCTCAAAATAGGACATTTTACATTCCTAGATTATCCAATCGATGTACCTTAAATCACAATTGTATCAAATATTTTAGTCACAACAAGATATATTTGTCTCTTTAAGAAAGTATCTTGTTTCTACTGACAGAATGATTCTGACAATTTTATTATGAGTTTAGTTACATAAATGAATCTTCCTTTTCCTTTTCTACTAATAAAGGGCTTTTAGAAATAAGTCCCTTCAATTTGTGTGTAACGGATGAGGACATTAAGCATGATACCGTGAACTGTTAATCATGCCTGCAAGTCACTTATTTTTACCCAGGCATAATCTCATAAATTTGAAATTGGGAATTGGTCACTAAATTTGTGTTTTGTACAGTATCTCTCACTGTAAACCCATCACAAATCAATATTATGCTAAATTAAAAGAAGAAAAATTAGTGTTTAATTCCAACTGATGCCATACTAACCTCCAGAATTAGGAGGGAAAAAAATGAATCAGACCCTAGATCTTTTTTGAATGAAGAGTTGGAATGTCCCTGGGTGTTTTTTATATTGGTTCTTAGAAAGATTTTACCAAACTATTGCAAGCACTAGAGCAATGGTCCTTGCAGGGTCCTTCCCAGAACTGAGACTCTGGCCTGCCAATGCTTGTAACCACCATCATACTGATGTTGGCATCTCTATGACTTGTCACCAAGAAAGTGAAAAACAAGAAGTTGGCTTCAGCCTCCGGGTCCATCTAATTGGAGGAACCATGCTGCATTCTAAAGGTGGTTTCAAGGGAGGATGGCAAGTGTAGTCTCTCACCTCCCATACTCTGCAGAAGAGACCAAGCATGCAAGCAGGTGGATTACTAGTCAGGCACTTCTAGCAGAGGTCATGTTGGGTACTGAATGCAATCGTTCTCTGTAGCAGTACTCATTTTCTGATAGAGTGTCCTCAGTTGAAAAAGGAAGAAGCACTATAAAGTGGCAGGCAAATTTAATGAAAATTTAATGAAAAGTAGCCAAATGTTTTTAAAACGATGTGCGTGACTTGAAGAATGTATGCTTTCATTTATTATTAAGCTATCCCAGCAAGCTAGAGTTTATTGAAAACCCTTTTAGTTCATTTGCAAATTTTTTCTATGAAACATGAACACCAGACTAGTACTTAAAAATTGTTTTTTTGGGATTACAGCTTTTGCTACTATTTGTGACCAGGTTTTCTCTCTCTTTATTCTTTCCCCAAGTTACATATTCCACCCCTCTTGCTTTAAATAACATTGATATATTCTGACTCCAAAATGCGTATCTGCAGCCTAAATCTCTCTTTTGCGTGCCAAACTCGTAAATCCAAATTTGTATTCAGCCTCTCTTTTTAAATGTCTCGCAGACATGCTCTGAAAGTAGAGAGCTGATAATCCCACCAATTTAATGTACGAGTAAAAGCTGCTTCCTCCTTACTCCCATCTCAGTATGTCGTACCATCATCCATCCAATTACATCCAACAGAAGCTCGAATTTCTCATTTGAACACTGCATTAAGCTCATCACCAAGGCACGATCCTAATCTGGTGAGAAGAGTGCTCTTGATTTTCAGTCTCAAGCACGCTTCTTCCCATTTTTCCCAATCGTCACGCATGTGGATGCCTTCATCATCTCCCTGATTGCTCAGCTGAAAGACTAAGAATTATCCTTCATACCTCTTTTTCTTTATACCACACATCCAGTCCATCAGCATAGTGTTCTGTCCTCAGAAAGGACCTCAAATGCACCTGCTCTTCCCATCCCCAGTGCTCCAGTTTCATCCAAACCATCACCACCTCTGCCCTCCTCTACAGACGGACTCCAAACTTGCTTTCCAGTTTTTCTCTTCATTCATTTAATCCATTCTCTGAGAAGCCAATATAAAACCCTGTTAATGCATGAAAACTAAATCTAAAATGCATTCACTGCTCAGAACATCATTATCCACCCCTGCCTACCTCATTCCAGTCTTGCCTTCTTTTACTACACCGAAGTCCCATTGAATTGGAGCAGTTCCTGACGATAAATCCTCCTTTTGTCCAGCTCAAAGCTTCCACTCTTGATGTACCCCTGATTCGTGGCATCTAATCTAGGAAAATGCTTCCTAGACGATTATTTTGTCCTTCATGATCTGAATTAGCTTCCTTATCCAACTCTGTATTTCCTCCTGCTTATTCCCTTCTTAATTGTTCACCATCTTTCTTCCTCATCAGACTATGAATGGCTTTGTGAACAACTACGTAAGACTATTCTCTCATCACATGTGCTCAGTATCTAGCATACTTCCCAAAACATAGTAAGTGCTTCATAATTATTCATTATAGTCTTTAAAAGTTAAATGTTCACATTAAAGTATATACAGGATTTTCTACTCAGTTTTATTGAGAAATATATGTATATAATTAATGGATGTAGATATATATTATACATGTACATACATGCCCATTAATTGAAAAGATAGAAGGGCATTAAGGATTATCAATATTTGTATTGATATGGTTGATTACTTTTCATCAGATAACTCCATGCATTCTATGGTCAAGGACATACTCCAAAAAGTCAGTGAGCATTTTACAATGGAAGGAACCACAATAGCTTTTCTCATATATTTGTTCATTTATGTACATTGTGATGTTATTTTTTATGAGTGGGTGTATTGATTTATGGATCACATTTTTAAATTTAAAAAATAGACAAGTGACCCATAATATCATTGCAGTCAAATATGGATTGAAGATACCACAAAAAATAAGCAAATAAACAAATGACAGAGCTAATACTTTTCCTATTTAGAGCTACTCACTCACTGATCATATGAAGATGTAGAAGTAATGACAACTCATCAAGTTCTAAAAAGAGACCAAACATTTGAAATTAGCAAGAAGGCCATTTAAAACATGTATCTGCTTTCCTTATGCGGTAGTGAAGTTAAGTTTGATCCTTTTGAATGTTTTTCCATTATCCATCTTGGAACCCTATCACATTTATTGTCACTTTTCTAAGCCCTATAAATTGAAAATATTTTAGAATATATAACTGTCCTTATTAAACCAACATATTTATCAGAAAAACATAAAATATGAATAAACAAGTAGAATAAAATCATCTGCAAGCTAACCATGTATAGATAGCTTCCATTAAACATTACTGTCCTAACATATACCTCAATACATTTTACAAAAAGGAGACTGCCAGTTGTCCAATAAATGTTCACATGTACACCTAGTAGATTTGTCAAAAAAGGAAGAAAACAAAAATACAAACAAAAAAAGGTAAAGACTTAACTAGCCAATATTTATAAAGATTTGTTATTTTATACACTAAATACTTCTTATAAGCAGTCATTGTGCTAAAATGCCCACCAAGATTTTCCCATCTACTTTTTTTTATTTTTTTATTTTTTTTATTTTTTGACAGGCAGAGTGGACAGTGAGAGAGACAGACAGAGAGAAAGGTCTTCCTTTGCCATTGGTTCACCCTCCAATGGCCGCCACGGCCAGCGTGCTGTGGCCGGCGCACCGTGCTGATCCGAAGGCAGGAGCCAGGTGCTTCCTCCTGGTCTCCCATGGGGTGCAGGGCCCAAGCACTTGGGCCATCCTCCACTGCACTCCTGGGCCACAGCAGAGAACTGGCCTGGAAGAGAGGCAACCGGGACAGAATCCAGCGCCCCGACCGGGACTAGAACCCAGTGTGCCGGCGCTGCAAGGCGGAGGATTAGCCTAGTGAGCCACGGCACCGGCTCCCATCTACTTCTTAAAATTAATTACAAAATATCTGCTCTGAATTATCTTTTTTAGTGACGAAACTTAAGCTTGGAATATTGAGAAGAAACTTGCTAGGGTCACTGGGCAGGAAAACAAGTATCAGTCTTTCTCCATAAATGCAACTTTGCACTATTCTCAACTAGAACTATCTACACTTAATGTGATTAACAATTGCATTTAACAATGATTTCTCTTTTTAACTTGAGAGAGACAGATACAGAGAGAGCTCCCATTCACTGATTCATTCCCCAAATGTCTGCAGTGGCTGACATATGTCTCCCATGTGAGTGGTGAAGACCGAACTATGTGAACCATGACCCCCGCTGCCTCCCAGGTTCTGCATTGGCAGGAGGCTGGAGTCAGCAGCCAGAGCTGGGACTCAACCCAGAACTCTGCTATGGGATGCCAGAGTCAATCGCTAGGCCACATGCCTTTCCCTCGATTTCTTACATTTCTTAATCATGACGAGTCTCAGATTCTGCATCTCAAAAAATTTCTTTGGATGCAGAGGCCGGTTTTAGCCTCCTGTGTCTCAGTTTTCCCTGTGAAACTGCATGTTTTTATACTTATGTTATTGTGAAGATGAAATGAGTTGCATATGAAAGCATTTCCAAATAGATACAAGAGCTACAAAATATATTTTTTATGTTGAAGGAAGGAAGAGAAAAAACATTTATTGTGTACCTGTGATGCAAAATGATTGACTTGGGTACTTTATGCTAATTTTTGGTCTTCAGAACAAGTCCATGGTGTGTGTTTCAGTGGCTGCATTTACCAGAGGGAGAAAAGCAAGGCTGCAAATGGAAACTACGGAGTCCAGTGCTACAAAAAAGAAAGCAGCACCAGGATCCAGCACAGGCTTAGCTGACTCCAAATTCTCAAGGATGCCTGAAGCTGATTTGCTGTGTAAACTCAACATAGTTTATTTGTTCCTATCAATAAAATATTGAAGGAGCCAGCACTGTGGTACAGTGGGTTAAAGCCCCAGCCTGTAGTGCTGGCATCCCACATGGGCACCGGTTCGAGTCCAGCTGCTCCACTTCTGATCCAGCTCTCTGCTGTGGCCTGGGAAAGCAGTGAAAGATGGCCCAAGTCCTAGGGCCCCTGCACCTGCGTGGGAGACCTGGAAGAAGCTCCTGGCACCGGATCAGCACAGCTTTGGCACTTGCAGTCATTTGGGGAGTGAACCAGTGGAGGGAAGACCTTTCTCTCTCTCTGGCTCTACCTCTCTCTATTACTCTGTCTTTCAAATAAATAAAATAAATCTTAAAAAAAAACTATTGATGCTGTGCTTTGCTATTGAGATCATATGATGAAAACAAAAAAACCCACACAAATAATTTACATTAGTATGAATATTTAGAAATATTCAAATGTATACATGTATGCACACCAGCCCTGCTGAGCTCTGTTTAGTAATGTAAATTATATTTTTATATTTACATATTTTAAATTGAATTTTTTAATGCTTTGCATTATAAATATTTACATTTTACGTGTTAAATGTTATTAGTATAATCTTATTGTACTGCAGGTAAACAAAAACAAAAACCCTATTTCACAGAGTTGTGACTCTCCTAAGTGCTGTGATATACCAAATATACATGTGTTTTGGAACTTTTCTCGAGGGGAACATTACCTCATTGTACATATTTCAACATACTATTTATAAAATAAATGCAAATGCTGTGGACTGGAGTGGAAAATTAATGTAAATTTTAGATACCACTAGACTGAAAAGACTTCCAAGTTTGACGATTCCGTTTAAGTCGTGACCAGGTGGGCAGGGGCACCCATTACTTGCTTTTGTGGTTAAGGACTGCATTAGTCAGATTTCTCGAGGTCACACTGCATTACAAACAAGCTAAAAAAACTCAGTGGTTTGCAACAACTATTTATTGTTCACATAAATAAATTATTCACCAACACCAGCAGCTACAGATTGGCTACTGTCTTTGTTTCTGGCTCAGAGTCAGCTTCAGGTTTGTGTCTCCTCACTTTCTATTCTGGGACTTGGACTTCAAGAATAGTGCTTGCCTGGGACACGTCTTGCCTGGGGAGGCACATGAGCAAGAGCGCAGGCAGAAAGCTGCTCTGCTCTCACAAGCTTCGAGGCGAAGTGCCTGTGTGTGAGGAACACATCACATCCATTCCCATTTGATGAGCCAAAGCAACTCAACACCACCACTGGGAAGTGGCTAGAGAATCCTCCTGTACGAAAAGGAGGAAGACAGAAAATGGGAAAAGCAATTCATGTACTTCAGAGGAGAATTCTTAGAAATAGGATCGCACATCCTTTTATATTTGTGGGAAGCTGGTGAACTCAGCTCTCTGGGCCCTGTCTAGTAGATCGAGGAGCTGTTGCTTGATTTACTGAGTCTGGAGAATGTTAAGTGCCTTGATATACGCTGGGTCTCCAATTCCATGTCTCCCACCTCCACAAGAATGGTCTTTCTAGGACACCATAGAATAGTTGGGATACACAAGAATGGTCTTTCTAGGACACCATAGAATAGTTGGGATACACAAGAATGGTCTTTCTAGGACACCATAGAATAGTTGGGATACACAAGAATGGTCTTTCTAGGACACCATAGAATAGTTGGGATAATCATTTTTGTATTTCTTCTAGCGCTAATGCAGTTGACTTCTTGTGGTATTGATTGAATAAAGCTTATGAAATATAGCTCATTCTTTCATTTATTCATCAAACATTTATTAACCATTTATCATGGGCAGGTGTATGCTAGATGCTGAGAGTACATCTGTAAATATGTAAGAAACACTCCTTTCTTTCGCTGAGCTACATGAATTAGGATGTATTCCATTTTGAAAATACAGGATTTTATCATGTTTGTATCTCATAATTTGAAATTACCTTATGAACTTAAGTTCACGTAAGTATTTACAAATGTAAAAGTGTAGGAAGGCTACGTGTGCCATGTTATAATAGGGAATGATAAACCTGGATAAAAACACAATACAGAATATGAGTATTAAGAAAACAGGATCAAGTTCTTGGATCTTGGAGGTTTAATCATTTTCTTAATGTGTAGGTTTTCTTCCTATGATTCTAGCCCCTTCTGTGTGAGCCTTTAAAGTTTTAATCTTTCCAGGAAAAGGTGGTTAGTATTTACTTAAAATGGAAGATTAATGATCAGTAAAGTAGTCAAACATTGGCAGTGGTTTGCCTAGAAGCACTGTAGAGTCCTGGTGGGGCGCGGGGGCAGCCTGAATCAATGGCTAAATGCAAAGTGGTAACTCAGGTAGGAATCATTGCCTTCTTCCTAAGGGACCTCAGGTCACTGGCTTTATTGGGGAATCTTTAAACTGGGAGGAAAGACTAATCTTTGCATTAGATGGAGCACTTGTTAATGTTCTTGGATATCACAGACAAATAGAAATTGTCTTTGTGTTTCTGTCTCTTTTGCTGTTCCTTTGTACCTTAAATTTACTCTTTACTTTTAGGCATTTTTTTGAACTATACTCTTAACTTACATCTTACATGTATCACTTTCCAGTGGATTCTTAGGTAGCTCAGAATGCTACCATGCTTCTGTTTCCAATCTAAAAAATAGAACAAATATTTATTGAGTATCAGTATAAGCCAGAAACTCCAGAGGACAGAGGTCAGCCAAAATAGACACCGCGTGTGCTCTCTTTTAATGTACTTTGTCCTTCTCTATGCTTTCTCCCAATTTCCCCACAGTAAGATGTTTATACTACAAAACCTGTTATGCACACAACTACACACAGAGAGTCATTCCAGAATACTCATTCTTTCCAGATATAAACCATTACAACTACACTTGGATCTCATGGTCAATAGTCAAACTAGTCGTGTTAAAAACTTTTAGTAGGAATATTTCTAATAAATATTCAAACTAAGGTCAAAAAAAGAACAAAGAAGTATGACCTTTATCCAGTAGAAAGCCTCCCCTCTACTCTTGGTAGGTGAGAATCCCCAGACGATGGAGTGGATTGCTGCCTGTCTCCCTTTCTGTCTCATTTCTTATCACCTGCGTCCTCAGCTCCAGCTTACTGGATTCCTGCTTTAATATATTTCAGAGCAACATCTGGACCAGCAGTTGCAATGAGAGTCACCATCTGATTAAATTTGACATAATCCACATCTATTCTCTAAAACTCATCTTTTTCACTAGTTACACCAGAAAATCCGATGGCAGTGTCAAACAAATTCCCCAGACATGCATTTTGTGAGTCTCTGCTGATAGAACTAATCTCTGTGATGTCCCTAGATGCCTGGAATTGCATTTTATTTAATATTTTGGTGAAGACTAGGGATTCCAGTACTTCCCCTTATTTTTGCATATTGTAATAGCCATTAATCTAGTAGTCAATGAACCAATTCCAGATTCTTCCAATTGCTGAAAATAGATATTTCAATGACATATTCAGGAATTGAGTATGGAGCGAGGAAATCAACTTCAGCAACTCAATGAGATTACTGTAATGTGAGCTGAAATTAAAAATCCATTATTGGGGCCAGTGTTGTGTTGTATCAGGTAAAGCTGCTGCCTGTGATGCCAGCATTTCATATGGGCACCAGTCTGAGTCCTGGATGCTCCACTTCCCATCCAGATCCCTGTTAATGCACCTGGGAAAAGCAGTAGAACATGGCCCAAGTGCTTTGGGGCCTGATACCCACATGGGAGACCAGGAAGAAGCTCCAGGCTCCTGGCTTCGGTCTGGCCCAGCCCTTGCAATTGTGGCCACTTGGGCAGTGAACCAGTGCATCAAGATACCGCTCTTTCCCCCTCCTGCTGCCTTCTCTCTATTTTCAACTGTGTAGAATGACTTGTAGAATGAGCAATCTGAAGTCTTTCAGGAAGTATAACAAATCCCTGTTGACCAGGCTTGAAAGCATATCAACATTTTAGAGGGTCATTACATATAGTACATAGGGGCAGGCATTGTGGCACAGCAGGTCAGGCTAGCATTTGGAATGCTCTCTTATCCCATATCAGAGTTCCAGTTTGAGTTTTGACTGCTCTGCTTTGGATGCAGCCTCCTGAGAGGCAGTGAATAATGGAACAACCATTTGGGCCCTGCCATCCACATGGAAGACCCAGACAGAGCTTCTGGCCTTGACATCGTCAAGTCCTAGCTGTTACAGGCACTTGGGATATGAACAGTGGCTGGAAGCACTGCCTCGCTCTCTTTTTCTCCGTCTCTGTCTCTCCTCTCTCTCTGTTTGTAACTGTGCCTGTCAAATAAATAAACAAATATTTTTTTAAAAAAATCCGTTATTAACCGACCTTCTGAAACATTGCCCTCTGAGAACCTATGGAGGCGTTCAGAATTCTTTGGAATGATCATTACCTTAGATCCAAAGCCCGATAGTTGTTGAAAAGTAAAATTTTCCCCTTATATCAGTAGAGAATTGCCTGGTAAATTAAAGCCAGTCTGAGGAAGTCTTGAGGGAAACTTTAGAACATACACTTTGTGTGTAATGGCCAGGGCCTTCTTTAAAGTACTTGATTCCTATAGTACTTGATTCCTATAGCTGTGCCCTGTGAATTGCTTAGCTGCAAACAGGGTTAGGGGTCAACAGTTCTCTCTTTCTGCATTACATCAGGTCTCTTTTCTCAGATGAATTTTCTCTTAATAAATCAAATATTGTTGTGGCTTGCCAATCCTTTTGACCCTGGAGACCTTCTGACCAATTGTTCTATTCCAATGAGATCTATGGGGAGAGGAGTCTCATCCTATTGCTTACCAAGTTCCCCTCTCTCAACTGGAATGAATGTTTGATCACCACTCCTTGATGTGGCCAGTGTCTCTCACTCTTACTGAAAGTCAACTGTGAATGAAGTCCACCATCACCTACTGGATCCTTAGAGAGTTTCCACAGAATTATTTTTCAAAAGATGCTGACGGACTCCTTAAGGTCTAGAAGAAGGGAAAGATTTAGTCTTAAGAGCCATAACCCCTACAGTCTTTGGGTGATTTCTCTACAGTATAAGAATACATTTCTGCCATCTCAGCCATACTGAGTGTGATCTGCTTTGGGATCAACCCAAACTAGCAAATAACTCAAATTTATCACAACGACTTCTGGCTGAATTCCCTGGTAAATTCATCAAAGCTGATAAATCCAGTCCGACTTGAAATTATTTCTGCCTTCCTTGTTCTATCACCTCAGAATTAATTCTTACATGCATCCGTGGAGATTTGCCTATATAAATGAACAAATTCTTAAATTTCTTTTCTAAGAGGAGCTGAGAAACTGACACTGCCTATTTGGCTGAGCAACCACACCATTTCTCTTCCACAATGTGTCAGAATCCCCAGGCTTACACAAATATGCAGCTGTTAGTGCAGCCATGTTTTTTTCCACACAATTTTATGTCCGTTCTCTGGATCCATGCTGTAACTACTGCCAAACCCATGTATATTTTCTGGTACAACATTTAGAGCTTTGTCTTCATAGTTATTCATTAAATATTTCACTTTATCATTGTAATGTGATTTAGGAGCATTGTATATCATTAAGTAAACAGTATAATCACTATTTCTATTTTTTCATGTTTTTATTTCCTCCAAAGTAAAAAAAAAAAAAAACAATTTAATCTTTCATTAAAGCATTCCAAGATTTCTTGCTTAGAAATCTGACCAACAGAATAAGCTTTCAAGGTAATTAGTTCCTACTCTATACTGTCTTCATTTCTCATCCTAAAGGGTAAAACCCAAGATTGCTCAAGACACAGGAGTCTGCTTTGTTTGCAGCAGGGCAACCTTAATCCCATGCGTGTCCTGCTCTCCAGGATAAATCGCTGCTTGCTGTTTCAAGAAAGCATCGTGCTGCTTCCTGCATCCTTACTTGGTACATGCTGCCTCAGCCTTCTGGGTGTTGGATACCTGTTCACCTCTGTTGATCTCACTTCGTGACATATGTCAACCACTTAATGGGCAGCCAGTGTTGAGGATCCACTTCTCTACCTAATGCCATGCTATACCTCAATAATTTTGTTCCTGTGTTTGCCCACTCCAAAGTTAGTAACTATGAGGTATTCAAAATACAGTAAATACTTTTCCACCAAAATAAACTTATCGTTTGATTTCATTTTCCTTAGATTTTTGAAGGACTGTCCTATAAAGCAATGACTTACATGAGTTGGAAACATGAGGATTAAGTAGAACTAAGTAAGAAAATGAAGACCACAGCATTTGATATTTTAGTATCATTATAATAAATACTTTTTTCAGGATTAAAATAGAATTTAATAAACTTCTGCTTACTTTCCAAATCTGATATCTGCTTCCAACTGACTTCTGGAGAATTGATTGAGACACAGGTACTTTGCTAAGATCTTACTATCTGGTACTTATTCTGTTCCACATAGTCCCAGAACGAAGCTCCTCCTTTCTTGGCCCTCCTCAGGGCCTCTGGGCGTTGTTCTTTATGGATTGTGTCATGAGTCCCCTGTTGTGGCTGCTCCCAGTGAGTTCCAGCCAACTGGACCATTTGCAATTCACTGGTGGGAGATTGGGAAAGGGAGAAGAGAGATTTCAGGCTGTTTCTTGCCTCTCTCTTCCTATTTGAGGCCACATTTCAGGCAGGGACTGGACCCTCAAGGGCTATGTGAGTGCAGGTGCTGTCCACTGGTCCTGTCTTCCATACCAGAGCTCACTGGGATCTGTTAACACAATGTCCCCTCCATAACCCCTCAGGCTAAGAGTAGACAGGGAAATTGTCATATTTGTTCATCTATGGCTTCTCCAAATTACTTTGTTATTTTAGTTCTATTTCATTCAAATCCTTAATTAGAGTCTCTTGAATAATCTTATTTGTATTCTGTTTATAGCACAGGCACCTGTTGTTATAGAATGTTTCTGTTTTGTTTACTGTTGTGTGGTTCATCTTAGGCTAATAAAGGATTTTATGTGTGCCTTTTCAACATGCAAATGCATTACTAATTTAGCTTTTTGCTCCTTTAGTGGGAGAAAAACTCAATGCCGTTAATTTATTATGGCCTACAGAGATCTCAGACTAATTTATAACATCTGCCCCCCCAAATCATGACATCTTTCTTGGAATGAGAAAAATATAAATGAGTCATCTTTTTCAAAATAGTAAATTACGACATTAGAGTATATCTTCCAAGCTTAACTTATGCTTCCTAAATTGCTTTTTCTGGTGTTGAATTACATTGTATGTGACCAGTGAAAACTCCATTTGTCCTCCTATCCTTGCAGTCCTGATCAGTAACAGGATCACGGAATGTTAATCTTGAGACGTTTCTCAGTAATTGCCTTACATTTTAGTCTATTAATAAATTACAAAAATGTATCAAAAGTATAGTCTTTTTAAAAATATGTAAGCATGGTTAGTGGTTGGAAGCCAAAGAGTACCTGTTGCCTGATAAAATGTACTAAACTTGATTCTTGATCACTCAGGTGCAGTGGTTAAGTTAGTACAGGCAGTCCTTGCCTTGCACAATAGTGAAATGCTTTTAAAATGACACGCAAACTGAACTGAACAAAATGACCTTATTAATCAGTGGGAAAATCATGATTGTACTATGATTTTTAAACTTATTTTTTCCTAAAACATTAAAATCTTGCTATCAGTTTTAAATATAAGGGGCATGAAAGAAAATAGTAAAATTAGTACTTACCCCAACACTGTAATTTAAAGCAGTCAGAACCTTGAGAATTAAAGTGCTTTATTTCATTGTAAAAGTCATACCTGGAGCAGCTTGAGCAGTGCCGGCCTTCTGGTCATATAATGTAGAAGGCAAAGTGAGCATCCTTGCTAGGCCTCAGTAAACCAGCATCCCCCGTCTACGTCTGCATAAGCTTTGGATACTTTTCCGAATGAACTGGATATGAATCTCATTAGTATGAAATGTTCTCTCAGCCTCATTTCCTTTTGGACATCTTCATCCTCTTCCTCCTCCTCTCTGTCCTTCTCACTCATGTTGAGAAGCTCAGCGTTGTTAAGTTCCTCTGGTTCATACCTACAGTCTTTTCCTTTGGCCAGCTGTTTTCGACTGCATCTCAGACATTTAAATTTCACTCTCTGTATTAACACTTTTAATTTCTTTGCTGAAAGTTCATCTTCACTGTCCAGTTCCCTCTGTTGGCTCTTCCTTCTGTAGTACTTCACATGGATTTGTCTCTAGAAGACAAAGAGGCAACACAAGTATGTGCTTTCCTGTCTGTGTGTTATCCGAACAACAGGAATGTAATAAGCAGACACTACATCTTGAAATAAATGTCATGCCTGGGCACCAAACATGAGTTGGATAGTCATCTATGGACTGAGGATCTAGTAGCAAATGTTGCTCTTTGTGTAATAATTCATAATTAATAAGCCATGATAACTGAGATTTAAACCATCATTGGGGACAGGTACTATATACCTTAATTATGGTAACTAAATTCAATGCATATTAAAAATGCAGAATTAAGACTGCTAGGATTACTGTTTGAATTTTAATATGAGAATAATTTTTCATTCTTTAAAATTGCCTATTTTATGTATCAGGCATGTCTTGACATGTATAAAAACATGATGACTTGTGACTTCAAAGAAAATTCACATTTGAGTGAAATTGTCAATGTATGTTTTCTTCTAACTTAAATGTTATAGGCTTTACAACTATCCCAACAAGCCTTATCAATACCAGAGCAAAACACTGGCTTTATTTCCTCAATCACTTCTTTGTGGCATTAATATAAATATTACATTAAAATCATGTTTATAACTAGAATTTTGGGATCTACTGTACAAACATAACGTATACCTCAAACTTAAATTAGAATTCTCAATAAGTTGCTAAAATAGAGCAATTAAGTTTTCTAATTTTTGAATGGAGTAGTGGAATTTAGTAAATCATAAATTTAGAAACTTATCTCATATGAAGTAAACAAATTACTCCTTATTGGTTGAACATAAAATATGTAAAATAGAACTTAATTTCTATATTAATAAGGGTATACAGGCACTAATTATACTCACACATGTAACTTAAAATCTAGAACAATACGAAGATATTTAAATTGAGTATCTGAAATATAGACATTCAAGAACAGATGTTGTAATGTCATTTTACGTACTTGAGTCAGACTGTTACTGTTACAACTTTCTGTCATTTCACATGGTGTGGGAAGATGTTGGCTGACTGAACACCACTGTCATTGCTGATGGCTTGTGTTCAGTCATTAAAACGTTAAGTGGTATTGAGGTCTTTGTTTGCTTAGTAATTCATTTTCTTACCCCTTCGCTCATTCATTCATTCATATATACATGGATAAATATGTGCTTATTCATTCCTTTAGTAAATATTGCTATTGTTAATTTTCCATGTTAACAATATGAAATATATAAGGATATATTACAATTACATTATCAATATCAGATATATTATTAATAATAACTAATAATATAAGATATACAAGGATACATCAAAAAAGCCTTAAGTCTTGCCCTTGGGGATAGAATTCATAGTCTAAGCAGACATTTAGCAAGTAAGTATGTAATAATGAATACATCATAATTAATTTATGTGGAAAAATGAAAATGAGCTAAGGGAACTAGAGACGAAGACTGTTGTGAAGCAGATGTCCAAAAAGACCTGCCTGAAAAAGTGACATTTACCCTGAAACCTGAAGGAAGAACAGAAGGACTTGCCTTTGGGGTAGGGTAAAATGCATTCTGTATAAAAAGATCTGAGTTAGGACCATCACCAATGGAAGACCAATTGGCCAGAGAGTCAAATGTAAGGGTGGAGAGTATGATAGGAGGGAAACTGGGACCAAGACCTGCACACTACGAGCCCCTGAGGTTATGGATGGATTTTAAGTGTGGATAGAAGCCCTTGGAGGGATTTAATCAAGAGAATGATAGGAACTGAGTGAAATTTAAGTTGTTTACTTGCAAGGTTTGTATGACAGAGTGATGAAGTGAACAAACATATCCACAGTGAGGAGAGAGGGGGCAGTGGAGTGGATGGGATGTCACATTCGTTGTTTGACGCACCAATTTGATCTCGGTAGGAGGAGTGGGGTTGTTCTAAGGCTGCTGAATTAAGAACTGATGACTGACTTACGTTCAGCTGACTTCCGTGTTAGAAGGCAGGCTTTCCTCCTCTTGCACATCTGTATACATGGATCATCAAATTCAGCGTTTCTCACAGCGCTCCACTCATTGTAATGCAGTACCACTGGCTGCTGTGTATCCCGACCTTGCTTGCTGGTCTGTTCTTATGTATGGATATGTGTGCTAGCAGACTGAAATGGGCCATATTTCATTCCAGCCTTGGTCCCCATAACTCTTCAGTCTGTCCAGTGTGTCAAGCTATGTCCTAAATGTTAGAATCTACTTATTCTTATAGATCTATTCAGAAGGGTCTGGGTAAGAGGTTCAACTCTTGTCATTGAATCCTTTAGCAAATGAAATGTCCCTCTCTCCTATGGGACAAATTAATGGGTATAACCTTGTTGTTCCATCTGTTTATAGGTCAGCCTCCATTTTTATCTCACTTTCTAGACTCTCCTAAATGATCATATGCTTTTCTGTAGCTTTAAATATCAAGTAAATATAGAGATTCTCAATTCCTTTTCTCCAGCCAAAATAAGTCTTCTAAGTGCCAGACTCATGTATCTCACTTGACATATCCTCATAAATGCCTTATGAGCATCTAAAAATTCACATGTTCACATTTGATCTTGCTGTCTCTCCAGCCCCTCACTAAAAAAAGCCACAACTTGTTCTCCCCTGAATTTTGTTTCAGAAAATTAGACTATCATCAACTTAGCTGCTCAGCACTCAATTCTGACTTCTTAGCCCTCACAACTTCAGTAAATCCCTCTCAGGGGGATGGGGTAGGGGTTGAAAGAATTTGGCCTTCTTTTCTCTCTCCTGAGTGTGTCTTCTCCTCTCCCTCTGGCTTCCACCATGTTATAAACAGCCAGAGGCCCTCACCAAAAGCAGCCAGTCTTGGACGTCCCCACCCCCAGAACTATCAGCCAGTTAAACCTCTTTCCATTTCTGTTATCAAGTTTCAAATGTTCTCTCACAGCAACAGGAAATGGACCAAGACATCCACATAAGGATAATCAGAAAATTCGTTTGAAAGTATCTTCAGAAATTGCGTGGGATTTATTTGCTTTTCTCCTTCTCACATTGCTTTCCTCCATAATTCGCCATTGCTACTTCACTACAGTAATTTACTAACTGATTTGCCATAATACACTGCTACTTCTCTCCACTTTTGCACTCTTTTCTTTTCTCTTGAGACCATCCGGTATCGCCTCAAACAGCGTTAACTCAAAGCCTAAAAATTATGGGATTTTAAAAAAAGATTTATTTGTTTATCTGAAAGGCAGAGTAATGGGGGTTGGGGGGAGGACAGAGTGGGAGAGATTCAGAGAGAATCTTCCATCCTCTGGTTCACAACAACCAAGATGAGGCCAGGCCGCAGCCAGGAGCCAGAAACTTCTTCTAGGTCTCCCATGTGGGTGCAAGGCCCAAGCACTTGGGCCAACTTCTACTGCTTTAGCTTTCACTACTGTGCATATTTACAAAAATGCATATTTACAAAAATCCAGGCAGCTGGATCAGAAGTGGAGCAGCTGGAATTCGACCCAGCACCCATATGGGCTGATGGCATCGCACGTGGCAGTCTAACCTGCTGTGCCACAGTGCCAGCCCCTAAAGCACAAAAGTCATGGAGTGGGCATTGTGGTGCAGCAGGTTAAGCTCTGCCTGCAAGGCCCACATGCCATGTCAGAGGTCTAGTTCCAGTCCTAGTTCCTCTACTTCTGTTCCAGCTTCCTGCCAACTCATCCTGAGAGACAGCAGACGGCCACTGAAGGACTTGGATCCCTGCCACCATGCTGGGAGACTTGCATGATGTTCTGAGTTCCTGACTTAGGCCTGGCCTAACACTGGCCATTGTGCGCATTCTGGAGATCATTGGATGGAGGAAATCTTGTTCAATCATTCACTTTCTCTGCTCCACCCCTTTCAAATAAATAAAAATAAATTTTCAAAAAATTTTTCTCATAATTGTTGTATTTTATTCTTTCATTCCTTACATTTTAGCATAAGAAGTGAAAAAGTTTTCTAGTTCCTAAGTTCCTAGTTTGTGTGAAACAACAAGAATCTTTGCACACACTGTGTGTATATAAAATCTATAGGTATTCTTACAAAGATACAAAACCACAATTGCTCATCTAAAATATTCTTAAATGCCAACTGACTGCATCCTCATTACTTTTAGACTGTTACATGTACAAACAATTCAAACTATTGAAAAGCTTTCACTCTTTCCTAGCCCAACAGTTGGGTGAAGACTTGCCCTCTGGAGCCACATTCTAACTTCATTCATATTCCCCCTAAGCTCTTAAAGTATTTGGGGCAAGATCTTGCTCCATGTCTTATCAAGCATCTTCTCATTCACCATGAGTTATAATAGTTCTGTTCAGTCTTTCTCACGGGATTCTTCATTGTTTAACTTCTTCTGGGTATTCATTCTTAGCTGTTATTTGGAATTCACATCAAATTGCAAGTCCATTGTATCCAGAATCTTTTCATTATTTTTTCCCTTCCTAAAAATCTGTGTATCATATTTCTTAATTTGTATGAAAATATTTCTGTTGTATCCAAATATTCCAAAAGTTTCTGGGATCATGTTTAAAAGCTATTTCAGTGTCTTTATGTACAATTCCTTGGATCATAAAAAGTTGAACTTATTTAAAGAGAAGAGACCCCTTTCTTATTTGTTACAACACAATGTGAGTCCTAATTCTGTTAGTGATATTTATCAGTCCTTTCCAGACTGAAGGTAAGCTACATGTGTGAGAATCTGAAACACACACACAACGCGAAACCTTTCAAAAGAATCATTGCCAAAGTACCTTTTGCCTACTTACCATGCAAATTATCCAAATACTTTTTATTGTTTTTAAATGACTTTTTACTAATTTGTCCTGTGTGAAAATTGCATGATAATGTTGGAGTACTCCAAGTAAAGCTGATTCCATCGCCATACGTTGTTTTCTCTCCAGAAACAAATGTCTGATTTCATAAAATGCATAACTAGATTTTCAAGTAGATTAAATTAATTTATATTTATATGTACCCAACTGTATAGCACCAACGATAAAGGGGGGCAATTGTGAAGTACATATTAATCTGTGTCCCTCTCCTGTCCCCCCCATAATAAAAACCTAGCTTATTGTCATACACGCTTACACAAGGTAAAGGAGGTCTCAAAAGAGCAGGTTTACAGGGACTGTTTCATGTCATCGGTTAGCATTGCTACATATTAAATTTAACCACCTCATCTTCTTGGTACAGTTACTACATGATAGAGTTTCAACAACATTTTTTCTCTCCCTGCTCATTATGGAACAGATATTACAAGGGCTAAAAGGGGTCATACATTAACTGGATGAGATCCAATTAGGGAAAAACCAGAGCAGTTCTCTTGGGCAAACTGAAAGCTGTGCTAAAGTGATCACATGACCATATATTAGGAAGCATGAGAATGTTCACTTATTTTCAAGATAATTTAATATATGTATGCCAGTAAAATTATGATTAAAGGATCCATGCAGGCTGATATAGATACCAACTGACTAGAATTTCTAGAAAAAGAAATAATTCCTGCCATTTAAAATGACATTTCATATTTTATACTTGCTAGTGTGATTCTTATTCAGATTGCTGTAGAAGTGTACATTTGGGAAATGTATAATTGAATTATTTATTTGAAAATAATTGAAGGAGTCTCTTTTGACTTTCTACCAGTATTCAAAATATTTTTAATTTAAAATTACCACTCCTACTATTATGTGAAAACTATAGTCTCAAGCAAATAGCTAGACAATCTGAATTCATAGACTTTAGGTGTGAAAATTGTATATTATTCAGGGAAAATACTATTATCTGATCCACAAATGGCATACCCAAGAGTATATTGATTGAGATGTATGTCTACCTTTGGTAGCAGAATCAAGCATATTGTAGTTTTGAAGGTCACATATGTGAAATATATTATTTCAAATACAGGCTTTCTGTATTGAAATATTACTTTAAATATCAACAAGAGGTAAATTGTATTTTATAAAACACTATTGGAAACCTTTTATTATCTTGGCCATATCAGAATTATTTTCTAGAGCTTTATATTTAAATAGATAAAAAAGTTATAACCAGATATTTCCTGGAAACTTTAAAAAAACCTTTTTTTAGTACTGGGCTTTGTTTATATATAAGAATGTTGCCCCTCTTCCAGGCCAGCTCTCTGTTGTGGCCAGGGAGTGCAGTGGAGGGTGGCCCAGGTGCTTGGGCCCTGCACCCCATGGGAGACCAGGAAAAGCACCTGGCTCCTGGCTCCTGCCATCGGATCAGCGCGGTGCGCCGGCTGCAGTGCGCTGGCCGCGGCGGCCATTAGAGGGTGAACCAACGGCAAAGGAAGACCTTTCTCTCTGTCTGTCTCTCTCACTGTCCACTCTGCCTGTCAAAAAAAAAAAAAAAAAAAAAAAAAGGTTAGAAATAATATCAAGCAGCATCAGAAAACTCACAACCAAATTATTTCATTGTAACATTTTTACAAAGAAATCAGAAAGTGTTAGTATTGTAAATCTATAGAAAAACCTGCAGTTCTGACTGAACAAACATAACCAAATCCAGCAAGGCTCCTGAACACAGCATCTTGAGATGTACGTGGAAAAGAGTCCAATGTCAAGGGCAATTCTCAGGCAGTCCTGAGGAAATGGGACCTAACTATGGTTCCAGTGGACTTGGCAATCCCACATTCTTCCAGCAGTAGTCAAAGAAGATGAATATATTTACATGAAAATAAAAACACAAATTGACTTAATAAGTATTGTATATGGAATATCCCACTAGATACTCTGGGGGATTCATAAAAACTCAAAGATGAGCTCTGTCCTCACAAAATACGAAATCCAATTCATATTCTGCCAATGAACCTGAATAACTTTGTGTGCGAATGGGCTGTTCCGTATGTGAAAACTTTACATATTCTTCAGTGGCCTTTACAGGGGTTGGATCCTATGTGAAACAGTGAGAGAGAAAGAGGACACCTGCTTAGCCATTCAGTTTCAGCCAAATCACCCCAGACAGTATAGTCCAGATTGCCCCCACAGCTGTCATTTTGGCTGAAATTAGGTGTGAATAACTGGAGAGCATTATAATATGTTTCTTTTTTGCCCCCACCTAGATCAAGGTATAATTGACACAAGTTGTAAATATTTAAAGTGTACACACAAAATAATGTTTTGTTATACATATACACCTACACCGTGAAGTGGTAACTGCAATCAAACTAATTTACATAGCCATTACCTCATATAGTTAGGTTTACACATATGTGTGTGGGGAGGGGGAGTGTGCACACAGGAACACTTAATATCTATTCTCTTAGAAAATTTTAAATATATAATACATTATTAATTATAGTCACTAAGCTGTACTTCATGTCTCCAGTTATGACTCCAGAACTTATTCGTCTTATAACTGAAAGTTTGTACCTTATAATCAGTGTCTCCACATTTCCTCTAACCATGAACCCTGGTAACTAACCTTCTACTCACTGTTTCTATAAGTTCAACATTTTTTTCTTTTATTTAATTTGCTTTTTTTGAAAACTTTTATTTAATAAATATAAATTTCAAAAGTACAACTCTTGGCTTATAGCGTTTTTTCCCCCATAACCTCCTTCCCACCAGCAAACCATCCCATCTCCTACTCCCTCTCCCATCCCACCCCTCATTAAGATTCATTTTCAATTATCTTTATATACAGAAGAACAACTCAGTATATACTATGTAAAGATTTCAGCAGATTACACCCACACAGACACACAAAGTATAAAGTACTGTTTGAATACTAGTTTTATCATGAATTTGCATAGTACAACACTTTAAGGGCAGAGATCCTACATGGGGAGTAAGTGCGTAGTGACTCCTGTTGTTGATTTAACAATTGACACTATGAGTTCAACTTTTTAAATCCCACATATAAGTGAAATCAGGCACATTTTCTCTTTCTTATGTCCCTCACTTATTCCATTGTTTTCCAGGTTCACCCAGATCATTGTAGATGGCAGAATTTCCTTCTTTATTAAGACTGAATGATACTCTATTGTGTATGTATCTGTTTTATACTGTGAATATTCTAGCATGAGTAATCTTTCAAAGAACATGGGAATGTAGACATCTCTTAAAGATTCAGATTTCATTGCATTTGGCTATATATCCAGAAGTGAAATTGTTGCTTTATATGGTACTTTCTATTTTTGATTTTTTTGAGGAACTTCCATACTGAGTGACTTCATCAATTTATAGTCCCACCAACAATACATGAAGATTCCCTTTTATCTACAAAACTTGTTATCCTTTGTCTTTTTGGTAATTGACATCCTGAAAGGTATGAGGTTACATCTCATTGTCATTTTGATTTGCACATCACTGATGATTAGTGACACTGAACATGTTTTTAAAAAGTCTCTTAAAATCCTTTGCCAATTTCAATTGGCAAACATTGTTTTTGGCTATTGAGTTATGAGTTCCTTATGTATTTTGAATGTTAGCCCCTTTTTGGATTTGTTTCAATTACTATAGTTTTTAAAGTTAATATGAAATAAGAAAGTATGATACTTTCAACGTTGTTGTTCTTGCTCAAGATTTGCATATATTTGTGTGTGTGTGTGTTTCATTTAAATTTTAGAAACCTTTTGTAATTTTGATAGGGATTTTATCAATTCTGTAGATCATTTTAGGTAGTGAGGGATTTTAATGATATTGATTCTTCCAAGAATATTGGCTGTACTTCTAGCTATTTGTGTCTTCTTCAGTTTCTTTCCCCATTGTTTCATAGTTCTCAGTGTATAGATATGTACCTTCTGGCTCAAATTTATCCTTAAGTATTTCATTCTTTTTGATACTATTGTAAACTCTATTTTTACAAATTTCTTTTGAAGGTACTTTGTTGTTAGTAAGTACAAATGCAGCTTATTTTTGTGGATAATTTTTTATCCTTCAAATTTGCTAAATTTATTTATTTATTTTTAACTGGAGGACTTTTTTGGTGCAATTTTTATGTTTTCTATATCATTTCTTTGCAGAAAGATTTTAGTTTTCTATGGCTGATGAAATAAATTACACAAACTTGGTGGCTTAAAGCAATGTACCCTTCCATCGGTCTGAAGGTCAGAAATTCAGACTCTGCTGTTGGGCAAGAATCACGGGGAAAGTGCTGGGTTTCCTTGAGAGTCTCTGGGGCAGACCTCGCTTCTTCCAGCCTCTGGTGGTTGCTGACATGCCTTCCCACGTGGCAGGTCTCTGCTTCCGTCTTCACATTGCCTCCTCCTCCTTCCATACATGTCGAATCTCCCAACGTCTCTCTTCTGTTAGAACACCTGCGATTACATTGGACCCCCTAGAAAATCTGGGATAATTTCCTCATCTCAGGCTCCCTGATCACATCTTTTATGACATAAGCTCTATTGACAGGTTCTGTGTTAGAACTAGTCCCACTACATCACGACATCACCTATCACAAATATTTCCTTACGTAGACAACACACACACACACACACACACACACATACACAGAGCAAATATTTGTAAAGTCTACCCTAAGAGAACCTTGGCATTTCAGTCATTTTTCAAAGACCAGAACAATTTTATCCAGGATTGCTAAGCAATATTCAAGAGTAACTAAAATGAACATGCAAAATAGCTATCTTATTAATATTTATGGACTATTTTGATTATTTTTAAATTTCAGTTTACACATTTGTCATTTTAAGTTGACATATACAAAAATCTTAGTTTTTTTCAAAACTATAGCATGATGAACACCATGCTTGTTTTCAAATAGAGCTATGTATTTGGATAACAAATTGTTTTCAATATCAATTATGTGTTAGGCCCGCTTTTAATTTTTACCCAAAGATCCTGGCAAGTGTTACCAATTGTTTTTCATAAATTTCAATATAAATGAATTAGATTGACTTGTCAACATCCCTTATAATCATGACTTGAATTAGCATATTCTTACTGAAAATGTTTTATTGAATGCTATGTATGTCTCAGTGTTTTGCCATCTTTGATAAATAAAGGATCATAAACTATTGTCAAGAAATTACAGAGCAGTGAAGAACCAGAGAGGTGATCTAGACACAGACCCTTGGTCAGCACAACAGATCTAAAACAGGGCATGTGCTAGTTTGGCTCATTTGTCTTATAAGACCTTATTTTGTGTTTACTCTTTCATGGAATACATGGGATTTAACATTCATGAAGAAATGGCCCACGTGAAGTAGCAATTTAGCCAGGCAAGGGGGAGTGAGGTTTTGGATTCACTAAGCATGAGCTGATTTCTTGACTCAGTCACATTGTAAGAATGGGCAAATCATTTATTTAGCTCAAGGGACTAAGCTTCCCACTCTATGACAATGGGTATCAGAATCAAGAAAATGTACCTAAGGCACATATTATGTGGTTAGAGACTACGCCTATGAATGCAATAACATTTAAAATATGACAATCTGTTGTTTTTAAGGGACTGAGAAGATCCTAGGAGAGTCTTCAGCTTTTAAAGACTGAAGAAAAGGCACGTGTGTGGATAAAGGACACTGCACCTGCTTTCCCATCTGCACACGTGTGCACACACACCAACAGGAGAAGGAAGAGGATATTTACAATGGGTGACCCCGGCATGGTTTGTTTTCATGACAGTGAGAAGTACTCCTGACTGCATTAAAAAGAATGTTGGATAATACTGGGAAATAATGTTTCATATTTAGAGTAGGGTCCAAGTACTATAGATCTTGAACATCAGGCACAAATGGTTACTGGCAATATGACAGGAGATGGGGGACCACTGGAGATTCTTGAGCAAAAGAGTGACATGATGGAAATAGTCAATAATTTGCATATATAGTGAAAGAGTTTAAAGAATACTAACCAAATGAAATTGGGAACTGAGAAAATACATCTTCTCAAACAGACAATTTAATGGAAAATTGTGACAGGATCCAAATAAAAAACATAACCAAAAAAAGGCTTTGCAGAATATTGATTTAATGCATCACTTAAGCAAGAGAATATCTCAAACCTGCATTATCTATGCTCTATTTCCTTGTACCTTGGACAGCTTATCTATTTACCTCCCTTCACAGAACAGACACAGTTTTCTACATGAATTGTTTGCTTATGATGTATAGTATTTAACAGTATGATAAACCACATCTCAACGGGAATTCAGCACTTTTAGAAGTTATGTGTTCTTTAATATGCCATGGGTTAGAATATCATGAATAAAAATGACTAAAATTAAATCCAGGCCAGCAGAAGATAACTGCCATCAACATCATCTGTTGAAAACTTAGCGCTGCCAAGGAAATCACTCTCAACATGCACAAAAGTTTGTAAATTGCAATTTGACCCCATTGTATAAATTTCAATAGTCATCTGAAACATAGAAAGAACCCATTTAAAATAATTATGTTGATTCTAAATTGTGCATTCAAATGATATGTTCAGTTCACAGTTTAGGGATATGACAAGAATATATGCCACAAAATGAAGATGAAATGTTGAAGTTAGTTATCAAGCCTATTGTTAATTTTCAAATGTAGGTGAGGAAAATTTACCTCTTTAAAAGGGCTAAAGTAAAAAATACAAAAATTGTATGGTTATATCTATATAGTTACTGTATTAGAGGAAAAATTAGCCTTTATTACCATGAGAATCCTGTGGAAATCCTTTAAGATATAAAAATGGATGTCATTCCCCATTAAAATGAAGCAAGTGCCTTATTTGGTCAAGGCAGCATGCATAATTTAATTAGATGCTCTAATATTCTGGAAAATGGCATGAAAGGGCAGCTCAAATGTGTGTAACAGTTCCGAATTTTCGAGGCCTTTTACGTAAATAGTATGTGTTCTTTCAGAACACTTCCTCACAGCATCACTTCTGCTTTCAACTACAAAGCCATCTTAGTAAATTTCCTCTCCTGTAACTGCTAGGCACAGTAGACTCTGGAGCACCTGAGGGTGAAAGTAGAGAGGAGCAGAGCTTGATGAGTTTTATAACAAAGACCCGAATGGACCAAGGCTTGCAGCAATCCTGAGCTAGTGGAACCACAAGGGATGTGGCGTTGCAGGTTGCATAGTGAGAGAAATCTTTCCCATTGAGAATCGGGGTAGGGAGGAGGATTGATCTTCATGAATTGGCTTCATGAATGCAAGCCAGTAAGAAAAGTGGTACCTTACTATTTGTGGTATTTGGACAAACCTCCATTTATCACTGGAAGTCAGAATCTGATGAACTACATCAGTGTCACTGGAGTTCCCCTCACTTCTGTGGAAACTGGTTTGGCCATAGCTCAAGGAAAGGCTCAGTGCATACGAACTGATGTAGATGAATTAAAAATGTTGATAAAAAGCTAACATTAGAACCTAATGCAATCAGACTACTGGCAGGCACCACAGAACGCGAAAAGTATCAAATAGGAACAGTCATAAAGAGACATCTGCAAAGCAGGGGTCTTGATAGTTTTGGTGTTAATGTTGACTGGGCTTTTATTTTCTTAATGTAAAAGATTGTTTTCCTTGGCTCATATATATAGTATAATATATATAGTTTATATAATATATTTATAAACCCAATAAATTAAATAAGCCTAAGAATCAATACCATATTTGTTATTTTAAAATATTCATTTATTGTTATTTCAGAGGCAGAGGGATACAGACCAATAGAGTACCCATCCACTGGCTCACAACCAAAATAAATGCCCACAAAAAAAATGTGTTGACTGGCTGATTCAATCAAACTATGCATATTGTAAATGAAAAAAGTATTTAGGATTCACATGGTGCCTGAACCAAAAATTAGGTCAATTTATCAGTTATTCCAGAAAAGCTGGAAGTAACTCAGAGAGAGGGGGTTGTTTTCTTTTTTCTTTTTTTCTCTTGAAAGGCAGTGTATTTAATAAGAAGTAAAGTGAAGCCTATTAATGTATGATATGATAGTAAGGATTACAAGTTGCTCCAAAATCTGTCTTGTCCAAATGTTTCTTTCTGGAACCAACCCATGTCAGGTCTCAATTCATAGAATCCTATGTCTTTGGGGATTGAAAAAGAGCCAGAGCCAAGTCAGCACTGAGACTGAAATCTGATGATGACTTTGTAGAAAACTCAAAGATGTTTACCATCCATCCATATCTTTATGCTCTTCATTACTCTGAATTCTTGCTAAAGATTGAGACTTTTTAGTTTGTACTTTATATTCTTGCTGAACAAGGACTTCTTAGTCTATAGGATGGAGTGAACTCTCTTAATCATAATTTCAGATTTCCAAGACAAGGAATTTGATTAACGGTGCTTAGATCAAGCTGCAAACTGGGACTTGATTCATTGTGGCTGGCTAATAGGAACGTGACTGCCCCAGTTGTGAACATGTGGGTGGAAAATCATACTGGGGTTTCCTGGAAATGAGATCTTAGAAAGCGATCCAATAGGTATCTACTATGTTTGTCTATCTCAAGCTGCTGGCGGAAATGCCTTCCAGTGTGATTTCAATGCTTTTCCTTGCTGCCATGTCCAGAAACGCCTCCATATACCCTTTGCTGGAATGAGTCAATGGATTATTATTGAACCATAATTTTCAACAGAAGTGCCAACTCTACATTCATCTTAGTATCAAACTTGAGTTCCACCAGTCTCTGTTTTGCATGCTTCACTTCTGTTAATGCCCACCAGATAGTAGTTTTCATCCCCACTGTCTCAGGAGAATTTTTTTTTTCATTTACTTTTCATTCTCTGAGCCCATCTCCAAAACTAAAACTGGAAGTTTTCAAGCTAATCATTTGTTAAAGCAACCAACTGATGTTACTATTCCTCACCTGTACTCCTTTTAAAACTAAGTTTCCCTTGAACAATTACTAAAATGTGCAAGTAGAGAAAATGAGTTTTGGGGGATGGAGAATGACTGTGTTTTCTATATTTCTTTCAATAATGTTATTGTCCCGATTTATATATTAATTTAAGACAAGTCACTGATAGGCCTCTCAATGTCTTTCAAGGCGATCTTTGAAATAGTGCATCCAATAACATATTTTCTAATTGATATATTCACTGCTGCTTCCAGAACTGTAAAATTTCAAGCTTCACTAGTAGAACTTTCTACTTAAATTATTAATTCAATTCAATTTAAATTTTCATAAGTTATTAAAGAAGATTGCATGTGAGTTGCCAATTTTCAGATTTGGCAAGTTCTAATTCTAGACAGTGTTAATGTGCAGCCTTGGGGTATTAACTTCCCTTAAGTAAAGCATGAAATAATTTCTTTCATCCAAGACAAAATGTGGATGGCAGATGCTTTTCAAAGGGTTTAATTAATTATCTCAATTTTAGACCACCCAAGACTTAGAAATAGAGTTGGAATTGAATCTATAGCTATAAGCTCAAAAGTAACAAAGTCTAACAGTTTTCATAATTGAAGAATGTAATAGATAATTTGTTATGTCTTTGGAAGCCCATATATTCGTCTAAGTTAAGAAGCTAAAGTTGTGGAATAAACTAGTGTTTCTTGTGCTTTCTCCTCTAGTTTTATAGGGACAGTAAGATAATTTCCTAAAGTTAATTGAATGTAAGGTACTTACTTTTATTAAGTAAAGTGAAAAGTCAATGATTATCACTACTTGAATAGTTTTGAAGAGAAATAAGAAATAACAGCAGAGGTGTTAGAAAAAGCAGACCCAGATCTTCTGTATATAAAGATAATTGAAAATGAATCTTGATGTGAATGGGATGGGAGAGGGAGTGGGAGAGGGGATGGTTGTGAGTGGGAGGGAGGTTATAGGGGTAAAAAGCCGCTATAATCCAAAAGTTGTACTTTGGAAATTTATATTTACTAAATAAAAGTTAATAAAGAGAATGCTCATCAGAAGCTTCCATGAATGTGGTACAGTCCCTCAAAAAGTGTTAAAAGTAGTTCCGCATTGACATTTTTGCGTCTCACAGCCCTTGCTTACTCAGTTTCAATCAAAGTAACCCAAAGAGGCTAAGTTCACCTTATGTGTGATGTCAGAAGAAACAAATTCAGAATCAGAATGAAGTAGGTAGGTATTCAGTGGTGTTATTCGAGGATCATAAAATAAACTCCAATTTTATAAAAACATTTTCTCTCAAAGTAGTTGTAGCACCTAAAATTTTCAAAACTGGATACCAGAATAGGATAAGCGTTTTACCTAATTATATTTATTCTTACTGGTGCTGTCTAGTAGAACATGAAAATGTTGTTTAATAAAATTGTTCACGTAAAACACTGAGCAAAAGAAAAGTAGCACATTGTTCTCTAATTTCAGCACAGAAACACAGCAACGAACAAAAACAAAAGAAAATTAGTTATTATAGTTTTGAGAATAAAATTAAGAGGTAAGTGAGAGCATACCAGGGATGAAGTTGTAGATGAAAGACAAATGTGATACCTTGAATAAATAAATAAGGAACAGGAATTAAGACTTGGATGGGCGTTTGATTAGGTTGTTTTCAGCTTAACTTCTATGGATACTCTTTTGGTCATGTATAGCTGATAAAGATATAAGAATTGCTGGATCCTTTTTTAAAGGTATCATCTGAAGTTCAACAACCATATGAGATACATGTGGTCGGATTATAGCAAGATATCACAGAGGGTGAATGTTGGCATGGGTAGGGAGAGAAAGGAGGGAAAATAGGAGGATAGAAGAACTCTCATTTGGGCGGTCATGAGGCCATCATTAAATGGTGGATCTCTAAAGTTATGTCCTAATGTAAGACTTTTTTTTTTTGACAGGCAGAGTGGATAGTGAGAGAGAGAAAGGTCTTCCTTTGCCATTGGTTCACCCTCTAATGGCCGCCGCGGCCAACGCACTGCAGCCGGCGCATCGCACTGATCTGAAGCCAGAGCCAGGTGCTCTTCCTGGTCTCCCATGGGGTGCAGGGCCCAAGGACTTGGGCCATCCTCCACTGCACTCCCAGGCCACAGCAGAGAGCTAGCCTGGAAGAGGGGCAACCGGGACGGAATCCGGCGCCCCGACCGGGACTAGAACCCGGTAGCCAGCGCCGCAAGGCGGAGGATTAGCCTAGTGAGCCGCGGCGCCAGCCCCTAATGCAAGACTTCTAAGTGGTATCTAGAGCCTTGCTAACAAGTCAGCGATACAAGCGTCACCTCGGAGATTGTCAGGTATGCAAAGATGCAAACCTACAGAATCAAATCTGCATTTTAATAAGGTCACATGTGCTTCATAAGCACATTAATTTTGAAGAAATATTGCTGCTTGGTGTCAAGGTATAAGAGCTCAAAGAATGTATTGGAAAGCAAATTTAAACTGTTAATAAAATCATTGTTCCTGGATGCAAATGGGATTTTGTTATTTTAATCTAAGGCTAGCAATATCGATAGTTTGTTTCAGTCAATTTAGTTCTAACGATATCTGCTCATAGGTTGTATGGTATCTACACTGATATGATCAAGGAAGCATTGGAAATTGAGAGATTTAACACAAGGCGGACACACCTCCCTTTCTCACATGCTGCCAAAATAACAACAAGAGAATGAAAACCAAACTGTTGAGTGACTCTGTTCCCTATGAATCATATCCATATTTGGGAAACACGCTGTCTCAGTTGGTGAACCTTTACTTACTTGTAGGAAATGTGATGGTCATGCTCAAACAACAAGACAGCAAACCAAGAAAAATTAAAAGCATTTAAGCTATTTGGAGGTAAAAATCTAGGTTCATCAACAGATTTGTTTCCTAAAGAGTTCCACAGAACAAAAGAGACAGCTTCTCAAGCATGTTTGGCTCCACTCCCTGCGATGTGACCACACATCCTGGTGTGTGCTCATTGTAAATTCAGAATGGCTGGGAAATTTCCTGCTCAGATAGCTCTCATTTTCATCTGATTCCAATTTTCCCAAGACTCAGACCACCCATGGCAAACCAACAAATTTACTACCAAAAGTTAGTTTTATGACACAATTTGCTTATAACTGTGTGAATGACATACATTTCTAAGCACCCCTCTCTCCTACAGAACACAAATGTTTTAGACCAAGTCACAAATCTTAATCTAATAATATATTCACATGTCCAGGGCATAAAACATTGTTACTGCCATCATTGTTGTGAAAGTTGGAAAGGCAGAGACTTGGTGGTGCTCTTATATTGTGATCTTCCTAAAATCATAATGTTTTCCAGATCTCAGTTTTTGAGTATGTGTTTTTTTTTATTTGGAAGACAGAGTTAGAGAGAGAGGTAGATACAGAGAGAGAGGTCTTCCATCCTCTGGTTCACTCTCCAGATGGCTGCAACGGCCAGAGCTGCGCTGATTTGAAGCCAGGAGCCAGGAGCTTCTTCCAGTCTCCCACGTGGGTGCAGGGGCCCAAGCACTTGGGCCATCTTCTGCTGCTTTCCCAGGCCATAGCAGAGAGCTGGATCGGAAGAGGGGCAGCTGGGACTCGAATCAGCGCCCATATGGGATGCCGGCTCTTCAGGCCAGGGTTTTAACCCACTGCACCGGCCCCTTGTGTATGTATTAAAGAAAAACAATATTTGTACCACCTTTCTCATTGTAGTTTTGTAAATATCATACCCAATAGTGAAAGTTAAAGAACTTTGAGCTATGTCAACTGTTCTAGAAATGTAAAAGATTGTTATTGGCAAGTGAATTTCTGTAACGAAATTTTAGGATTTATAATATGTTATGTATTCTGGGATTAATTAATAATATGTAATTCAGGATGACCAATTCTGCCATCAATAACATTCATTGTTCAATAGATTTTCTTTCAGAAAGCTGAATGTAGAAATTGACCTTTTTAATGTAGAAAGAAGTATTTTTATGGAGCAAAAGCAGGGACTTTTTAAAATTCATTTTAATGGTATTGAATAGTGATTTTTAAAAGCCCCATGGAAGGATTAGCTCTGTGGTACAATGGATGAAGTCACCACTGGGGATGCCCATATCCCATACCAGAGTGCTGGTTTGAGTCCCAGCTACTTTGCTTCCTTCCTAGCTCCCTGCTAATGGATCTGGGAAAGCAGCAGATGATGGTCCATGCCACCCATGTGGGAGACATGTGCGAGATGTGGATGAAGTTCAAGTCTCCTGACTTCTACCTAGACCAGCCTCAGTTGTTTGAGCATTTGAGGAATGGACCAGTAGATGGAAGATCTGTACCCCCCCTCATTTCTCTCTCTCTCTCTCTCTCTCTCTATATATATATATATAATCCTCTTTCCCTTCCTCTTTGCCTCTTTCTTTCAGTCTGATTTTCAAATAATGAGTAATCAGTATAGCTTATAAAATTCATATAGATAAAGCTTCAAAGGATTGAGGAATATAATCTTATAAATAATTTATTAATCTTATTTTATTTTCATTGCTACCACATTAAGTAACTTACTCATTTTCTCATCCAATTCCTTTGTAACTGAATATAGTTAATCACTGTTATCCACTGTATTTAGGATCTATGCATTCAATTTTTTACCACAAATACAAAAAATTTCAGCCAAAATTAGAATGTTAGTTCAACAAATTTTAGTATCAATATATTTTGATTAACTTGAACATTGAGTTTTAAATTTTGGCAAAAATACAATAGAGTTTCACTATCTTTTCACTATTTTTTATTGTGACATTTAAGTGCTTTTGGCTCTTAAATACACTACATGACTTCTTTTATAATTATTGAGGCATTCACTTGTTCAACAAATTTATCAATACCTAGGACATGTAATGCAGTGTTTTAATCACTGAAGAAAAATGACAACAATATTCTCTCAGGAGGTTTATATTCACATGGGAAGGGAGAAATAATAGACAAGTAACTAAACAAGTGAGATATTTCCTGACAAGTCCTATTAATAAAAACAAAACCATGTAATGAGTTAGATAGGTAGTAAGGAGGTGTGCTTCCAGAAGGAACGTTTTTCTGAGCGCTGACACTTGAAGAAATACACAAGTAAGAAGCCAGCACATTCAGAATGAGGGAAGGGCATTCTAGGCGGAGGAAACATCTAATCATACCTTGTAGAATGTCTGAAACACAAAAAAGGCCAGTGTGATTACAGTGCTGTGAAGTAGGAGTGGATAAAAATAAGATCAGTGTGTTAGGCAGGAACGACAATAGGGTGCTGAGTCTATAGATCAGAGTAATGAATCAGGCTAATAAAAATACCATGGGAAGCCATTGGAGAAGTCTGAACAAGAAAAGGGCATAATGCATTTTCTGTATTAAAAGCTACCTGCTTTTTAGAGAACATATTGTGGTTGAATTGAGCACATGTATGGAATTGAAGTTGAGATAGAAGATGATTACCTTAATGCAGGTGAGAGATCCAGTGGTTCGGATGTTCACAGTAGCAAAAATGATGGTAGGAAGTAATTGCATTCAAGATCTGTTATGAAGATAAACCCCAGCATATTCACTCAGCCACAGCTATGCAGAAGAGAAAAAGAGGGAACCAAGAGTTATGTCTTGGTTTCATACTGAGTAATAGTTTGAATGGGGGGTCACTAACTGACTTAAGGAAACAGTGCAGAGGAACAGAATGGTGAAAGAAGAGAGGCAAACTCAAGAAAATGAGAAAGCCATGTGACTTGACAAAATTTATTATTTCTGTTAGTTCTTACATGCACAAACCCCTGGAAGAGGAAGAAGCTATCTAAGAAAACTCTAGATTTTCTAGAATTCCTTTAGAATATCATGACCACTGCTTTTAGGCCAGGGGAAAAGAATCAAGTCCCTCTGAGGATGTTAGTGGAAAAAAGGAAGAAAGATATTTGATCCATTCCTTCTTCATATCCTAGGAATATGTTAGTTCCTTTGGGAGTTCTCCTGGCCATTGGACAATGTGGAGCCCCACTGAAACCTAAGTTTTACTGGAATATTTGAAAGGTTGTGATGGTAAACTTATGGTACTCAACTTTCAGTGATTTTTAGCAGGATTTGTAAATTATGAAATAATGAAATATTTTCATGTGGTTTTCTGTATAAAATATGGGATTATAAAAGAAGGCTCTTCAGGAACTTTGAGGTTTTGCCTTTAAAAAATGAAGTCTGCTGAAGGGTTTTAAATGCAGGAGTAAAATAATCAGGTTGCCCCTTTAAAATATTCATTTGACTGCCACTTTGAGGAAGGATTGTTGTGATAGTGGAGATAATGAAGTAGAGCGAAGCAAGACCAGAGACAAAGGAGACCATTAACTATGATGCCAGCTGAAGCAGACGTACCAGCATCCGTGGGACATCTGAGAGGAACAGTGCTCTGCGATCTGCAGTTTGGATGGTTGGAAAAAGTCTGAGTTGCAGACAGAGATGGCAGAATCACTGGCAGAGAGTTGTAATTGAAGCCATGGAGGTTAACAGGATGCCTGAATATCTGTGCAGTGAGAGGAGCACAGGGCGTGTGGGATTCGGAAAAACGCAAATGTATGAGACAACTGAACACTCGGTTCACAGAAGAGAAGCAGAAGGCAGGGAAAGACAGGACAAAAAGAATTCGTGAGGTCCAAAGGAGAGAACGCTTCGGAGTGGTCAATGCAGAAATGTTTTCGAGAAGCCACATGATAAGAATGCAAATGTCATGGGCTCTGGCAGCAAGATGCACTTGGTGGTCTTGTCAGAAAACAGAATGGAGACCAAAATTTGGTTGATAGGTAGAGAAATGAGAGCAAGGAAGTCGAAATAGTGAATATCACTAATAGTGATCAGAGTAATGAATCCGAGAGATCTCAGGAAGGGGAAAGACGAGATTGGGGACCTGGAACCTGTGAAAGGAACTCTCAGATTCAAAGAGAAGAGATTTTTAAAAGCTAATAAAAATGAATTAGTGCACAGGGAGCTGTTGGCAACTTCAGAAAGACAGAAACATCTGAGAAAACATTTCTGAGTAGGTGGAAGGAGTAGCCATCCATGTACACAGTGAGTGCTCTGCCTTGAACCAGTTGAAGTACAACTTTTCCATTGTAACGGGGAGGTGTGAAAAAAGGATGAATCTACACTTTGGAAAGTTTATTGGTTCTCATGAGATTTAGGAGGCAGTGCAATCTCACGAGAACAAGGGGGAAGAAGAGATAAAACACTAGATTAAAAATTTATGGAAAGTGATAAAAAGAGCCACACAGAGAAACATAGATCCTCAAAACAGCACCGTGTAACTAGTCACATCTGGAGACTAGCAGCTCAGGGTAACATCCTTCATAGACTTGTGAGAATTTTATGCAGCAGCTTTTAGAAAGCCTAGTTGGATAGCAGGATCGATCACAAATTGGATTCTGAATGGTGAGACTGATAGGGGGAAGGGTCGGCTGCAGAAGAGAAAAACAAGCCTATGAAGTTGAGGCCAGACACTGTAGGAGACTGTAAGCCATGGATGCTAATAGAGAATGGATTATGGGAGCAAAGGGAAGGAAAAAGGAAAGAGGCTGATAGATATGGAGAAAATGGATTAAAAATACTGGGGATACCAGAGAGGTTGAAAAGCCAGTGACAGAGTTGGAAGAATTGACGATGGTGTTTGGAAAATAGATGGCTTAATCTTACAGTTAAAAAATGTTCTGAGCTCTAGAGAATGAGCCTGTGTGATGAGAGTGGAAGAACTGAGATCAGTGAACTGAGATGTTAGGTTGTTGAATATGTTGCCCCTGTGAACATTCAGTAAACCAGGGTATGGCGGCACTCAAAATGCAAAGGGAATCTGAGAGTCAGATGTCTGGTCTCCGATGAATGAGGACTGAAGAAGTTAGATGACTGCAGAGAGGGCTTCGGGAAATGCACGCTAATACTGGAACTTGAGTGTAGCCAGTATCAAGTGTTGGATGTGCTTGATTTAGACCAATATTGAGGAGAGTCTGGGGTCTCACAGTAATTTCCCTACTGGTTTTCCGGTGTCAGATTGACTTATTTAGACTCTATTTTGAAATTTTTAAACATGTTAACATTATCAGATTAATTTCCATTCTAATGAGTACTAGTGAATAGCTCACTGCAAGAATGAAAAAAAGTCATTTTCCTCATGTCTTCTATGATATATACATTAGTGTGTATTTATAAAAATGATGAGCTATAGCCCAGTCCTTAAGATATTTACAATAGAGTAGAAAATGTATTTGATGAAAATATGGATGACAGAATATAGTTGCATATGAGAGAGTAGACCCAGAAGTATTCTCCGCAGTGTGAAGTGCTGGATAATGTAGGAAAGTGAGTACTACTTATGGAAAGAAAATAAGAGGACTAAAAATTATCTTTAATTCTACCCTGGACCCACTTAACATACCCTAGCTTAACCTATTGAAAAGTCTCAAGGCAGCAATGTGTGCCTTGGGAAGCACCCATGAAGATGTAGTCATACCTTCCTTCCTTCCTTCATTACCTCCAGTCTACAAACAAACCACACGAGGGTGGAGGCAGTGAGAAGTTCATTTTAATTTGTATGACTCAGGCTGTAGGATGGGTTTACTTCAGGAAATTCTGTGTAGATTCTTGACACTTCCCTAGCTGAGATGGGGTTTTGGACACCATTTTTGAAAGGGCCCAGGGCTTGTCTTACCTTAGTATTTAATGAGTTTCAGACTTTCACGGAGGCTTATGGCCCAAACTGGTGTTCTGGGAGAGTGTGTTCCTTCCACGGAGGTGGCAGCTCCTATGGTTGCAATGCCCCTTCCAAAGCCTCTTGTAGGAGCCCAGTTGTAAATACGGGTTCACAGCTGCCCGGAATGCGTATATCCAGTCCTGTGTGGACCATGTAGTGGTATGATCTGAGCCTCAAACAAACACGCTTAGATGACCACAGTACATGCTACATTGCTGCCAAAATGTGTTATACCAGAAAGAAAATAACCCAACCTGATCCACCCAAGCTGAGACTGGAGGTGGGATGTAAAATAAATGGAAGCAGCTGTGAGTCACAAGGCAGCGAGCCTCATTCCCTCATCTGTGAAATGGGGACAACAAAGGAACTCCCTAGTAGTTGCAGTGATTGAACGAGACGAGGTGAAGGGCCCCACCGTTACCTGGGTACAAAATGAAGGTACCTGCAAGTGACATCTGTTATTATTTTGCAAGGCAACATACCTAGTTGAAAAAGTAGACGTGAAATCTGTCACAGATAAGTTTAAATCCAAGCCTTACTGTGTTATCAATATATCTGAGCGTTTGCCACTGAGAAATGAAGTAACACTGACACTGTAGGTCGCGATGACGATTAAATCCTAGGAGAAAGTGACGGGCTCTTAGGAGGGATGGAGGAAAGTGCAAACTGCTGTTAATTTCAATGTGTCCTCCATTTACTTTGCACAACTCTCAGTATCTGCGTCAAGACAGTGCCTGTGAGAGCCCATCTTTCTCACACTGAACATTGGGAATAGGGGATTCGGTGACCTCTGAGCTAACGTAAACCTCGGAATTGTTGCAAATGCACTGAAGATTCTTTAAGGAATCAAGGGAAATAAATAATCTTGGGATAACTAAAAAATAGCTGATGGTTTTTGGACACTCTGCGTCACCAAAAGAGGTAAATTAAAGGACGGCTTCGAGTGGAAAAGTGTATTTCCTCTCTATCCTGAATTAGCTGAAACCCCCTTTTAAATTAATTTCATATTATTTGCATTTTAATGTTTTCTGGTATCATTTTCGCCCTGCTCTCTCCAAACTATAGTAAGTTCTCAAAAAAAAGTGAACTGTGTCCCTGGTGTCACCTATGAGTTTAGAACTGTAATAGAGCCTCTTTATGTATTAACATAAAATTTGAAAACTCATCATTGAAAAGAAAACCACATTTCTGTGCCTCCCACCAAGGCTGAGTTCGGCAAAGGAATGTGATGATAATTTACTTTCTGTCACCTCCAAAGTTAACCGAGGGGGTTGGGGCAAGTAATAATTTCCTGACAGGCAAACAGGCAAATCACAGAGAAAACTGCAGGGCAAAGGAATAAAAAAAAAAAAAAAAGGGAAAAAAAATCTTGAAAAGGCTGGGCTTCCAATCTCCTCCCACCAGTCTCTGTGAAGGATGACTTCAGCCCCTTTCTTAACTAATTCTGTCGCTGTAAAAACCTACAGTCATCCTTCCACACATGAAAGACAACTAACCTCAGAGGAGAACCTAGATGCTTTCAGTTTTAACTCTTCACCAATAGTGGAAAAGGCAGAATGCCTAAGCTCTGTCTTGGTGGCCAATAGGATAGCCGTGTATCTCTCACATGACTCGCTGCCCCTGTCTCACATGGGCTGTAATTTAGTTCAATTCAGAACTGCAGATAGTACAGCTTCCACAGGAGCGAGGAATGCCTGCACACAAGGGGCTGAGTTCCCAGTGACTTTCCGAAGCACTTTTCCACCTTCCTCCGGCATGAAAACCGATTCTGCACCTGCACCGGGGACAGCCTGGCAGAAGCCTCTGCTCTTCCTCCGGGAAAACAAGGAACTAGAGCAAATGACCATTTTGAAATTGTAAGTATACCTTTCTTTCCGTCAAGTGTACTGATTAAAAATAGTTTTATGTTCTCAGCACCAAAAAATGTGCGGATTTTTTTCTAGCCTAGTCTTCTCTGAGTGTGAAAGGGCATTCAATGGGCAGGAAAATATTCCAGGGGTAATTGTTGCATGCTTTATTATGTTAAAGATAAAGAATTGAAAATAAAAGTCAGGCATTCCAAAGAGTAGCTGCAGGAGGCTGCACACCGGAACATTGCTCCAGTGAGCTGCATTGTTCGTAAGGATAAATGAAGGCACACACATATGTACCTAGTTCACTTCTTCTCGCTCTTTATGTCTAATCAGATTTGATCTGTCCCCAGGAAAAATAAAAGACAAACTTTGCCGACTCCCCTGACAAGGGCACTGTAGACTGTCCAGACATCTGACAGTTATTATAATGAGCTGTGAAAGACTGCAAAGACACTTGGAGGCAAATAGCTCTTAAATTCTGAACAATGGCTTCAAGCCAGCGCTCTCCTTCTATTTATTTTTTTTAACCACCTCTTTTCATTTTATAATAATGATAGAATCTGAGTTGGTCTTAGTGTTTTCCTCCACAAAATGTGAAATGCAGTCCTCGTGGCAGGGAAGGTGACTGAAGTGTCCAGTGTTTAGAAGGAAAAGACAGCTTTCTGTCTTCGGATCCAGCCTTCCGTGTATAAAGATTTTTTTTTTTAAATTCCTAATAGGGTGGAGTGAGGATGTGGGGGTGGGGAGGAAACACGGGGAAGCTTCTTTATAGAAGAATGCTAGAAGAATAAAATAATCTGCGGTTTCTTGTCCTTCGTTAGCAGGCAAAAGATACGGTTAGCATCTAAGTTGCGTTCACGGTTCAGATTTTTTGAAGGAGTTTCAAATAGAAGCGGCATAAATCAGGTTTTTTTAATTTATAAAATAATTGGAAACAAATGGGAGAAAATGTTTCTGTATCACTGCTTTCTTGTAATAGCCAGCTAGGGTAATCTAGCAATGCCTTATGCCTTTACTTCCAGAATCATCCAAATCCTTAAAAAGTTATAAGCTAAGTCTCATTGGAAATTAAAAGGCAAATCAAATCAGGGTGATTATGACTGATCAAGATTTTGAAGGACAATGCCTCTAACCAAAAGAGTTTGTAAGAAAACATTACCCTCCCCATTCTTAAGAGAGAATATTAACTCCATCAATTATTGAAAGGAATTATTCAAAGGCTCCAGACATAACTAATTATGGCTTAAAGAGAGCTGCCAGAGCAGAGCTCGTGTGCTAATTATAAAAGTCCGAGACGTTAGGATTCATTTTTTAAGGATGGGTTTGGACACACATTTTCGCATAATCTTTTAAAAATACACCATTTTTTTTTCTTTGTCTGCTCTCATGTTATCTACACCTCCCCCCACCACCGCCCACTGTGTGCTGAGACACCTGAAGGCTAGACATAATGATCAACAGAGCTCCAGCCCGTCTGGACTCTGGCCAGGTTTTTTTTTTTTTTCCCCTTCTACAATCAAGGAGCCTGCACGCAATGCATGCCGAGCCTATTCCACTGCTGTGTGCAGATCCGGGATGGAAGTCTTACACATACTGCGGAAAGATTAAAGACAACAATATCCCCTTTCTCTTACCCTAGACAGCCTCAATTTTTAACCCTTTCACTACTTTTGAAACCAAGACGTCTTCTCCGTTCAAAGGCGGGTCTCAAGGGACCGTGCAACTCCTGCACCATATTCTACAGATGCACATGCCTCATTCGGTGGAGAAATCTCATCTCAGCAGATCCCATCGGGGTATTTTAGGATTAACAGCGTGCTAACTAAACAAAACCTAATTTGCTTGTGCCGGGGTGGCCTTTTTGAATGAACTTAAACTGTATGGAATCTGGAAAAAGTCAAAGGTCTGTAGAAAGGTTCTTGCAAATCTTGCAGAAGGTTATATACCATTTCTGATGATGCTGTTCTTTTAAGCCTAACCCTCACACACACACACACACACACACAACACACACACACATACGCACACACACCCAAAACACACGCGAGATAACACGCGCGCGCGCACACACACACACACACACACACACTGAGCCCGGCGATTATATCATTCTATCACAAGAGAAACCCAGATTAGCTGGTGATGTCATCATCTATAAAATTTTGCCTTTGTGGGCAACATTTTCAATCACCTAATCGCCAGTGTCTGTTGGGTGTGTGCCCATAGGAAGTTCACATGTTGGCAGGGTTAACCGACACCCACAGGAAAGGAGTATTTTATTTGTAGCTCTGTCTCTTCAAGATGTGTTTATGGGGCAGTATGGGTGTGTTTATCAAGATGCATGTAGTCAGGCAGAGTTTCCTCGTTCTAGGAAACCTTGTCAATATGCTGGTTGACCATTTCAGAGGTGACTCAATTTCAGTCGGAATAGGATATAGAAAGGATGAGCATTTTGAAATCATCTAGATAAAAATGCTACAATAGCAGTATTTCTTATGACTTGGTGTTTCTTATTTTCTGTTTAAAATGTTAGAGCCCTTCAAGCCTTTTTATTATTAACTTGTTCCTTAAGGGAAGAATAATTTTGTACAAGTAACTTAGAAGTAATGTTCATTTCATGTGCTTTTATAGGACCACATCTCTGAATTGCATGATAATTGGGTTAATTTCTTGTGCTTCGGTATACTGTTTCTATTTATTGTTCAACTCCATGGGTCTTACATTATATAATTACTCACCAAACAAGGGTTCAGATTTTTATTAACATATGTTTTTAAGCACATGATTTTATGTTTCTTGAATCAAGTAAAGTTTAATACCCTGACCAAGACAGGGTATTGCCACACTGGAATTGTAAATATAGGATGACTGTGTACACATACTACTTCTCAACTGCCAAAGTTTTATATATAATTGAAATTAATATTCACTAACATAGAATGAGTACACTTACTAGCTCCTGTATACCATGTGTTTGATTCATAATTTTTTGAATTTTAAAATTTGTTCTTAATACTTCTTTATTCTTACATCTTAAAAAGGAATTAATTTTCAAAAGATTTCAGGGGATGTGAGTGTGAACAGCACTATTTATATGTCAACATACAAAGTAAAGAGATTCGTTTTGCCAGGATATTGTGTGACTGTTTTAAAACAAGTGAAAAAATATTTCGTTCTTTTTTGCTTTCATGTTGCTATTCAGCTTAAAGAATTCACACATTTTGTACTTAGAAAAAAGTAAGTTAGGTGGCATTCTATGAGCTAACAGGCTGCTGTGAGCTAATAAATAACTTTTTCGAGAAATTCTTGGGCCCAACACTACAATTTTTACAGACACAGTTTTTCCAACATATAGTGGAGTTCTTGCCCCATGATGAATTATCTAATTTCTTATCAAAGATAAAAAGTGAGTAAATAGTTGGATTTAAATTTCACCTACTTTGTAAGAACAATACAGGGCACTGCCCACTAAGGATACAGGTTGCTAAAAAGGCATCTTTCAAAGACAAGCAGATAATGGACTTGATTGAAATAGTTGAACTACGTAACGCCAATTCAAGAACAAATGGTTTTTCAGAGCATAACAGAGAAAGAACAGTTCACTATAGTACAGTTTATTCTTCTTACACAATGCTAATGATTTATTTGAAATGGCAGAACAACCATAATAGATACACAAAAACAACGATGAATGTATCATGTCAGAGATATACAAAGATTCTTGCATTCCATATATTAGAATATTCTAAATCCAATTATTATTTGAAGACTTATTTAAAATCTGTACTTAGGTAGAGCATATATTGAGGTTATGATCATGTTTGTACATGCATATATGTGTATATATGTATGTATTTAATATATTTAAAGGTCCTATGACCTGAAATAATTGCTGTAATTATGTAATAACCAGTGTTTTTTTAAAACACTCTAGAATATTGACACATTTTAATACAATGAAATTTAGATGGCAGTGTCAACCAGCTATGTCATTTCTGTCTGGCAGAGAGATATGCTCAGATACTGAATCATAAATGTACTGATGTTGGAATTATGACAGATGCCCCATTTCAGAAAATACCTTAATCATATAAAAAAGATAGGAGTCTATTTCAGCCAACAGTATAAAATAATATATGTATTTTTAAAAACCATTCTGTTCCTGACCACCATGAAGATGATTTCTATAAGCAGACTCAACACTCATAATCTCTCTTTATGAAAAAAAAAAAAAAAAAGCGAGAGAGATTGGTGTTTTTGAGCTTAGCCTTTAGGCACAGGGCCTGAGTTACTGTGCATAGAACTCAAGTCAGTTGATAAAAGAAGGGGAACTGGTTTGGCTGCTTCATGCTTCAGATTTTGTTCTCCGCCCCCTCCCCAACACACACACACACACACACACACGCATACGCACAGAAGCCTACATGCAGACAACACTTAACATTAATCGAGGGAAAACTATCCAAGTTGTTTTCACAATTGCACAATTGTCAAAAGCTGCACGATCCTGTTGACACCCCATGCAGGAGAAGTGTTGGGAGAGTGATTGAATATCTCACTGTCTGAAACTCCGTCAAACTCCATGAGGGGCTGGGGTCAAATGGGCTCATGAATCCCAGATAGGAAATGAACTGTGCATTGCATATTCGGAGGTTGAAAAAGAAACATTTGGGATGTTTTACGGTAAACAGATTTGGGTTTGATTTTTGGCACACCCTTTTAAACACGAAGCCTGCAGTTCAGCTGAAATAACTTTCTATATGTATAGCTAAGACCAGATGGCCACGTGCTCCTTTCTTATTTAGATGAGACTTTTCCTTTCAATAACATCTTTCTTCCTGACCTGCTTAAAAATTCCAGCGAATGAAATCAGCACAGGATTTTCAATTCTAATTGCCCATGTGCAGAGGGAGGGCCAGTAGAGGAATCACTAGAGGCATTGTAGAGGGCCCTGCCTCAGTTTGGTCTTTGTGTCTTATCCTTTCTAGCTGATCTAAACTAATCGGAAGCATTTAATTTTTATTAATATTAATTTAGCTGCAAGATTAGTCAGTGATGAAAATTATTTGAGTTGGCTGTTTCTGTCATTTCATCACAAATAGCCAAAAAAAAATTCACTTATACAGTCATTCACTTATACAATCTCCACCGGGCGGTAAGCAATTTATTGGTTAAAAAATATATTAAATATGGGCATAATGGTTCAATGATAACACTAACTTTATTGACCTGTCCTTAAATAAATCATCATTATTAGAAGATACTCCAATATATGCTTTTTAAATTTACCATGAAAATATTCACCGTCTAAAATTCTTGGTTCATTATACGTATAGTCATTTTTAAAGAAAAATATTTTTGCTGGAGATTTCATTTGAACTTGATAAGTGAACTGAATCAAGAATGGAAGCTGATCTACGTGTTCAGTATAGCTCAGCAAATTCTTTATGCTATGGAAGTCAGCATCCAGGTTTCTCCCTTTTCCTCCTTTTTGACAGATTCTTGACTCAAAAAATTATCCTTATAATTTATTACTGAGAGAACCCAAGGTGTTCAATTTTTAAAAGGTGAATTCTCAATTGGTAGAGATGTTAGATGAAGACAAGTTACCCTGATGCTGGTGTTGACACTAATGAACCAAAGGTACATCTGTTAAAAATAAGAAAACTCCAAATTATGCGTATCATTGAAAGATATTGAAGTGGCCTCACAGAGTCATTATTCTTTGCTTATTCTTCTTCAAATAACCTTTATCTCAAGTAAACCTACTAGTTGTCAAAAATGTGATGCCACGTGTGAAAAACCACACTAGTAGTATGGTTTGAAAAACCGTAAGATCAATTAAAATTTCTTTGCATCAAAATTACACAAAAGTTAAATTGTCTTAGCCCAAGGGATTAACAACTATGAAACATGTGCTAAATCACCAGCATATGAACTCAATTCATTATGAGTTGTAAAATTTTAAATTTCTGAGATCGAATTTAGATACGGATATACAGGTATCTGTGAGGCAACTTATGCTACCAAAATTTGAGAACACTCTTTATGCCTCTAAGTGCCTGTGTGGATCAATACTTCTCATCCTGGATGATATCCTCTCATTCATGAATTATAAAAATCTATTAGAAAAATAAATATATAGCAACGAGTTAGCCAATTCTTGTACTTCTACCCGAAATGAGTAAAGTGCTCTGAAGAACTTCAAAAAACCAAAGTATAAACAAAAACCCCAAGCACAATATGGAGTCTAAAGCTTGGCTTTACTTTTAAAGTGATAGATTTTAATTAGCAATGAATCAAATCCTGTAGACAGGTGGTGATAAACTATGGAATCTTGGGAAAATGTATTGCAATTACATTGGCATTATAATTTTAGACGTCTGAAACTGAGAAGCCAAAAGCAGATTTAAATAAGGAATAGAACCCTGAGCTACTCCCATTTTCCTCTTTTGCCATATTACTCTAAAAATATTTTGTCAGGCCTCAATTCTTCAAGATCACAGATGATCAGAAATATATAAGGACTATTTTTAAAAACCTATCTCTCAGTGGGCTTTGATATGTTCACCTGTGTGGGGTCATGGGTGAGATTCAGCACCCTGCCTGCCTTCCTGTATCCTGACTCTTTGGGTGAACCGCACAGGAGAAATTCTACGCAGCTATGGAAGCTCTGCGAGATGTCTGCCCAGCCCGCCCCCGTCCTCCTTCCTGCCCTGTGAGAGTGTGATGATCCGTGGGAGGCAGATCTTTGAGAAACCCAGGCCCCCTCGGACTCTCCTGGGGCACTGTGTCTGTTTGCACGCTCCCCCTAAGGGACCTTGCCACAGTTTCTCACCGGGCCTGCTAGTTCTCAGCCATTTCTGCTTACTAAGGACTTTGCCTCACTCCTTAATTGCGTGGCTTATGGGTCGCACCGAGAGCTGTTTTGTTTTGTTTTAATTTTATATTTTTAACTGTAAAGGGAGTGGGGTTAAAGGGCAAGGCATGACATCTGAAGGATAAATGCAGAGGCAGATGCAAATGTCTTTGGTCTTCTGCAAACAGGCGGTGTTGTAAATGGAGTAATGCAGTTACAGAGAGTCTGATTGGGCAGCTCTGTCTTCTTGCTCAAGGAGTGAGCGCTCTAGAGTGGAAGGCGACTCTTAGCCAATGCACTTGTGGGGCATTCCTGACTCATTCTTGCGGTTCATACTTGATTTGATATATTTCCTGTGAGGAATTTACTAGTTCGACTTAAAGGGACTACTTTTTTCAGCAAAACACAAGTAGGAAAAGAGACCATGTCCACACGAATGAGAGTATAAACTGGATCAAATCGTGTGAAATTAGGAGACCATCTCAAAGAATTGGTTCTAGGTATTTTCATCATACATCTGGGTTATCCAGAAATCCATATGGAAGTGTAAACCTCAGTGTGGTAGGAAACCAAAAGTAAACGTTTCTCTGAGGATTTTAATTATAAATCTAAGTGTAAGATGTATACATAAAGCAGCATTTCACTCTTTTGTATAATTGATTGCCTCCTTACTGTTAGGCATCTATTATTCAAACATTATTCAAAATATCCTGGGAGAAATGAAAGACTCAACACTACTCAGGTTATTATAACCCACTTCACAAAGTGCCCCTTGCCCTGAAAGGAATGACCGATTTAAGCTAAGGACAGTGACTGTGAGGAAATCCATTCCCTGGTTAGTCTGAGGACAGAAAGGGTTAATTTTGTAATGCTCTGGGTGCTGGGGAGGTGGTGGGTGGGAGGGAGCTGGGAAAAAAAAAAAAAACACACACACAACAACAAAAAACCTGGAAGGTAAAAACCAAAGGGAAGACTAGGCTGCTAGTGATGTGGTTGTGTTTATGGATTATACTACATGTTGAGAAGAGGAAAATCAGAGTTGTAAGGTGACGCTGCGGGGGTCCCCTGGACTTTTCCCTGAGTCTAAAGTCTGTGGAGTCCATGCTTATTAAGGTCTGGTTCTGACCTTTGCCCTCCTCACTCCTCCCTGTTCCAGGTGCAGCATTTTTGCAAGTGCTCTGCCTTTATTGGGCACTGCATGCAAGCCTCATAACATAAAAAAAAAAATCCAGTGGTTAATGCTGGCCACACTGTTTTTAAAAAGTTTTGAAAAGCTCTCCAAGTTTTACACCCACCTCATAAATGGTGCATATAGCTCCTCTCCATGATATAGCTTCAGATATTAAAATACAAGTTGCATTTAAACCAGATTGGTATATTTGCTGTTATAGTGAATTTTGTAAGAATATATCTAATACATGATTTTTATCTAATGAATTATCTTTGATATGGAAATAGAAAACTTTATATAATCATTTCTTTTAAATTTTCCTACTATCACTCTAGAAAAGGAAAGCCATTCAACAAACATACCCACTTTTCTACCATCAAGGGTCAGTGTTTTTTAATATTGTGCTCTATTTATTCCAGACCATTCAAATTATATATACAGTTGAAAACCCCAGTCTCCATTCCATTTCCTGAGTTACCTCTAGCTATAGAAGCAATCAGTATCTGAATGGGTGGTAGAACATCTTCTGTATGTTCATTTATACCCTTCAACAGTGACATATATCAAAAACAATTCTAAAAAAAATGAAGTATTAATTATGAGATTCCAAATTAATAATAAAATTTATCTTAATAAATAAATAAAATTTAATACAATTTAGCTTAATAAAAATTTATCTTAAAATTACTGGACTTTTTGCAAATGAACATACTCACTGAAAACTACTTACTTGCTTATTTTTAGTTTAAAAGCCATAATGTTGATTAATATCCATTTAAATTAAAAGACTCTCCTTCCCTCAGTTGATTTCCATGGTTGCAGGAACTGAGAAAATATATCTCCTACCTCCCTTTTATTCAAACTCTTTAGAATTGAATCTCTTACATTTTAACTCTTTTCTTAATATACAAGGTTTTGTTAATCTGATTGAAACATTATGTTTTAGCACTGTCTCAATTTCTTCCATTTTTATTATTTTTTATAAATGGTCCTGTGATATACTTACTTCATGCCTGTGTATTAATTTTTTTGTATTCCACCCTTTTGTTGTCTATTTTATGTTGATGCTTATTTATAAATATTCTGGGAAACCACACAGATGGCCTTGAGTTTGATTTGCTAAGATGATATAGGCAGTAGCATAGAGGAATGAGCATTGACTTTAAGATGGTTTTTGCCTATTCATTTGATTTCCCCTAAGAAAAAAAAAAGACCAAATGCATTTCTGAAAAAGTGTACTGAAACCAAGATCCTCATTTGAATAAGTATTACTAGATATTTGCATAAACTATGTGGTGGTCATTGCCACACAGACCGACCTCTTAACAACACTCGTGTCTGCCAGGAGAGCCAATCTGCAGGAACTCCTTCACTCTCCTGTGCTTTCCCAGACTTGATCCGCAGAGAGAAGTTCAGTGGTACCCAGAGTAGATGGATTTTTCCCATATAGTTCCCTTCATAATTAGATTATTTGGACAGCAACAGATGAAGCAACATATTAGGTCAACTTAAATCTTAATTCAAAAACCTTAGTCCCTAAAGGAAAAGATGCAACCAAAGTACGTTGGTTAAATACTTGAGCTTGCTGCCCGCCTAAACTATTTTCTACTTGCATTTCTGTACTACATGTTATTTCAAGATTGGACAATTAATATCACATTTACTCCAGGCAATGATTGGGCTAACATGGTCTAAAGATGAAGACAGATGAGTGTGAAAACTCCATTTTTTTCTTCAAATTCAAACCAGAGTACATTGTAGCCCTCAGTAAAAATAAATCCTGATCTTTTATGTACATGAACAAATAAAAACCAATTACAAAAATTTCGGCTATGCTATTGCTTGGGATGTTATAAGTTATTTAAAACTGTTTCTCCTGTAAGTTTTATATGACAAATCATTTATTCAAAATCATCATGTCTTTTCTATAAAATACATTTGAGAATATGGAAAGCTGCCCTTTCAAGACTCATATTATAATTTGGCCAGAAGAACTGCAAATGTTGTCATTAAATTATTGTTGAACTTATTCTTTATTTTCTTTTTCTCTGCCATTTGTCATCTTCATTAGCCTTTAAGCTACCAGTATTATTCTCCCCCAGATAATTAGAGTCAGTGTCACATATTTGGGTTTTGTTCCTTATTGTTTCTCCAAAACTCTGGTCAATTCAGCTATATCTTTTTCAGAATCCTTGGCTATTTTTCATTATGGTAAGACAGTAAATAAGAAAATCACAGGATGAGGAGTTAGAAGATAGGTTACTGAATAGTTGGGTGTCTCTCTTCCAACCTCACTTTCATAATCAGTCTCTGGGCATTGTAGGGTTCATAGACTTGCAGGGGTCTAGACCATGCCTCTGCATGGTGAACTCAGAGTGAGTCCCTTACCAAATGCTGACTTGTAAGCTCTCAAAATATTCTCCATACATATGCCAAGTGGTCCATCTTTTTTAAGATTACAATCTTCCTTCCACTTACTCTAGATTATCCTCTTTAAGTATTTCATTTCACTTTTCAAGCTCCTTCATATATAACTTTGATTTCTAAATGTGACTCCTATTGAATAGAATCTGCTGACTCTTCATTGGAATTTGCGGTTTCCTGTATGAAGTCTTCCATGTAAAATCATACAGCTCAAGTGGATTTTACGTAATTCAGCTAATGCCTTTTACTCAGAAGTCAAGTGCAGTCGTGAAACAACATGGCCATTTATTTGTAAAGACCTTTGTTGGGGGGTGGGAATCATTCTGCACAACTTTGTAATGATGTAGAATCATTGGATACCACAACAGAAGGGAGAATTCTCTGCAGGCGTCTTATTAATGCTTATGACTGAAACCACATGGTGAGACTCTGGGAATCCCCAAGCGCTGACTTAGACGTTAATACCGAGAGTCACAGAGTGAACATCCTCAAGGTATTACCAGATTTATTCTATTTGAATTAGCTCTGCTGCTAATTTTATTATAGGAAACTGGGTTTTTGAGTGACTGTTGAGGAAATCTGCACACACTTTTACCCTGAATTTTATCAATTCAAGTTTATTCATATTTTTTTACATATGAGCAACTTAAACTATGAATTATTTGCTAATTCAGACTATGATATAGATTGAACGAATTTGTAACTGGTGAGCGCTTACTGAAGTCCTATCAGGAATAACTTCAATTTCAAATGGCTTAAGCGGAGATACTATTAAAATCCCCAAAATCAACAGTATCATACAACTAATGATAGCCGATAAGGAAAATATCACATCAAGTTAGATAATAAACATAAAATGAATTATAAAAATGTACTTGAAATATAGTTATAGCTATAGTAAGAATATGTTTCTCATGAAGTCTATATAAACAATATAACTAATGTGTTGAGGAAACGTTAATCACAAGTATCATATCATCTGAAAAAAGAAAACTAGAGAACAATTTTAAAAAAAAAGATTATTCACTTATTTGAAAGGTAGAACTACAGGGGTGGGGGCGCAGAGAGAGGTCTTCCATCTGCTGGTTCACTTCCCAAATGGCCGCAATGGCCAGAACTGGACCAATCCAAAACCAGGAGCCGGGAGCTTCTTCTGGTTCCCCCAAGTGGGTACAAGGACCCAAGATCCTGGGCCATCTTCTGCTACTTTCCCAGGCACATTAGCAGGGCTTGCAAGTGGAGCAGCTAGGCCAGACACTCATATGGGATGCTGGCAGCACCGCAGGTGGCAGCTTTACCTTTTCCACAGCACCGGCCCCAGAAACCAATTTCTCAAATGAATCAATTTATCCACCAGACTATCTCTGCCTCTAGAGTATCCTATAAGCAGAATAAATAGAAATTGGATTCCTCTTGTAGCTATCCATAGAGTACAAAAATCAAATGTCATCGATCTAGCCATAATATGAAATAATAGAAAATTCTGTGATTTTATTCATCCTTTTTTAAAAAATTGTCAGTTTATTCAAATAGTCATATAAGAGTAATATTTAGACAGGGGGAATGAAGGAGAAAATATAAGCAGCAATAGATCATATTAAATCATAAAGTAATTTCTTAGTTGAAAATGTTCATTATTTGGTGAAGATCAGGTAGACTTTCAGTAATATTTGCTCATCTCAGATCTGGATATTGTTTGTCATTGTAGGAGGACGGGATGCATCTATACCATATACACATATTCATGCATAATACATTGTCAGCAAAAACATTTGGACTCAATAGGAAAAACTTTAGTTCTATAATTACTGTCAAAGTTAACTTGCAATTTTGGATCTGAATTACAGTTGCAACATTTTCTGAACTGGATGTTCAACTGCAAGAACTAACTTAAAAAAACATCAGCCTGATTAATATGTGTAAGATAAAATATAACATTTTATTATCAAAATGTGGATTCACTATGTTTTCATTTAAGGCAATTTTTCTTTGATCAGAGTCAAACCTCAGATTCCAAAAATTTGATGATAAAGTTTGCAAAATAATGGGACATTATTTAGCAGGAAAGACCCTCAGAGATTACTAAACGACAAAGGGGAACCAAAGCCCTAGGAAACAAGCAAGTCATGCAAATGCTTGGAGTAAATTATGTGGAGTGATGAGTCTATCTCTTTCAATTTCATGGCTGTCTTCTTTAAAATGACTGGAGAAAGAGGAACAGAGGGCACCATGGGTCTATTTGATTCACAACAACATGAATTATGATAAAAGTTCTGCTAGGAATAAAGTTATTTGCTCTAATAAGAAACTTTGCACTTCCTAAAGAAGCACTTCACTCCTTTGTTGTTCAGTTGCCTCATAACAGCACCTACCTTTCATATCCCAGAATAGTAAGGGTATTTACTAAGTGCTTACTACCAGTGAATCATAGTTCCATGTATATTGTACCCAATGTTCACCAAAATTTCTGTGAGATAATTACAACCAATATCCTGTTTTGAAAATAAGGAAATTTCGAGAGAGAGTACCAAACAGTAAGTCCCAAATGCTGTACTGTCCATGGGATATGGTTAAGATTTGAACCACAGTTGAGATGTCATCCCACATCCAACTGCTTTGACTCATGGGCTTTCTCCCGATTTTTCTATATGGAATAATAGGTGGGAGAAGAATGTCAAGGTAACAAAGCATGTTTTAAATGCAAGATTGTGTCCACTCTAGAAAGGATATCAGCCCCTTCTGACATTATCATGGTCAATCAATACCTCGACATCCAGGTCAAATATCTCTAATGAGTTCCATCACAAGAAAGACTGAGATAAAACATATAGAAGCACCATGAGAAAAGCCATTTATTGTACTAATTTATTGAAAATTTCTGTATACTGAACTCTATTGAAATCCATGACAATAAGATTTGACCTGTGTGTATAGAACACTTTTTATTCCTGCATCAATTATACTCGTATTTGTTTTATGAAATAAGTTTGTTCTCAGTCATATTTCCCCTGATCCATTAGTTTTATGTTTATCTCATTTACCTATTCAACATGTTATATTCTGCCTCAAAAAAGTATATCAAATGATTGAAATTTTAAAAAATCAATCTCATAACATTTTAGTAAATATGCTGAGCTTGGCTACAGCTTCCTTCCAAATGAGTATAACCACCAATAATCCTGACAAAGGGACAATATTGGATCCAAGGGTAGTGCTGTCAGTCATACAATCTAGCTGTTTTACAATCAAGCTCAATTGTTTATTGACGACCAGCTCTGAGAAAGGCATGGGGCATCAACATAATTCATGTTCTCATGGTTTAAACAAGAAAATCTAGACAGTCTCACTCTTGGTTCAAAGTTAATAGAATCTGCATGAATTATAAAGATGTTCATAGAAATCTGAAAGTCTCACACTTTACTTGTTTTTGACATTTTCTAAAGTTTCCATGATACTATATGTTGGTTTAGTTGTAGACTTGGTTGGACTCACAAGACCTGTTATCTTGTGACTCTAAGCGTTAATCAACTGAATGTTTCTAGACTGAAACTCTGACTCAAATCCACTTCTCCCTTGGAGAAAAAATATAAATCATTACCTAAAAATTTCCTAGTTAGTTCTCAACTTTCTAAAAAGAACAAATCATTCATAATTTTAGGTCAGATAGTAAAATTTGCTATAGAAACTCATTCTGGAAACATGAGAGCATTTTTTATTATATTCTATATCTGATAGAATTCCTACTGCATAGATTTTTTTTCATTCACTTGAAGGTGTCTTTGAAGACATCCACTATTTTAAAGCTTGTATCTTGTGAGTCTATGTGTGATCTCAGCCTACTGTGGTAGGGCTTTACCTAAAGGTCAAGGACAGCATAATAGCAGGGACTTGAGCTAGTATGGCAATGTTTCCTTCAGCAGTGTTGCCCTCCAGTCTAGGAAACTCTTCAGTGAATTGGACATTGTCTTCTAAAATCATGTTGACTATCCTGAAGAAGTTCCATTATTGATCCATGAAAAAGAATGCTGCAATTCGTCTTTCAAATGTTATTAAATAGTCACTTCAAAGGCCATTAAAGAAACTCTTACTCTTAATTTTATAGTTCAGTAGTTTTTCACAATTTTCATCTAGTTTTTGCTTTACTCTTCATAAGCGACTTTTAGTCATTCATTGAAATATTCACACATCATCGTGGATGTTGTACTATATAAATAAAGAGTAAAGGGAATGTTGACCAAATTGCATAGTTTGTCAGCAAGGTGGAAAGACAGAGGCTGGATCACTGTGTTACTTTAATTCAATACCTACTTACTGAGCTCTTGTTTAAACACAGAATTGCACAGACAAGAGAATATCAAAAACATGAGAAAAATTGATTCCTCACCCACACTGATTCATAACCAACTTAATTCACAACAAAATGTGTAAGTACACAGGTCATTAAATCTCATTTAATTCAGAACACATGTTTTAAAAAGAAACTTCTGTATGTTTGCAAAACACTTTATCATTAAAAAATCTTAAATTTGAATATAGCTAGCTTCTATGTCTGCACAATCCTAAATGAGCAGTATTTCAAAAATTTACATTTTCAAAATTATCCTGATTAAGTAGTTTGCAAAAAATAATTGATGTTCATAGTGATGATCAGAGAAATAAGTGTCTTAAAGTTTTAGGTTTATAAAAGTGAATGCTGAATTATGTTTGGAATAGTTTTAAAATTTATTGATTGATTCTTAAATTCTTTGCGAATGGGAATCTAAGAATTCATCTAATATATCAGTACATTTTCATGAAAACATAGGCACTACTGTACTGGTATATGTTGTTCTGTGTACTTTGTAGGAGTATTTCGTTAAGTCATGTGTTTCCTGTTTGCATGTGTAGGATATAAAAAGGTGGTGTCGTTATTAGTTGACCAGAATCCTATTTTTCCCAGTTCTGGAACATGCACCTGTCACGGGAGGCAGGAAATCACCAAGCAGGGATGAACGTCTCCTGTGCCGTAGAACAGTAGCTTGTGTCATAAGGAGTTTGTTCCAATAAATCTACAGACATTGGGAAGAACTCAGATATACTCCAAATAACAACTGGATCTTTTTTTTAACTTCTATTTAGTAAATATAAATTTCAAAAGTACAAATTTTGGATTATAGCAATTTCCCCCCCCATAACCACCCTCCCACCCACAAACCAGCCCATCTCCCACTCCCTCTCCCATCCCATTCTTCATTAAGATTCATTTTTAATTATCTTTATCTTAAAATTCACTCCTGTCATTCTCTGTGTTCCAAGATCCATCTTCATCAAAACAGTGATGTCACTGAGGGTTTTAGGTAGGCACAGCGTAAGCACAATTAACAAAAGTACTAATCACATACTTGGGGTCAGGGCAGCTCCACCTATGAGTGCCTCAAGAATATTCAAGGTCAAGACCTGGCTTCCCCTTGGGACTTATATATCCTAGACCGTGTAACCTTTCCAACAGGCCCTAACAACAAGAAAGTCATAGTCTCAGAACCATTTCAGAGCAGAAATGAGACAGATGAAGACAAAATCCCTTCCGTAAACTGAGATTTCTGGGATGCCTTCAACTTCTATAGTAATCATAGCTCAGGGACATGATTTGAGAGAACTGGCCATCTGACCACCTCCAACTGACCAGGGTGTTCTCTCACTTGTCACCTTTTGTTCCCAAAAAAATTATTTATTTATTTGAAAAGTAGAGTTACAGAGAGAGAGAGGGAGAAGGAGAGAGAGAGACAGAGAGAGAGAGAGAGAGAGAGAGCGAGCAAGCGAGCTTCCATCTACTGGGCCATTCCCCAAATGACTGCAATAGCCAGGGCTGGGCCAGGCAGAAGCCAGGAGCCTGGAACTCCATCCAGCTCTCCCATGTGGGTGGCAAGGGCCCAAGCACCTGCACCATCTTCTGCTTCCCCAGGCACATAAGCAGGGAGTTGGATTGGAAGTGGAGCAGCCAGGATGCAAACTGACACTCAAATGGGATGCCATGTAGCAGGCTGCCATGTTACATTTGGGCATGTGTTTGTTGGATCCTTCTTCTCATCATTGATACTCATACTAATTCTATATAATTATATTACTCATACTAATACTATACACTAATACTCGTACTAACTCATGCTAATTTCATCACTATCACCATTATTTTCTATTTTTTAAAAATTATTTATTTATTTGAATGGCAGTGTTACACAGAGAGGGAGAGACAGAGAAGACAGAAATCTTCCATCACTCCCCAAATGGCCGCCATGGCCAGAGCTGGGCTGGTACAAAAACAGTAGTCAGGAGCTTCCTCTGGGTCTCCCATGTGGGTGCAGGGGCCCAAGCACTTGGGTCATCTTCCACTGATTTCCCAGGTGCAGGGAGCTGGATTGGAAGTGTAGCAGCCGGGACTCAAACCGGTACCCACATGGGATGCCAGTGTCAAAGGCAGTGGCTTTACCTGCTCCGTCACAATATCGGCCCCTCTTTCTTTTGGGTGAGATTTACTATCTCTATCAATTAGTGACTTTGGAATTTTTTAAAGTTTTTTTAAACATTTTATTTCAGAACAGTTTTAAAATTTACCAAATAAAAATTGTTATATATTTATACAAAGAGTTCCTGTATACCCTCTCTCATTTCCCCACTAACATCTCAGATTAGTATCTTTGTCACAATGAACCATACCCAACTTCCCCTATTTTTTTAATCCAAACTCCTTTTATTGCTCTTTGCCTTCCCAGCCTCTACTATTGAGCATCCTGTGTTCAGATTGTGATGTTTTGTTTTTAATTTTCGCTCCCACATAAAAGGGAGAAAGTACATTATTTGTCTTTCAGTGTCTGGATTATTTCACTCAAAATGATGTCTTCCAGTCCCATCCATGTTTGCTGCAGATGATACAATTTCATTCCTTTTTACAGCTGAGTAGTATTCCATTTTATATATACCACATTTTCATCATCCAATATCTGATGATGGACAGCTTGGTTGATTCCACATTTTAGCTACTGTGAACATTGCTTCTAAAAATGATAGAGTTCGTATATCTGATACAATGAATTCATGTCTTTTGGGTATATACCTAGAAGTAGGATTTCTGGTTATTTTAAATAGATTGCTAATTTCTGTTTGTGTTTGTTTTTGTTTTAAGAAAGTACTCTTTTTCCACAGTGGCTGCACTAATTCACATTCTCACTAGAAAACTTACTTTAGGCCAGAGCTGCAGCTCACTAGGCTAATCCTCCGCCTGCGGCGCCGGCACCCCGGGTTCTAGTCCTGGTTGGGGCGCCAGTTCTCTCCCGGTTGCTCCTCTTCCAGTCCAGCTGTCTGCTGTGGCCCGGGAAGGCACTGGAGGATGGCCCAACTCCTTGGGCCCCTGTACCCTCATGGGAGACCAGGAGGAAGCACCTGGCTCCTGGCTTTGGATCAGCACAGCACGCCAGTCATAGCAGCCATTTGTGTGGTGAACCAACGTAGGGAAGACCTTTCTCTCTCTCTCACTGTCTAATTCTGCCTGTCAAAAAAAAAAAAAAAAAAAAAAAAAAAAAAAAAAAAAAAACTTACTTTATTTTTGTTTCTTGGAAAGGCAGAAAGAGACAGAGAGATCTTCCACATGCTGATTGATTGCACACAACAGCCAGCCTGAAACCAGGAGCCAGGAACTCACTCTGGGACACCCACATGGGTGACAGAGGCTTGAAGTAGTAGAACTATCACCTGCTGCCTCACAGGGTGCACATTAGGAGGTAGCTGATATCGGAGCGGAGCTGGGACTCAAACCCAGGCACTCTGATTCAGGAGGCAGCATCTAAGAGGCACCTTGCGCACTGCATCCAACGTCTACCCCCCATCACTGTTTAATTTCTTTCTGTGTGCCAGCAAATGGGAAGGGCCTTATGTTGACTGTTTTCTCATCGACAATTAACCTCAAGGATATTTGAGCCAGATGGCAGAATCATGCTCCCTAGTAATGGGCCACAATAGTTTTTTGTTCTTTCTTTTAGTGGACCTGGGAAAATGTGGTAAAGAAAACTGCTGACACATATATTAAGCAAAGATAGGTTTCAAGATAATGTGGGTGGAATTGTTTTTTACAAAGAGGATGACATTTCAAAGGGCTAGCAAAGTTCTTAGTTGTAGGAACTAAATGGGAGGCCTGCATGTCACGCTGGCTTGGAAATCCAGATGAAGCAGGCAAAGCATTCAAAACAATTATTCAAAACAATTGCCAACACTTGCATTGTGGTCATACACCTCCGGGTGGGCAATGCAGAGCTAAAGAGATTTCAGGGGCCACAAAAGGCAGGCCTTGGCATTCTGTGCTTTTCTCGGTTTTGTTGTTGTTGTTGTTGTTGTTTTGTGGAGATGAGACTGTTTTAGGATTCCCAGCGTCTGTCGTAACAGCTACCACAGTGCTCCCCAGAGCATGTCACCCTTTCCTGCTAACAAGGTGGCTGTCCTTGTCGAGTCTCTTGGTTCCATTGAGTCTTTGTGAGCCACCTCTGAAGTGTTGACCATGGCATTCAGGTTCTCAGATTATGTTCTATAACATACAATAGGACATTAAAGGCAGCCAGTGAGGGATTAAACATGACAATAGGTCTGATCTGATTTCATCATCATTTAAAAAAAAATCATCTATTATTTTTCACTTTATGTTTCTGTGTGGGAGCAAACTGTTGAAATACTTACTTAAGGTATACTAAGCTGATCTTCTGTATATTAAGATAATCGAAAATGAATCTTGATGTGAATGGAAGGGGAGAGGGAGTGGGAAAGGGGAGGGTTGTGGGTGGGAGGGACGGTATGGGGGGGGAAGCCATTGTAACACATGAGTCGTACTTTGGAAATTTATATTCATTAAATAAAAGATTAAAAAAAAAAAAAGGCAGCCAGTGAAAGAGTTTGGACTGAACTGCGATGGCTGAGTGGTTGAACTTTAGATGCCAGTGTGGGGTACAGGCTCCAATTACTAGAGCCTCAATGAGGAGGTGCATTGGGTCTTAATGGTTTTTTCTCCGTGGAGAAAGAAATACCACCACGGAATTGCTGGGAACCCTGAAAGAGAATACAAGACAAGGGTAGAATCCATAGCCTCTTCGTCAACGCCTTTTGTTTCGTGATGTCATCATGAGTTCAGCGGTCTTACCATGGTGGTGGGTCTGGCAAATAGCACAACCATGACAAAACATAGAATGAAGTTGTTACTGTGATGTGTTTCATTTTAAGTAGTATATTCCCTACAAAGAAAGATATAATGCAGGTGTTTGCCATCAAAAGCCCTAAACTTTATTCATTTGACTTATTACACTAATTTAGCTACAGATTATCATTTTACCTCAGAGATACAAAATAATAGCACATATAAATGAATAAATTGGTCCAGGTTGTTCAAACAGAAAAATTGGAATATGTCAGCCTAGGCTCCACCACTCACATACTTCCGAGTCACAAATAGAACAAGAAAGGGACATCTTCACCGTAGCACGCAGAATCCAACGTGATGGCAACCCTTCACTGCCACGCAGGCATCCCAGACAGCGTTGTTTGTTTCAAGCTTGAGGCTCTCAAGGCAGTCCAGAAATAGCCCCCTGAGGTCCTCATCTGTTTCTGAAATAAAGAGACAGTCAGATCATCATCTCCGCCCCTGCCTCAGGGGCTCATTCTGATGAATGTGGCACCGGCTTCCAGGCACAGGGGCTGAATCTGCATGGCAGAGAGAGGGGCATCTGAGAGCAATCTCATCCCACAGGCAGAATAGCTCCTCAGGGAGAGGGGCGGAGAGAGTAAAGGAGGGAAAAGGATGCAAGGAGATAATGCAGGCCCACGTGCTCAGCTTCTCCTTCCATGCCTGGCCGATGGAGAATGAATCAGAGAGCTAAGAGTGCTGCATTAGGAAGCATTCAAAGTGAGGAGCAGGAAACTAGCATTTTTCCACAAAGACATATCTAAAAGAAATTAAAGGCACTATGGGGTGGACATTTAGCCCAGTGTTTAGGATGCTGGTTAAGGCACTCAAGACTCACATCAGTTTGATTACTGCTCCTGCTCCTGGCTCCAGCTTTCTGCTCATGCAGACCCTGGGAGGCAGCGGTGACAGCTCAGATAACTGCATCCTGCCACCTACTTAGGGGATCTGGGTTATGTTCCTGGCTCCCGGCTTCAGGCCTAGTCCGGCCCTGGCTGTTGGAGGGTATTTACAAAGTGAGCTAATGGAAGGGAGTTCTCTCTCTCTCTCTCTCTCTCTCTCTCTTTTTCTCTTTCACTCTAAAACTCATATAAGTTAATTTAAAGAAAAATAGCCAACAGTGGAATACAAACTAGAAATAAAGGACAATTTTGAAGTAAACGTGGATTTAATATTCTATTCTTTACCCGAATTAATATAAATAAAGGCAGCGAACAAATAACCTACACATATATGGTAATAAGGAGAGAATTGTTCACAGGGAAGAATTACCAGTGGTTGAACTGATTGATAGAAATTTCCAGTGGTCTTCCACCCAAACCAGCCATAAGAGAATTGCCTCTCATCCTCCTGTCTACTCCTCTGAACTACTTCAACTGTGGTTTCACCACCAAATTAAGCAGATCCTTTGAGATAGAACATTCAATTCAGCATTTCTATAAAGGCGCCTTGTATATTTTCTTAATTACTGAAAATATTTTAAAACTAGGACATGGAAAGTATCTAGAAAAATATTTGTCATGTGAAAAAAATCTGCCTGAGATCCACATTAGATAAAAGTCTTGTAATAATGATTAAAGGTTCATCATCTCATCACAAGTAGAGAACACCTGCCGTGCCATTTCACCATACAGCATTCAGTAAATTTTGCAGAGAGTACAAACAATGTTCCTCAAAATGATAATGGAGGATTGGAATTATCGTATGCTTTTCCTTCATCATCTTCTGTTTTGGGACCTTCCAGTGAAATCAAGTCTTTGTCTTCCAGGACAACTAACAGTGGGATGCCTTTGGCATAACAGCAGCAATAACCTTCAGTGCTGACCCCTTTCAACACAGACATACTAGAGATGTGGACTGACTACTGGGAAAGCCAGCCTTGTGTATTGAAATAATTTAGTAAAATTAGTAAATCTGACACACACACACACACACACACACACACACAACATATTTCTATGGGCCTAGTTCTGAAACAAAGAGAAAGTCTGGTTATATTGCCATTTATAAATTGACATTTATAAATTCACCATCCCGTTATCAGGGATCTGATTACAGTCACATTTATACACTATCCCACACTCAATCTGAAATTCACTATTTCTGTGGATCATTTTATTCTGGGAATCCCAAGTAGCTCCTGGGAACCATGGTTCATTGACACAACCAGTTCACTGAGCACTTGCAACATATCAGACAATCAACAGTCATTTGAAGATTAGAAGCAAAAGTGTGCCAGGACCTAATTGGCATTTCAGAAAGATAACTCAGGCATCAGTTAAGGTGAGGTAACTTCTCCTATAATTGCCAGAGATGATCTGTGGGCTTCGGGCACAACACAACTTGTATTTTTCCAAAGCTGGTTATTCTACAAGCAGAAGACCCAAAACAAGGAGGCATTTCTTTTCCACAGGATCTTTGTCTTTATTTACATAATTGGGGCACACGCTTAAGTCAGTGCAGCTTCAGGCCAGATATAATTTTAATATTTGAAAGTATCAAAAGCAAGTGCAGCCCATGTAAGGACCCTCGGTTGTTGGCCTTTAACTTCCTGTGGACACACACCTAATCATGAAGGCCTCCAGCTCTCACACTCCACATAACTGCTCTATCCTGCTCCAGATGCACTTTGCGTGGGACTATTGATATTTTTCATGCAGAAAAGAAATTACATCAAGGGAAACAGACTTTCAGATGTGGAAAATGGAGAATGCTGACACTGCAGCTAAAAGCAGTGTTCCCTTTTTGGCCTTGTCTTGGCTAGTCATGCAACCAACGAAAGTTCAAGAAAGTACATGAAGCCGTCAACTGTACATGAGAAGGAAAATGCTGACTCTCACTAAAACCACACAAATGGAAGAGCAGTTCCACCTTTAAGTTTCTTAGCAGGTTAGCCATGTTTATGTTCTGAGCACACATCTTGTTTATGTATAAGCACACAAAAACATGAAAAATACTTCATAGTGCACATGTAGCCATGTATCTCCCCATTTAAGCAAAGATCAGAGGATAGGAATATGTCCAAATATTAACCTAGTATGTGTAGCACATATCCTGTCTACACTGAATATAAAGAATGTTTTAAAATGTATGTAACTTTGTTCTGCAAAGGTTCAAAGTTTCATGAATACATTCTGTATAATAGAATGTGAATTCTTACTGACTTTTCTAACCTGCTTTGATAAGTGAGATTTTCATTTCAAGCTATAAGACTACAAAAATGGCAGGCATTTTAAAAATTTTTAAGTGCATATTTTCAGGTGCATCTTATACAAGTGCATTTGAATTGAGATTATTCGGTATATTAGTAATAGTGGACTTTGACATGGAGACTTTAAGGGCATAAACAATCATAGCCCAAGATTTCCCATTATTATGTGAACCCATTGTTTGGTTTTCCATATACCTCCCAAGTTTGCTTATGTTATTTCCTCCTATTGAAATGATTTTTCCTTATTTTCTGAATGTCTAATTGGAGTCCAACTCAAATGCCAGGTTCTCCAATATGCCTCCACTACCCATCACTACTGAACTTAATTTCTTCTTAAAATTTTAAGATTTTTCTGCTCTACTCCTTACTCACCATTTTGTTCCTTGTGTTATTGTCTTTTCATGCTTACAAGATCCGTCCTTGAAGGTAGGGTTTCAATAGCTCAACAGAGTGTTCTTGATCTCACAGGTGCAAAGGGAATATTTCTTGAAATGCTGAATTAATGCATAACGTCTTGGGAAAATCCTTGCAGAAATCCAAGAGCTTATTCTAGAACTAAAATATCTACAGAAATTTTAAGATTTTTAAGTTGTTTCTGATAAATTATATTATTCAAACTGACCTTTTAAAAAACAGGCGATTGAAGGAACTCAGTTAGGAGTTGCTGAATTTTTATTATACAAATTGCATTTCCTTTGATTGCATATGATTTGCAAATCTATGCTTAAATAATAAATGACCAATTCAGATACATTGCTCACTTTTACAGATTTTGACAGGAGTTTGCCCTAGGTATTAACTTTTAAAAAGTACGGATAATGAACCCATAAAAGAATAAACCCTGAGAAACAAATGAATTACATAAAACAGATACTCCATGACCAAAAGAGGTGAATACAGGTGTCATCTTAGATCTTAACTATCATGGGGCTGGTTGCTCTCCACTCTCTCTTTTATTTGACAAATATGTGTTGAGACTGGCATTCTTCTACTTGCTAGGGAGACAATGGAAAACAGACACATTTCCTGCTCACGGCAAACATATATCCATCAGGTCACAATAATCACTAGGAAGAGAATGAAAAGAATGATCGAAGTGGGGTATGGAAGTTTGAATAAGGCATTCAGGAAATGCCTCTACATTAAGACAGTGCTTGAGCTGAGCCCTGAATTAAAGGGTGGCGGGATTAATAGGAATATCAAAAGAAGAGCTTCTGAGATCAAGGACAGAGCAAATATAAATGCCCAAGGCCTGAAAAGCCCATTTGAGTTCTTCAGAGCAAACACAGAGACAGTGACAGGAGATACAGTGAGAGAGTGAGGTGAGAAGATCGTGAATGGTCCTGCAGGCCCTGATTAAGATTAAAGATTTTATTCTGAGGAGGATGGGAAGCTATTGGAGAGTTTAAGCAGTGGACATACGTGATTTGACTGTAACATTAAGAGTCACTCTGGCTCCTGTGTGAAGAGTACATTGGCCAGGAATGGTTGTAACGAGTAAGGATGAAGCATTAGTCTATTGAGGATAGCCTGGCCATGAGCCAGGCGAGAGACACAGGTGCCTGGGGTGAAGGCAAGAACAATGGAGATGGTGAAGAAAAGCTGGATTCTGGATATATGTTACGTTAGAGCCAAGATTGCATTATTCTTAAAGACTTTTGCCAAGTGAGATTCTACCAGATATAGACTAAAGATGAGTCTCTAATTTGAGGGGCCCCCATTATGTCATATTTATAATGATAATTATTCCCACACTTACTCTCTAGGGAGCTCATCTGTTAGGATTAATGCCAGCTTTCAGAGAGGCCTTAGTGACATGCTTTGTGTCACAAGTCAAGCCAGATCCCACAGCACCAAAGCTACTTTTCCTTTCACTAAATTTCACATTTTCCCTGTTTTTTTTTTTTTCTGAATACTCAAGAGATATTTTGCTTTAAGTATGCAAGATATTTTTAGTATTAGAGGAAAATTCTAAATATCGACTAAATGTTCAGCTTCACATAAACGTTTTAGTGTCTTATTTTCAAAAGATTAATTTAGTCCATGTTCTTTGGTTAAAGATTTGCTTTATACTAGATTGTTGCGGTACCTTTTTCTGGCAAATTTTCTAGCAGAAATAAAGTAACAATTGGCAACAATCATACTTAAATAATTCAAAAAAGATTAGTGTGGTGATTTTTAGCAATGTTTTGAATTTTGTAGACTAAAAACAGATATGCAATAATCCCTTTTTGAACAATTTTAACAAGCATGCTATATCAACAAATATTGACATTCTATTAGTGGTATTTTCTGTTGCTTTTTAAAAAACATGTTCATCTAAAATTTAAATATTACTGAAAGCATACCTAAAGATATCATTTACCAGACCATTTCTAAAAGTAAAGGAGTTTTTGTTTCTAGTTCTAATCATTTATGTATTTGTGTATTTCGAAACATTGACAAATAACCTATTTTTAACAATTCTGCCATGTTTCCTGATCAGCATGCATTTATTCTACCACACTGGCCAATCAGCTTACAAGTTTTGTTATTGACAGCATTGTGCTAAAGAATACTTTTCATTAGAACATTAGAGTTCTATCCTTTTCTCCCGAGGCTTGAATAAGAATTAAAGATTCTCGGGGGTTCTTAGTTGCTGTTAGGTTTAGAACCCTGGAGCATGCTGTGATGCCCAGGTTTTAATCAGCAAGCATGGACGCTGACATGAATAAGGCTTCCCCCACACGTGGATATGAGCCATTTTTCCTTCACCGGATTCTTTTCTACATTATTTCCCTAAGACCTACACCTGATTCAAATAGATCCTTGGCTTCTTGACTCAAGCCTTCATTTCTCTTTTTCCCACCTCCTTCTTCGGGAAATTTATTGAGAACTTCTGTGCAGTGCATTTATGAATAGCATCTAAAATGCTTGCTATTCTGGTCGAAAGGGAGAAAAGATTTCAGAGATCCTACCCTGTTTTCTGAGGCCCTAACTCCTGAAGATTCACTCAAGTTGAATGATTGAAGCAAAGAAAAAACCTACCATTATCCTTGAGACACTAAATAATTGATAGTCTGGGGACTCCTACCAATTGCTTATTCTTTAAGAAAAAAAAGGGACCATTTTTAATCCCCCCCCCCAAAAAAAAAAGAACCCTTTTTCCCATCAAAGATAGTTCTGCCATGTCTTTTAAGGACTTTTCTCTTAGTGGTCTTTTCATTTCACTCCTCAGTGTTCTGCTAATCTTTGATTGTAGGGAAACTTGCATATAAGTACGGAAGAAGGAAGAGAGGAAGAGACAGGAAGCGAACACTTCCTGTGTCTAGGATTGCTCATATTTACTGGATTAAAGATGCACTAACATACAGAAAAACATCATCTCTATTTGAGTGTATAGCACCACCAAGGACAATCCAGGTGATCCTGTGTATTTATTGGGAATAATGTCATTGGTTAAATGGAGCTAAGTTCACTTGCAGAAAGAAAACACAGGTTACATAAATGTGAAGAGGCACAAGTGGCTTGTCTTGGCCTACAAGATGCCATAATGGAGCCACGCAGATTTACAAAAAGTAGGATGGAGTAATTTATCCCTTCACATTGGCTGGTGCTCAATTCTATCTTTTGGAAATAGGATTCATTCAAAGTCAGGCATGCTTAAACCCTAATGGCAAATTTTAGATGTTTTCCAAAGATTATATAAGAGTAGAAATTAGAGTGCATTATCCTCTGTCTTCTATTTAGTCTCATTCTGTTCTGTTTCCAATGAAGACAGTAAATATGATGAGAGAGTATAATGAAATGGTTACTTGGTTGTTTTGTTAGGATTCAGGGTCCAGAATTGTCTAATCCCATTAACAAGAAGAGTACTCTGTCCCTTAAAACCACAAACATCTCAAACATTTAAGTTTATTAAGATTATAATTACCATAAGAAATATTTTCTCATGGAGCTTTAAACCATAACCAAGTAATTCTTCTTCAAATTATAAATGAAAACCTAGCAACATAATATAAAAAGTAAAATTCTCTTGTTTAGACTATACTGACAAGAAGTTTCAAAATCTATAGTCATAACTTTGTGAGACCTCATTATTTTTTTTAAATTGCTGCATTGTATATAATGAAAATTGTGCCCTGACTGCTAATGGACAACTTAATACATTATCCCTCATAGTAAAAAAAAAAAAAAAAAAATTGTGTACGGTGCTACAAGAAAAATAAATAAATATTGAGCGGTTTGGCTTCATAAATATTTTTAAAGGGAGAATTTTTATTATCTGAAATTACAGGATTTAAACTCATGTAGCAAGTTTGGCTTGGTCACTGTTTTCTACCACAGAATTTATAAGAGAAAGTGCAAAATATACCAAAAAGAAAATAAAATCTGTGGTTTTCCTGTTCAATAAATCTTTCTCCCCAGATGTATAAATGACTGTGGATTTTATTCCTACCCCTATCCTGTGATATGTGGAAGCCAATGAAGAGATAGGATCTGCCAAAGAGAAAGGACGCACACCCTGTTTCTAGGAGCAATGGATGCTTGTTTAGGGAAGGAAGAAACAGAGAAGCAGGCAGAACTGACTTGTGTCCTATTCTCTGTGTACAGATTGGCATAACTCTTTATCACACTTCCCTAAAAGTGAGCTGAAAATGTAAGAGATATTGTATCCCATGCAGATAGAAAGGTAGAATTAAGCAGGATTAGTTCCCTAAAGGTACATGCACATTATTCTAGTTTTTTTTGTTTTCATAGAGAATTTATGTTCCACATTTAAGGATTCAATAAACCCTCTATCTGGCAGCAAGTAAAATTCAACAAAACATATCATGTATACTTACGTTTTCTAAGCAATCTGTAAGTAAGTCCATAAGTTCTTAAAAATCAAGAATCAACATCATTCAAGATTTTATTTAAATAAAAATGCAACAAGCAAAATTATTTTTATTTTTAAATATCCACAGATTCTGTAAAGCAGAAGTAAATCAATTTCTGAATATTTTATGGGTTGGATATATTATGAATGCTCCACTTGTTAAACCACCAAGACAAATGTTGTGCTTTTACTTTCTAAAATTACAATTTATAAACATAATTTTCCCTCTAGCAAAGCAGATTTAATTTCTCTTTATAAGTGGTAGTAGGCAAAAGAAGAAAGAATGCTAATTGGAAGGCAGTATTAGTTCGTTATTTAGTCCTTGTTTTTTTTTTAAAGATTTATTTATTGTAAGAGAAAAACCAGGTTGATTTTTACATCTTAGACGTGTTCTGTTGTTTATTTTAGAAGGACCAGCATTCCTGATATTTATAGAAAATGTGCATGCCTATTCTTGACCTATATTTATACTGCAAATAAAATTGTGTTACTTCAGTGTAGGTCCCATCACACCCATCATTTATTCACATTTGAAAAAAACTTTTTTAAACTGCTCTTCAATCTTAATAATTTCTGCTGTTAGCACATTATTAGGAAAATAACATGTTTTGCTCCCCTGGGCTCTGGGTATATTACAGGTTGCAGTGTTTAGAAGGATGACAATGACAGGAAATATATTGGAACGTTCTAACTAAAGCACACAGAAATGTAAGACAAAGAGATCTTCAGAGCCTGCTTGAAGTTTGAAAGAACTTCCTTGTTTGGGGAAGTATGGAAAGTCCGACATTTTGCTTGATGATAACAATAAATCTGACGAAGAAGCAGGGAAGGGAGTGTTGAAAGTGCTAAGTTCCCTGTCAAAGAATTCTACCAATACTCCAACCACTGCCTAGGGCTTGCAGAACCCTGTTGATGGGCCCTCCCAGCCCATACCTGACAGTCAACTCAGAAATAAATCTCCCTGCTTGGCACTGTTCAGGCAACCAGCAAGAAAGTCCACAGGGGCTATGCAAGGGGTTCGAAGGCAGATCTCCCCAAGCAGTCAAGCAATACTTTTGTCAGCTGGCATTCATACTCATACATTTTATTTCTCGTGAATGAGGGCTCCTCAGAGACAACCTGCAAATGACTAAATACATACACAACAAGGGGGAAGGCAAAATTCTGGCATCAGAATTTCCGTCTTCACTGAGGCAGGTTACTAAAAAGCCAGTGGAAAGTGGAAGAGTGGGACAGAGAGCCCATCAAACACATGGTTGTGGTGCGACGGGCAGAAGATTCATGTACCACACACAAGCCACTTGAACATGGACATGGCCGTGGGGAGATTTGCACAGGTCGCACTCAGAACTTTGCTTTATGTATTGTAGCTCTTCAGCCAAAATGTTGGTGCAAGCCCAGTGGCACGCATGCTAGAGACACAGACCTCATTTTCAAGAAATTAAATTTTAGTTAGTGCCTTCCTACACAAGCTAGATGCTTTGCTGACTCTGATGATTTGCACAGGGTTCACTGTTGTTCTCTTTATAAATATATCCTTTCCCTAATAGGTTCTTTTAAAGACGAGTACATTGTGCTCTACTGGAGCCAAAGAAAGGGGCCCGAGTTGGGGGTGGGGGCAATGTGCTTTCTGTTGGGCACTGGGAATTCTATTCAACGAACCCTACCCTACCTGAGAATCAAGCCTGTCCAGGTCTTGGCTGGCTCTGGATCATAACCTTGAACAATGTAATTCATCTCATCTGCACCATTTTATGACAAGTCATTTCCAACAGCAACTGTAAATATCAGGATATGCATGCCCTATAATGAATCTGCCTGTGAAAATGAACCTTTACTTACTTGCTTTGCATTTGAAACATTCTCATATGAAATATATAGTTAGTAGTTAAATATTTATAGTTTATACCCAAAAAATTTTCGAAGGAGATCTTTATACCTGAAATGTTTGGAGACTTTCTTTTTTCAGAGCATTCGTTCTCCAATGACATCATTCTGGTAACCAACCTCAGGGGTTTGGCTTTTTCTGCAGGGATCCTAACAGAACACAAGTGCATAGGTATTTCTTGTAATTCAGGATTCATTAACTATATTTAACAAAAGCTCTCCTAGTAACTCTCCATCTTATACTTAATAAAAAGTCATATAGGCACACTTTAAATTTAACCACTTCAAATTTTTTATGTATTTTTTAACTCACTGGCAAACACATCACAATTGTTTGGCTTTCTCTTCCAATTAGCAAGCCTCCATTCTGATCATTTTTTTTAATTAAGCTGTTCCTTTAAATTCAAAATATTCCTTCCAGCTTCCATGGTAAATACAACCTGCTGGAAATAAATTGCAGCATTTATTTCTTTTCCTTACATATGTGTAAAACCTGAAGCACTTCATATTTATTTGTAGTTGGAGCCACTCAGCTGTAAGTAAAAGCTCCCTGCCTTGAACATTCTCTGCAGATTTGGCTAAGAAAACACTGAATTCTGTTTTCAGCCCTTGGGTCAGCTTCATGGATGTAAATCCCATATGGATGTAAATCCCATGTAGATGCTGTCACACAGAGATATTTAGCGCAGATAGCTATATATAGCACGTGGTCAAAAATGGCCACCCAGGACACATTCTACTCTTGTTTTTGTAAGGGTTTATAAAGATAGGATTTACTGAGAACCCATCAGAAAGGTAGAAAATTCCTGCTATGCCACACAGTTAAACTTTCTTTTTATGTTACAGTAGTCAAATGTGTCCTTTAATTTTTCAGTTTAGTACACCATTAAAGCAAAGCCCTAATTTTTCCATCATTTGTTATTCTCCTGTTCATTCTACAAAATCTGAAAAAAGGTTTGATTAAACTTAGTTTTACATTTAGCAATCCTCCAATAATCAACTTTAACACTGAATTTAAAAAAAGAAGAGGAAGAATTGAGTAATTCAGTTCTAAAAAGTAACTGTAAATTAAACAGCTAATTCTGTTTTTAAAAATCAAAAACTGAAAGTGGAGCTCAGTGTTTCTAAGAAGCAGAGACATCTGCTCAGTTTGCTGCTGCCAAGGTCACTACTGAGATCAGAGCCACCGCCCCACAGTACAATTGGAAGATGAGGACGCATTACTTCCAGGGCGAGCCTTTGTCCAGAGCTTTAGGCACAAGTGGGTCAAGTTGCCCAGTGATCTGTCTAATTAATGACTCTTGGCATTTAGTTTGCCTGATACCTCATGAATATATCCTACCCGACACTCATCCCTGACCCCCCTCCTAAAAAAATAAAACAACAACAACAACAACAACAACAAAAATAAACCTTACTTACACCTGCACTATCCAGTCAGGAGTTCTCATTTCTAGAAGTGTGCAACAAGAATAGGCTTTTTAAAAAATCTCATGATCTATACATTTTAAAATTGTGCTCTTTCAGGTTGACTTGAAGTCTGCAAAATCTATATCCCTGGAATTAATGCCTCTCTGCCCAAATGTTATACATATAAATAGCCCGAGATCACTTTCAAAGACTGAGCAGAGGGGGAAATGATTACATTCTACAAGTATGTGTTTAAGTGGTCAGAAATGTAAAATTAATAATCATTACTCCGGGGTTTTATGTGAGCCTGTGCTGCCTAAGTGTATCTGAACTGAACCACTCTTCTGGCGCAACCATACAATGCAGCATTGTTTCTCATGTTTCTGTGTATATGTTACTCTTTCAGTTTCATTTGTCCCCTGAAGTCTGTTTACCCAGGCTTCCTGTTATTAATTATGGGAAACAGGTTTTCTTGAAATATAGGAGAGACTCTTTTAACTCTTGTCCAGACACTTCAAGGCAAGATATTGATGATTCCTTTAATGTCTGCCCTGTGCCGGAAACAGAGTTAAAATACATTATGCTTGACCCAGCTTACAACTTCTTTCCTCTCACAGAAAAAAAAGACAAGAAAAAGAAATAATAACAAAACAAATCTGAGCAGCTTCTTTCCCAGTTACTAGACACTGAGATACAAAGTTGGGTGCTTCCGTCATCTGTCACGACAATTACCAGATCACAGTGTGACTTTGAACCCTAATAAGCCCACAAAAACAAGTTGCAAAGACTGACTCAAATAGCAGAGCCAAGACAATAAGATGTATTCTAATGTAAATATACCCATAAGGAGACAAAGTACTGACCTGATTATTGGTGTATTAGAAAGCTTTTCATATAGAAACATCTGGTCAGTCCCTCTAGCTGGCTCCTGTGTTTCTCTCTCTCTCTCTCTCTCTCTCTGAAATGGAAGCAAATACACTTGAATGCATTAAAATCAGAATGAAGCCAAAACATCTGGAAGTTTTAGGAGAACAGCAACACGGTTATGGGGAGGGAGGAGATATCCAGATTAAAAAATGCAGATGTTTAATTGGGATGTCAGTTTTGTTATAAGGAAATAAGAGCAGAAATAACCAGGAGCCACTGGTGGAAAATTAAAATAGTTTCATGAGCTCTTGCCAAGCTAAAAGCAATGAAATTGGTAACGCAATATGGACAGGGGCTTTCAAAACTGAGATCTGAAAATGTTACCATGTGCAATTTTGTAAATTAGCCATTTCCAAAAAATCTTTTTCATTAAAGCACAATAAAAGTTTTTGAGACCCTCTCTCTTTGGTCATTAACATCCGGCAGTTATTCGGGGGGTTTGGCTTTCATCAATGACAAGCTCATTCCCCCACCCCACTCACCCCCTTTCTAAGACCCTCTAATACTGCTGAGTGGCCAGAAATTACAGATGCAAGAAAAGCTGACAAATGACTGCTAGGCCCCTCCCCCTCCCGCCCCCGCCCCGTGCCTCAACAGTCAAAGCCCCTGCCGGAACATGCTTGAAAGACAAAGACACAAAGATCCCATTTTCTCAGTGAAAATAGATTTCATGTGTAAAACACTAGTGAGAAAAAATTGAAAGCTGACACATATGTGCAATTTCAGAGAGGCAGGGCTGAATATTTCAAGAAGATTGAAATTGCATTTGATTGCATCAAAGCCTAACAAATGTTGTTGAACCTAAAAGTCTTTTCAGTCTGTAAAAAAGACATTCAGTGGCAAGATATTTTATTTTCTTAAGCGCATGGTTAGAGAGGAAAAGGAATCTTGGGCTCAGTAGAAAGATGTTGATTACATACTACTGTTGCATAAAGAATTAACACTTCTGGCTCGCATCACAGGCTCTACAAAATAAGGGGGGAAAGATTTTTTTTTAATCCCTATTGAATCAAAGGGTTCGGTAAGATAATATTAAATCCTTATGAGTGTGTTTCATATAAAAAGAATCCCTTCCCAGGAGCCCCAGGGTATCATTACTGGAGAGGCAGCAAGTGGTTTATTAGAGATTCAGACCTCGGCATCTGAGCTTTGCCAGGCATGCAAGTTTTAGCTTGTGTGCCCAGGGCCTTGCCTTCTTCAGTCTCTTCTGGCTTCTAACAGTGCGGGCCATCTTGTCAACCTCCACACCACGCCTGCAGTGTGTAGGGCAAAGGCTAGGCCTGGGAGACAGAGAGAGAGAGATCCTCACTTATCAAGGAAGATTACGCTTTTCTTCCTGCCTACCTGCCCACCCAGTCCATTCCATAGCACTGTGTTCCTAATAGGTGGACTCAAAACTTGCAAAGAAAAACCTTGGCTTAATATGTTTTAGAAAGTGTTAGACCATTAAGAGGTTAAAATATAATTAATAGTAGCTGTCAAGGGTAATAGACCAAGAAATTGCACTGGGGATATTTTAATTAAAAAAAAAGTTTTACAACAAATTAAAAAAAAATTGAGAACACATTTTCTACTCTCCCAACTTCTTCCAAGCTTTTGCAAATCTTGAATTTCTTTAGCCAATAGGAACATCAGAGAGAGTGAGAAAATTACTTCATAAACTATCAGGAGATGACTGAAATAAAAATGAGAATATTAAATAAACCCTCTGGCCATTAAAATGCTTTACATAAACTCTTTATTCCTCCAAGCGTATTCATGTAAGGATACATTCTAGCTGCCACTTCCAGCCTCAGGAGGATGCAGTATAGCATTTAAGCAAAAAATTTGCAACATTAACTAATGAAACATGTTTTATTTGGGGTTTTAAGAATCTTCAAACTAAGTGCTCAAAGAATTCATCTGTTTGCTTGTTAAAAGAAGGCACTTTCCGGGTTCTAGGCCCAGTTGCTCCTCTTCCAGTCCAGCTCTCTGCTGTGGCCTGGGAAGGCATAGGAGGATAGCCCAAGTGCTTGGGCACCTGTACCCACATGGGGTACCAGGAGGAAGGACCTGGCTCCTGGCTTCAGATCAGCATAGTGCGGTCCATAGCGGCCATTTGGGGAGTGAACCAATGGAAGGAAGACCTTTCTCTCTGTCTCTCTCTCTCACTAACTCTATCTGTCAAACAAAATAAGAAAGAAAGAAAGAAAGAAAGAAAGAAAGAAAGAAAGAAAGAAAGAAAGAGAGAAAGAGAGAAAGAGAGAAAGAGAGAAAGAGAGAAAGAGAGAAAGAGAGAAAGAGAGAAAGAGAGAAAGAGAGAAAGAGAGAAAGAGAGAGGAAGGAAGGAAGGAAGGAAGGAAGGAAGGAAGGAAGGAAGGAAGGAAGGAAGGAAGAAAAGAAATGAAATCAGCCCAGAGCTATGTGGACGGAACACAACCTAACAGTTGATTGTTATAGTTGTTCAATTTTCAGAATGTCTCAACATTCTGTAACATTATATCTAATGCTCTGTGATAAAACATTATCTTAAAATAGTAGTTGTGACATGCATGTATTTATATTAATTCTCCTTCCTCTTGTTAGTCATTAAATGGATGTGCGCAGAACAGCTAAGTGAGCCAGGGGTGAATCAGCATGGTGTGAAATTCCAGGCAGAAAATGCAGTATTGCTAGCCCCCGACACACACATTGGCTCACCCCCTGCCTCTACCTCGGAAGATAGGAATTGAGGGGAATACGAAACATGAAGTGCAACACACTGATCCCAGTTTCAGCCAACAGGGTCATTCACGCCTCTTTACATGTGCTTCCTAATCAGTCCCTGGAGTTTCACACCAGGTGCCAATGAACATAGACTATCATGGAAGAAAATATATTGTAATATGGAAGGTATTCAAGAAAAATACTTCTGAAATGAAAAAGTAATAGAAATACATTCCTGAAAAGAGAATGCATAGTGACTCACCGAAGCTCAACAAATCTATACATTTTCAACCACATAATATATATGTAATATACAAGAGAGATTGTATTTTTATACAAAATATACAATAAAACTATTTTTATAAAAGGTATTAGAATTCTCTAACTCTACATGAAAAAGAAAAAATACAATTACTTGTCTTCATTTAAGCCTAATGGAAAGGGGAAAACTACAGTCATCACATTAAATATTTTCTCACTTGAAAACTCAACTATTATACTAGAATGAGATAAAAGTATCATAATCTATTAGATAAAATAGTCCTCTTAAATAAGTTAGATTATTAAAAACAAAGCAAATACATTTAAAATGTTTGGGAATAAAAATCCAAATTTTGTTAATAATTGCATTAATGTTATTTAATATTTATAAACATTTTTTACAAATGGAATATGCATTTAAAGGGAAACCAGTCCTTCCAATTAATTGGTATACTGGAGGTATTTCAAACCTATTTAGTTTCTTTTTTCAGGATTTTTGTGTTGTTATTTTACAAAGTTTTGATTCGCAGAGGATAAAAACCTTGATTAATGTTTTCTGGGTCAAATCAGTATCTAAAAATATAGAATGTGAAAGGCAAATCCCTACAGACTGCTAGACTGGAAACTACCCCCATAAAAGGATGAAAAATAAATTTTAGCTTATTTTCTTATCATAGACTGAGTTTCACGTAATACCTGTTTTTGTTTTGCATAGGGATCTTGGCAAAATTGCCAACAGATCCATTAAGGCAGTTGGATCTACATCTTCGATGACAGTTCCATCAAAGTTGGGGAAACATGTCATGACTTCAAGGAAGAATGACGCTTGGTTGGTTAGACCCTAAAATTAGGACATGACTAAGGTACGTCATTTCTTTGAGTTCCATCAAAATGCTTTGCTCTTTTCATCACAGATAATTTCTTTTTCTTTTCAAATCTCTCTCTCTCTCTCTCTTTCTCTCCCCCTCTTCTTTTTCTTCCTCTCATTAGCAGATGTCTTTTATAATTGATGCTGTTTGCTGTCCTTTCATCAAAGGCATGCCACATCATTTAGGCAAACCAGCAGACAGGGTACCTAAATACACATTAGAGGGGCCGGCAGCCAGAAGACGTTTTGACTGTCTCATCAGGCAGTTAGAATAAGCATTTTGGTGCCACTGAATGCAGTGCTGTATTCAAATAGTAGCTTTCATCTTCACTTTTCTAAATATAAAAGTCAACCTTGAAGCCCTTTGAAGGACCCAGCCAAACAACACGCATATAAAAGCAGATCAGTAAGGCTTGGGAAAACATCCTCATGTCAAATTTGTAGGATATCTTAGTTTGTTATTGTTGTTCTTTTCCAGAAAGACCCACAGGTAAATGATGGCTCCAAGAAGACACATGACAGTGTCATTTAGGAGAGTCACGATTGTGTGCGCTGGTTGCCATTTTATGTTCTCAGCAGAAGTACAGATACAGATATATAGATATAAAACTAGTTATATAGAACTAGTTATATAGTTGAATGTGTGCAGATATATATATATATATATATATATATATATAGTTTCCAGGAATGTCTACTTTTCTCTGTATGCAAAGCATATTTAAAGTGTCCCTCCAAAGCTATACTCATTTTTTTTTCTAAAGAAAGAAAGCAAAAGAGAAAACAACACCAATAGCAAAAGAAAACCTTTGTCAAGTGGTCAGACAGACTGGAACTAGAGGATTATAGGTAAGGGGGTAAAATGCAGGGTTGAAAGCTATAATTTCTGGTTCTGTGGTGGCAACCAAATCAGCTGCTGGAAGGGAATACAAAGACCCGGCTCCTTGAGGCCAGAGGATGGGGATAGGACACTTGCAGTCTGGCAGGCATGTCCCAGCATGCAAGTTGTGCTACGTGGTGGTGAATCCTGGTCAGATCCCTTCCCACTTAGTTCTTGTCCCTCTGCCCCTGGTCAAATCCCTTCCCACTTAGTTCTTGTCTCTGTCGTCCTGCCTGGGTCCCTTACTCTCCATCTGAATTTATCTTGGTTGTTACTGATTCCAGTTAACTTTTCTTCATCTTCTTTCTTTTCCTTTTCTCTCTCTCTCTCCCTCTCCCTCTCTCTTTTCTTAATTTAATTAATTTGATTATATTTGATTTCTTTAATTTTTTCTCTCTTTCTTTTCATAATTTGGCCTTATCTTTATATTTTCATTGCACTCGACAGAATCATGGAGCTGGTAGAAAGCATGGAAACTGCCTGTCATACAACTCAATGTTGTGTGATGCAGAGACTGAAGCCCAGAAAATAATCTGTTCTAAGTTATTCAGTTTGTTTATAAGTGCAATTGGCTTAATTATAGTTTTGCATATATTTACACAAAGAAAATATTTGCTCTAAAACTATTTCTGGGAAATGTTTGAGGAGAAAGTAATCATCAAAATATGTGCACAGTTAAATGTATCTATCATTCAACATCAGCAAGAATATGTATTGAAATTGTCTGTGATGTCATTCATAGGAAGAAACCTGCCTTAATTGCTAATGTATCCTCTGACTTCTGTGTATGCATAAAGTAGGTAAGCAAACCCAAATTCTGTGCAAAAATGAATATTATTTTTGTGTACACATACAATTTCCATTTGACTTATTTTTATTATTCATAACTCACAGTTTTGTAGTCTTAACCACAAGAAAGGGATTACTCAGAGGACAAAAAGGTAAGGTATCTGACAAATTGTGTCGGAAATTTCAGAAGGTTTGTTTTCTCTACGACTGGTATTGTGTTTTTTAAAATTGTTTGGGAACAAACCTTGTGTCTCCTGTATGAGTATTCCTGTAAGAACTGCAGAAGAGCTATGGAAGCAAAACCAGATAGAGTTAGATCCTATGAGCAGGAGGAACTGATGACATTCTATAGAAAACATACCTTGTGTTTTTATACATAATAGACATAATATTTTAAGTGTATTAAAATATTAATAATCATTTATACTAAACAAAATTTTTAAAGTTTTAATTCTGCCCCTCATCTGGTTTTGTAGTTTTTCTAGGAAAGGCAAACAATTTAAAACAAAATCACTCTTATGCAAATATTTGAAATGTCACACAAAAATTTTTGTGGCGATTTTACTGGAAATGAGTATTTGTGTAACTTAAACAAGTGGAGTGTCTTTCCTCCAAAAAGCTTGCCACACTGCCTGAATGTTAACAATGCAAGTTTTAGATATACTTAGAAATCATAATTAGGGTAACTTCTTAGTTTGAAACAGATTTTGAGTCAAGTATTTAAAAGATGAACATTTTCATGAAATAGTAATCATAGATGGTTTCAGTAGTCAATACTGTCTACTACTTACTTAAACTGTGTGCTTCAGTATTAAAACACTACATGAAATAGAAATAATTATTTAATAAAAAAGAATTGAAGATTTGAACCAGAATTTTGTTGCAGTCTGCAGGTTTATGTTTCATGGTCCCTAAGTTTGACTAAACATCATAAGATCTGAATTGTCTCCATTATTTTTACAACTTAAACAATAATATAGAAATATAGAGTACTTGTACTATATCATCATGAATTTGGACTTAGGGAAAATTGTTTCCCCTTACCCAGAATGGTACCCAGAAATCAGCACAAATGAGAATGAGCGTAATTCTCTTTTCCTGGTACTTCCGGAAGATGAGTCTGTGAGAGCTGAGCCTGATATTTGTTGTCTCATGCCATATGAAGAGACCCATGACTGATGGCAGAGCTTGTAGGTGTGTGTGGTGTTGGTCGATGCCTCAACTCTGCATAGATGATCAGGCTTCCTGCCAAATTGTATATCCTAGAAGCTTCAGGGGCAGGAAGTGCAGCAGTGTCACCTGCTCGTACTCTCCAAATAGCACTGCAGGATGGCACTCAGTGAAAATTCAAACCAGATTGGATAAAAATGCATCTGCTGTTTTTATACTGCAGATGAATTATAAATATATAGCAGCATTTGTCCATTGTTAACTTTATGTTGCAAAGTTATACTAAATTTAAAATGGCTTCATCAGCTATGGAAGCCTCTAAACACCCTTTGGATAATAAAGAGAAAGCTATAGCATATATTGTGGAATTTATGGAAGGCAAGCTGAAGACATATATGAATCAAAAGTATAGTTTTACTTAGAAAGTGTGCTGTGCTTTTGTATTTTATCAACTATTTAATCATAAAGATGGTTTAGAATGAAATGAAGTATCAGTATAAAAACGTATGTGATTTCCTACTCATAGATCAACACCAATACATTTACATGTGTGTATGTCCCTTTTAGAGATAGCTATACTTATCAGAGGGCCTCAAAAAATTCATGGAAATGGTATATTTTGAAAAAGCTATACATAGTTTTTAAAAAATTTTGCACCAAAATAAATTGATCCTTTCAAAAATGGTTTAATTATTTTTTTGAAAGAGTTAGAGGGAGGGAGACAGAGAGAGAGAGAGAGAGAGAGAGATTTTCCATCTACTGGTTGACTCCCAAAATGGCCTCAACAGCCAGGGCAGGACCAGGCCCAAGCCAGGCCTCAGGAGCCTCCTCAGGGTCTCCCGCATGGGTGCAGGTGTCCAAGGACTTGAGCCATCCTCCACTGCTTTGCCAGTTGCATTAACAGGGAACTGGGTTGGAAGTGAAGCAGTGGGGACTCAAACTGGTACCCATATGGGATGCTGGCATCACAGACAGAAGCTTTATCCACTATGCCACAATGCCAGCCCCCTCTGATGGAGAGCCACCTGTCTAGGCAGCTTTGTGGTCTTTAATTCTATGCGAAATGAGTTACACTGATTCTTTCATTAACTTTAGTAGAAACATCCCATATAGAACTTATATGTCCCAAGTGAAGAATAACTTCAGGGTGCAAATGTTTCTGCTGAGAACAAAAAATAGCTGATTTGCCCTTCATTCGTTCTTCCAAACTCTTGGAGATCTCCTTCTCGAAGACCTTGTCCCCGGTCTTGAGTGGAGGCACTAAAACATAAACGTACCAATATTTCTTTTTAATATTTGAAATTTTAATAAGTTCTCTGGATCCCTAAAAGGTGAGAGAGCAGGTTTGTCGTTTTTCTATTTTTTTAAAGATTTATTTACTTATTTGAAAGTCAGAGTTATACAGAGAGAGGAGAGGCAAAGAGAGAGAGGTCTTCCATCTGCTGGTTCACTCCCCAATTGGCTGATCCGAAGCCAGGAGCCAGGGACTTCTGGGACTCCCACACAAGTGCAGGGGTCCAAGGCCTTGGGCCATCTTCTTCCTGCTTTCCCAGGCCACAGCAGAGAGCTGGATTGGAAGTGGAGCAGCCAGGACTAGAACTGGTGCCCATATGGGATGCCAGCACTTCAGGCCAGGACATTAACCTGCTGTGCCACAGCGCCAGCCCTGAGGTTTGCCTTTTATTTAGACCCTGAATTGGACAGTAAGAGTAGACACGAATGCAGTTTCTTTCAGGCATTAATTGTAATATTACTCAACAAATCACCAGGAGTTGTAGTGTTAACTTTAGACGTGAAACTGGTGAGGCTCTAAAGCTCCAACTCGTAGTAACTATGTAATTATTCACAGGAAAATGGTGTCTGCTTGTAGTTTAAATGTTTTCTTCTTTGTGAAATAACTGTAAGTAATGGTGCTTCCTTTCTATATGTTGCTTTTCATTTACATTGCAGTCAGATATTTCCCTGGTAATAAATACCGTGACAAGCAAGGAGACTAGTTGATATGAGCACTTACTGATGCAGGTGGATTTGATTATATTCAGATTGCAAGGAAATTTTAGCTCCCTTTAACAATGAACTATGTCACTATTTCTTGCAACAGTTACTGAAGAAACTTTTAACTAATTCTTATTTTCTTTCTACTTATTTATCTTATATTTTTTAAAATGTATTTACTTATTTTATTTGACAGAGAGGGACCTCCGTGTTACATCTGCTGGTTCACTCTCCAAATGCTCACAGTGGTTAGGGCTGGGCTAGGCTGAAGCCAGGGGTCGGGAACTCAGTTTGAGTCTCTCATGTGGGTAGCAGGAACTTGAGTATTTGGGGCATCATCTGCCCCTGAGGCACATTACCAGAAAACTGGATGAGAAGCAGAAGTTGGACTCAATCCCAGGTACTCCGTTATGGGATGCCAGTGCCCTACAAGGCAGGTTAACTCCCTGTGCCACAATGCCTGCCCCAACTATCATGGAATTTATTTTGGTAGGGTGAGATGGGGTCAAAGTTTCCCAAATTTTAGCTGTATCAGAATTACTTGGATGACTTTATAAGGCAGATTGCTAGGATTCATGCCCAGTTTCTGATTCAGTAGATGGAGCCTGGAAGCGTGCATTTCTAGCAAGTTCTCAGGTGACCCCAGCGCACAGAGAATCTTTGTTCTGCAGGCATGTTTAATTTCAAGTGCGCCTCCTTAGTCTGACTTGCTAGCTTTCTCATGATACAAAATGGCAGAGTATGTGCATATAAGCAAACAATTTGTATGAACTTGTGTTTACTCATTTACAGTAGACAAAGTCATCTTTACTACCAGAAACAATGGCTTATGAAATGGTTGTTTTAGTGAAAGATAAAGAAATCTTAAAATAAAAAAAAGCAGATAAAGTACTCCAAATAGAGATTTTGATTAGCTGAAAACTATTTTTAATGCCCACTATGATTAGGCTGGCAAACACTTTGCTCTCAATATTTTGTTCCTAATTTTGCTTAATCATACTTATTCCACCTGCCACAAAAGAATTCATTGATCCCCCTCAGTGTTCATCTCCCTGATGTATACAACAACCCCTCTCGTCCTTCCTTTGATATTCATATTCGATACCTTAGATCTGTTTCAAGGCCCTGTGAATTCATTACTTTCACTTAAATTTTGGCAGATTCTTATTCAATTTAAGATATCATTGAACTACAGGGTATCTGATATATTGAATAAATTATCTAGGCTTCAAAAAAAGCTGTTTCAAAGTTAGGGCTACCTTGGATGGCCAAGGAAGCTGTGTGCCTCCATTGTATGGATGGTGTTGAGAATTCCACTCCCTGGAATCACATAGACACGTGTTCCTTAGGCAGACATATTAGGCCAGGTTTAATACGACAGGTGTAAAGTTCAAGACCTAAGTCCCAAATTCTTTGGGATGGAAGACATGATATAAGAATTGCACCTGTGATTTACAGCTATTTAGTTGACTGTGACTAGCTCAGTATGAGCCAATAGTAATTTGAGAATCCACAAAAGTTATGCAGAGCTTAGCATTTTGGTAAAAGGATATGGGATCTGGTATGAAGGAGATGAAAACTCTCTGTCTTCAGGGCTGGTAGATCAGAAACAGCCACTTTTCATAACTCTCGTGGTATCTACTACACTGTGTTGTTTGAGGTAAAACCAAAGCAACAATTATCCTGTTCACTTAGAAAAAATATTAAATTAATATCCACACTCAATATGGTAAGTAATGGAGACCCATAAAAAAGCACAAGCTGTTGTCAAACTGAATATTTTCAATTCCTTTCAATAATCCATGAATGAATGTGTTTGGTTTTGACAGTGAAATATGCTAAAATAATGTAGTCTGAAATTTGCCTGTAGAAATATGGAACCTTGAATCTAGCTTTTTCTTGAAAGCTTCCCGAATATCAGAGAAAGTTGAGAAAGAAATTATTCTAGGTTGACAATTGGGAAAATCACCATCTTGTCATTTCACTTCAGTCACTAATATCCAAAAATAACTTTAACCAGTGTTACAGATTCATTTCTGTCTGTCCAAATATTTTACGTCCTCTTAATTCAGTAGGTAAACTGTTGTGCTGGTACATGTATAGCTGAACTTTATTAGTCGACTCTTGGCATTTTAAGACCAACTTTCCCTCATAATGCCTGTTGACACCTGCAGATGTTTAGCAAACCCAATAATACAGCTTTCAGAGTACTTACTCTCTTTGTTTTCCAAACATTTTTCTGACACAAAATTTTCCAGAGTAAAAAGAATACACAGCCTGCCACACTTCATCACAAAGACCTCCAGTTTCTAATGTGCATATCCAAAGCACTGACATTAATGCCGCTCCCAGGGTTTTCAATGAGGAGGGTGATCCGTGATAACAAAATTGTATCCCTTCCTTCCTGCAATTACCTCACTATCCTTACAGCCCTGACATCTGGAAACCCACTGCTACTGTAGCAGCTGTGACTCCTGTCCTATAGCAGGAAGCTAACTGCACATTCCAAAGAGCCCCAATTGTTTTGATATTTTTCTGGCAGCTCCAACAGTTAGGACATTAGAGAACATACTGTTTTGTGCCAGCCATATTCTGGAACCATATTCAGAGGTATAAAGTGTTACAATTGGAACCACTCCTGGGTGTTGGATGTTGGCCTTCTCTTAATGATGTATGTAACTCTACATTGTGGACATATTCCAAATTTAGCCATTCTAAATATAATGTATGTTAGAGGAGGAACCTCATACTGCTCCTATCAAAGACTCTCAATGTTTTATTGTATGACCCTGTTTCTGCCATCATTTACTCAAATGAACAACATGGAAGAAGATTTACCCTGTACATGCCCCTACTTAAACTGTTGGGAGGGAACTGACAAGTCACTGTGCTCTGAATTTGTTCATACGATGGCTCAGATAACAAAGATTTTTAGATATTTATAAATTTGGAAGAAATCAAGAGAAGTACAGTTATTAAGTTTTGGGCAAACCCACTTGCAGTTTGGCTTCGCTCAGTGTCTGAAACTATCTTGTGTTTTTCAGCTGATAAAGTCTGTAAATTTTATATTCACATTGCTTTTATACATTAAAAATCAAAGGGAATGACTTCTGGATTGATAACTGTTCATTTATCTTTGAAAAGCTACAAATAATGATTATGTTCATTTTAAGAGCATTAGTGGTTTTTGTTCAACAAATTAAGAATGAAATGGGTTTTGGTAATGCCCTATAATTACTTTGCTAATCAAAATGATTGCCAATGAGAAACTAAACTGTTTTGCTGCAGAATAGGTTGAGGATTGCTCTGATTCATACCATAACATCACAAAAAATACAACTGTGTATTTAGTTTACACATTTTATTTTTTATTTCTGTTTTGTAATCTTTCCTACATTTCCTCCAAAATATGACAGTATTCTCCACCTATTTCTTATTTAATTCCAATTTAATTTAATATTTATCTAATTCCAATTTATTTTAATATTTTTCTTTAGATTACAATTTCTTTATTTCGTTCTCTCTTTACTTTCTGTCTCATGATTTAATAGTTGATTTTAAATGATTTAAAAGGACATATGCGGGCCAGCGCCACGGCTCACTAGGCTAATCCTCTGCCTTGTGGTGCCAGCACACGGGGTTCTAGTCCCGGTAGGGGCGCCGGATTCTGTCCCGGTTGCCCCTCTTCCAGGCCAGCTCTCTGCTATGTCCTGGGAGTGCAATGGAGGATGGCCCAGGTGCTTGGGCCCTGCACCCGCATGGGAGACCAGGAGAAGCACCTGGCTCCTGGCTTCAGATCAGCGCGATGTGCCGGCTGCAGCGCTGCGGCCGCGACGGCCATTGGAGGATGAACCAACGGCAAAAAAAGGAAGACGTTTCTCTCTCTCTCTCTTCTCTCTCTCACTGTCCACTCTGCCTGTCAAAAAAAAAAAAAAATATATATATATATATATGCTCTTCTTTCATGGACTATAATCTCTGATGCTCTCTTCTGGTTATAAACTGTTTGGTAGTACAGCTGAAATATATTTGGTATGCTACTGATTCTGTGTGTGCTTAAGCATTTTGTGAGTTTTATACAACCAGAAGACTTGTGCATTCTCCTATTATTTTAATACCCCAATGCATACTGAAGATTTAAAAACTTGTAACCATAAAATAAATACTTATTTAGACAGGAAATCTTGCTAGACAATCTGCCTTGGGTTTAAATTTGTAACCATTATAAATTATGGATTCCAGAAAGATGCTGGTATGCGTTTTGTTTAAAGCCATTTCAAAATCATGCACTAAATATACAGTGCTTTCTCTAGGATTGTTTTTTGTTGCTGTTCATGCTGCTTGCCTTTTTTATCTTGACCATAATTCACTTTTCATCAGCATGTGATGAGACAGATGATATTCTGGATCAGTCTGGGGTTATTCTTGATCATTCATAAGCAGATAAATTATTTTCAGAATCAATAAAGCAGAATTGATCACATGCGATGGTGTTTTTACACAATGTACTTCTCATTGCCAAAGGATCCACTCCCATTCCAGGGTCATGGCCACACCATTCTGTGGTCAGGACTTCCATTGGCACTGGGGAAATACAAGTATGTCTGGGCCAAGACTCCCATGGAGGTGACCCCCTAGGATCTTTACTCATAAGACACATATCACAACTGGGTGACAACAAACATGAGGTCTAATCTTTTCAACCAAAACATCTCAATTGGTCTCCAGTTTGACTGGTAGGGAAAAAAGCCTCTGTTTTGTTGAATACAAATCACTTCCAAATATTTAGACACACAAGGTCAATGAAGAGTTCAAGTACTTTAGTTTTGATTTTGTTTTCTTGCTGATGGGCGATTTGAACAAATGCCCAATGTGTTTGAATTATTTTCCTTAAAGCATAATTTATGCCAGATACGGTGCTTATTAACCCTTTTCTTGCCTTTTCTGATAGTTTTAAAGGACTTCTAACTTTCCAAAGATCTTGGGGTCAGAAAGTTGACTCAGAAAATTTTGTTACATCATGGTATGATAAAATATATCAATACAGAGAAAAATAAAAGAAATAGATGATTTGTGTATACAGCACCTTGCCTTCAAACTATTCACACTGACTTTACTGAAGTTTATTATCAAGGTTTTTCCACCTGAAACCATAAATTTTGACAGGATGGAAATGTTATTTGGGGTCATTCAACATCATCCCCCAAATTTTCACCCAAAAAGTAACTTAAGTGTAATGAGATAACTTTTCACTTTTCATGTGGCACATGACATATTATAGACATCATGAATCTAAAATGAAAACCTCTGACATCATACTTCCCTTTTGAAAACATAATCTGTGTACCTAAAATTATCTAATGCCAAAATGCTGTTAACATTTCACAAATTGTTCAAAAATTTAGAGATTTGATCCAGAGAGCATTCAGTGTGGCTTTGCAAATGCCGTAGTATAACTTGGATCATAGACTATTAGCTTCTGCATTTCCTCACATGGATCAAACATATGTGCCTGTGTTATGCTTGTTCTTATAAGAAAAAAAATATATTCTCTGTTGTTTAAAAAAAGGCATAAAAGAGAGAAGAAAACTACAGCCAAGTGCGACTAGTCTGTCCATGTCAAGACATTTGAAGTTAGAGTCCAGTTACTTTCAGCCCAGATGCATGTATTTTGGGCACATTTTTCGAGCACTGCATAATCGTAATGTAACCTAAAATAACAATGGAAGAAAACCAAGCTCCGATTGATAGAACGTACTTTACTTTTTATGTGGTGCTAACAAAATAACTTAGATGGAAAATGAAATCTGTCTTCATTTAAGACAGAAGCACAAAGACTTCCTTCTGGACAGCAGACTTTGGCATTGCAAGATCAAAGGAACAACTTTATCTGCACTGTGACTACAGACCAAAAGATTTTACAGTGTCCCTGTCTCCATGCGAGAGCTTATGTGTCTCAAATGGCATTTAAATTATAGCCCTCTGTAGCCAGGCAGTCAAAACACGTGTCCTCTGAAGGGGCACCATATTATAATCTGTCAGGATGTCCCACTTAAAAGCTCTTCTATACTGTACTTGCCCTCATTTTTCTCTCTTGCTAGAAAATTTGAGCAAATTGTCTTCTCAAATAGAGTTATGAGTCGACCTAACCAAGATGGACAAAAGGCACTCTTTACATTACTTTAACTTAATGGAATTAAAAACATTTATATGTATTTTCCCTTCCTTTTTTTTTCTGGAATACACCCCTCCACACACATTTTATTATTTTAGACTCTTTGTTTTCCATGTGGTATACAACATAGACACATATTACATGAAAAGAAATTGTGTCCATTAGAAGATTATAGGTACTTTTTCTCAAAACAAAGCATTTTATGTTAATCTGATACATAATAGAGTGACTGTTCTATATCGAGGAATTA